>NC_141699.1:1056125545-1057325545 GCF_964263255.1 Lissotriton vulgaris
CTTTCCCAATCAAGCATAGAAAAATTCACAATCACATTACTCCTGCATTTATATGACTGTCACCAAGTCGGGCTTTCTAATTCCATTTTCATACAGATTAATCACTTTTCAAATATATTTACAATTTCTCATCTTAAATTCATGGTATCTAATGTTTCATCCATGTTGAAAGTAGATCGAAAAGGATAAGTCTTGTAGCATTCACATTGTTTTAGTCTTTCCAATACTCTGCTTTTCAGACATAATTTGTTTACAACATACAATAAAAGTGTATATTAGATTGAACGCATTTTGCTGGCAGAACATTGAAAATGTGAAAACACTGGGAAGCAGTTACATGATAGAATCCAGGCATATGTGGAACAAAACAGGATTATTTGCACTCTATCGTAAAAGCCACATTTTATTTAATAATGAGTCTGTCAGTATTTCACGAGGTGCCCATCACTCTGCCCACCTAGTTTGAAAGTAAAACTAAAATTGGGAAAATATCACTCTAAAATGTGCCACCAGCCCTTTCCTCACAAGATTCCCATCAACATCTACACACACTATGAGAGTACAACAAAATGGTATTAAAAAAATAGGAGACTAGTATTCATCAGATGGAAGACAGTGCATGCTAGCTTTGTGTTCAAAGGCATCATAAAACCCTTCTGGCTGTAAGGGCTTGATAGGCTGAAGTTAATTTATGCTAGAACCATCTCTGATGTGTTTGATGCAGGGTGCATGATACGAGGGCATTTGATATGTGGTGATAATGCAGGATGCCAGCTCTCTGCACAGATGGGTGGCCTAAATCTAGGCTTTGCAACAGCCCGCCTTCCTACATAGCTTGGCCTATCGGTCTGGTGGACAGTAAGACAATATGAAGCTGGCAGAATATTTATAATGGAGATGTCAAATCTGAAATTTGCAATTGATTGCAGCTAGAAATCAGTGGCAATATGAACCTTGGGCTGTGGATCATACTGTCCCGCAACCAAGGGTGATCCTAATTATAAGTGGATTGTGTTAAGGTAGCCAGAGCTTGATGGAGTTTTGATGGAGTCCAACAGATGTATAATCAACATGCTGTGAAGTAATAGAACAATGTATTATTTGTATGGGCTATGATGAAAAGTTTTGTAAATGTTCTGTAATATGGAGCAGGCCATCTTAGAAGTGCTAGTACTGCCACTTACTAGCAGATCCACCCTGCTAGGAAGTGTTGCTTGTGTCCATTACAGGTGTGGAAGCTCCGAAAAGAGGTGGTGCTAATTTCCATTACTGGTGCATAAGTCCTGAAGAGAAGTACTGTACTGCCTGAGGATACTATATCAGCTTTGCTGAGAGGTGCTCCTAGATTCCATTAGTAATGCAGTCTGCTGAGAAGCAATCACAGAGAGCTGGTACATTTCTCCATTGAGTAATTGATTAAAGCAATCTGTTTTGAATTGCAGTTGCTGGCTTTAGTTGGAAAATCACTACAATTTATCAACTATTGTGTTAAAAAAAGGAAGAGAATACAATATTTGTTTTGTAATTGAAGGTGAGTTTGGAAGTGGTATGGAATCCAGAACATAAAGTATGTCTCAGAGATATTTTCTCCAGATCATTTTTTCACTGCCTCCGAGGTGTGAAAATCTTGGAGATAGCTTGCTTCAATTTACTGTTTCTTTGAATCAAGATGATGGATTGTGCAGGGGCAGAAAGGGCAGAGGAGAGTGCCAAAATCCAGCTAGCCCACTTACTGGGTAAAGATAGTGCAACACATTCAGCCAGTAAATATGAAGTAGAGATCGATAGAAGAGATCCCACCGTTTTGGCTGCACCAAAATGAGAATCCAGGCGTGGTTGACTGAATGCCGGCGCATTTTCCTTCATTTGCCGAACATGTCTGCAGAGGGACGTGAGGATGAGTGTGATGGAAGCAATCTGAAGAAGAAGAGGAAAACAGAATCCAAAAACATTTCCTAATATGATAGAAAGTGTAAATGTTTTTCCACCACCTATAACAGTAGCATTAGCTGTAACATTCGCTGATGAATAGGAGTCTACATATAAATCCCAGTAGAAGGGCAAAACGAACGTTAGGGAACCTACCACTAAAATAAGGAGAAGCCAAGGCATGTCTTTAGAAATTCTCTGTTTTATCCGGAAGAAGAGGCGGTGATTGAAGTCCACAATCTTCACGCAGTAGATGACACAGAGATAAGAAGTAAGCCAACAGCTTGAGAGGCCGGTCCATGCTAGAAGCAGAATTATGATGTGATTCATGGAATTAAAATCAAAAATCTCCTTTGATGACGCAGAAACATAAATGTTTCCTACATGGATACAGTGAAAACAAAAGCACGAGATCCCTTGTACCACTAAGATCCGATCACAAGTGTTCAGGCATCTGCCTTTAACCAAGTCTAGAAGATTAACTACCACAATGAAGCCTGGTGGTAGTGTTCCTCACTCAGAGAAAACGTCCGCACCTTCTGTAAAGATTATTCTCACTGAACATATTATGCATGGAGTATCAGAAAGAGGTGCACTGCGAACTTGATAAAACACCCACCACCAGGGGTGTTTGAACAATGCAACTTAATGCAAGTACCACGAATCAAGAGACAACCAAGTTACACAAGCACCCTCCACAAAGTCAATTCTCAAAGAAGCATTTCCGTAGGATAATAGTATTATTCCAAGGTTGTTACACCAACTTAAACCGTAGATTCAATAGGAGCTTCAAAATATGGATCCAAAAACAAATGTTGTACTCCAAGTTCTTTATTAGTCAAACATATTAAAAGTTTTCCAGCTTTACACTGCCGACACGTGTTTCGCCCTCACCAGGGCTTTTTCAAGGCTATCTTTGTTAGTCTATACTGGTCTGGCGTCGGGGAGGTCTATGTTTCAAAAGGATACAAGTATGAAGCGTCGATATTCAAAAATCCTATTAGGTGTGGTGATCACAGCGAGCTATTCCAGATATAGGTTCCACCTTTGTGCCTTCAGAATATTAGGCCCCACGAAGAGTGTTATAAGACATAGGGACAGTTGTAGAGATATGCCTTTGTAAGGTAGTACGACTCGCTGCGTGGAGATGAATCTTGTCTTACTGAGGTAAAGGTTCCTTGAAGACCTTGATAAGTCTTTACGTTCGTTCTCACCGGCGCCAAGTCTCCACTGCCGGGCACTGATCAAGGAGTCAATCTGGGATGATAAACTGAGGGAAATTCAAAATAACTGTTTAGTGTTTGAGTTTAGTCCTCTTTCCTTGAAGCTCCTTTTTTATTGGAACGTTGTTTTTATTGATTATTGTTTCATCCTGTATGTGTTTCCCGATTTTTAGTTTCTCATTTATGTAATGTATGCTAATAAATTGTTTTAATAACTTATCTCTTTAGAGTGTTTTCACATATTTCATAGTTTTCTACCTATTTTCATTGCTTCCTTGTTATATGGTTGGTATTTGTAACATCACTGTCTGACAATATTTATGTTTGTATGTTAATTTGCCCAAAGGGAATTATTTTTTGACAAGTGAGAAACATACAGCACAGAGCTCACCATAACCTTCTCAACTACTTCATTCACTTATCACCTAAAAGACAGTTCTCAGCAGATAGTCCTGTCTCTTCTGGCCCACTACTGTAAACACTAATGACCAAAGTAAAACATCTAATCGCTTGGGCTAGTCTATTGCAAATTACAAAATCCCTAATCTTGAACTTGGAGAGAACTTGGAGAGACGTTTTACTGCAAATGTCAGATTTACACAAAGCACTATTACATACAACTAGTAGAGTTGTCTTAGAAGACAGGCCCCTATGTAACAACCCATTAGTCAAAGTACTCTTCATCCTGGGCAAATGTATGAGCATTGAGGTGAGTCTGTTGTAAAAGTCTAGTACATTGAGCCATCACTAAAGAGAAAGGTGTTAGTGAACAGATTAATTTATTGCAATCTACTACTACAGGCATTCATAACAAGGAGAGAGGTCTAAGGAAACTGCTCAGTATGTCATAAAACAGAACTTTATTCAGCCATCACTGTGGATTGAAATTTTAGTGAACAGCTTAGACTGTCGCAAAGCACTACCGTACACATACATCAGCAGGGGGCATGTGTCAGTATAGAGGCTAGATTAGTGATAACGAGAATTCTTTGATGTGGCAAAGTGGGCTTTTGGCACTATTTTCATGGCATAAAATGCACTCTTGTGTCAAACAATGGATGTGAGGGTACATTTTGCACTATGAAAATAGTGCAGCCAGATACCACTCATTGCCCCTGCATCATATGAAGTTTTAATCACTGCAGAAAATGCAACAGTGCCCAGTGGCTGGTATGCAGTGGTGTCTAAAGTTTAGCATATCACTCGGTGCATGTCAAATGTTTACAAAGTCACAGGCGAGTGATATATGCAGTGGTTTCTAAAGTTTATTCAATGCAGAGTATGCAAGGATGCAGAGTGCTATACAGTGATTTTCAAAGTTTAGAAAGCACTGCATAATTTAAATATGCCGACGGAGCTGCAGAATTTCAGTTAGTCAGTAATTCCGAGTTATTGCGCAAATACCACAATTCCTTCAATTCTGCTGGCAGATTAGAAACTTCGACCTGGGCCTACTTTTGACTATATATATATATATTTCATTATTTTTTACTGCGCCATGGTAATGAGCTCTGTAAAAGCTGCCACAACATATAGTTTATGCCTATGCAGACCAGTTAGCCAATCAGGATTGACTTATTTATTTATTTATTCGTTGTTTTGTATAGCACATACTTGACCCCATTGGGAATCAGAGCTCTTCACAGTTCAGAACATGGTAACTTTTCCGGTACAGATTCCTGTATAGCATTTAATATATTCCAGTCCAGTTCAAAGTTGACACATTTATTTCTTTTGATAACTGCTTTAGTACGTACGCAGGCTGTAAGATTAGAGGGACCATGACTGCAAGGGAAGAACGTCTTGTGTCCTTGAGCAAGAGTATTTGGGCGAGCCATATGAGGATGCTCTGTAATGCTTATGGTAGGAATTTACTCATTAAGAACATCTTGGTTTCTTTCCTGAATTCTGTGTGGTTGGTTAGCTTTCTGATGTTTGGAGGTAGCGAGTTCCATATTCTCAGTGCAGAACGCTCTGTTGTAAGTTTCTTTTTTTGCGGAAAATCGGTGGTTTCAGCACTAGGTCTGTGGCGCTCCTTGATTTTCTGTTCCCCCCAGAGATCACCAATTTCTGTGCAAGGTATCTTGGTGGCTTGAAGTGTAGAGCTTTGTGTGAATGCATGCCAGTTTGAACTGAGTTCTAGCTTCATAAGGTAGCCAGTTCAGTGCTTTCAGGTGAGGAGAGATGTGGTCGAATTTTTGACCCTATTAGGAGCCTTGTTGCTGCGTTGAGGCAGGCTTTTAGCGGTGCTGTTGCAATTTTGGGGAGCCCAGAAAGTGTTGTGCATCCGTATTCGATCCTCGAAATTACTAATGCTTGGATTGCCATTTTGCGGACTGTCGTTTCGATGAAAGGTTTCAATTTCTTAATGTAGCTCAGGTGAAATCTTGCACTTTTAGCCAGCTTGTTAATGTATGACTATGAAAAACGACACAGGGTCGTGACTCTGAACCGGTAAGGCTGAGCCTAAACTTAACTAAAGAACAACACAACTGCCAGTACTGGACAACATTAAGTTATTTTGTTGACAAAATAACTTAATATTGTCCAGTACAGGCATTTGTGTTGTTCTTTTGTTAATGTATGACTGCATGTTCAGGCTTTGGTCTACCGTTATTCCTAGAGATTAGGTTGAATCTACAATGATCGGGGTGCAATTGAGTGTGGTGATCAAATTGGTCCATTCTTTTATGATGGGCGGGCTTTTGGTGGGGGACATTAGGAAGAATTCTGTTTTTTTGTGTTTGGTTTAAGCTGATTGCTTGCTAGTCATTACATCGTTGCCCGTAGAGCTCTGTTCATTGTTCTGATATCCTCTAAGGAGGAGATCTTAATTTAAATCTGAGTGTCACCGGCATACATGTGGAAAAGGAGGTTGGCACGGTGGAGTATGTCCATTACCGGTTCCACATATAAGTTGAATTGTAACGGGGAGAGGGTTGATCCTTTCGGAACCCCTATCTGGATGGTGGATGATGTTTACAAGTTCTTATTCACCAGAAATCTTTGCGATCTGTTCCTCAAGTAGGACTTGAACCATTCAAGAACGTTCCCGGAAAAACGCATCCTGTTCTCCAGAAAGTTTAGCAGCATTTCTTGGTTAACTGTGTCGAACGCGAATGATAAATCAAGCAAGATTAACAGACAAGCTTTGTTTTGGTCCAGAGCGAGTAATGCATTGTCTATTAGGTGCAGGATTTGGTCTAAATCCTGATTGGCAATCGTCTAGTAGTTGGAATTTAGATATGTGCTGACCTAATTGTTGCTGAACACATTTTTGAATCACTTTAGCTAACAGGGGAATGTTGGATACTGGCCGAAAGTTACGAGGTTCAGCAAGATTCTCTGTCGTTATGATAGGAATGACTTGTCCGATTTTTAGACAGTCTGGGAAGGATCCTTGAGACAGGGAATCATTGACTATCGATGTCCAGCTGTGGATGATCTCCTTGTCTATGTACGGCATAAATTTATCAGAGAGTGGGTCATTGAAGTGATTGTTAAGCTTAATGTCCAATAAGGTTTTCAGGATGTTGCTTTGGTCATATAGCTCAAAAGTGGAATAATGAGCTTCGTTTTTGGGTATAGAATCGTTGGGCATTGGTGGACTATTTGGTTGAGAGGCCTCCCATGTAGAAGCTGCTGACTTAAGCCCGCATTCCAGGGACGTGGCCTTCAACGTAATGAAATGTACGAATTCCTCACAAGCTAATTTGAGATTTTGTTGCTTCTAGTGCAGATTTGTACGTTTTGTTTCATTGTTGTTCAAGCAATTCAATTCCAATATCTTTATGCAGTTGTAATAATAATAACCATAAAAGCACATTACAATATATGATTAAAAATAATTTCTGAGCCAACAAACTACAGGTCATATTCTCATTGATTTCTGAAGCTTAAAACATTTTTAAGAAACGCAATAACAAATTCATTTTCTAAAAGTTGCAGAGCTAAAATGGTGGGTTGGCAATGTCTCAGGCCGAACTTCTTTAAAACTGGGATAATCCATTCTTTTTTGGTGTGTCATAAAATTTACAAAAAAACATCATATGAAAAGTTGATTTTACATAGACATCGTCACATGGGCACTTATACAATTCTCTCGACCAGTCATTTACTACAGGAAAACTTAGGGATCTAAATATAATATCCAATCTAAAATTTGACATCATAAAACTCTCAAAGTCTCCGTCTATTAATAGTTTATACGACTGGATTGTTGGAGTCACCAGAGTTAAATGATGGGTTTGTTCCGTAGGCTTTCTCCTTTCATTAGTGGCTCTAATTTCTCCTAATAGACCCATGCAACTGATTTTAAGGGTTTTTCTAAGTATGCTGCACATAGAAATAGGCTCTGTGAAATATTCCGGATGTTGTAAGCGACTTTTTTACATATTCCAGCCATCTAATATGTTTGGCACCATCGGACCCCAGCACATCCGCCAATATATAACGATTAAAACCGGTTTCATCTGACGTCCAGATTCTATGCCAGAGAAGGACTGGCTGAATCTTGATCATGTCCTCCAGGTATGGGATACCCAATTCCAGGTGACAATTATAGTTTGAGGTACTTTCTGGTAGGGCCAGGAGAAACTTCAGAAAAATGTTTTCAGCAGCTTGCAGGGTTTTCACGTCTGCGTAGCCCCATATTCCCGATCCATAGGTAGCTATAGCCACACATTTAGCCCTATAAATGTGTAGGAGTTCCGCCGGTGGGTGCCTTCCTAGTTTATGGTTGAAATGTGATAGGGCCATTAACGCCTTGGCAAACAGCAGAGGTCTAGTTTTAAGTGCCTCAGACCAAAATCCTGTCCTATCAAATAGGATCCCTAAGTATGAAAATGTTTTTGTGTACTCTATCGGTCTTCCATCTATGTGTAATGTTTTAATCCTCTTGTTTGACCCGACCTCGCTATTCATTGTGTATGTTTTGGAACACTTTACAGTGAGTCCCAAATTCGACAGAAAATTAGAGAATGAATCAATAACACGTTGGAGACCTAGTGGTGTGAGGGCCGTTAAAACTGCATCATTAGCATTCAAGAGTGCAGGGATGGGGCGCTTTGCCGCCTTTGGTAAATCCCTGCACTCCTTGATTAAAATGTTTTTTTAGTTATTTATATATAGAGTGAAATTAAATGGGGCAAGGACACTGCCTTGCCTCACTCCTCTCTCAACTCTAATGTGACTAGTGCATTCTCCACCCAACCCATATCTGACCTTAGCCTTGGCCCCTGAGTAAAGTTCTCTTAAAAATGCGATTATTAAAACATCCACGCTCAGGCCTTCTAAAATTGACCACAATTTATCATGAAGGATGCAGTGAAAAGCTGCTGTTACATTGACAAATGTCATAAATAATTTTCCCTTTTTAGCCCTTGTGTACTTATCCAATAAAATGTGCAGATTAAGACCCTGCTCAACTGTACCTAGGCCCTTACGGAACCCATATTGCAGGTTGCTTATAACATCTTGTTCTTCCGCCCATACCTGCATTTTTTCTAATAAAACCTGCATGATATTCGTTACAGCTGAATACAGCAGTGAAATCGGGCGGTAGCAAGCAGGGTTCATCCTATCTCCCTTTTTCAAAATTGGCGCAATAATAGATCCATAACAAGTTGCTAAAAAAACACTTTCGCTACATGCATTAAAAACCTGAGTTAAAAGCAGACCCCATAAAGCTAGATTTGTTTTAAAAATGTCCACAGGTCCCAGACTTGAGGTGATTGCTGCAGGGACTTCATTATGTGTAAAATCCAATCTTGATCCTTGTGCTGTGACAACCATGTTCAGCATAGTTCCCTGTGCATCTATTACCTGGTTATTATACAGATTTGTGTAGTGTTGTATCCACTCTGGTTCGGAAATGGCAATCTCCATAGATGCCATGCCTTTGTCTGCTAAAAAAGGCGCGTTCACCGCTTTCCGGAAAGCAGAAAAGTTCCAACTATTAGAAGCATCACGTAAAGAACGCCAGGCTTCCTTTTTTACGGTAGGCTGCCTAGCTTTAAGTGCAGATTTATAATTTCTTCTTGCCTCCCTAATATGATCCTTATTTTTTACCGTGGCATGAACACATTGTTTAAGTTTAGAGTATGCCTTTGTGCAGTCTGTGTCAAACCACCCTTGTTTATTAGTTGGTTTCTTCCTAGTTTCAACATAGAGAGATTTTTTTATATATTTCGAGATTACCATGAAATTTTACATAATCTCTTGAGTGGACAAACTTTCATCCAAGCATAACAAAAATATACTTTTACAGTTTGATACAACTTTTGAAGTAAATTCCTCAGTATTCACAGAAGCCCATCTAAGTGCATATCCATTTTGTCTACATAAGGCAATGTTGTCAACATTATCCGCAGAGATGGTTCTGGCGTTAGTGCTCTCTTTAAGCACTATCACTTCTACACTTAAAGGGAAATGATCGCTTAAGGCCATCCAATGTGTCTTAAAATGTTTAATTTGCGAGGAATATCTGCTAGAAGACAGTATAAAATCTATGGTGGAAAATATGCAGCGGCCATTAAAAGTAGGGCACAAAGGTAACATGGGTGAACATAGATTGTTAACAAATCCCAGATCAAACATAAAAATGATATCGTTCAACAAATCTCCATAGGTGGTATGTGGAAAATGTGCAAAACTATCACCTTTCTCGTATGTTAGGCCACAAACCTCTTTATCAGCGTGTTTACATGCGGGGGAATTAAAATCTTCGCCCCATATCACAATTATCTCTTTGTTAGGACAATTATGTAGGTTGTGTAAATGTCTGCTCAGAGATTTCAGTATATCCTTAGTCGTCTCAGGTCTCGCATTGTTATAAAAATTCACTACCACCATGCAGAGAGTTCGATCTATGTGTAATCTAAGTATATGATAGTAGGGTTCATTAGCGATACATTCAATTTCCCATAAGATCAAGTAATTGGAGATATACGTACACAGCCCCCCTCTTGCTCTGCCAGATAATGAAGTGATAGCTGGGGTATGGAATGTTTTATAGCCACTTATGTGTATGGGTCTATTGCCCAGGTTTCTTGAAGGCTGACAATATTAAAGTTGTTCACAAATACGACCCATTGAGTATTAGACACCTCAGATTTTAGTCCGGCAACATTCCAAAATAAAAGTTGACACTTATCCTCTAGTCCTATCAATAATTGAAATGGAATTAATTTGTTGGGGTGGGCGTAAAATTGGTTCTATCGTAGTTTTGCACAGCGGGTCGTATATTACCTCTGTGCTTTCTTTCCTAGAGGAGACATATTCATGATTTTTTGTGTAGGTAGATAACAGTGCCATTGGACCCACACTATGCGAGGTGCCCATTGTACTAAGGGTGTCTCTCTGCTGTTCAGCCCCAAATTGTAGTCAGTCAACTGTTTCGAGATTGGTGAGTTAAAGACAGATACTTAAAACTGATTTGTCAAGCCCCACAGCTGTGATTCCCTCAAGTTAGTAAGAATATTATTATTGTTTGGATGATAGAAGTAACCCAATGGTACTAAATCGACACCCTGGCTTGTGATTATATAGACCTCAGCTCTATTCAGGATTAGTTGCACTAATTGCGGTGTTTTAAATGTGAGCTCCACGCAATGTCCACTCAAGTTCTTTCAGCCTCTGCCAACCCACAATACTCGCCTTGCCATTTTAAATTCTTCAAATAATCTCCCAGTTAAACCCATCCGGGTGCCAAGCCAGTGTAACAATCTATTCCTTAGAAGCTCCCATGATTCTGACATCCCGCCTGTACTCTTGGGCCATTAGCTAACATCACTACATAAGGAGTGGCAGCTGGTGGTAAATCCAGATGTATTTTATGTCTTTCACCTTCACTGTCGTTAATGAAGCTAGAGGGGTTGGGAATGTGATTTGGGGAATGAGTTGATATGATTGGGGTTAGGGTTATCGCATTAGGGCGAGCCTCATGGTTAATAGTAGGGAATTTCTCATTTCTTTGATGTAATACACGACCAGGTTCCCCTTTGCTACCAGTAGCAGGGTGTATAACTTGACTTCTATCGCTATTCACTGATTGGACTTGATTATCCTTGTGCACGTCTAACAACTTCTGTGCCTGATTCAGTACTTTACATAAACAGTTAGATAATGCATCTTCCATTTTTCCAATTCTACATTTTAGGTTATCTAATGTGGCTCTAAGAAAGATGCCTAACAAATCCAGTTTGGCTTTTATCTTGAACACCTCATTCTGTATACGTGCATTGGAGCTACCTGTAGATTTTTTTCCTGCCCTCCTTACCCTTAACCCCGGCCGCACACCACAATGCTGCAAAGCTGTCCCAGGACACACCCATGGACCCTTCACCTGCCCCTCCTGCAAGTTCGCCTGCATCAGCACCCACACCTAATCCACTAACTCCAAACACAGCTCCGACTCTAACCACCTGAAGTGCATCCTGCTGAACACCCGCTCGGTTCACAGACATGCCACTGAACTCTGGGACCTACTTGACACTACATTGCCGGACGTCGCCTTACTTACAGAAACCTGGATGAATGCCTCATCAGCGCCCGACATCGCCATAGCCATCCCGGACAACTACAAGATCATCCGAAAAGACCGCACCAACCAAACAGGAGGAGGCATCACCATCGCCCATAAGAACACCATCCGAATCACGACCAGCTCCGAAGATAACCTCGCTACCGCCGAACACCTTCACTTCCAGATCCACACCGACCCCAGGACCACACTGAGAGGCACCCTCATCTACAGACCACCAGGACCCCGCACACAATTCAGCGAAGACATCACTGACTTCATCAGCCCACATGCCCTCCCCTCTGAGAACTACATTCTACTGGGAGACCTCAACTTCCACCTGGAAAAGAAAAACGACAGAAACACCTCCACCCTTCTGGACAACCTGAACAATCTTGGACTCAAACTACTTGTTGATACCCCCACCCACCTTGCCGGACACACGCTCGACCCTATCTTCACCTCCATCAAACACATCTCCTTCGATCACACCACAGCTCTCCATTGGACGGACCACAGCTGCGTTCACTTCAGCTACAAAAAGACCACGACCCACAACCCCCCACAACCTATTCCTTGAAGAAATTGGAACAAAATCACCACCGACCAACTCTTCACATTGCTTAACCAAAACCCTCCTGCCATATCATCGGACCCAAACCAAGTTGCCACCAAACTTACACAATGGATCACCCACAGCGCCGACGAATTAGCACCCTTGAAAAACCATCAAATCAAACAAGATAGCAAAAAGGCCCCCTGGTTCAACGATGACCTTAAGAAATCCAAGAAGCTATGTTGTACTCTTGAGAAAACCTGGAGAAAAAACCCAACCACTGACAACCTGATCACCTTCAAGGACGCCACCCGCAAACACCATCAATTGATCCGATCCACCAAGAAATCAGCATTCAAGGATCGACTCGACAAAAAACGCCCACAACAGCAAGGAACTATTCAACATCATCAAAGAATTTACCAACCCCACCGCCGGCACCAACGACATCACTCCATCCCAAGACCTCTGCGACTCTTTATCCTCTTTCTTCCACAACAAAATCGCCGACATACATAACAGCTTTGAAAACCAGTCCGAACAACAGTCCACTCCACCCACCTCCGAACCAAAACAGCACTCTAACAACCTTTGCGCCTGGAACCCAATCACTACTGAAGACACCATCCGCCTGATGAACTCCATCCACTCTGGTTCACCTACCGACCCATGTCCCCACCACATTTTCAACAAACTAGACTCCATCATCGCACCCCATCTCCGCGATGTCATCAACTGCTCCTTCAACTCTGCTACCTTCCCGGAAAGCTGGATACATGCCGAACTCAGCGCCCTCCTGAAGAAACCCACAGCAGACCCCACTGAACTTAAGAACTACCGCCCCTTCTCGGTCCTCCCATTCCCGGCCAAAGTCATTGAGAAAGCCGTCAATAGTCAGCTCGCTGCCTTCCTTGAATCCAACAAATCCCTCGACCCTTCACAATCTGGCTTCCGAGCCAAACACAGCACCGAAACTGCCCTCATCGCAGCAACAGACGACATCTGAACACTACTGGACAACGGAGAAAGAGTTGCCCTCATCCTACTCGACCTCTCCGCAGCCTTCGACACAGTCTGTCATAGCACCCTCATACAACGCCTCAGCAACGTCGGAATACAAGGAAAAGCTTTGGACTGGATCATCTCGTTCCTCGCCGGAAGGACCCAGAGAGTCCGCCTCCCCCCTTTTAGATCAGAGGCCACTGAAGTCATCTGCTGCGTACCACAAGGATCATCACTCAGTCCCACCCTCTTCAACGTTTACATGAGTCCCCTCGCATCCATCGCGCGACAACACAACCTCAACATCATCTCCTACGCAGACGACACCCAGCTGATCCTCTCCCTCACCAAAGACCCAAACACCGCCAAAACCAATCTACATGAAGGAATGAAAGAAGTAGCCGAATGGATGAAGAACAGCCGTTTAAAACTAAACTCGGACAAAACGGAAGTCCTCATCTTAGGATCATCCCCCTCTGCCTGGGACGACTCATGGTGGCCACCGGCCCTGGGTACAGCACCCATACCTAGAGATTACGCATGTAACCTGGGTTTCATCGTAGACTCCTCCCTCTCGATGACCAGACAAGTCAACGCCGTCTCATCTTCATGCTTCAACATCCTACGCATGCTCAAAAAAATCTTCTGTTGGATCCCCACTGAAACAAGAAAGAGTGTCACCCACGCACTGGTCACTAGCCGTCTGGATTACGGAAATACCCTTAACGCCGGAACCACAGCCAAACTACAGAAAAAACTCCAACGCATCCAAAACGCCTCAGCCAGACTCATACTGGACATACCCCGTCAAGCTCACATTTCCGGCCACCTGAAAGACCTCCACTGGCTCCCCGTCAACAAAAGAATAACGTTCCGCCTCCTCACCCACACACACAAGGCCCTCTACGACCTAGGACCCGAATGCCTTCACACACGTTTGTCCTTCTACACACCCACCAGCAAACTGCGATCATCCAATCAAGCCCTCGCCGCAATTCTGCGCATCCATAGATCCACCATGGGAGGAAGATCCTTCTCCTACTTAGCGGCCAAAACTTGGAACTCTCTTCCCACTCACCTCCGCCTTACACAGAACCACCTCTCCTTCAGAAAGCAGCTAAAAACCTGGCTATTCGATAAATAATGCACCCACCCTCCCTCAAGCGCCTCGAGACCCTCTGGGTGAGTAGTGCGCTATACAAATCTCTGAACTTGAACTTGAACTTGTGTCGCTATGAGCATACCCCTTTTAGGGGCCTTTTTTCAGATTTTTAAAGGGGGTCTCCTAGCAAGGCGAGCCTTTGTCCCCCGTTATTTTCAGAAGCGTTTCTGGGTTTCTTGCACGCTTAGTAGGTGGTTGGCACTCATAGTCTTGTTCATTTCTGATGTTTGCCCTGAAGTATTTACAATACAACCATTAGCACTTAACTGGGGAGCTTCTATGATAGGGACAGGGGACCCCTCTGATGCAATATCCCCTGCCATATCGCTGACCGTGTTTAAATTCCCTGAGCTCAGCGACTCTTCTACTGTCATAATCTGTTGTTCAATAGCGCCCATTGCTCCAGGTAAATAGTTAAGTAGAGACTGGCGTGAGCGTACCCCAGAGTTGGGCTGCTTGGTATTCTTGAAACTTGGTGCTTTCCTTTTCCCCATTGTCAAAATTATGTATGAAATGGAAAAGACAAAAATTATATTAAAGCCTGACAAAATTCAAACTCAAAAGCCCGTAGCAATCAAGGTTTAACCAATGGGAAATGATGTTAAGCTGTTAGTACATTTAGCGTTACCTATTATCAACAAGGATAATCCCTGTATTGAAAATGGCGAAGTTAGTAGATCACAATGCCAGTATCAGTTTGTATGTAGGCAAACGTTCTTCTCCTGTCACAGTACCTTTTAATGATGAATCAAGAGCCGTGGCCCAGCCCAGTCTATTTCGGTCTATGACGGGCTAAGACGGGCCCGTCTTGGACCGGTCTGAATCCGGGCGTGGCCCGCACTCTTCCCGTGCTGCGGGACCGCTGCATTGTTTTTCAAGTCCCTCCAGGGACTAGGGTCAAAGTGCTGGTGCAAGTTTGGGCCAGAAGCCGGCTTAAATGTTGCAGGCGTTCGTTTTCAGTCTCCCACTCTGCGGGACCGCCGCCCTGTTTTTCAAGTCCCTCCAGGGACTAGGTTCAAAGTGCTGGTGCAAGTTTGGGCCAGGGGCCGGCTAAAATGTTGCAGGCTTTCATTGTCGGTATCCCGCCCTGCGGGACCGCCGCTCTATTTTTCAAGTCCATCCAGGGACTAGGGTCAAAGTGCTGGTGCAAGTTTGGGCCAGGGGCCGGCTACAATGTTGTAGGCGTTCGTCTTTGCTCTCCCCGAAACCAATTCAAATAGTTTCCGAGGTCTGATTTTGGCATTATCCAATTCCGTTCTGAAGAATTCTTTTTTTTACTTCAGAAGGTTTTTATTGTAGGCCATTTTCGTAGCAGTTTTAGCTGTGGGGATGATGGTAGCTGCTTCCATTTCCTTTCTGCTAGTCTCAGTTTACGTCATTCTTCATTTAGCGTGTCGCTGAACCAGGGGTTTTTATCTTTGTCCGATGTTCATTTTAGTTTTAATGGTGCAATAGTGTTCATTATCTGTGACATCTTCGCATTGTAGTGCTCTGTGAGTTCGTTGGTGTTTGTCATATTTCTGGGAGGGGGTAGATCTTTCCTGCATAGCAACGCCAGTTTCTCGCTGTCCGCGTTCCTAGTGGTCCTCACCCATTGTTTGGGTTTGATTGGTTGAGTGGTTCTTTTCTTTAGTACTCTGGGAATTTGGAAGAGTATTATGTGATGATCTCACCAGTCACAAGGCATGATTGAGGTAAGGCTCACCGCTTTAGCTTTGGATATGATCCAGTCTAGTGTGGAGCTTTTCACATGCGTTGGAAGCGTGCAGGTTTGTTCTAGGTTTTGATCTGCTAGGAAGTCTTTGATAATGTTTACCTGGCTGTCATTAGGATTGTTCCAGTGTAAATTGAAGTCTCCTAGGAATATGTCATTGGAGTGTGGGGAGGTGTTTGCTGTGATGATCTCCATTAAGTGGTCGATAAAAGGTTCATTCTTGCCTGGTGGGTGATAGAATGCATGAACCTTGCATAGCTGTTTCTCGTTGTTAACTATAAAGAGTGTGAGGTATTCGCATGAGTCAGGAGGGTCAACGGGCAATGGAGTAACCAAGAGCTCAGAGGGATGAATAACTGCAATACCACCAACTATTTTTTTAGCCTGTATTGCTTCACAATGAAATAGTTAGGAGGCACCAGTAGATCCAAGCATGGCGAGGAAGATTCTGTGAGCCATGTTTCCGCTAGGATCGCAATGTTGATCTCCTGACTCAGGATAAGGTCAGCGATGTCTGACACGTGTTTCACTGCTGAACGGCAGTTGAGTAGAAGCCCTGTGATCTTTTTCTGAGAATCCTGGATGGGGTCTTGCTTTGGGTTGATTAGTGTTATTTGCTTCAGGTTGTTCGCATTTAATTTTCTGTCACTAGGCCTGATTGGGAATGAGTTTAGTACATGTACCTTGTTTCCGTTGCAAGGGTTAGTTGTGGCCATTGACGTCTCGTAGGATTGAGGTAGTACTTGCGTTTCTTCTTCCGATAGGTAGCTAGGGAGTGTTTGGGGTCGATTATGTCTGATAGCAACATTGTTTTTTTGAGGTGAGAGTACTGTCTCTTGCATATTTTTTAATTTGGAGAGTGTGTTTCTGTGAGGCGCTCAATATTTTTCAGATCCAGTATTGCTTTGACAAAGGTTTCTATAAGGTTGCTGGATTTTGGCTTTTGGTAACTGGGATCTGACCTCAGGGGGAGGTAGCAGGCTTTCTCAATTTTCTTCCCAATATTTCTTACTGAATGTTGCAATTGGTTCCCGGCATGGACATTTACATGGTTGTACTTGCGCTGGACTTTGCCTTTCGTTGAAGGATGTTGATGAAGGATTCATAGTGAATTTCGGTGCTAGGCTCATTCGTTCTGAGGAGCGCCTGTTCGGCTCTGTTGCTTTTGTTGGGGAAAGGTTTGACCTCTGTGGGATCGTTGTCTTCTCACATTCCTCTCTCAGAGTTGCATTATTGTGGTGTGCAATTGAACTTGCGCCGGGGCTTTGTTAGTTCCTCATACAAGTGGAATCATCAACTTTTTCTTTACGCATGGAGAAGTATTCACCAAATTTGTTTAGATCCTTGTCCTTTGCTTGAATGACTACCCTACCTTGCATTAATTTATCTACAATTAATGGAATCCCCCATTGTCATGTTCGGGGTAGCACATTTCCTGGTAGCTTCCATCCGTAACAAAAAACATAGATTATTGGGGCAAACATCCCAGGAAAATGTAACATCATAAACTGAAATCAATTCTACCAACTAATTGAGAATGCACATGAAATGAAATCTGTTGTTTGTAAATTTGTATTGTATCACTGACCATCCTGTGTAATATGTAAGCAATAATGATTAACTATCAATTCGACACCACTGTGTGCTTTGTGTATATGAATTGTACATTCTTGTAAAGTAACTTTTATATATTTTTTGCATTTCTAATTTTATCATGTGATTGAATAGCATACTTTTATGATTTTAAAATAATCGAATAAAGTGGATTTGACCTTGACCTTAACTACCCTACCATTTGTATAGATTTTCATATTCAGAGCAGCTCTTATTCTCTGCGAGGGAGCGTCCAGAAGCTTAACGCAGTATGGTATGCTTTTTATATCTTGTGTGTTCAGTAGTTCGATTATGGTCAAGCACCATTTTGCTGGCTTTCTTGTGAATAATATAAGGTCATTGACCAATATGCACTTATTTATGTTGAAGTATGGGTCTGAGATCAGTGTCTCTATGTTATTTTGCATTAAGTTGTGCTTAAAAGTCTTAGCTGCATTCATGGAGATGTTGGGAGGGTAAATTATGTTGTAAGAGTTCTTTCCTGCTGCTTTTAAGTATCCTGCTATTTTTATTTATTTTTATTTTTTTACTTTACTTCCTTCTAGTTGTTCTTATTCTTTTTCTTCTTCTCTTTCCTAAAATTATCTCTTGTATCTCTTCCTTCTGTTTTTTTCCTTCCTTATTCTGCTTCTTCCTGGTGAATGATTCTGTAGGCTTGATTGTTCAGATCTTTTGCTTGTTCGAATGTGGCTGCCCATTTGCTAACTAATCATATCCTGTTGTGGATAGTCCTAGTTTTGTTTCTGTGACCTTAGTATTAGGTCTTCTTTCCCTTTCTATAGTTTGTCGGCCATTTTGTGCCTTGTTTATCCTAGACGGTGTGGCTTGTCTTCAGTGTGTCCAGGTTCGACCATTTTTCCTTCCCGTCGACCCACGACTCCTTCATTTCTGGTTGTTCAGACACCACCACTTTATTTGTATGTTTAATATCCTTGATTAAAATATCGCTACATTAGTGTGTTAAGTTTCCTTCATTATTGCCCTTTGTTTGTGTATTCATTTCCTTTATTGTTGCCTTTCCTTATTATCCTGCCGAGTGCCTTCTCTAGTCTTCGGAGTGTTGGGCTGGTGGAGGCATGCACTCTTATTATTGTGCTGCCTCTAGATTTCTCCTTGTACCTGGGTCTCGTCTCCTGCTCTGCTTCCCTTTCCTGGGTGGAGAAATAGCCTGGTAACCTCCTGGGTTCTGCGGGGATTTGCCAAGTCAGCCAGATCTTTCCTCTGCTTTCCTGCTGTGCCACTCCGTCCTTTCGCTGCTGAGGCCCTCGGGGACTGGACTGCTTCTCCTCCCTGCGTGGAGGAAAGCCTGTAAGATTCCTGAGCACTGCTGGGGTCTGTGAGTGAGCAACCCTCTATGCTCCTGCCATGCTGCTTACCTCCTCTCTTGCTCTGTGTCTCCTCTCATCCTCCGGAGCGATGCATGGTCTCTGCTGGGAGCCTCGGGGACTAGACCACTGAAATGGGGCCAACTTCAGCCACCTACTCTTCCACTGGCCGATCTCATGTCCTCCATCAGGCGACCCATCGATTATACGTTGCTCTTTGTGCTCGCCATAGACTTCCAATTGCTTCGCCCGGTGAGTGTGTTGCACCTCGTTAGTCTCCCTCAAATTTTACTGCCTTTCTCTGGCTAATTTGGAATTAATGCAATGAATTGCTATCCCAAGCCCCGGAACTCCTGGGTATAGACTCCATCAGTTGGCTATCTTAGCATCTGTCTGGCATTGACTAGCCCCCTTTCAATTAACCAGTCAGAGCATATCTGGACATCTATGATCCAGATACAGCCAACTTTTTCTGAGCATTAGCCCCATCTTTTCGAACCCTAGCAATACCTTAAACACTAAGGGGCATATTAGCAAGAACCTCGTTAAAAGATCACAGTTTTAGCGGCAGGAAACTGCTGATAAAACGGCGCTAATGGGCTTGCTAATATGCGTTATAGAATTCCAATAGAAGCCCCGGTTAGATGTCCTGCACATCTAACCTGGGCTTCTGTTGGAATTCTATAACGCATATTAGCAAGCCCATTGTCGCCGTTTAAAACAGCGATAATTTTAACGAGGTTCTTGCTAATATGCCTCCAATTTCTCAAACTGCTTGAATCTACGCTGAAAGGATTTACACCAAATTACAAAAAGCATGTTTTCTAAATGAAGTTCTAACATTTTGCTAAATTTGCCATGATTTTGTTCAGTCATTTTTTTCTGTAACAGATAGCAATGTTTCCTGCAAGGATTAACATGGGAAAACGCACTTTTAGGACCAACCTCTTGTTCTTCAACCCTGCTTGATGGAACAGCGCAAAACATACCATGAAACAGTCACTTTGAATGAACTTTTGTATTACAATTTTGTGCAAATTCATGATACAGCACCACAATTCTTCGTGAAACTAAAAATATTCCTCAGATGGAAACTCTGACCTAACTATAAGTTTACTGTGACAAGTGCTAATGTGTCGAATGGGAGATAGTAAGCAGGGCATGGCAGGAGCACACAAAATAGTTAGCTTGGTAAACTATAATTGGTGAATATCAGTGTTTTTTATTTTTTATCTTATTTCAACACAAAACTATAATGTTACTTTAAACTCTCTTTATTTTCACTGAATTTCTAGGTTCTTTTTAATGTTAGTTAAGCTCTTACTACCATACCTAACTAAAATGTCCCCTTAACATTTGTTTTCTTAGTCTTCAGAACGTTTCTAGCATTTGTTTTCAAATAAAATATGATTTTATTACATTACATATCTACAATGTCACTTTAACCTCTCTCTGTTTTTTGCAATGAATTTCTGCTTTTTTAACCATATTAATCCTTTTTTCTCACTGGGTACCATGGGTCAGGAATTGTTTTGAAAAATAGTTCTGTTCACTATGAAAGGGTCATTGTTTTTTTACTTTGTGACTAGAGGTCTTCTCACAGGTACAAGAAAGAAATATGTGTGTTTTATGAGAATTCTGCAGTTCTACGTGTGACACCACATCTTATTGAATCCCCACCCCACCCCATTATGAATATTATTATTATTATTATTATTAATATTATTATTATTATTATTATTATTATTATTATTATTATTATTATTATTATTATTATTATTATTATTATTATTATTATTTAGTGTCACTTGAGTGTGTTGGTGTTCTATGCACTCCCTGCTTTGTTTTCTTCTGCAATGTGCAACTTTATTTTGGGTTCAACTGCAAAAAGGAAGAAAATGGCCTCTGGGGAAGACTGCTTGGAAGCAGAAGAGCACCAGGAAGCACAAGTACAGACCAGAAGAGTACATTGTTTGGCACTTTTATTCCATCTCTCCAGGAAAGAAGAGCATTTTATCAAACTTGGTTAGATGTAACCTGAGCCAGCACAAATTCTCTAGAGGGACAAGTACGAAATACTCATTTTTAAAGGGAAGGCATATTGAAGAAGAGGGAACATCTACGTCATCTGCAACCTTACAGAACATCCAGCCTGATGATGCTCTTCCAATGGAAGCTGCTTACACTTGGAGAGGAGACCAACAGTATGCTACCAACTAAAATATGTAAACAATGTTTTTTTTTTTTTTTTTTATTCCATCCAAGTATGGACGCCCACATTTCTATTTTTTTAATTGAATTCCTAAAAAAGTAAACCACTGCAGAAATAAAAATGTTGAATTTCTTTGTTAAAAGATAGAAGAACAATTTATGTTGTTTGTCATCTGTTTCTACTTATGTTACTAATCGCTAATAGCCTGCTGTAGCAGGCCATGCTGCCAATTCAAGGCAAAAACTAATGTTATCGGTTCAAACTAAAAGTGAAGGCCTATAACAAGAGAGTGACAGTTAATGACTGCAATTGCTTTCTGCAGTATAAATAAAGCTACAAATCATTACCTCTATGATGACAGAATGTCCTTATATCCGCCATAGCAGGTTACACCACCAGGCCTTATGCCTAACCCACCAGGCCCTGCACTGAACCACCTGCGGTGCCAAACTCTTGCTCTATACAGTCTTTAGGCATGCACAAGAGGGGGTTGACAGCAGGACCTTCTTCAAACCCGCCCTGATTGGCCAACTCAACACCAAGTACATCCTTCTGCCATACACAGTAGAGTTTGGCAGCAGGGCCTGGCCTGTAGTGAGGCCATGCGCCTAACCTCCATGGTAAGCCAATGCACAATACCATTCAAAGTCTCTGTCTCTGAGTGTGGCAAGGTTTGGGCGCATGGTCTGACCTGCAGCCAGGTCCTGTGCCCAAACCCCATGGGAAATAAGAAGGACAGAAGAGAGTGAAAACTGAAAACCTGCACTCAAGATTGGCACAAAACGCTCCCAGGCTGCTTGCACTTTGACCATCGCTGGGGCGACTTTGCCAAAAGCTGGACATCCTTACCAAAACCCTTGGAGGACTGCCCAGCACCTCAACAGCCATAAAGCAGAGGAGCTGCTTCCCTGCACCTTCAGGCACTGAAAGCATATGCCCGGTCCACTGTGTTGCAGGCTATGGGGCCCACCGAAGGAGCTGCCCAACAGGAGAAAGCCTTCATGCTCCAAGAGGTCAGATCAGAATTTATTCCAAGTTTCGAGATGCCAGGACCCCCAAGAGCCACCCAGCAACAGTACCCTTGGAACCGGGGCAGTTTCCAGAAGGCTCGTTGAAGGTCCAATCTGGACACCAACAGCACAAAGACAGACCTAATATTGAGACACATCAGGATCCACAGGAGCATCACCAAGGGTGGTCCTGCTGCCCTATTTCCCCTCTTTACCAGGTCTCCAAGTCACAGAGTGAGTCTCTGACTGCAGCAACCTGATGCCTCAAAGCACCCCTGTACCCAGGCCCCACAGTCTGAATACGAGGGAGGCAATTGTTCCAACGGGGTCCCCCCAGCCTGAGTTCAAGTAGACCAATGGTGTCCTTGTGTGCCCAAGACACTCAAGACCTGAAACACCCTTTGGGTTCAGCGAGACTGTGCCCCCCTCCAGTCACTTCTTGCAGCCTCTTTCTAAGAGGACCGCTCTCCTTTGACTAAAACGGGGCACCAGATGCCGAAAAGCATCTCTGCAAACAGATGCCCCAGAGCCGACCGAGGTGCCCTTAAACCTTGAACCTTGCCCCATAGTTGCCTTAAGTCATGAAGAACAGTCCTGTAAGTTGTTAACAAGTAACCACATGCAGTATCTGTTTCTTTCCCATAAGATAATATTACCGCATTTCCCTCCTCACTTCTTTAACCCCTTCAATGCTGATGACGAGCTCAGCTCGTCATCACCCACGGGTGTCGTGTGCTGATGACGAGCTGAGCTCGCCATGTAACGCGGTAATTAGAAAATAGCCGCACAGCGCAAAAATCGCCGCAGCAGCGATGCGGTTAATTCCACAAGAAGCTCAACCTGGCTTTTCGATTAATCCCACTAGGCCCTAGGTTTGGCTAGGTTCACACCTGCTCAGCACCAGAATGCCCTCCCCAGTGATATTGCATTCTACAAATCTGCACAACATAACAAAAATTGTCAAGGGGACTGGTATGACTCAAACGTTAACTGAACTGGCAGTAAGGAATGTCAGGAGGGGACATGTAAATTTCATATGTATGGGTAATACATTCTTTGCTGTTTACTTTAAGCACTTATGTGCCCTACTACTCTAGCCTGTCCCAATCCAGATAATATATTACTCTCAAAAGATTTGCTAAAGCTCACCCCTGAACAAAGGGGAAAGCTTGAGGCCCCAACGATCAAGATAGATGTACTTGGTAGCCATCTTCCATGTGAACAGGAGTAACGCACTAGTAAGTGATAGGGATGGCGATAGATATTTATTCAAACGTCTCAGAGTTAGGGGTGGGCAGACTGCTGGATGTATGTGAGGAGGCCGAAGAAGCAATGATTTTGCCGGTCACTATGAGACACTAATGTTTATATGGAACTTGGATATCAATAACCAAGTCACACAGTGCAGAGGAGAAAGTCACCTTGTTGTGCTGCACTGTGTGACCGGGAAAGGAATGTGCTGCATTTAGGGCAATACAGTGCATTCCTGTCCTTTACCCTGTGCTGGTGCTCTTTTGGCTGCCTGGCACCAGCACAGCCACCATTGCACCATGGTGCAAGTGTGCCTGCGTTGTATGCAGGATTGCTTTTTTGCAGGAAGGGACACCTTCCTGCACAAAAACAATCGTGGGAGGCATATTCCTCTTTCTATGTATTCTGCAGAATGCAGCACACGTAGAAAGAGGAAGAAAGAAGGAGAAATAGAGATATTTTTCCTTGTTACGTCACCCATGGGAAGGTGTAAGATTTTGGGACATTCCCAGGATTACAAGTTCTTGTGAATCAGGGAATGCGTCGAAAACCATGGGCATTGCATGGGTGTTCCCCGGGCAGAGTGACTCAATGCAGCAATTTGCGCTGTGTTGAGTTACTCCAGAGTTTTGGAGCCACTGAGAGCCACACAAAGTGGCTTTGAGTGTTGTCAAAAATCTGTTGCAACATTGCATGGTGTAAGAGCGACGCAAACCCTACATTTTTCAGTAAAGCCCTGCGTGACAGACTCTGAAAATAGATTTTTGACCTATTACACATCGACCTGTGTTGAATTAGCATTCATCAGAATACCATCTTAAATTTGAGGAGATTATCAAATCATATCTTTTAATATGCACTATTGATATCAGTCTTTCATTAGACAGATTAGAAGAAAACACTGAGAACCGAGTCCAGTGGCGGAGCAAGAGGGGGGAGGGGGGGCGTCCCGCCCAAGGTGGCACTCTTTTTGGGGAGGAAGAGGTGAGCAAGTTATTTCTGATGATTACCACAGTCGCCCGCCCCGAGAACAAGTGGTAGCCACCCCAACAATACCCCCGCGCTCTTCCCTGCACACAGCAGAAAAATTAGAGGCTGCCCCAGTTGACAGTAGCTCTAATGTCACTGACTTGTTTCAATATAAAAACACTGGGGCTGATTCACAGAACTAACTTAAGACAAAGTCCTAAACTTACTACTTTTGGTATTCACAGAAGTTAGGATTTTGTCTTAAGTTTGTCTTAAAACAAACTTAAGACAGACTTAAGACAAAATCCTAACTTAAGTCTGTCTTAAGTCTGTCTTAAGTTTGTCTTAAGACAAAATCCTAACTTCTATGAATACCAAAAGTAGTAAGTTTAGGATTTTGTCTTAAATTAGTTCTGTGAATCGGGCCCACTGTCATAATTACAACAAGGTCATTATTCTTTTGGCTGCAGAGTCTTTTTTCTTAGCATTGCTTCTATATAAGATTATTTCGAGTCATGCATTATGTGAATGCGGAGTGTTTGCATTGCCAGGCCCTCCAGGGCTCAATATGTGTTTTCCCCGCAACATTCCTTAAGGAACAGGATCAGCTACTTATCAATGTAAAGTCGGTGGCGAAATGTGGCAGGATCAATTACCTCTACAGCACCATATATTTTATTGCACAGTGTTGCACTTTGATAGGAAAACTGAGCTAATACTTAGTGCAAAATAGATGTTACATATGCCTGAATATATAATGAAATGTGAGAATATAACACTGTGTATTTAACTCAGAAAATTTTTTTGCTATGTTCTTAAAGATAAGTGAAATTTTGGGCACATAAGAACTTAAAAATTTGGAATTAAGATGTTTTTAAATCTGACAATTTCGAGTATTCTAATTTAAGAGGACATTTGGCATATCATTATATATATTTGCTCTTTGTTCATCCTTATCCAATCTTAAGTATCAGATAACTTAGGGGTATATTACCAACAACTAGCGATAATTATCGCTATGTTGGTTTAGCGGCGATATTTTTATCGCCGAGCTGCGGCGATTTTTATTGCTTAGGAACCATGCTATTATCAAGGTTTATCTCCTAAGCGATAAAAATCGGCCGAAATGCATGAATATCGCTGAAAAGTCAGCGATATTCTTGCATTACAGAGCTAATGCTTTTAGCCATGTTATCCACCTCCCATTGGATAACATGGCTAAGAACTGCTCAGGGGCAGGTGTTAGCTTTTGGAGATATTCGCGCTTAGCGCGAATATCTCCAACAATTGGTAATAGGAGATAGTGATGTTAGTGACTGTTTCCAGTCGCTAACATCTTGGCACGCCCACTTTGCATGTCATTAGTGATAAATATCACTGACATGCAAAGCGGGGCCCAAGATGGTCGCTATCTCCTACTAGCTGTCGCTAACTGGTGTTAGCGACAGCTAGGTAATAGGGAGATAATTTTATCTCCGCTTTCTTGGCTTTTAAAGCCAAAACAGCGGAGATAAACCCCCTTGATAATATGCCCCTAAATTTTTATTAAACAAACTGAAGATTCGGGTACAACTATCTATCCCCTGCAGTCATTCTCCTGGGAGTGACTGAACATGAGAGACCAGTAAGAGGCAGAGAGCTGATAATTATTGCTATGACTGTTTTTCGTCAATGTATTGCTTCAGCCTGGCTAGATAGTAATCCACCAGTGTTCCAGCAGTGGCTAGCCACGGTATTGGCTGTTTATAACTTAGAGAAGGCAATTTTCCTAAGGAAGGGGCTTCGTAATAAAAGGAAAGGATTGAGGAGCTGGGTCAGTTATTGGATTGGATGGAAGTCAGGCGCAGTTAAGGTCAGGTATGATGCATCTTATTAACATATATCTTCTTTGTTTCTTCCCTTTTTTCTCCTTTTTTGGTATTAATTGTATGAATCAGATCGATTGCACTCTGATTACGGCTTGGCAACAGTGATTAATGTTTTTTCTTTCTTTTGTGTATCCAAAGGTGTATCGAGTGTGGGTGGGAGGGAGGTAGGGTATTTATTTCCCTTTTCAGGGTTAAAAAAATGGTGGTATTATTGTGTTTTCTATCACGTATTAAGGAATTGGTAAATATCAACAAAAATATTTAATTAAAATAAATAAATAAGGAATCAAGAAGTTTTTTAATCTGACAATTTATAGTATTCTAATTTAAGGAGGACGTTTGGCATCTAATGATTATTTAAATCCATTTTATGTACTCATGTAATTGTTTAGAAATTTAAGATTGATTTAAAAATTGTATACTTCTAAATGCGTGTGTGGCAATATTGCCTCAAATCAGATATTAAATATTATTGTCTTGAAATTGAATTGAAACTGTCAGTGTTAAATCAGAAGTAGTAATGCTCCCTCATATTATAGGAGGCTTGGATCTCTATGACTTTGAGGCATATTATATAGCCTCACTGCTACAGCAATTAGTGGGATGGTGCACAGGATACGCACTAGGAGAAAGTTGAGGAACTGGACGACCTCTTTTTAGCGGATGTATGACGTTACAACGCATACTTTTACCACGCATACCTTTACAACGCGGTTTTTACAACGCTTGCCTTTACAACGCATAGCGCTTTGGGGTGCTGGATAGTGAAAAGTTTAATTTACTATTCCAACTCCAGTCCCCGTGGACACTAGGGAAGGTGTTGGATAGTAAATTAAACTTATTCCCTATCCTAGAGCGCCCCCCAGCGCAATGCGTTGTAATGGTTTGCGTTGTAATGACTGCGTTGTAATGGTAGTGCATGGTAAAAGTTTCGTTGTAAAGGTTGTATACCCTTTTTAGCACCTGTAGATGGATGCCCCTTACTTGATTTGGGTAGTGGTAGTGTCAGTGGACTGTTAAAAGACTGTTTAAGAAAAGGCCACATGTGCAGGAGATTCTGTTACTGGCACCGCCCTCTCTCTGCAAAATGTGAAAGAATTTCCAGGTGTATGTAGATGGCATAGGTGCTTGACAATCATGGGCCAGTTAATTTCCTATGTTTGGTAAGATCCTCCTTACAGAGGTACAGCCGTACTGCACATATGCTATAGTTTGAAGTTCAGATAGGACAGTGCATAATGTTAGATGTGCAAGAATACTGTGAGACGCTGGCAGTGCTTAGTTTGTAAAAGAATAAGTATTGGTGGACAAAGCTTTTTTCAGAAGAATGCAGATGTTGCTATTGAAGATTGGAGTGCTGAATGCCAAGGCTGTATAGTCTTTATTCCACTTCGTGCCTCTTCCATTGACAATCTCACTCATGTAGGTTATTTTTCATGCCAGATTTCTTAATTTGTCACTGATCCTCTGACTTTCACAACCTTCTTCTTTACTCCTTTTTTGTGCTTCTCTCTTACACTGACTTCAAATCTCTACAGGAACAAAATGTGCTGGCCCCTGGAAAAAGGGGTTGTGGTGGGCCCCACATGCAATCCCCATCTCAAATTAAGACTTCGAGACACATGATTATCATCCTCAGATGACATAAAGTAATATCCTCACTAGATCCAGATTCTTTCTGTAAGAAATTGGGTTATTGGTTGACTGAGTGGGGTTTGCAGACCCCATCCAGGCAACAACCACAATCTTTGTAAGGGTGTACCACAAAACTCACTAAATTAACTTGTGCTTAAGCCTCTGGTAGTTTGGCACAAAAGTCTCAGTCAGGCCTAACTTAGATTCAATATGTACAGTATTTATGTAACACACACACACTAATAATAGTGAAAAAATTACACAAGA
Source organism: Lissotriton vulgaris (assembly GCF_964263255.1). Taxonomy (NCBI): domain Eukaryota; kingdom Metazoa; phylum Chordata; class Amphibia; order Caudata; family Salamandridae; genus Lissotriton; species Lissotriton vulgaris. The sequence continues at coordinate 1,056,153,804 of NC_141699.1, forward strand.
AAAATCCCAAAGAAAGAATGAATGGATGAAAAGAGAGAGATTGTGCAAAGAGAAGAGAGTTTGGCGGTTTTGAGCATTTCGCCCGTGTTGCTTTGGTTCCCCCGTCTGGCCCCTAGAACCTCTGATGGATACAGGATGGAAGAAAGCGCACAACACTTTAAATAGATATCCAACAATGCCAGATTTAAGCTAATGCAATTTAATTCCTTTTACAGAACTTGCCAAACCACTAAAATTCCATAGCAAGATATAACTTGAATGCATATTTAGATGTATTAGATGTAAAGCAGAAGAGATGACTTGGTAATATTGCGACTTCAGAAAGTGTTGCGTAGTAGTTTCTATGGAGCCTAGAACGTATCTGCTGTGTTTGATGTGATGACTCATGGGAATCATGCTGCATATGGTTGCAGAAACCTAAATTAGATAGCAAGATAAATGAGAAACTGGAATAGGCTGAGGCAGATACATTATACATGGCCATGGATATAAACTCACAGAAGAATAAGAAGAAACTGCTCCAAATGCTGCTACATCCATAAGCCAAGAGAGTACCTTGGAGAAGGGGACAGGTGCGGCCAGTACAGATAACTGCAGTGGGGTGGTGAGGAGAGGCAAGGGCAGGGGTGGGGGGAGTATACAGATGTTGGAATAGGATTTATTCATTTATTTTTTCCCTATTCTGTTGTCTGTCGACACATTCAAAGTGGGAAAAGTTATAAAGTTTGTCTAAGCATAGTATTTTTTACTGAAATGCCACCCGTCCCGTACAAAATCCTATGTTAGACATAACGCAGACACCTTTGCACTATGGTGCAAAGGTATGTGCATGGTGCTTTGCAGCCAGATTGTTCCCCTGGGCTTGGGAGAGAGCAGGTTAGTGCCATATCTCAGTAGTTATGGTGCTTTCCTGCTCTTTTCCTCTCAAGCAATGCAGTGCCTCAACGTTGGTTGCTGTGGTGCATTGTTTGAGAGTTTTCTAAATCTGGGCCCTAGCCTTCTCTTGGTGCTGGTTAACCATCAAGACATAAAAGCAGAATCTCTTTGAATGTTTTAGGTTAGGGGGCCGCCAGACTTGCACACATAGGATTTGGCGATTTTGACTTGAATTTCAAAAGTTCTGCTATACTGAGAACTCAATTGTGAGACACAAGATGTATCCTTGCATACAGTAACTAGGAAGTTGTGACCAGTGAAGCAGAACTTTGTAAGGATTTTGTTTGAAAGATATCATTTTATTGGTTGTTTAAACATCAGTGGATGGTTTATATCATAACTAAAATCAAACAGGACACTTCACTGATGTCAAAATGGTTGCTGCTTTAGCAGTACCGAAAAAGTAGTGTAGGATTTGCAGATTCGATGCTAGACAAATCTAAGATGGCTGCCACCTTCAAATGAGATTTGTAGTGCTGGACAGTTTCCGCAGCACCTCAGTGGAGCCACTGAACATGTAAACACTAGAAATCATGACATGTATCAAGGCAGGGGTGGTCTGCATCGAGAGCACCCTTGCAAAGGATAACCTGATGCCAATACAAGTGAAACATTCTGACCCAGCTAGTCCATCTGCAGTGCCACTGGGGTGAAGACACACTCAAAGGAGACAGAAATCTGTAAATACAGCCAAAAATAACACAGTATACAAATTTAAGTGAGTCCTGCCCAGGTCAATTGTGCAGGATCTGTGGTTTAAACTCAGATCTACGGGTGTTTATTGTAACAAATCTTCATTCAGATTATTAAAAAGGAAATCCACTCTCAATGCAATCTCTCCAATTAGAAATATCTGGACTTTTTAACTAATTCCTTTTTATTCTTTTTATTCCCTGTTCTCTAAAACAATTACCAACTTTCCACGACCACGCATAGAAAAATACATAATCACATTGAATACATCTACTATCACTCCTCCATTTGTTTTACTTTCATCCAGTCCAGCACTCTAGTCCTATTTTCATACCGATGAATCCTTTTTTAAATATATTCACAATTTCCATCTACAATTCATGGCATCTAATGTTTTTATCACTATTGAAAGTAGATGGAAAAGGTTAAGTCTTGTAGCTTTCACATGGTTTTATTCTTTTAAATGCTCTACTTTTCAGATATAATTTGTTTACAACACACACTGAAAGTACATATTAGATTGTCTGAACCTATTTGCTGGTAGAACTTTGAAAATGTCAAAACACTGTGAAGCAGTTAGACCATGGATACTCACAAACACTTGCCCAGGGGCCACAAAGTACAGTTTATGGTGTGCCAGCAGGCTGACGGGAGGGGGTCTGGGTGGGTCATGGATTGAGTAAGGAGGTTCAAAAACATGTTTTATAAACAGGCAAGCATGTATTTGCAGGTTAATAAATGCTTGCCCATTTAGTGAACATCTTTTTCTAAATATTAGTGCTATCAAATAAACAGCAGCTGGTGCTGCTGTCCACCAAGGGCGCTGCATTTAAAGGTCAAGAGGTCCGCAAGCGGCCACCGGGACGTACTTTGAGTATCACTGAGTTAGACAGTCCAAGCCTATGTGGAGCAAAAAAATTTATTTACATTTTAGCAAAAAAAGCCAAATTTTATTTAATATTGAGGCTGTCTGTATTTTTCATGGTGCCCTTCACCATCCCCACCTAGTTTGAAAGTAAAACTACTATTGGGAAAATATCCCTCTTTAATATAATTATCGCACCAGCCCTTATCTCACATGATCCCATCAACATCTATGCACACTTTGAGAGTACAGCAAAAAGGTAGAAAAAGTAGGAGACTCAGTTTTAATCAGTTGGAAGACAGGCAGTGCTACCATTGTATTCTAAGGCACCATGAAACCCTTCTGACTGTAAGGACATTACTGACTGAAGTTCAGTTATGCTGGAAGCATCTCAGATATGTCTGGTGCAGGGTGCATGGCACAACTAGGGCAGTTGATAGCTGATGACAATACAGACTGCCAGCACTCTGCACCAAGGGATGGCCTACATCAAGCCTTTGCAGCAGCAGCAGCAGCCCGCCTTCCTACGCAGCGAAGTCTATGTGTCTGGTTGACAGGGAAGCAATGTCAAGGAAGCAGACCATTAGTCATGGAGATGTCAAATTACCAGATTAGCTATTGATTCCGGCCACAAATCAGCGACAATGTAAACCTTGTGCTGTGGATGATACTGTCCACAACCAAGAGTGATCCCAATTTTAGGTGGAGTGTATTAAGGTAGCCAGAGCGATAGTAGAATTACGAGTTATGCCATTACACGAGCCTCACAGGTGTGACTACAGTGAAAGAGGGGTGTTTCCACTTTTTTTCCCACTCTTTGCTCTCTGATGCTTCATAAAAATTATATTGAATACAAACAAAAGCAGTTTGTTTAAGAATAGGGGCTTTCATTCATATGTTGTACCTTTCCTGATTTGGAAATGTGGTATTTCCACATGTTAAATTGGGGGGTTAGATTAAATTATCTAGTAGCACAAATCCACCTCCTGGCTGAGATGTACATGTACTGTTCAGTAAATGGATACCAACCATGCTTAGAAGTACCAATACTATGCAATACGACCAGACAGTCTCTAATGACAATTATTGCCCATTTGTATTCCTCGAGTATAGGTCCTCCTGAGAAGTGTTGATGGTGTCCATCAGATGTATCATCAATATTTTGAGAAGTCATGAAATGTATTATTTGTATGGATCTCGATGAGAATGTTTGGTATTGTTGTTCAATATGTAGCAGGGTATCTGAGAATTGCTAGTACTACTCCTTACTAGCAGACCCACTCTGTTGTGAAGTGCTGCTTGTGTCCATTGCAGGGGTGTCCATTGTAGGTATAGAAAGTCCTTTAAAGAAGTGGTGGTAATCACCATTGTTAGTGCAGAAGTCCTGGCAAGAAGTATTGGTGCCGCCCGGTGATACTATATCAGTTGAGAGGTATTCCTAGTTTCCAGCAGTAATGCAGTCTACTTAGAAGCAATGGTTTGTCGGACACAGAAAGCTGGTAATGTCCAGTAGTGAAATGACAGCACTGCTAAAGAGTGATGTCATGGCCCAATATTAGGGCAACAATGGGTAAATTCATAGGATCATGAATTACATTTTAGCAGGACTGGAGGGGTGTGCAGGATTGCATAATTTGACTCCATGAACTTTTGTGAAATTTCAAGAAAATAAAATAAAGCTATATGAATGGCAGGAAATATGGTTTCCCGGTGTCAAATTAAAATCTTATTCAAGTGCATACCTCACTTAATAGAGTCATGCAAGATACCGGCAGGAGACTGGTTCGTGCATGGAACATCTTGAGGAACGACAGCTTCTTCTGTTCATACCACTTTCCTGCCAGTGTCTTGCATTACATTTTTTAAATGAGATATGCCCTCACATGAAAATGTCATACATTATACAAGCAAACTACATCTAGCACCATTTTCAGATTTTCATTTTCAATGTGCGAATAGCTCAATGTTTTCTCAGACTAGTAGGGAGCAGTGGTTAAATGTTTCTGTAATCTCAAAATCTGAAAGGGGGATTGGAACCAACAAATTTTCAGCAACTCTGACCTAATTCTCCCTTTTATTAAACCTCTAGTTTTCTATTTTGTGCAAACTACACATTTGTTTTAAATCTTAATGTTACAATATAAACTTATATTAAAGATGTCAAAAATATTTAACACAAAGTGTGAAACCAAGAAATGCTTCTCCATTAATTAAAACAATTTGTTCTGAATTGCAGTTTCTGGCAGAGGCAAAATTGATTCATTTGTAAAATCACTACAATTTATCAACTATTGTTTTAAAAAAGGAAGAGAATAATATATTTGTTTTGAAATTGAAGGCGAGTTTGAAGTGGTATGGAATCAAGGACATAAAGTATATGTCAGAGACATTTTCTCCAGATCATCTCTTCACTGTATCCGAGGTATGAAAATCTTACACATAGTTTGCTTCAATTTACTGTTTCGTTGAATCAAGATGATGGATTGGGCAAGGGCAGAAAGGGCATCCGAGATCTCCAAAACACATTCTAACCACCTCATGGGTAAAGATAGTGCAAGACAATGAGCCAGTAAATAGGAAGCACAGACCAATAGGAGGGATCCCACCATTTTGGCTGCACCAAAATGAGAATCCAGGCGGGGTTGACTGAATGCCGACACGTTCTCCTTCATCTGCCGAACATGTCTGCAGAGTGACCTCAGGATGAGTGTGATGGAAGCAATTTCAAGAAGAAGAGGCAAGCAGTATCCAAAAACATTTCCTAATAAGGAAGAAAGTGTCAATGTCTTTCCACCACCAGTGAGAGTAATGTTAGCTGTAAGATTGGCAGTTGTTTTCAAATAGGACCATCCATATAAATCCCAGTAGACGGGTGTAACGAAAGCCAGGGAACCTGCCACTAAAATTAGAAGCACCCATGGCATGTCCTTAGAAATTCTCAGTTTCAACCGGAAGAAAAAGCGGTGATTGAAGTCCACAATTTTCACGCAGTAGAAGACACAGAGGCAAGATGTAAGCCAACAGTTTAAGATACTGGTCCATGTTAGAAGCAGAATTATGATGGGATTCATGGAATTTAAATCAAAAATCTCCATTGATGACGCAGAAACAGAAATGTTTCCTACCTCAATACTGTGATAGCAAAAGCATGAGATCCCGTGTACCACTAAGATCCGATCACAAGTGTTCAGGCATCTGCCTTTAGCCAGGTCTAGAAGATAAACTGCCACAATGAAGCCACTGGTGAGTAAACCAAACACATCCACTACTGACATGAGAATCACAAAGAAAGTGTTAAGTGCAGGCTCCATTTGCTGTCTTCTGTACAGATCACTTGAAGAAATGAGAAACTGTGCAGATTTCACCAAACGTGATCACTGAATGTCAGGAGCAGAGATGTTTTCGAAACCTCTCAACACATGCAGCTGCCCCTGGTTCAAGTTACAGCTGCCGTCATCCTTGCCACAGCTTAGGGTTTGTTTAAGGACAGATGCAAATATGATCTTAAGGGCATACCACTCTCTACTCATTTCACACCTGTGCCGTGAATGTAGCATATTTTATATACGTTTTGGAGCGGTGATTCCACATTCCTTTGGAAAATGTGATTTGTTTACCCATAACAGCTTAGGCCTCTCTTTACCAAAGTTTTTTATTTTAAAATGTTGTATATTGCAGCGTTCACCTAAGCAGGGTTTATTGGCACTGAACAGGGCCTAATGGTGAGACACAGACAAAAACCCACAGATACAAAGTATTACTTGAAACAATGTAGGGAAGATGAATGTTTTTCCTAAATATCAACAGGTTGGGCTTGGGCTGAAAGATAAAAGCAGAACATTCCAGTGCCTGGCTGCTGCCAAAGAAAAGGCCCTATCAATAACAGCCAGGAATAGGGCCTCAAGCAAATGCAGTAATTGTTGATTAGAGGATCTAAATAAAAATGTATTAGGGCTGTACCAGGAAAATCTGGTAATACCGGGGACTATTGTGAGGTGTGCACCATTTATGTGCATTTAAACAATGTATGCTGCTTCACAGGAATTCAGTGCCAGGTGGCTTGCAATGGTTCAAGCATGATGAATTGAAGGTATTGGTTATCTGGACTTTCTGGTACACCATAAAAAGATAGAGAATACTCTTCAGAGAAAGGAGTTGAAAAAAGCAGGACTTTATCAGTGATGACGTTTGGTCTGATAAAGTCAATGAACTAGTGATTGTAAAGCCCACATTTTTTACAGTAGGCACTGGTGTAGGTTGAGGACTTCAGAATGTCAGGCCTGAAATCCAGATACCATTTAGACATTCCAATGGATTGAGAGAATCTCCCCACTCAATTTAAGCTGAAACACAGATATCACAACTCAGATTGATTAAGGATTTGTGCTGTTCTTGCATCACATAAGGTGATGCAATGCAGGGTAATTCCTTATTTCAGATTTACAGACCCACACACGTGGTAATTGGCACCACTTTGTGTGGCTTTGTAAAGAATTGTATTGCAACACAGCTGCTTGAGTTGTGTTGTGTTACATTCTAAGCTGGGAGGCGTTCCATGTATGGGGCGTAGGTGGTCCTGTCCACCCACCCATGTATTTGAAACAATTTCAGATTTACAAAAATTGATAGACCTCAGAAATCGTTACGCCTCCCAGATGTTCTTTTGTCAAGGAGAAAAAAAATGTTCTCCTTGTTATTGCCTCTTTCTAAAAATGATGCTTCACACAGAAAGAGGAAAATGCGTCTTTGGGTTGTTTGTGTCTCTTTCTGCATAAAAACGATTCTGCATTATGGTGAAAGGGTACCTGTGTTACCACAAGGTAGCACATTGAAAGCCAGGCAAAAGTGAGAAGTGTAACTTTGTAAATATGGAGTACTTCTGCTCTCTTCTTGTCACACAATGCATCACAGTATGTTCCCTTACTGTGCTGCATTGCGTGTGTCGTCCCAGTAATGGACTTTGGTGAGGCAATACTATATCTGGAAGGCAGACTGATGCTCATTGCCTTTTATCCAAACAATAATCTGAGTATCATCAGAATATAAAAATCGCCCAAAACAACAAATTAAGGGATGGAATGCTTGAAATATCCCAAACCATAGTTGTTTGCCCACCATGTCACCTCTGTTTTGACTCAGCCATGTCCAAATCAGTCTTCCCTGCTCCTCACTGAAACAGTCCAGCACAAACTGCTGGGCCAGGTTCTCCCTGAACTGGAACACAAGCAACCTAGGACAGGTCTGGCCCTAGAAAGAACTGCAAGCTCTATGCACAGCTGGGTCGGAAAGCCATCTGGCGACGACAAAGTATATGGTTAGTTTCTGTAAATTCAGGTATCTGCAAATAGACTGCCTTCTCTAGCAGCTTGGCCACGTAAGTCAGATGTCCAGTGGGGGCATACTTTGCAAGATTATCTGGATCTAGAGAGGGTTTCTTCAAAGGAGGCAACACATGCGTGTTTCAAGGTTTCAGGGACAACTCAAGACAGTAGGGGCACATTATTAATAGACCTCAGCCATTGTCTTGATGAAAGAGTGCAAGGATTATATGCAGCAAATGAGGAAAAGGATCACCAGGAGAGCCTGCAGGCTTACTTTCTAGAACCAGTGAAGAAAAACTAGCAGCATCTATGGGTGAAAAACAAGCATAAGAGTAGGGCACAGCGTTCTGGGGGGAACCTTCTCAATATCCAGCATATAAGGGCTGCTATAGTCCTGGGAATCTAAGATCTTCAAAGTCTTACTAAATAAGAATTTGTCAATCATATTACAGGTGTCTGACAAGGGGCTAGGAGTGGACTGATATGCTGGAAGAGGCAGGTCATGGTCAAAGAGACATTGAGGAGCAAGAGGCTCAGCACCTGAAAGAGAAAAATTGTACTACAAATTTAGTATTGCAGCCGGATCAGATTCAGAGTCAGTAAATGGACTGTAAGAAATTGTGTTATTAATGTAGAAGTATGAGAGCCCCACTCAAGTAATAAACATAATTACTTCCCGGCCCAGCCTCACCCTACCACTGATGCTTTTCCATCTTTAACGAGGCAGTGTTATTTTCAAAAACACACACACTGCCAGCACACACTCACTATGTGCGCACTGCGCAACTATTCTCACTTCATGTACTTCACACAAGCACTCATACACCCAGCACATGCTGTTCTGGCACACACACTGCTACAGCACTACATTTCTCATGTAATGTATTCCTCTCAGGCATACATACACCGAGTACATGTACTAACTACACATGCACTACACGGTACTGCTCCACCCTTTTTTCTGTTTCCTTCCAGAAGCATACAACCAACAGAGAGTCACTACAACTGCTCTATGCAGCACTCCACATCTACCTGATGAAGGCCAAGTGTGAGTTAAGCATACCGTGCAGAACGTTTAAGAAGATGACTGTGCTTGTAGGTCTCCCTATAGTGACACAGGGTAAAACGTTTCTGTTCACTATCACTGATCACTGCATAGTATATTGCCACCATCACGCTCATGGTGCTTAACTCCTGGTGAAGGCTGCATGTGACTGGCTGAAATGCTTGTAGATACCATATTGAGGCTTGACACGTTGAGGGGATACACAAATCCATTGCATCAGGCTAGTGAGAGGCCTAATCAGAGGGACAAACCTGAAGACAAAAGCGAGATAGGGAGACAGCATTTTTAGAACGATGGTTCAGGAAGATGACACACTGGTTCCCATGGTTCCCACTGGACCCCGTCCACTATTGACTCCAGGCTTTCACTCCACACATTAAAAGAAAACACTGAGAACTGGGTTGATGTAAAAAAAACAGTCAAAATTACAGGTATGCCCTCATTCTTTTTGCTGCAGAGTATTTTTTAACATGTTTCTGTATGAGATTATTGTAGTCAGCTATCTCTGGAATGTGGAGTGTTGACTGCATGTTTTTTTCATTTGATATTGATAAAGCATTTAATATGGTCATTCAGTGCTCTATGCGGACATATAGTATGTGGATCCCACTTCAAGGGTTCAGAGGTGGAAGAAAGCTGTTAGCACTAGCAAAGGATCTATTGGCCATTAGTCTCTGACAGAACCTAACTCAATGGGTTCTAAGAGTGGAGGAGAAAAGACGTTTTGTTATCCACTGATGTAAATTACACATTAGTCTTCTGATGAGATCCTGCACATTGTGTACCTGTCCTATCTGAGGAACTAGATACATTCAGAGACACAGGGTTATGAAACAAGTCCAAAAGACCCATACTTTTCCAAGGGTAAGTGTGATGTGAGTAGTGGATGCAGCTTCTGCCCATCCCTGTACTGGACACAAGACAGATAATTTTAGAAACTTCAAAACTGAAATTGCTCTTCAGACCGCAGTTGAGTACAAATGGGCTCAGGGGCTTATCAATGAGAGCCCTGCATGACTTTTGCAACATGTAAAGTGGTACATGCATGACGCAGTACTGTCATAAAGATTTATGAAGCCATGCAAAGCCACCCTGCATGGTTTTGAGAGGCTTCATACCTCATGAGTAAAGTGACACAGGGCAAATCGCTGCATCGCCTTACTCTGTGCCTGGGAGGCATTCCATGGGCATTGTGGTGGGTTCACTCCACCTCCCAAAAAAAATCTCTGGAATTTGATGCTGCCCCGAATTTACAAAGTGATGTAAACCAGGGGAAGCTTCAAATTCATATACCACCCGAGGCGAGGCATAACAATGAGAATAATTTTAATTTCTCCTGGTTTTTCCTCTTTACATGTGTGATGCATTCTGCAACACAAATAGAAAGAGGAAAGCGACTTGTTGAATTGTTTTTGTGCAGGAAGGTGCCCGTCTACAGGTGGTACAGTCAGGCCCCAGGGAGCAATGTATTGGCGGGGGGCATGCAGGAGCAGGACTGGGAGGGATAGGAGGGGATGATAGTGACTGTTAGACCTGTACTGATAATCAACACATCAGTCAGAGGATGCAATAGGTATTTAGCAATACGTTTTCAATAGTGTAGGCCGGCGAGCAGCCTGGGTAAGAGGATCGTTGAGGCCCTTCTTATATTGGAGGCTCAAGGACGGTCCAACCTCCTGCTCCATGCAGTGTTGGACCAGCTATAAGTCCCAGGAGGCTGCGGCTGGAGGGGAGATGGGCAGTGGGGTTACCTTCTGCTTGCCATGAAAAACAAAAGTGAAAAAGGGGGGCTTGCCCCTGGAGGAAAGGTGAAAGGAAGTGATTCCCTCCCTGACGGTAAGGGGGGACTTGCTTTACGAAGCCTTTGTAGTCACTCAGGTTGGTCCTGGGGGAGGGGAGAATGAGTCAGGGGTACACCAGGTAAGACGTAAGTACGTCCAGGATCAATGGTCTGGGGAAACCCTTAGTGCCATAAAGGGGAGGACATTGGAAAAGGCGGCAGGATCTGACTTGATGAAATCCATTGGTTTGGTAAAGGATGAGGATGGGACCAACAAGAGTAAGGACCTTCAGCATAAAAAAAACTTCCGTATATGGGGATTACCAAACCCATTTCAGCTCATCCCAAGGCATCCACTAAGAAGCAAATTTGAAAAGGGGAGTGCACTGAGATGTTCAATGTATTGCAGAGAAAGGTAAGGGTCAAGGAAGGGTCAAAAGAAGAAGAGTATGAATTGTGTCGGTGGCCGAGGGTGCCGGTTAGTAAAGAAAACTGGATGGCTGATTTCCTGATATATGCTAGCGTATACTGCAAGAGATTTCCTGAGTGATGTGTGGCATGTTTCAAGGATATAGATGTAGTAAGGAAGTCCCAGATTACCTTCAGTGGTTGGATATGTGTGAGGTATGATGAAGAATTTAGAGCCAGAGTAGCAGGTACACCAATGGTGTATGGGGATAGTTAATCAACAAATTGTTTCTGCAAACAATGATGCCAGCACCTACACCAAACACAGCAAATAGGTGGCTGGTGATTTTCAAGCCCTTTCCTGACTGTCCCACTCAGAGACAGGTGTAGTCAGGGGGGTGGGGGCAGGCAAACAATATATGTGCTTGTTGGACATATAACAATGACACATGCCAGAGAGAATACTATTATTTTAGGCATGAATTTTCCCAATGCAGTGGAAAACATTTGGTCTTGCAATGTGGGCCTCAGGGAGGCTTGGAGTCAATGAGTGGACAAGTGGCACAATGGCAGCCCAACAGAGGCAGAGGGAGGGGAGGTCAGAACCACATGGGAAAAGTCTTGTACATCACTTAAGGGTGACAAGATGAGGTTTTGGTTGACCCAGGGAGAGAGACTGTGTAATTAGGAATTCTTGTTAGATGTTTTTGACAATGGTTTCAGGTTTGGCAATGAAGGTCTAAGAGAAATTCACTGGTTTGAGAATTTGCGTTCCATCCAGGAGCAAGAGGAGATGGCAAAAGAGTGTGTGAAGGAAGGATGGATGGCCCTTTTGTTGATTGCCCGCTGGCACATTTGCTTATATTCCTGTCATGTGTTGGGTAAAGGGGGTTACTGGTCATGAAACAAGTCCACTCCAGTATGGCATAAAGTAGGTATATATTCTCCTTTTCACAGACGCCAGGGTAAATGCAGCAACTTAGGTGTTTAAAATTAAAGAAAATAGGTCTTCAGAACAAGTCTTATAACTTTGCTCTTCCTTGTTTCAGTCTTTTGAGGGGAGGGATCCCTTCCCTCCCTCTGCCTAGGACTGTAGACGGGTCCCAACTATCTCTCTTGGGTTAGGTTTCACACTCTACCGACTCTCAGGAAAATGCAACTTCGTGCATTGTTGAAAACCAGAAAGAAAAGAAACAAACAAAAACAACGGTCAGTCTTCCGTTTCTTTTGTGCTTGTCTAATTAAGGGAAGGGGTTGAAGACACAATAGTGCAAGCTTTATCACACTCTAAAAGGTATGGGTGTGCTCGTGAAGATGGGGGCTTTCAGACGGTGTGTGGCGCACCAGTCGGTATAAGCCTGAGACACCCAGCAGTCACACGTCTTACCCCCCTCTCCTCCCTACTCAGCCCGACACATGGCTGCATACCTGGGAAAACCACACTCTTCCGGGAGTGTGGCTGGACGGAAAACGGGAATAGTGGCCTCCAGGCAGTTCCTCGGGTCTTCGGTCCTTGCCTTCCTCCGGCGTAAACCAAGCACTCAAGGTTCTCTTCTCTTCTTCCTCGTGGTCAGCTCTTGGTCGTCCCGTCGCGTCTTCCGGGTCGGATCTCCTTCTTGGCCTTCCTCCATCTCTTTCATTGGTCACGGCCCTTCCGATTGGTGGGGTCCACCTGACGTCCTCGAAGGAGGCATGGCATCCCTCCGAGCTCATTTCCTTAAAGGAATATGCTCCGGTGTTCGGGGACTCCTCAAACCACACCGTGTTTGCACCGCGACTCCAATTCTCGGGCTGAAACGAAACAATGTTATGACCCTGAGGAGGTGAAGTCCACCAATCTTTTGGTCTGTCGGTCTCTGTGGGCTTTTGAAAACACGGAGGGGGTGCCTGACCAGTTACAATCCCCAATTAGAGTTGCCCGTAAAAAATAGCCAGGAGAATTCCGGTTGATTCAAAATTTGCCCTGGTCAGAAGGTCATTTGGTTAATGACTTCATTCTAGAGGAGAGGAGTAGGGTGCACTACACATCAGAGGATTTGACAATTGCATTGCTCAATAAAGAAGGGCCTGCTGGCTTAATGGCAGAATTTGATATTATGCTAACATGCAGATTGCTGGCGGTTCATCCGGATGACCTTGAGCTACTGGGATTACTGTTTGCAGACTACATATTTGTTAGCAAGGTGTTGCCAATGGACTGTTTAATTTCTTGTTCTCTGTTTGAAACCTTCAGTGCTACTTTACAGCAGTTCTTTAACATGGCAACTCATTCCCACAAGACAATGCACTACTTGCATGACTTTTTCATCATAGGCGCCCAACATTCCTCGGAGTGTGAGGAGTTGTTGCAGAAATTTCAGGACTTGCTACTGGATCTAGGGGTCCTTGTGGCACCAGACAAGTCTTGGGAGCAAGGGGAAGTTTGACCTTTCTTGGGTGGAGTTGGATTCTGGTAAAATGGAGGTGAGGCTGCCCGTGCAAAAAAAGAAAAATGATTGTGTTTGTTGAGTAAGATGCTGATGAAGGACAAAGCGCAGGTGAAGGAGATTCAGTTATTGCTGGACTAATGCACTTTCACTTGAAGAGTGGTCATGGCAGGGTGCATTCTTAGTAGCAGGTTGGGATTGGCTCTGTTAGAGGCTTCCTTTCCACACCAATGTTTTAATTGAAGGCAGGAGGGAAAGCTATTCTAAGGACTTGGCAGACTTTTTTGGGAGAGTTGAACAGTATCCCTTTGAAGGGGATGGGAGTAGAGGCGGAATGGTCTCTGAAGCTTTTTTAGATGCTGAAGGCGGAAAAGGTATTGGTGTGTTTTGGCAAGGGCAGTGGTGTGTTGAGGAGCGGCTGGACAATTGGAAAGGTGATGGATGTGGGATTGCATTCTAGGAGTGCTTTCCATTGGTGGAGGCGGTTTGTCTTTGGGGTCACACATTTTTCAGTAAGAAAGTGGTTGACATAGTGAAATGACAGTCAGCAAGGGATCTTCAAGTTCTCAAGTTGCTGTGAGTTTTGTGCTGGAATGTTTGCAGTTGAGTGCCATCTTTACAGCTCAGCATGTTGCTGGTGTTGAAGACAGCATCCCAGATGTTCTATCCCATTCTCAGTGGCAGATATTCTGTGGGCTAGTTCCTTGGACAGACAGGAAGGGGACTCTCATGTCTGAGCGTCTATGGACCGCTGGATAGAGCGTGTGATGCAAAGGTTCAGAGGTTCTTTGGCGGAGTCCACATGGCGTGTATCCAGTCAAGCTTGGCCAGAATTCATGGCATCCGGTGCTCACAGGAGGAAAGTATATGACAGAGAGGAATCACACTAGGCTGACGTGGTGAAATGTATTGTGCTTCAGATTAAAAGAGATTTGTCCGTCGTGATGATTGCCGGTATGCTGGCCATGTTAGCTTTTTGTGGTAAGTTGTACTCAGGTTAAGAGCCATCGGCAGGTGAGTTGGGAAGGTGAATGTTAGAAGGATGGGCCATGGAATGTGGACCAAGGGAATGGATTAGGAGGCCAATGACTTTGCAGTTATTAAAAAGTCTGGTGGGAGTGCTTCAGCAGATTTGTCAGGGGGCAGAAGAGAGCCGGTTGTTTTTGGTGATAATTGTATGGTTGTTTTTTGGGGCGTTACATGTGGGTGAATTGATTGGGCTATGAAGAACGACAGTATACAGGGAGTGATTGGTTGTTGCAGGGGGAAGCCAGGGTATGGTTGCCACAATCTAAGACAAATCATAAAGAACGTGGGAGATGTGTCAGTCTGCGGAGTTATCCAGATGAGAAGGTGTGTCTGGCACAGTGGTGGCTGAACTTCACAGAGCGAAAACACTTGAAGGGTGAGGTTTTTCATCATGTAACATGGGGCAGAGTGCTGACATCACTGGTGTTGAGGAAGGTGCTGCTTGTACTAGATATTCAGGGTAGGGAATTTGAAAATCACTCTTTAAGAATAGGGATGGCAAAGAATGCCAAGTTGCATTGCTAGCAGGGACATGAAATTCAGAAAGTGGGCAGCTGAAATTCTGAGTGCTACAAGCAGTACATAACCCCTTGCGTGCTTCTGTCGGCCAATGGCCGTCGCGCACACTACCTTCGTAATGCTGTGCATGTCCGTTGCCGACGCGGCCTCACCCACCCCACTAAACCGCTGCACCGTGCAGAATTGCTGCCGCGGTTACGAGGATAAGGTGGGGTCTAACTTGGTAGCGACAGTTTAACATTCCTTTTTCTGTTTGTATAGGTTGCATTGAGGGGCCTGGCCATGAGCATATTGAGGCATGGATTTCTGGGCACTCCTTTGTGAAATGAGCCGAAAGGTAGGTGGATTCCCGAACGTTCGCCCAACAATTGGGCTTAACTGATTTAAAAATACAGTTGAAATGGTTTGGAAAAGATGGCTTGCGTTGGGTGGCAGTGATGCCTAAACTGGAATGTTTGAGAACATTTATTCCTGATGTTATGGTGCTTCGATTGAGTGAGAACAACTTGGTGAAAATGATCGGATTGTCTCTCACTAAATGGAAATGAAATGAGAAGGCAAGTGTTTGGAAGACACAGAACAGTTTTGGGTGGGTGAAGTTTGCAGTGAAGAGAGATTGGAGAGTTTATGTTTGACTGGGGCATTTGAGAGATTCTTAGGGGAGGGGCGATGTGGATGGATTGTTTTTTCAATGTCTAGTGAGGCTAGGCTTTCATAGTTTGTAAGGCAAGAGGCCAGGGTTTTTGTATAGTTAAAATCTGCACCTGTTTCATTAAAGCAGCCTTTTCCATACTTAAGTATGGCTCACAGGTTTTTTTTGTGTGCTGTCCCACCTGATCTAAGATGGGTGGCTGCCAACATTCAAATGAGATGTTCAATGATAGACAGATTCTGCAGCACTTTGGAGCTACCAATGAACTCCTAGACACCAGGAATCATCAGGACATGTATCATATCTGGGATGGTCTGCATCGGGATCTCATCACACTAAGAAAGCATGCAGACACACTCAAGGGCCAAAGAAACCTCTAAACACTACCAACATTGAGCAGTTGTCAAATTCAGGTCTAAATGAGCTCTCTCAGGTTGATGTTATGTATGACCTGCTGCTTAAAGGCAGATCAGTGGGTGATCAATGTAGTGGCTGCTCTTACAGATTAGGAAAAAGCAACTCCACTCCGAATGCAATCTCCCCAATAGGAAATACTAGGACATTTATAAACTATTATTTTTAATTAGTTTGTATTATTTTTATACCTCTATCTCTATCTCTTAAAAAATTACTATCTATAACCACACATAGAAAGATATGTAATAACATTATATATGGCTATTATCATGCCTTTATTTTATACTATTTTCACCATGTCTAGTTTTCTAGTTTAATTCTCATATAGATACATCCTTTAGAAAATATGTTCTCAACTTCCCTGTAAAGCTCATGGCACCTACTGTTTCCACCATTTTGAAACTAGATCGAATGGGATGCACTTGCAGCTTTCGCATGGCATGTTTTTAAATGCTTTACTCATCGTGCATAACTTGTTTTAGAACATTCTTTGAAAGTATGTATTAGATTAAACACAGTTTGCTGATAGAATATTAAAAATGTTAAAACACTGGGAAGCTGTTACATTACAGAGACCAATCCTATATGGAATAAAAAAAACATTATATTTTAGTGAATATAGCCACATTTTATTCAGAACTGACTTTGACAGTATTTTATATGGTGCCCCCCACCACTGTCCCGCACATAAATTGAAAGTAACAATAAAAATGTGAATAAAACCCTCTCTAATGTAATATTGACTCCTGTCTTTATCTCATATGATTTCCATCCACATCTGCACACAATTTTAGAGCAAAATAAAAATAAATATAAAATGCATAAGATACAATTTTTGTCAGATGGATAACATGTAGTGCTGGCATTTTGACCCAGATATCCCATAAACCCCTTCCGGCTGAACGCATGTTAGACACAACAAGGAAAGGTTTCCCTCATGGCCCACATACTTTACACATTATGACATCGTTCATATCATTATTCTGTGTCCTTCAAGATATGCCTATAACACTTTCTTTATTTATATTTTCAAAACTTTATTTCTTTTTTTGGGTATATATATCAAAAACTTTTTTTATACTTTTTTTTACATTTCTTTCTTTCAAATTCATTGTATTTTTCTTTATCAATTTAAACTGACATAAAAACATGATTCATCATTTTGATACATTTGAAATTTTGTACACAATAATAAAACTTTTGTTTTAAATGTGAACACTAAGGAATGTTTCTCCATTAATTAAAACAATGTGTTTGAATTGCAACTTCTGGTACAAGTTTAGAGTGCCACATTGGTTCAGTCAAAGAACCCTGCAATTCATAAACTATTTTGCACAAAAAAGAAGAGAAGAATATAATTATTTTGTCATTGAAGATTCAATTTACAGTGGTATGGGATCCAGGACAGTAAGCATGCCTAACAAATATTTTCCCCACATCATCTCTTCACAGCCTCCAAGGTGTGAACATTTTCGACATTTTCGACACAGCTTGCTTCTATTTTCTGTTTCTTTGAATCAAGATGATGGATTGTACATGGGCAGAATGTGTTAGATAAGGTCTCAAAGATGCAATCTACCCACTTAATGGGTAAAAACACCATCAGTAAAAATAAAGCATAGATCAATAGGAGGGATCCCACCATTTTGGCTGCACCTAATTGGGAATCCAGGCGTCGTTACCTGAATGTTGATGCATTCTCCTTCACCCCCAAACATGTTTGTAGATGGACTTGAGGATGAGTATGATGGAGCAATTTCAAGAAGAATAGGCAGAAAAAAATAAAAAACATTTTCTAATACTTCAGAAAGTTCAGTTTGTTTTCACCACCTATGAGAGTAGCGTCATCTGTGAGATTAGCTGATGAATTCCAATAGGCCTATCCATATAAATCCAAGACCATGGGTCAAGTCAAGTCAAGTCAAGAGATTTATATAGCGCGCTACATACCCATAGGGTCTCAAGGCGCTTGAGGAAGGGTGGGGGATTACTTGTCGAATATCCAAGTTTTAAGTTGCTTTCTGAATGCTAGGTGGTTCTGAGTAAGGCGAAGGTGAGTAGGAAGTGTGTTCCAGGTTTTAGCTGCCAGGTAGGAGAAGGATCTACCTCCCATGGTGGTGTTTTTTTGGGTATAAGGAAAGTCAAAGAACCTACCACTAAAATTAGGATTACCCAATGCATGTTGCTGGAAATTCTCAGTTTAAACTAGAAGAAGAAGCGTGATTGAAGTCCAAAATTTTTAATGCAGTAGCAAACACGGAGACAGGGAGCAGCCGAACAGCTTAGGAGGCTGATCTACGATAGTAGTAGAAATATGATAAGAATCATGCATCACAAATAAAAAATCCCCCCCAATAACGCAGAAACAAAGATGTTTACTAACTGTGTACAATGATAACAAAAGCATGAGGTCCCTAGTACCACTGGGATCAGAAAACAAGTGTGAAGGCTTCTAAGTTTAGTCAAGTCTAGAAGACTAAATGCCACAAAAAAGCCACTTGTGAATATACAAACACATTCACTACAGACATGAGAATCAAAAACAAAATGTTAAGTACATTCTACAGTTGGTGTCTTCTTTCAAGATCACTTGAAGAAATCAGATGAAAACTACAGCGTTGACCAGAGGGGATCATTGACTTTCGGGAGCAGAGATATTTTCCATACATTTTCCACACCTGCAGTAGCCCTTGGTTTAAAACAGCCGGCATCATCCTTGTCTCAGCTTAGGATTCAATTTTGAATGGATGCAAATCTGATTTTACGGTCAGACTACACACTTCTCATGTTAACATCTGTGATGCACATGTTGAATATTTCATCTGTTTAAAAAGAGGTGTTTCCACAATTCTTAGGCAAATGTGATTTGTGTACCCTTAAAAGATCTGACTTCCCTTGACGAAGGGTATTATTTTGATATATATATTTTTTGAGATTTGTAGAGCCCAGCGTTCACCCAAACAGGGTTTATGAAAGGGCCTAATGATGACACAGACACACACAAAAACCAGAAGATTAAAATTTTATGGAAGATTCAGATTTTTAACAGTTGTTTTCAAACTCTGAACAAAGCTCCGACTGGACAGACAAATGTAGAGCATTCCAGTGTCTGACTGCTGACACACAAATGCCCATCCAATAACAATCAACAGAAGGGAGTTAGGCACATGAAGAAATCATTGACTAGAAGATCTCAAAAAACGATAAGTACTGTACTAGGAATGTCTGGTATACAATGGGGAACATTGGGGGGTGTAAAGTGCCCTGTTGACTAGGCACTTACAGGAGGGGCAGTTGGAGTGCTGTACTGATTACTGGAGGCTGGCTGGAAGTGGATGTAATAAACTACATGTTCCAGACAAGTGTTATTTCCCTTATTGTCACGTGGCGACGAGCTGGGGCATCCACTTCAATTCACATTCCCTTGCAACCATCCATGGTGTTTGATGCAATTGTAGCCAGGATTTTGCAGCAAACAATGACTCCATCTTGAAGTGGTGAAAACAGAAGAAATGCTTGCGTTTTTCTAACTTTTTCTACTTTCATGTGTGCTGCACAGTACAGCACACATTCAAGAGGGAAAAGTTATAAAGTTTGTCTAAGCATTGTATTTTTTAATGAAAGACCGCCCGTCCCATACAAATCCTATGTTAGACATAAGGCAGACACCTTTGCACCATGGTGCAAAGGTGTGTGCATGGCTCCAAGCAGCCAGATTGTCCCTCTGCAGTTGGAAGAGAGCAGGTTAATACCATATCTTAGTAGTTATGGTGCTTTCCTGCTTTTTCCATCTCAAGCAATGCAGTGCCGCAACTTTGGTTGCTGTGGTGCATTGTTTAATAGTTTTGTAAATCTGGGCCCTAGCCTTCTCTTGGTGCTGGTTAGCCATCAAGACATAAAAGCAGAATCTCTTTGAATGTTTTAGGTGAGGGGGCCACCCAGACTTGCACACATAGGATTTGGCGATTTTGACTTGAATTTCAAAAGATCTGCTATACTGAGACCTCAATTGTGAGACACAAGATGTATCCTTGCATACAGTAACTAGGAAGTTGTGACCAGTGAAGCAGAACTTTGTACGGATTTTGTTTGAAAGATATAATTGTATTGGTTGTTTAAATAGCAGGGGGTGGTTTATATCATAACTAAAATCAAACTGGACACTTTACTGATGTCAAAATAGTTTCTGCTTTAGCAGCACCGAAAAAGCAGTGTAAGATTTGCAGAATGGATGCTAGGCAAATCTAAGATGGCTGCCGCATTTAAAAGAGATTTATAGTGCTGGGCAGTTTCCGCAGCACCTTATTGGAGCCACTGAACATTTAAACACTAGAAATCATGAAATGTATCAAGACAGGGGTGGTCTGCATCGAGAGCACCCTTGCAAAGGAGAACCTGATGCCCTTACAAGTGAAACATTCTGAACCAGCTGGTACATTTGCAGTGCCACTGGGGTGAAGACACACTCAAAGGAGACAGATATCTGTAAATACCGCCAAAAATATCACAGTCGACAAATTCAAGTGAGCCCTGCCCAGGTCAATTGTGTATGATCTTTGGTTTAAACTCAGATCAACAGGGGTTTAATGTAGTAAATCTTCTTACAGATTAACACAAAGTAAATACACTCCCAATGCAATCTCTCCAATTAGAAATATCTGGACTTTTTAATCAATTCTTTTGAATTACTTTTTATTCTTTTTATTCCTTGTTCTCTAAAAGAATTCCCAACTTTCCACGATCAGGCATTGAAAAATACATAATCACATTGAATAAATCTATTATCACATTTATTTTACTTTCACCAAGTCCAGCTTTCTAGTTCTATTTTCATACAGATTAATCATTTTTTAAATATACTCACAATTTCCCATCTAAAATTCATGCCATCTAATGTTTTATCCCTGTTGAATGTAGATCGAAAAGGTTAAGTCTTGTAGCGTTCACATTATTTTATTTTTTAAATGCTCTGCATTTTCGGACATAATTTGTTTACAACACACACTAAAAGTAAATATTAGATTGTCTGAACCTATTCTGCTGGTAGAACTTTGAAAATGTCAAAACACTGTGAAGCAGTTAGCCTATGGATACTCACAAACACTTGCTCTGGGGCCACAAAGTACAGTTTGTGGTGTGCCAGCAGGATGACGGGAGGGGGTCTGCGTGGGTCATGGATTGAGTAAGGAGGTTCAAAAACATGTTATATAAACAGACAAGCCTTTATTTGCAGTTAATAAATGCTTGCCCATTGTTTGAACATCTTTTTCTAAATATTAGTGCTAGCAAATAAACAGCAACTGGTGCTGCTGTCCACCAAGGGGGCTGCATTTAAAGGTCAAGAGGCCCGCAAGAGGCCCCCGGGCCGTACTTTGAGTATCACTGAAGTAGACAGTCCAAGATTATGTGGATCAACAAAAGTTTAATGACATTTTAGCACAAAAAACAAATTTTATTTAATATTGAGGCTGTCAGTATTTTTCATGGAGCTCCTCACTATCCCCACCGAGTTTGAAAGTAAAACACCTATTGGGAAAATATCCCTCTTTAATATAATTATGGCACCAGCCCTTATCTCACATGATCCCCATCAACATCTAAGCCCACAAAAAGGTATAAAAAAATATTAGGAGACTCAGTTTTAATCAGATGGAAGACAGGCAGTGCTAGCAATGTATTCAAAGGCACCATTAAACCCTTCTGACTGTAAGGACATTGCAGGCTCAAGTTCAGTTATGCTGGAAGCATCTCAGATGTGTTTGGTGCAGGGTGCTTTGAACAGCCAGGGTAGTTGACAGCTGCTGACAATACAGAGTGGCGGCACTCTACACCAAGGAAAGGTCGAAATCTAGGCTTTGCAGCAGCAGCCCACCTTCCTACATGGTTTGGCCTATGTGTCTGGTTGACAGTAAGACAATATCAAGGAAGCAGACCATTAGTCATGGAGATGTCAAATCACCAGATTAGCTATTGATTCCGGCCACAAATCAGCGACAATGTAAACCTTGGGCTGTGGATGATACTGTCCACAACCAAGGGTGATCCTAATTTTAGGTGGATTGTATTAAAGTAGCCAGAGATATAGTAAAATTACTAATTACGCCATTACAACAGCCTCACAAGTGTGACTACAGTCAAAGAGGGGTGTTTCCACTTCTTGCTCTCTGATGCTTCCTAAACATTATATTAAATACAAACAAAAGCAGTTTGTTTTAGAAAAGGGGCTATTGTTCAAATGTTGTACTTTTCTTGAATTGGAAGGGTGGTATTTCCATATGTTAAATTTGGGGGCTAGATTAAATTATCTAGTAACACAATATCCACCTCCTGGCTGAGATGTACATGTGCTGTTCAGTAAATGGATACCAACCATGCTTAGAAGTACCAATACTATGCAATACTACCATTTGTTGTGAAATTGAAGGTGAGTTTGAAGTGGTATGGAATCCAGGACATAATG
Source organism: Lissotriton vulgaris (assembly GCF_964263255.1). Taxonomy (NCBI): domain Eukaryota; kingdom Metazoa; phylum Chordata; class Amphibia; order Caudata; family Salamandridae; genus Lissotriton; species Lissotriton vulgaris. The sequence goes on from NC_141699.1 coordinate 1,056,176,376, forward strand.
TATATCTCAGAGACATTTTCTCCAGATCATCTCTTCACTGCCTCCGAGGTATGAAAATCTTACACATAGTTTGCTTCAATTTACTGTTTCGTCGAATCAAGATGATGGATTGGGCAAGGGCAGAATGTGCAGCCGAGATCTCCAAAACACATTCTAACCACTTCATGGGTAAAGATAGTGCCACACATTGAGCCAGTAAATATGAAGCACAGACCAATAGGAGGGATCCCACCATTTTGGCTGCACCAAAATGAGAATCCAGGCGGGGTTGACTGAATGCCGACGCGTTCTCCTTCATCTGCCGAACATGTCTGCAGAGTGACCTCAGGATGAGTGTTATGGAAGCAATTTCAAGAAGAAGAGGCAAACAGAATCCAAAAACATTTCCTAATAAGAGAGAAAGTGTCAATGTCTTTCCACCACCAGTGAGAGTAGCATTAGATGTAAGATTGGCAGATGTTTTCCAATAGGACTCTCCATATAAATCCCAGTAGAAGGATGTAACGAAAGCCAGGGAACCTACCACTAAAATTAGAAGCACCCAAGGCATGTCCTTAGAAATTCTCCGTTTTAACCAGAAGAAAAGGCGGTGATTGAAGTCCACAATTTTCACGCAGTAGAAGACACAGAGACAAGATGTGATCCAACAGCTTAAGATGCTGGTCCATGTTAGAAGTAGAATTATGATGGGATTCATGGAATTTAAGTCAAAAATCTCCATTGATGACGCAGAAACAGAAATGTTTCCTACGTGGATACAGTGAAAGCAAAAGCATGAGATCCCGTGTACCACTAAAATCCGATCACAAGGGTTCAGGCATCTGCCTTTAGCCAGGTCTAGAAGATTAACTACCACAATGAAGCCACTAGTGAGTATTCCAAACACATCCACTACTGACATGAGAATCACAAAGAAAGTGTTAAGTGCAAGCTCCATTTGCTGTCTTCTTTTCAGATCACTTGAAGAAATGAGAAACTGTGCAGATTTCACCAAATGTGATCACTGAATGTCAGGAGCAGAGATGCTTTCGAAACCTCTCCACACCTGCAGCTACCCCTGGTTCAAATTACAGCTGCCGTCATCCTTGCCATAGCTTAGGGTTGGTTAAGGACAGATGCAAATGTGTTCTTCAGGGCAAACCACTCACTCTTCATTTTAACACCTGTGCAGTGAATGTAGCATATTTTATGTGCGTTTTTGAGAGGTGATTTCACATTCCTTTGGAAAATGTGATTTGTTCACCCTTAACAGCTTAGGCCTCTCTTTACCAAAGTTTTTAATTTTTGAATTTTGTATAGTGCAGCGTTCACCCAAGCAGGGTTTATTGGCACTGAAACGTGATCACTGAATGTCAGGAGCAGAGATGTTTTCGAAACCTCTCCTCACCTGCAGCTGCCCCTGGCTTGAGTTACAGTGACTGTCATCCTTGCCACAGCTTAGGGTTTGGTTAAGGACAGATGCAAATATGATCTTAAGGGCAAACCACTCACAATTAATTTTAACACTTGTGCAGTGAATGTAGCATATTTTATGTACGTTTTGGAGAGGTGATTCCACATTACTTTGGAAAATGTGATTTGTTTACCCATAACTGCTTAGGCCTCTCTTTCCAAAAGTTTTTTATTTTTTAATTTTGTATATTGCAGCGTTCACCCAATCAGGGTTTATTGGCACTGAACAGGGCCTAATGGCGACAGAGACACACACAAAAAGCCACAGATTCAAAATATTACTTGAAACAATGTAGGGCAGATGAATGTTTTTCCTAAATATCAACAGGTTGGGCTCAGGATGCAAGATAAAAGCAGAACATTCCAGTGCCTGGCTGCTGCTACAGAAAAGGCCCTATCAATAACAGTCAGGAGTATGGCCTCAGGCACATGCAGTAATTGTTGATTAGAGGATTTAAATAAAAATGATTTGGACTGAACCAGGAAAATCTGGTACGTTACGGGGAACATTGTGGGGTGTGCCCCATACATGTGCATTTAAACAATGTATGCAGCTTCGTGGGAATCCAGTGCCAGGATGCTTGCAATGGTTCAAGCATGATGAAATAAAGGTATTGGTTATCTGGACTTTCTGGGATACCATTAAAAGATAGAGAATATTCTTCAGAGAATGGAGTTGAAAATAGCAGGACTTTATCAGTGATGAAGTTAGTCTGATAAGGTTAGTAAACCAGTGATTGTTATGCCCAATTTATTCACAGTAGGCACTGGTGCAGGTTAAGAACTTCAGAATGTGAAGCCAGAAATCCAGATCTCATTTAGACATTCCAATGGAGTGAGAGAATCTCCCCTTCAATTTAAGCTGAATCACAGATATCACAAGGCACATTTATTAAGGGTTTGTGCTGTTCTTGCATCACATAAGGTGATGCAATGCAGGGCAATTCCTTATTTCAGATTTACAGACCCACACAAGGGATTATTGGCACCACCTTGTGTGGCCTTGTAAAGAAATGCATTGCAACACAGCTGCTTGAGTTGGGTTGTGTTACATTCCAAGCTGGGAGGTGTTCTATGTATGGGGCATAGGTGGTCCTGTGAATCCACCCATGTATTTGATATAATTTCAGATGTACAAAAGTTGATACACCTCAGCAATCGTCACGCCTCCCAGATGATCTCGTGCCAAGAAGAAAATGTTTTTTCCTTGTTATTTCCTCTTTCTAAACATGATGCATTCTGCATCACTCACTGAAAGAGGAAAATGCCTCTTTGGGTTGTTTTTGTCTCTTCCTGCATAACAATCATTCTGCATTATGGTGAAAGGATACCTGTGTCAGCACAAGGTGGCACATCAAAAACCAGGCAAAAGTGAGAAGTGTAACTTGGTAAATATGAAGTATTTCTCCTCTCTTCTTGTCACACAATGCATCACAGTATGTTCCCTTGCTGTGCTGCATTGCGTGTGTCGTCCCAGTAATGGACTTTGGTGAGTCAATCCTGTATCAGGAAGGCAGACTGATTCTCATTGCCTTTTATCCAAACAATAATCTGAGTATCATCAGAATATAAAATTAGCCCAAAACAACAAGTTAAGGGATGGAATGTTTGAATGAATCTCAGCCACTGGCAATCACTTGGGCAGCATCCCAAACCATAGTTTTTTGCCCACCATGTCACCTCTGTTGCGACCCAGCCATGTCCAAATCAGTCTTGGCCCTGCTCCTCATAGAAACAGTCCAGCCCAAACTGCTGGGCCAGGTTCTAGCTGAACTGGAACACAAGCAACCTAGGACAGGTCTGCCCCTAGAAATAACTGCAAGCTCTATGCACAGCTGGGTCGGAAAGCCATCTGGCGAAGACGAAGAATATGGTGAGTTACTGTAAATTCAGCTATCTGCAAATTGACTGCCTTCTCCAGCAGCTTGGCCAGGTAATACATATGTGAAGTGGGGTGTTACTTTGCAAGATTATCTGGATCTAGAGAGGGTTTCTTCAGAGGAGGCAACACATGCTTGTTTCAGTTAATAGACCTCAGCCAGTCTTGATGAAAGAGTGCAACGATTATATGCAGCAAAGGAGGAAAAGGATCACCAGGAGAGCCTGCAGGCTTACTTTCTAGAACCAGTGAAGAAAAACTAGCAACATCCATGGGTGAAAAAACAAGGATAAGAGTAGTGCACAGCGTTCTGTAGGGAACCTTCTCAATATCCAGCATAGAAGGGCTGCTATTGTCCTGGGAATCTAAGATCTTCAAAGTCTTACTAAAAAAGAATTTGTCAATCATATTACAGGTGTCTGACAAGGGCCTGGGAGTGGAGTGATATGCTGGTTGGGGAAGTTCATCATCAAAGAGACATTGAGGAGAAAGGGGTTTAGCACCTGAAAGAGAAAACTTATAATACAAGTTGAGAATTGCAGGCGGATCCGATTCAGAGTCAAAAAATGGACTATATGAAATTGTGTTATTAGTGTAGAAGTATGAGAGCCCCACTCAAGTAATAAACATAATTACTTCCTGGCCCAGCCTCACCCTAACACAGATGGTTTTCCATCTTTAACGAGGTAGTGTTATTTTCAAACACACACTGCCAGCACACACTCACTGTGTGCCAACTGCGCAACTATTCTCACTGCATGTACTTCACACAAGCACTCATACACCCAGCATATTCTGTTCTAGCACGCGCACTGCACAGCACTACATCTCTCATGTAATGTATTTCTCTCAGGCATATGTACACCCAGTACATGTACTAACTACACATGCACTACACCGTACTGCTCCATCCTTGTTCTGTATCCTTCCAGAAGCATACAACCAACAGAGAGTCACTACAACTGCTCTTTGCAGCACTCCACATCTACCTGATGAAGGCCAAGTGAGAGTTAAGCATACCGTGAGGAACGTTTAAGAAGATGACAGAGCTTGTAGGTCTCCCTATAGTGACACAGGGTAAAAAGTTTCTGTTCACTATCACTGATCACTGCATAGTATATTGCCACCATCACACTCATGGTGCTTAACTCCTGGTGAAGGCTGCATGTGACTGGTTGAAATGCTTGTAGATACCATATTGAGGCTTGACACGTTGAGGGGATATGCAAATCCTCTGCATCAGGCTAGTGAGAGGCCTGATCAAAGGGACAAACCGGAAGACAAAAGTGAGAATGGGAGACAGCATTTTTAGAATGATGGTTCAGGAAGATGACACACTGGTTCCCATGGTTCCCACTGGACCCCGTCCAATATTGACTCCAGGATTTCACTTCGCACATTAAAAGAAAACACAGAGAATGGGGTTGATGTAAAATAAAACTGTCAGCATTACAGGTATACCCTCATTCTTTTTGCTGCAGAGCATTTTTAGCATGTTTCTGTATGAGATTATTGTAGTCAACTATCTCTGGTATGTGGAGTGCTGACTGCATGGTTTCTTCATTTGATATCGATAAAGTATTTAATATGGTCATTCGGTGCTCTATGCGGACATATAGTATGTGGATCCCACTGCAAGGGTTCAGAGGTAGAAGAAAGCTGTTTGCACTAGCAAAGGATCTATTGGCCATTAGTCTCTGACAGAACCTAACTCAATGGGGTCTAAGAGTGGAGGAGTAAAGAAGTTTTGTTGTCCACTTATGTAAATTACAGATTAGTCTGCTGATGAGATCCTGTGCATTGTGTACCTGTCCTATCTGAGGAACTAGATAAATTCAGAGACATAGGGTTATGAAACAAGTCCTAAAGACCCATACTTTTCCAAGGGTAAGTGTGATGTGAGTAGTGGATGCAGCTTCTGCCCATCCCAGAACTGGACAAAAGGCAGATAATTTCAGGAACTTCGAAACTGAAATTGCTCTTCAGACCGAATGAGTACAAATGGACTCAGGGACTTTTTTTATGAGAGCCCTGCATTACTTTTGCATCATGTAAAGTGGTACATGCATGTCGCAGGACTGTCATAAAGATTCATGAAGCCATGTAAAGCCACCCTGCATGGCTTTGAGAGGCTTCATAAATCATGAATAAAGTAACGCAGGGCAAATCGCTGCATCGCCTTACTCTGTGCCTAGGAGGCAATCCATGGGCATTGCGGTGGATCCCCACCCCCGAAAAACTACTGGAATTTGATGCTGCCCCAAATTTACAAAGTGATGTGAACCCGGGGAAGCTTCAAATCCATATGCCATTGGAGGTGAGTCATAACAATGAGAATAATTTTAATTTCTCCTAGTTCTTTCCTCTTTACACGTGTGATGCATTCTGCAACACAAATAGAAAGAGGAAAATGACTCGTTGAGTTGTTTTTGTGCAGGAAGGTTCCCCTTCCTGCACAATAATAATCCTGATGCAATGGGGGCACCATTGCATCATAGTGCAAGGGTGCCTACGTTGGCACTAGGCTGCCAAAACAGCGCCCACGCAGTCAGAAAGGACAGGAACGCACTGTATTGCTTAAATAAGGTGCATTCCTGCGCTTTCACTTTGGCATAGGGCAGCACAGAAGGATGCATTCCTGCGCTTTCACATTGGCATAGGGCAGCACAGAAGGATGCATTCCTGCGCTTTCACTTTGGCATAGGGCAGCACAGAAGGATGCATTCCTGCGCTTTCACTTTGGCATAGGGCAGCACAGAAGGATGCATTGCTGCACTGTCCTACACCCAAATGCCATAAATGAGGCCCTCAGTCACTGACATACCGAGGATCTAAGTTGTATTAAGCTCCTGACCCCATGTTGCATATGCGTAGGCAGGCTGTATAGGGCAGAATATGTCTCCTCCCAGCAAAGGTCTTAAGGAAGTGGATCAGCTATCATCAAGGTAAAGTGGGTGGGGAAATGTGACAGGATCAATTATGTCTACAGCACTCTATCAGTTTTTGCAGAGTTTTGCATCACACCGGTGATGAAAACACTGAGCATTTGTCATGTACTAGCTATGTCTGAATATATAATGAAGTGTGGGAATAAAATTCGGTGTGTTAAACTCGGAACATATTTCTCTGCTACATTCTAAAAGGGACATGCAGCATTAGAAGCTCTATTTTTGACTGAGATTTCCCTGTATTAATCCTATTTTAAGGAGATAATTTGGTATATAACAATGTTTTCACTCTGTTCTAAATACGTATGTAAATTGTTTTAAAACGTGAAATGGATGTAAGCTTTTTGTTCTGCTTTAATAGTTCTGTGTGCCTATGTTGACATAAATCAAACATTAGATACTATTGTATTGAAATGGGATTGAAATGTAGCAAAGTAAAAAGAGAACATTTGAAGCTCCCTTATGATATAAGTGGCCTGTTCCCTTTGTGACTTTTAGTCATATTATACAGCGTTACAACTAAAACATGTATAAGGGTGGTGTACACAGCAACCACACTACGAGAAGGCAAAGCTGCAGGGGATGTTGTGTCCTGTAGACCCGGAGATTGTCACTCATTTGTGCTGAAAGATATGTGTATGGCTCATGTTTACACATTTTATAAATCAGAAATTAGTACAGGGCACTTCACTGATGTCAAAATGGTTGCTGCACTGAAAGCACTGTAAAAGGACAGTGTAAGATTTGAAGATTGGATGCTAGCCCAATGGGGATTTGGGAGGGGTGGACTTTTACTCCGGCACCCCCCAGCTTTTGGGGCAGGTGGTGCGGTCAGGCCCCATAGAGCAAAGTATTGGCGGTTGGCCATGCAGGAGCAGGACTGGGAGGGATAGAAGGGGATGATAGTGACTGTTAGGCCTGTTCAGATAATCAACACATCAGTGTAAATGTAAATGTAAATGTATAGGCATTTATATAGCGCACTACTTACCCAGAGGGTCCCAAGGCGCTACGACCGCTGCGAAACCCTTCCTGGCTTCCCTGAGAGATGGTCCCTTAATGGGTATCTCCAAGGTGAGACCAGGCATCCCCGGCGGTCTGGTGGGGCCGTTAGTGAAGATGAGGCAAGCTAATGCCCAGAGTTGCCGAGTGTGAACGCTGATCAGAGTGGGCACCGAGGCGAGAGAATTATCGAGTCCGCTGACCCTGGTCCAGAAACCTGCCGCGCCGGGAATCGAACCCTGGTCCCGGGCCGTCCTCTGCTCTCGGGTCTGCCACCTCTAACCAGTGAGCCACACTACTTCACTAGTCAGTCAGAGGATGCAATAAGTATTTGGCAATACATTTTCAATAGTGTAGGCCGGCGGTCAGCGTGGCGAGCAGCCTGGCTAAGAGGATTGTTGAGGCCCTTCTTATATGTGAGGCTGAAGGACGGTCCAATCTCCTGCTCCATGGAGTGTTGGACCAGGTATAAGTCCCAGGAGGCTGTGGCTGGTGAGTAGATGGGCAGTGGGGTTACCGCCTGCTTGCCATGAAAAACAAAAGTGAAAAAGGGGGGCTTACCCCTGGAGGTAAGGTGGAAGGAATTGATTACCTTCCTGATGGGAAGGCAGGACATGCTTTACGAAGCCTTTTCAGTCAGTCAGGTGGGTCCTGGGGAAGGGGAGAATGAGTCAGGGGTACACCTGGTAAAACGTAAGTACGTCCGGGTTCAATGGTCTGGGGAATCCCTTAGTGCCATAAAGGGGAGGACATTGGAAAAGGGGGCAGGATCTGAATTGAGGAATACCATTGGTTTGTTAAAGGATGAGGATGGGACCAACAAGAGTAAGGACGTTCAGCATAAAACAACTTCCGAATATGGGGATTACCAAGTCCACTGGAGCTCATCCAAATACATCCACTAAGAAGCAAATTTGAAAAGGGGAGTACACTAAGATGTTCAATGTATTGCATAGAAAGGTATGGGTCAAGGAAGGGTTAAAAGAAGAAGAGTATGAATTGTGTCGGTGGCCGAGGGTGCCGGTTAGTAAAGAAAACTTGATGACTGATTTCCTGATATATGCTAGCGGATACTGCTAGAGATTTCCTGAGTGATGTGTGGCATTTTTCAAGGATATAGATGTAGTAAGGAAGTCGCAGATCACCTTCAGTGGTTGGACATGTGTGAGGTATGATGAGGAATTTAGAGCCAGAGTAGCAGAGTACGCCGGTGGTGTATAGGGATAGTTAGACAACAAATTGTTTCTGCAAACAATGATGCCAGTACTTCACCAAACACAGCAAATGGGTGGCTGGTAATTTACAAGCCCTTTCCTGACTGTCCCACTCAGGGATGGGTGTTGTCAGGGGGGTGGGAGCAGGCAAACAACATAAGTGCATGTTGGGCATATAACAATGACACATGCAAGAGGGAATACTGTTATTTAGGCATTAATCTTCCCAATGCAGTGGAAAACATTCGGTCTTTCAATGTGGGTCTCAGGGAGGCTAGGAGTCAATGAGTGGACAAGTGGGGCAATGGCAGTCCAACAGAGGCAGACGGAGGAGAGGGGAGAACCACATGGGAAAAGTCTTGTACACCACTTAAGGGTGGCAAGATGAGGTTTTGGCTGACCCAGGGAGAGAGACTGTGTAATGCAGAATTCTTGTTAGAGGGTTTTGACAATGGTTTCAGGCTTGGCTACGAAGGTCTAAGAGAAATTCACTGGTTTGAGAATTTGCGTTCCATCCAGGAGCAAGAGGAGATGGCAAAAGAAGTGTGTGAAGGAAGTATGGATGGCCCTTTTGTTGATTGCCCGCTGGCACATTTGATTATATCGCCAATTAGAGTTGCCCCAAAAAAAGAGCCAGGAGAATTCTAGTTGATTCAACATTTGCCCTGGTCAGAAGGTCGTGCAGTTAATGACTTCATTCTAGAGGAGAGGAGTAGGGTGCACTACCTGTCAGAGGATTTGGCAATCGCATTGCTCAAGAAAGAAGGGCCTGCTGGCTTAATGGCAAAATGTGATATTATGTTAACATGCAAATTGCTGCTGGTTCATCCGGATGACCTTGAGCTACTGAGCATACACTTTACAGATTACATATTTGTTAGCAAGGTGTTGCCAATGGACTGTTCAATTTCTTGTTCTCTGTTTGAAACCTTCAGTGCTACTTTACAGCAGTTCTTTAACATGGTAACTCATTTCCACAGGAAGATGCACTACTTGCATGATTTTTTGGATCATAGGCACCCAACATTCCTCGGAGTGTGAGGAGATGTAGCAGAAATTTCAGGAGATGCTACAAGATCTAGGGCTCCTTGCATCACTAGATAAGGCTTGGGGGCAAGGGGAGGTATGACCTTTCTTGGGTGTAGCTGGATTCTGTTAAAATGGATGTGAGGCTGCCCGGGCACAAGAAAGAAAAATTGTTGTGTTTGTTGAGTAAGATGCTGACGAAGGACAAAGCACAGGTGAAGGAGATTCAGTTATTGCTAGACTACTGCAATTTTACTTGCAGAGTGGTCATGGCAGGGCGCATTCTTTGTAGGAGGTTGGAAAAGTTGTTCCAAGGGCTTGGCAGACTTTTTTGAGAGAGTTTAACAGTATCCCTTTGAAGGGGATGGGAGAAGAAGATGAATGGTCTCTGGAGCTTTTTTGGATGCTGAAGGTGGAACAGGTATTGGTGTGTTTTTGCAAGGGCAGTGGTGTGTGTAGGAGAAGCTGGACAATTGGAAAGGTGATGGATGCAGTATTGAATTCTTGGAGTGCTTTCCATTGGTGGAGGCAGTTTGTCTGTCGGGTCACAAATTTTTCAGTAAGAAAGTGGTTGACATAGTGAAATGACAGTCAGCAGGGGATCTTCGAGTTCTCAAGTTGCTGAGAGTTTTTGTTTTGGAATGTTTGCAGTTGAATACCATCTTTAGAGCTCGGCACATTGCTGGAGTTGATGACAGCATCCCAGATGTTCTATCTCATTCTCAGTGGCGGAGATTTTGTGGGCTAGTTCCTTGGACAAACAAGAAGGGGACTTCCATGTCAGAGCATCTATGGACAGTTGAAGAGAGCGTGTGAGGCAACTGTTCAGAGGTTCTTTGGCGGAGTACACATGGTGTGCATCCAGTCAAGCTTGGCCAGAATTCATGGCATCCGGTGCTCACAGGAGGAAAGTAGAGGTTAGAGAGTAATCTCACTAGGCTGACGTGGTGAAATGTATTATGCTTCAGATTGAAAGAGATTTGTCTGTGGTGATGATTGCGGGTAGGCTGCCCGGGTTAGCTTTTTGTGGTAAGTTGTACTCAGGTTAATCGCCATCGGCAGGTGAGTTGGGAAGGTTAATGTTAGAAAGATGGGTCATGGAATGTGGATTAAGGGAATGGATTAGGAGGTCAATGACTTTGCAGTTATTAAAAAAAGTTTCATGGGAGTGCTTCAGCAGATTTGTCAGGGGACAGAAGAGAGCTGGTTGTTTTGGGGGATAATGGAATGGTTGTTTTTTGAGGCATTACATGTGGGTTATCCAGATGAGAAGGTGTGTATGGCACAGTGGTGTCCGAATTTCAAAGAGGGGAAACACTTGAAGGGTGAGGTTTTTCATCATATAACAGGGGGCAGAGTGCTGACATCACTGGTGCTGAGAGTCTTGAAGAAGGTGCTGCTTGTACTGGGTATTCAGGGTAGAGAATTTGGTACTCACTATTTCAGAATAGGGATGGCAACGAAGGCCGAGTTGCATGGCTAGCAGGGACATGAAATTCAGAAAATGGGCAGGTGAAAGTCTGAGTGCTACTAGCGGTAGATAAGGTGGGGGTCTACCTTGGTAGGGACAGTTTGACATTCCTTTTTCTGTTTGTATAGGTTACATTGAGGGGCCTGGCCACGAGCATGGCTGTATATCATTACATCGCATACGAATACCACGCATGCCATTACAGCACGGGTATTACTACGCGATGTCAATGACAACGCCATGCCATTACATCGCAATCTTTTACCACAAGTATATCTTTACCATGCATGCCATTACAACGCAAAGGCATGCGTGGTAAAGCAATATTCGTAGTAAAGGTTTGCAAGGTAAGTGACAACCCTACCCATACACATCCCTCCCCCGACCCCCAGTCCTCTCCCTACAATAAGACTACACTACCCTGCGTTTTAGGGTTTAGGGTAGTGTAGTGTTTTAGGGTTAAGGGTAGTGTTGTAGTGTTTGAGTAGTAAAATGCATTAGGGTTTAGGGTAGTGTTGTAATGTTTGTGTAGTGTTTTAGGAATTAGGGTAGTGTTGTAGTGTTTGTGTAGTGTTGTGTTTTAGGATTTAGGGTAGTGTTGTAGTGTAGCGTCGGGGGTCGCACTTTGGAGCTGCCAATGAACTCATGGACACCAGGAATGATCAGGACATGTATCATATCTGGGATGGTCTGCATCAGGAACTCATCATACTTGAAAAGCATGCAGACGCACTCAAGGGACAAAGAAACCTCTAAACACTGCCAACATTGAGCAGTTGTCAAATTAAGGTCTAAGTGAGCTCTGTCAGGTTGATGTTATGTATGACCTGCTGCTTAAACGCAGGTCAGTGGGTGATCAATGTAGTGGCTGCTCTTACAGATTAGGAAAAAGCAACTCCACTCTGAATGCAATCTCCCCAATAAGAAATATTGCGACATTTATAAACTAATATTTTTAATTAGTTTGTACTATTTTTATTGCTCTTTCTCTTAAACAAATTACTATCTTTAACCAATCACACATACAAAAAAAATGTAATCACATTATATATGCCTATTATCACCCCTCTTTTTATACTACTTTCACCATGTCTACTTTTCTAGTTTAATTCTCATACAGATAAATCCTTTAGGAAATATGTTCACAACTTCCCTCTAAAGTTCATGGCACCTAATGTTTCAACCACATTGAAAGTAGATCAAATGGGATACACTTGCAGCTTTCACATGGCCTTTTTTTTTAAATGCTCTGCTTATTGTGCATAATTTGTTTTAGAACATTCATTGTAAATATGTATTAAACACAGTGTGCTGATAGAACATCAAAAGTGTTTAAAACACTGGGAAGCTGTTACATTAAGGTGACCAAACCTATAGGGAGTTTTAAAAAAATATATTTTAGTGAACATAGCCGCATTTTATTCAGTGTTGACTTTGACAGTATGTTACATGGTGCCCCCCACCACTGTCCCTCACATAAATTGAAAGTAAACACTAAAAAGTGAATAAAACCATCTTTAATGCAATATTGTCACCTGTACTTATCTCACATGATTTCCATCCACATCTGCACACAGTTTGAGACCAAAATAAAAATATACAAAATGCATAAGATACAATTTATATAAGAAGGATAACATGTAGTGCTGGCATTTGGACCCAGATATCCCATAAACCCCTTCTGGCTGTACGCATGTTAGAGACTGAAGTTCAGTTATGCTGGAAGTATCTCAGCTGTGTCTGATGCATGCCTCCATGACACAAAAAGGGCCAGTGTCTAGATTGATAGCTGGTGACCATGCAGAGAGTCAACACTCTGCACAGAGGGATGGGCTCACCCCTAGCCTCTGCAGCAGTTCCTCTTGCCACAAACGTGGTGGGGGTGTCTGGCCAAACACATATAGGTCTGCTTGGCAGTAAAACATGTCAACTAGGCAGGCCATTTATAATAATGATGTCAAATCTCCAGAGAGATTGATTAAAGTTGAGACTATCTTGCTAAGGGACATTTTTTGCTTTTTCGCGAAGTTTTGGAGACATTTTATAGACTTTCTGGGCACTGAGTGATTATTACAAGAGCAACATAATGCAAAATTGCATAATAAAACATGTCATATTTTTCATAATAATCTAATGTGTATTAATATTGTTGATATTGCATGTGTATTAAAACATTTTCTCTCAGACTAGTGGACAGCAGTGGTTGAATGTTTCAGTAATTTTAAAATCTTTATTAGCGCATAAATCAAAAAATAGCCAGCACCTAAGATCCCAATCTCTCTTTTATTACATCTTTAGTATTCTATTGTGAGCAAACTACACGTTTGTTTTAAATGTGAACACTAAGGCATGCTGCTCCATTAATTAAAACAATTTGTTTGAATTGTAACTGCTGGTACAAGTTTAGAGTCCCAAATTGGTTCACTCGAAGAACACTACAATTTATCAACTATTTTGTACAAAAAAGAAGAGAAAAAAATAATTATAAGGGGCCCGATTCACAGAACTAACTTAAGACAAAATCCTAAACTTACTACTTTTGGTATTCACAGAAGTTAGGATATTGTCTTAAGTTTGTCTTAAGACAGACTTAAGACAAAATCCTAACTTAAGTTTGTATTAAGTCTGTCTTAAGATAAATTTAAGACAAAATCCTAACTTCTGTGAATACCAAAAGTAGTAAGTTTAGGATTTTGTCTTAAGTTAGTTCTGTGAATCGGGCCCTTTGTCATTGAATATTCAATTTACAGTGGTATGGTATCCAGGACATTAAGCATGCCTCACAAATATTTTCTCCAGATCATCTCTTCACAGCCTCCAAGGTGTGAACATTCTCAACATAGCTTGCTTCAATTTTCGGTCTCTTTGAATCAATGTGATGGATTGTGCAGTGGCAGAAAGTGTTGGAAAGGTCCCAAAGATACAATCTGCCCACTTAATAGGTAAAAACACGCTCAGTAAAAATAAAGCATAGATCAATAGGAGGGATCCCACCATTTTGGCTGCACCTAAATGGGAATCCAGGCGTGGTTGACTGAATGTTAATGCACATTATTTTATTTATTTATCTTATTTGGCTGAAAACTTAAAACCATTGCAAAATTACAACCATGCTAAAACAGAATTCATATCAATTGGAATATTCATATAATATAGAAAATCATATCAATAAATCTAAAATAGCTCAATAATTGTAGATAACTTATGCCGTAGAATCTACCCCTAAATTCATAAAACAACGTTGTTAAAGAAAAAACCGCAGAGTCAAACCATGAATGCCATGATAGCTACGTTAAAACTAAGGATTTCATCCTGGAGATGAAAGTTCATTTAGACTTTTGCAAAACACTTTTCTGGCTTGTTTTAAAATAAGCGATAAGCATAGGTTTGTGTCGGGTGAATCAGTTAGCTGCTAAATTTAGCTTTGTTCCTGCTGCGCTCATGAAGCGGACCAGGCAGCAGGCTAGCTGAATGTCTCCATCTAAAAAGCAGGCTTTAACTGCCTGTCTGCATGTTCGGATCTGTCTTTCATTCAGGACCGGTTTTAGTAATGATTTTCTTTCCTTATCTAAACCCTTACAAATGCACAGTAAGTGTGGTACATCTTGTGAGCATCACCACATAATCTACACTCTGTTATTGTATCTGTTTCCACAGTGAAAGGTGCAGCATTGCTGGTAGGATGCTTAGTCTCAGCTGCAGATATCTTTCCTTTGCTGGTCTCAAAAAACCTATGCCAAGGTACGTTTAAGGCGAGCACCTGGAATAGCTCTGAATAAAGAACCAATCATAGACCCTCGCTTTTACTGCAGTTTTGTCTTCTACGAGGGACAGTGTCTTCACTGATTTATTTACTAGTTCCTTAAAATGTTTATGAGACACAGCGGTTTCCCAAACGTCCTTTAAGACAAGACTAGTTTTCTTGATTGAAGGTAGGTGATGGTGAGGCTATCTGTTGATGCATTCTCCTTCACCCTCTAAAATGTCTGTAGATGGACTTGAGGATGAGTGTGATGGAAGGAACTTCAAAAAGAAGTTCAATGTGTTTTCACCACCTATGAAAGTAGTATTAGCTGTGAGATTAGCTGATGAATTCTAATAGGACTCTCCATATAAATCCAAGAAGATGGCTATAATGAAAGTCAAAGAACCTACCACTAAAGTTAGGAGTACCCAATGCATGTTGCTGGAAATTCTTGGTTTTAACTAGAAGAAAAAGCGTGATTGAAGTCCAAAAGTATAATGCAGTAGCAAACACAGAGACAGGGAGCAACTGAACAGCTTAAGAGGCTGATCTATGATAGAAGAAATATGATAGGAATTGTGTAACACAAATAAAAAATCTCCCCCAATAACACATAAACAAAAATGTTTACTGTGTACCATGATAGCAAAAGCATGAGGTTCCTAGTACCACTAAGATCAGATAACAATTGTAAAGGCTTCTATGTTCAGTCAAGTCTAGAAGACTAAATGCCACAATGAAGCCACTTGTGAATATCACAAACACATTCACTACAGACATGATAATCAAAAGCAAAATGTTAAGACATTCTAGATTTGGTGTTTTCTTTCAAGATCACTTGAAGAAATCAGAAGAAAACTGTGCAGTGTTCACCAGAGGGGATCACTGACTGTCAGGAGCAGAGATATTTTCCATGGATTTTCCACACCTGCAGAAGCTCCTGGTTTAAATTACAGCTGCCATCATCATTGTCACAGCTTAGGATTTGATTTTGAATGGATGCAAATCGGATTTTATGGTCAGACTGCGCATTACTCATGTTAACATCTGTGATGCAAATGTTGAATATTTTGTGTGTTTTAAAAGAGGTGTTTCCACACTTCTTAGGAAAATGTGATTTGTGTACCCTTAAAAGATTTGACTTCCTTTGATCAAGGGTAATATTTTTATATTTTATTTTTGAGATTTATAGAGCCCAGTGTTCACCCGAACAGGTTTCTTGAAAGGGCCTAATGATGACCGAGACACACACAACAACCAGAAGATTCAACGTTCTACTTTTAGAATTTTATGGAAGATCCAGATTTTAACAGTTATTTTCAAACTCTGAACAAAGCTCAGACTGGACAGACAAATGTGGAGCATCCCAGTGTCCAACTGCTGACACTCAAATGCCCTTCCAATAACAATCAAGAGAAGGGCGTTAGGCACATGAAACAATCACTGACTAGAAGATCTCAACAAACGATAAGTACTGTACTAGGAATTTCTGGTATACAATGGGGAACATTGAGGGGTGTAAAGTGCCCTATTGACTAGGCACTTACATTGAACGTTTATACACTGCATAATGGAATGCCGGCACAGGGAAGATAAATGATATGAGATGTGACCCTAAGCTTAGAGCCCCAGTACAATTCTGTCAGCAAAAAAATCGATTAGTTGCACTCTCTTAAGCAAGTAGAGAGGAAGTTCAAAATAGATGGAGTTGCAATAGTCTAATAACTATCAAAAAAAGCTTTTATCTGAGTATTATCAGCATATAAATATATGCTGGTTGGGGATCTGCTCATGGTTCTAGCGCCGAGACACCATTTTCGGTATTTGTGCGCTTTATAAATATCATTATCATTATCATAAGCCAAAACTATAGGTTTCAATGAGATGAATGTCATATATTGTTTAATAAGTAATAGAGAGAGAACCTAGCCCTGGGCTGAGGAACAACACAAAAACATGGCCTGGAGGAAGTAAAAGAGGAAAGAGCTATTCTGTATGACCTGTTGGAAAGGAAATAAAAGAATCAGGCCAGAGCATGCCTGACAATACCCAAATCTTTCAGTCTCAACAGAAAGAATAGAGTAGTTGACAGTAACCAACTCCACAGATACATCCAAAGAAATAAGATGAGTTTGAATATTAGAATCTAAACACCAGGACACTTCATCTACCCCTGAAAGGTCTATAAGTTTTGTGTACAGCTAGAACAGCGCCCTAACTGGTGAGGTTGAAGAAGATAGTTGGCTTTGATCCAGCGGGCAAAGAGAAATTCAGTCTCATATGTACAACTCTACACCAGCATACTCACCATAATTTTATAAATTTATCACTAGGCCCATAAATGACTGAGACATAATTTGACCAACTGAATCATATGACCTAATTAATCATAAACACATTATTACTTTTAATTAAGTCAATATCAAAGGCAATGGATTAACTAATGGTAACTCAAAGAAACAAACAAGACCAGTTTGTCATTTCAAAATCTATTTTATTAACTTTATTATAAAGCAAAATGCATTTTTAAGCGTAAATTCTTTTATTAGCAATTTTATTAAGCAAAATTATTTATTAGAAAGGCACATTAGACTGTCAGTTCGAATTCAAACCAGCATGATTAATTGCTCAAACATTTAGGAAAATCCTTAAAATCCCTATTTCCCTAACTTAGGTAAAGGGAAAAACCTAAGAAAAAAAGTAAAGTCTTAATGGATCTTACGTGAAACGAAAGTCCAACAGCATCTCTGGAGCACAGGAACGAACGAACCGTGCTCTTAGCAAGGGGGCAATTTTTATACCTTTTTCCTATCTAAAACTAGCTAAAAGAATACAAATATTCGAGCAAGACAAAACACGATTGGTCCAGGACATCATCCGATGAAGTCATACGACTCTCGCATAGCAAAAGTCACGTTTTTTCAAGAGCGGAATTGTTCATAGTTTATGCGTGTCACAGGCTTCCCGAGAGTTGCAACATTAAGCAATTTATTTCCTCCGTCCAAGCCTTTCCGCCGCTGAATATCCTGTCCTTGACAATGGAAGCTGAATCAATGTCCTTAGCCTCCACATGGCCTTGCTTCCGGGCCTCTTTCAAAGAACTATTGTAGAAAAAATATTTCCACATTCAAACGTTGCTGTGCAAGGCCCAACTTTTTGACAGAGCTCCGGGCATCCATTTTTAGAAATAGGCCACAGGCCTCTTTTAGCATGAGTCTGGTATGCAAGGAAACACAAGACAATAATTAATTCAAGAAATGATAATTATTCTGTTACCCACCCCCTTTACTAAAATTAACCCATTAGACTATGTTACCTAGCTTTGCATACAAAAGATAAACAAACCACAAACACATGAGACGACATAACATAAACAAAAGTACATTTTAAAAGAATGCACATGCTATTATTTAAAACAGCCGCAGTTAATGTACAACAAAACGAAAGACAAAGTAAATGTATTATTTAGAGCAGAATGACGAACATGACAAGAGCACAAATTATTAAACCCACGTGTTCATGTAGGTGCACATTATTCTAGGTTGTGTCAGTACAAAAACATGCAAATCATGCAACACTCATTAGTAAATTAAAATTATGAAAGTTTCATTACTGCGTACTTTAATTCAGAATTTATTCTGAAAGTCTGCTCCATCAGCTTCAATATACTAAGATATTTGCATATAGACTACCTTCTTTTGCAGCTTGGCTTGGTAATGCAGACAGGAAACAGAGAGGAAGCTGTTGGATCAAGAGTGGGTTTCTTCAGAAGAGGCAACACATATGCATGTTTGAAGGTTTCAGGAACAACTCCAGAAAGTAAAAACTCATTAATAATAGAACCCAGCAAGCATTGATCAAGGAGTGCAAAGTTTACATGCAGCAAAGGCGGAAATGTATCCCCAGGAGAGCCTGAGGCTATACTGTCATGAACAAGCAAAGAAAAACTACTGGCACATATGGCTGAAAAACCATGTATAAAAGTAGTAGAGAGAGGGTTGGTGGGAACCTTCACAAGATCCAGTAGAGATTGCTATTGCCCAGGAAATCTAAGATATTCAAAATATGATCATAACAGAAATGTGCAATTATATGTTACAGGATTATGACAAGCTGAATTGCACAATTCATTGATAACAGAAAACATGGCCGGAGACACATTCAAGATGAGCAGCAGCTAAAAGAGAAAAATTATAATGCAAATTTAGTATTGCAGCTGGATCAGATTCAGAGTCAATAAATGGACTGTACAAATTGGGTTGCTAGTTGACAGGGGAGAGAGTCCAACTCAAGTAATAAATATCATCCTTGTCAATGTGAACCACAAAAACCACTAAATAAACCTGTGCTTATTCCTTTGGTAGCTTGGCACCAAAGAAGTTTGGCTTCTCAAATAGATTTGAAATTTGACACACAGAGTGTCTTTAAGGAACGGAAGAGACAGTGGTATGTCTTTTGTCTAAAACGTTATTCTTTTACTATGGGATTCATACTTTGGTATTGCCGACTTGGCAACTTGGGAGATTTTGGTTTTACTCTTGGTATTGGGTATCTATTTCTACTTTACCATTATCTATATCACTTGCTATTCGGTGACTTTTGAGAATAGTCATGATTAATTTAGTGATTGTACTGTTGTTTAGGTATTTTTAAATTAGACTTAATATTGGTTATTGTATATGTTTACAGCCCTGAAGAAGTCATTTGCCATAGACTGGCAAGACGAAACACGTGTTGGCTGTGTTTATGAACTACTGTGGAACGTTTATGAAGCAATAAAGAAGAAGTGAATTTACGGAGATCAACTTTACTTTTGTGGACTTTGAGTAACATTAGAGTGCTTGGTGGTATTGTGGATTGTCTTTAGCCCTTTGGCTATATTTAAGGGTCTTGGTAACGGACTCTTGCCCACCTTGAGCACCATCCAGACTTTCTCAACAGACTGCTTATACACGCTGTGCGCCCCTGTATAACCGTTACCATTGTTTGTTTAGTATTCTGAAACTGCTCAACAGATGGTCAAACAATTCTCCTGCATGGTGGACGTTTCACGGTGCTTTTTCTTGGGTTTGTGACGATGCATTTAGCCTAATTGGAAGTGCAAGATACATTAAGAGTGTCCAGTAGCTATATTCCTTATATTTCACATAAACACATCAATTGTGGAATAAAAGAACACAGTGCACATATACAACACCGGACACCTTCATGTTTTTCCTCGAGCTATTCACAAACTTTGAGAGACAAAAAGGTCAAGTTTTGTGTGGCAAACGCAGCAGCATGTATGGGTGAGGGGTTACATTGCCCACACATTAATTTCTCTCCCTGGCCTGTTGACAGGCCAAGGAGGGATAAAAACAATGCACCATTCCCAAGGATAGGAGCAGTAGGACTAATTACAAACCACCCACCATGCCCAAAGGTGGAGAGTGTTGATACAATCCCTCTTTGGCCATTCATCATCCCCAAACCCAATTACCTTGTCAAAAGGCAACAGAACGAAAAAATAACCCCACCCATCACTATGTCCATGAGAGAAGGAGAGAATGACCATCACACCCCCTCAACTTGCCTGAGAACGAGATGGATGAAATGACTCACAGACTTCCCTTACCTTGCATATGGACAAGGGAGAACTTAAAAAGGTGATCTGCCACCAATTTGTGAGCCATGTTTGTAACTGGGAAGAAAGTATAGAAACAGGTGCCAGCTGACCGGCTATCCTTTTGCTCCATGAAAAACAACTCTGTGTGGCTCACAGAGGAGTTGATCACCTGCATCCTGCCAGAGCCGGCTCTAGGTAGGTGGGATCGGTGTGACCGCAGCGGGCGTTGACATGGGTTGGGGGCATCATACGTTCCTGGCCTCCAGCAATTTTCAGACATCAATTAACATGTCAAGATAACTCCTGTGATTAATTGTCTTCCTGGTAAGAGAGGGAAGTTTGTCTAGTGGAAGTTTTAACTCATCCAAAGGTAGTGCAGTGGGTTAAAATGCCTGGTGCTAAGAACTTGTACCTTGCACATAACAAAATGCATGTAATGTAAATAGGTCAGGGGGTTACTGCTTTTTTAAGATAGCTCCTTTTGTTACTAGTTGTTTCTAAGTCAAAATCCTAATATAGAACATTGAGCTATTAACTGTTATCCTAGAGCTGCATGCAAACCTCAAGGTATATGTTAGAGCTGTATGTTTTTTGCCCAGTCTTTCATCATCCTAATCTTGTGAAAAGGGTTCTTTTGAGTAGAAAATAATTCTTATTATGAAAGAGAACCCCTAACAATTATGTTATGTTTTAAATTCTGAACTTGGGCTTTTACAGAATAAGGACTCAAACTATATTGCCGACCAGTATCGATGACATGTCACTCCCACATTACACCTTGTAGTTCTGTCTGATGTAACCTTTCCTATACATTGATTTACACACATATGATTGTCTCTGTGCAATATGTGTGGTGTAAAGTGCTCTGACATCTTACACTGGTATGAGTGGTGCTATAACACTTAATGAATCGGAGAGACAGTGGTTATGGAGACTTGAGTGGCACAGTTAAAGGGTGCTAGTGAAAGATATGTGGCAGAGGTTGTCATTGGGGGGGGTGACAATAGACATTGTCACACAGGGCGCCGCCAGCGCTAAAGCTGGCACTGCATCCTGCCTTGGTGTACTCTGCCCAATTTGGGAAAGGATCTTAGAGTGGTTTGCAGGTTTCTCATAACTTGAACAATGATGTGCACCACAGAGGTGTGACCATCCTTCTACCATCCCTGCACAAAGTTCCCAACTAAAAATAATGAGCAGAAACGGGTGAACCATGGAAAGCAGGGGATCCTCTGCTCTTATGTCTACAACACTACGAAGAGCAGCTTCCCTTCTTGCTCTAGTTTCATAGTACCATCCAACTAATTGTTCACCTCTCTCCTGATGTTCACAGATATGTTTGTGAACATCACAACAGAGTCTTTTTAAAACACATTGTCAAAGCTAATTCACCCAGATGGGGAACTGCACCTACAAAAAGAGGGCAGGACAGCACACAGGACCAGCCAGGAAAGAGGGGCACACAGAGGGGCTGCAAGGGGTGGTAGTACATAGAGGGTAGGCAAGAAGGCAGATGAACTACAGTAGGAGACAAGCACATTGAGGGGCAGCAGGAAGGGTGAGGGAACACAGTTGCCCTGAAGGAGGTAGGTAAGGGGTACACATCAGCTGCAGTAGGGAAGACATCACATATAGGGGCTGCAGAGGGTTGGGTGCCTTATTGGTAATTGATAAGTGATTGAACTGATTATGTATATGTAAGTGGAAGGTTGAATGAAGGTGTGATTGTGTTTACGGCATGAAATTGTGGGTCATTTGTAATGATAGCTGTATTGAAGTGTGACAGTGGTGTGTTCTCATGTAGTGTTGAGTGAGTGAGTGTAGGGTAATAATTATGTGTGTGTGGGTGTTTTCGATATACATTGGAAGTTTTGTTGATGTACGATTGTGGCTGTTTGGGCATATGACAGTGTCTGTATGAACTCCTGTAATTACTTGAGAAAGTTTGATATCAAATGCTTTTGAGAGAAAAAGTTGTATTCGTAATTTTTTAATAATGGACGGACATCTTTTTTGAGTGATGTCATACACCAACTATAATGATGAATGGTTGAATAATGGTTGGTATGTTGGCAAAGGCACATGATGGTGAGTGTGAGCATGTGAAGATGATTATGAGAGTGTACCATGTTAAGGGCTTGGATGTACAAAGGTAGGTTTCTTGGGTTACAATGGTGCCAGAATGAGTGCATTATTTTCCTTTATGGGCTTAATGATCCATATGTGGATGTCTGTTGATGGGTGAGGACGTATGAACATGGTTCAGTGGTTATCTGATGGGTGAGTGGGTTTATACTGTTGGTTGTGCAGACATATAATGGTGGGTATAGGCAGTCACATATAATGTTGAGTGGACCGATATGATGGTGGGTGTGTTATCATGTAGTTATTGGTAAATCTATGTTTGAAACTTAACGTATTCACATATTTTCAATGCAGAGGCATGTTTTCATGCAAGGTACAGCAGAGAAAGAGGAGTCACCATTGCATTGGATGAGCTTCATCACAAGGCTGATCAACTTGTGGCATTATTCCCAGATCTATCAATGGCATTTGATACCGTCAACAACAGGGTGCTTCTGGAACATCTCGTGGATTGCGAGATCAATAGTTCAGCCCTTGATTTGCTCCATTATTTTCGGACTTTATGAACTGTTTATGTTGAATTATGATCTTATCTGTCTGAACTGAAACCTTTGTCTTTTGGAGGTCTGCAGGCATCCCTGCTTCCACTCAATTTGTACATGACTCTATTGGCACATTTATTCAAAATTTGGGATGACTACTTTTATGTACATAGGCATAATGTTTTATGGTAGTCAATGGTGCTCCTAGCTTAAAAGCATGACATTTTTTAAACTGTATGGCTAATGCACAAAGCTGGTTGGTGCAAAACCATCTTATGGTAAATGACGGGAAGATGGAAATTCTGTTGTATTCCACCTGTGAGAAATTGGGTCATTGGTTGGAGGGGGGTTGAGTCCTCTTCAAGCAGCAACAAGAATCCCCATCACTGCGAACCACTAAAGTCACTAAATTAGCCCATGCTTAACCCTCTTGCAGCTTTGCACAAAAGCAGTCAGGCGTATATTAGAGTCAAATTATAAAGTATTGATATAGCACACAAACAGTAATAACATGAGAACACAATACAAGAAAAATCGCAAACCAATTTAGAAAAAGAGAGTACGTTTTAATACATTACTTGACACCAAAACAGCAAAATTCCAATCAATCAGCAGCTTTGGAGAGGCAAGGCTTTGCGCCAAGCACTTATTTAGGCACTTGAACTCACTGGGCCAGATTCACTAAACCTACTTAAGACAAAATCCTAAACTTACTACTTTTGGTATTCACAGAAGTCAGGATTTTGTCTTAAGTTTGTCTTAAGACGGACTTAAGATACACTTAAGACAGACTTCAGTTAGGATTTTGTCTTAAGTCTGTCTTAAATCTGTCTTAAGACAAACTTAAGACAAAATCCTAACTTCTGTGAATACCAAAAGTATTAAGTTTAGGATTTTGTCTTAAGTTAGTTCTGTGAATCGGCCCCACTGCTTCCTACTCCCACACCAAATCAAAGCAAAGCTTTGAGGCTGCTGCCGATGCCCCGACGGAGGTTGCACACCTGGAATGGACATCAGCTGCACAAACAATTGGCTGGAAACCTGCTCCATGTAAACTGGAAGATCTGCAATTACGGGTTGTAGACCTCGGAATATGACATATATACAGATATAGGTACATCATGCAACAATGTCATCATTGTTAGCCATCTGGTCACCTTTCCTCATTCACTTTTCTCCAGGTGTTTCATGATGGAAAGTGAAAGGAGGAAATATCCTATCTCACTATTTACCCTATTTCTGTAATGAAAGCCAATGTGTACAAAGTTAAAAAAGACATAATAATGGATTACAAATGCATATTTTGGACAGTTTTGATACAGGCTTGGCGCAGACCAGAAATATCTATTCCCTCAAAGTATTATTGAATGGTATTCATGATCAGACTATGTACTAGAGTGCACTATATGCAGCTCACCCTTGTTGCTTTCACTAAAACGTGAAGAACTGCCAGGCTTTTGTCTTAATCTATAAGCATGGTCCTCATGAAAAACTGAATGGAGCATAAACTTGACACCACTGATTTGAATGTGAAATCTATTGGAATCTTCAACCATATCTGCTCTTCTCAGATCACTGACATAATATTGATGTATAAAATATTGAAACACAAAAATATTGGAAATTAAATCTTGATAACAAAAATATAGACTTTCTATATTTAACTATAAAACCCGCTAGGTTTGATAAAACAAATATTTTAAAAAATATAGATTTTTACATATATTGAAATGAAAATATTGTTACCTTTAAATAAATATATACTATGTCAAAAATATAGATTCACACAATATCGACTACAATATCATCATCAAAATAATCCCATAATCATTAATAAATAGATGAAAAACACTTTTAACATAAAACAATTTCTTAAAGAAACCTAAAACTTGTTAAACACATATTTTATATTAAATAAAGTCAAGTCAAGTCAAGTCAAGAGATTTATATAGCGCGCTACATACCCATAGGGTCTCAAGGCGCTAGAGAAGGGGTGGGGAATTACTTGTCGCATATCCAAGTTTTAAGTTGTTTTCTGAATGCTAGGTGGTTTTGAGTAAGGCGAAGGTGAGTGGGAAGTGAGTTCCAGGTTTTAGCTGCCAGGTAGGAGAAGGATCTACCTCCTATGGTGGTTTTGTTGATGCGAGGTACAGTGGCAAGGGTTTGGTTGGAGGATCGTAGCTGGCGGGAGGGGGTGTAGAAGGACAGTCGTGTGTTGAGGCATTCGGGTCCAAGTTCGTAGAGTGCTTTGTGTGCGTGGGTTAGGAGGCGGAAGGTAATCCTCTTATTTACGGGGAGCCAGTGGAGGTTTTTCAGGTGACCAGAGATGTGTTCTTTACGCGGGATGTCTAGTATGAGCCTGGCTGAAGCGTTCTGGATGCGTTGGAGTTTTTTCTGGAGTTTTGCGGTGGTACCGGCGTATAGTGTGTTTTCGTAGTCCAGGCGGCTCGTAACCAGTGCGTGGGTGATCGTTTTTCTAGTTTCGGTGGGGATCCAGCGAAATGTTTTTTTGAGCATGCGAAGAATGTTGAAGCAAGATGATGAAACGGCGTTGACTTGTCTGGTCATCGAGAGTGAGGAGTCCAAGATGACGCCCAGGTTCCGTGCGTGGTCCGTCGGGATGGGTGCTTTTCCAAGGGCTTCTGGCCACCAAGAGTCATCCCAGGCGGAGGGGGAGGTGCCTAGGATGAGGACTTCTGTTTTGTCTGAGTTCAGTTTCAGACGGCTGTGCTTCATCCACTCGGCTACTTCTTTCATTCCTTCGTGTAAGTTGGTTTTGGCGGTGTTAGGGTCTTTGGTGAGTGATAGGATCAGTTGAGTGTCATCCGCGTAGGAGATGATGTTGAGATTGTGTTGGCGAGCGATGGCCGCAAGGGGGCTCATGTATACGTTGAAGAGGGTGGGGCTGAGTGACGATCCTTGTGGCACGCCGCAGATGACTTCAGAGGCCTCTGACTTGAATGGTGGGAGGCGGACTCTCTGGGTTCTTCGGGTGAGGAACGAGGTGATCCATTCCAGTGCTTTTCCTTGGATTCCTACGTTTCTAAGGCGCTGTAGAAGGGTGCTATGGCAGACTGTGTCGAAGGCAGCGGAGAGGTCGAGGAGGATGAGGGCGACTGTGTCTCCATTGTCTAGTAAAGTTCGAATGTCGTCTGTTGCTGCGATAAGTGCGGTCTCAGTGCTGTGTTTGGCTCGGAAGCCGGACTGTGAGGGGTCGAGGGATTTGTTGGTTTCGAGGAAGGAGGCGAGTTGGTTGTTGACAGCTTTCTCGATGACTTTGGCCGGGAATGGAAGAAGCGAGATGGGGCGGTAGTTTTTGAGTTCGGTGGGGTCAGCTGTGGGTTTTTTCAGAAGGGCGCTGAGTTCTGCGTGTTTCCAGCTTTCCGGGAAGGTGGCGGCATTGAGGGAGTGGTTGATGGCATCTCGGAGGTATGGTGCTATGATGGAGTCTGCTTTGTTGAAGATGTGGTGAGGACATGGGTCAGTTGGGGATCCTGAGTGGATGGAGTTCATCAGGCGGATGGTGTCCTTGGTGGAGATTGGGTTCCAGTCATTAAGGATGTTCAAGGGGGATGAAGGTCCTGCAGAGGGTTGGGTTGGTTGGTCTTCGGGTCGGTTGTCGAAGCTGTTGTGGATGTCTGCGAATTTGTTGTGGAAGAAGGAAGCTAGGGAGTCGCAGAGGGCTTGAGAGGGAGTGATGTCGTTGGAGTTGGCTGATGGGTTGGTAAATTCTTTGACGATGTTGAATAATTCCTTGCTGTTGTGGGCGTTGTTATCTAGACGGTCTTTGAATGTGGATTTATTGGCAGACCAGATTAGTTGGTGGTGTATGCGGGTGGCGTTTTGTCATATGGTTATTACGTTTCTATATTGTGTTAAGTTAGCATGTGCTTATTAAATGTTTAAACGCCATATTTTCTTTCTGCTTCGGTTTGCACACGACACCTAGTTGTTATTACAGCTTTTAACCTAGACGAAAGATGTGATTTATTTGAGAATAATATGTTATTGCACTGGTATCAGTCGTGCCTGGAACACTTGGTACAACTGTCTGCACACTGAGAACTGCACACTCTCCGAATAACCTAACACAAGGTTGCTGCAGGCCTGATCCTCGCACCACGTTAGTCATAACACAAATAATGTTTGTGCCAACATTTGGCTCTACGTGAGTTTAAGATACAATTACAGGGAATGAATCAACACACTTGATGCTTCGCATGCTGAGAGCTGGTAGCGGTTGATGTGATCTCCTCCTCCTGAGAATTAGAGGTATGGGTCCGCCCTGCTAAGAGCCCAGACGAGACCTTCTTAGATATAATATAATATGCTAATTAGGGTGCGCGAAATATAGATGATACAGAATTCTATAGATTTTGCATCATAACATGTTATCACCTTTTGCTTACTATGGATTAGTGACTATGCTGCTGACTCTGATTTTTATAATATGTATGTTGATATTATACAAGATACTGCGTTTGAGAATGCTGCATTGAAAAATAAACATTTCAAACTTGCACGTGTTTTCATTGCCTCCCAGTTTCGGTTTGGAATGATAATATAACGAAAGAGTGTTCATGTGTTCCACGATACCTGAGGTACTCTAAGTTCATGTTCTGGATTGTCTAAGACATTGGGAAGTATTTACTGCCGATGCGACACTGTAGCTAGCTTGGTAAGGGGATTTCTGAAACAAAGGTGAGTTGTGGGTCACCCTAACTCACCTAGGTTCTAGGTCTCTATGCACAGTTCTGTGAGAGAACGGAAACCCTGCGACATGGTGCCCATACGTTGGTTGGCCTTATAACATGACACTCGAGTAGTATATCATTCAAACCTTAACGCCTACATTCCTGTTTCCGGAAAACGGCAGTGTCGGAAAAACCTACCTATTTTTGAAATAGGTCCTTTTCAAGCTTGAATCTATCTAAAACGGTTTCTTTGAATTACTACCCAGTTGTGCTACAAAGTATAATTTGTTTTTTCTAGTTCCTGTGCTAACATGGCTCAAGCCGTGGACATCCCGCAGCATAGTCGCATTGCGGTGCGTGACCATTTGCGGATGTATGATGTTCCTTTGGAAGGCCTGGCTGTGGTTCTGGTGGTGAGCGCGGAACATGCTTACCCGTACGAACTGTTTTATTCGTGGGTGACATTTCCGGCGGTGGACGCTAATTCTGGTGTGTTCCACTCATACACTGCTTCGGATGTACCGGCTGCGTACGTTCCGTACAGAGCACTGGAAGTTCCTATTGACGCTTGGCAGCATGGAGTTTGGTTTGGTGGCGCCCTACCGCACGCTTTAACCGCTCCGAGGTTAGGCCCATTGTCCATTCCGGGCACTCCTTGGCCGGCTTTGGCTGGCTTTACTCCTCACCCCCGACGTGCCACTTGTAACGTGGGAGAACTGCGGCGGCTTCATGAAGTCGCGGTGGAAGTGATTACAGCGCTTGTTCATTACACTAGCCGTAATGTTCAGGACGCGGCCCCTGGAGGCGCACAGCTTCGAGCAGAACATGCTGGTCTGAAAATCAACCCGGTCATGGTTAATTCCGTGATGGGTAAGAAGCCCCAGGAAAAGGACGATTTTCCGTTCTGGCTTGCTGAGAAATTCGGCCAGCTGGAGGCTGTGTTTCCCAATACGAGTCCGGGTGATAAACACCGGATTCTCACACTGAGTTTGCCGAAAGATCTGGCTCCTGACCTTGCTGACTGTGAGACCTGGGGAAAAACTTTTGCAGCGGTCTATTCGAGGTGCTATGGCTCCCCGTCTGTGACCAATCTAGGTGGGGTTCTTAAACGTGTTCAAGACGAACACGGACCGGAGGCGGCTGTTGATTTGGGCATGCGCCTGTGTGGCTCCTTTGATGTGGTTTGCGATCTGATCCTTGCGAATGTCAAGGGGGATGCAGTGAACTTTCAAGTTGCTAACGCATTAGCGTTGGTTCCCGAGGCCGACCGACCCCGACAGTTGGCAAAGATTATTGTGACTGCTTACAAAATGGTGGGTCGCAATGCGAAGGGGGTTAAATCTTTTCCTGAAAAGGAGAAGAAACAGCGCCAGGGTCAGACATCGGAAACTAGTGGTCAACAAAAGTCCAAAAAGCAAAATTGGCCTAAAAAACAGAATCAGGGTAAGCAACAACAACAACAAACACAGGTTTCTGCTCCTGCGTCTCCGTTGCCTGCGCAGTCGGACCGTGTTTATGATTTGCGCGACCGCGCGATGATTAAATCGCCTGAAAGATTTCAGGTTTCTGACCAACGCTCTCCTCGTTCCTTTCAGGACTCATCGGCTCCGTCAACCGGTGGTGGAGGGGGCGGCAGGGGCCGGGGTGGCCAGCAAGGACGTGGTCAGCCCCGCCCGCATGCCAGCGGAGATCAGCAGGAGGGCTCTACGCCCAAGAGACCACAGTTTACCACGAAGAAAGTCACTGCCCTGACCGCGCATCGTTATGCCGAAGATAGTGAGAACGCGGCTTCGGAATCTGACGTGGGCTCTGACCTTGCTAGACAGCGCAGCAGAGATTACCATAGTGAGAGAGGCCCTCCGTCCACTGTTGAAGGTGACAGCGACTGATTCTTATGTTGTGATTGAAACAGCTGATACGCATGTTGCTCCCCCTGAACGACTTTTTGAAATTGTCCTGTTAATTGAAGGTGACATGCAGCGAACTGTAAAAGGGGTATTTTGGGAAAATCTCTCGTCTACGTATGACATTTTGCTTTCGGAGGCTGACTGGCCCCCACCTTTTGTTCTCGCAGCTCCGCGAGGGGAGGAGGTAATCCTACCCAGCTTCGCGCACACAGTGCCGAGGGTGGAGGCGCTGCATTTTGCAGAAGAGTGGGCTCTGGCGCTTGCGCCGGCTGTGTACCGCAATCAATGTGGCTGGGATAAATTGTCACCAAGCCATGAGATTCCTTTACGGTCACAGCCACAGCCTCAACCTCAATATCCCATACGGCGTGAAGCGAAGGCTTCAGTCGCAGCTATCCTTGAACAATTGGAATATCAAGGTGTAATTGAAACGTGTGTGTCACCGATGAATAACCCCCTTTTTACTGTGAACAAGCCGGACGGCTCATATCGTTTGGTTTTGGATTAGAGGCATTTGAACTCGCATTGCCGTAACTGTGCAGTACAGAATACGCACGGCTCTGCGTTAGTGAATAGTCTTGAGCGTCAACGGTTCAAAACCACGCTTGACATTTCCAATGGTTTTTATGCCCACAGATTAGACGGTCTAAGTTCCCAATGTACCAGTTTTACATGCGCCGGTGTGCAAAAAATGTTTAAACGACTCCCAATGGGCTACAAGAACAGTCCTGGAGTTTTTTCCGCACGCATTGTCTCTCTTTTGGAGAGCTTCGACCCAGTTGCTTGTTCGTATGTGGATGACATTTATCTCACAGACGACCATCTTTGGGAGCATCTGTGTCGAGTAAATAGCATAATTTGTAACTTTGCTGACATGGGTTACAAGTTTAACTTTGCAAAGTCGTACATTGCAGAGTACACGGTGTTGTTTCTAGGTTACGAGCTTAACCATGAAGGGAAGGGTTTAGCACCCCATTTCCTGGAGAAATGCGCACATTTGTGCTCTCCGACAACACTGAAAAAATTACAATCTCTTCTGGGCTTTCTGAATTTCGGGAGGACATACATTCCGGAATATGCCCAGCGTATCAAGCCTTTGTATGCTTTGATACAACCATCTTTTTCCAAATCATGCTGGCTGCCTGAGCATTCGGCCATTCTGCAGTCTTTGCAGGCTGATTTGCTCGCTTCAGAATACTTACAGACTCGTGATAACCAGACCAACCTGGTGATAAGAATTATCCCTGGGGCGGTGGGTTTCACGTACCAGACTTTTAATGAAGGAGATACAGTACCTATTGCTTACAAGTCACACTTGTACACTTCGGCTGAATTGCGTTTTTCCACTGTGGAGAAAGTTTTAACGGCTGTACAGATGGCAATTCTTAAGGAACGTGCCCTGTCACAAGGAAAGCGCATGTTGGTTGTTACCCCGTGTCCTGCCTTAGAGGCGGTTACGAAAGCCAGTGTACCTAATTCCAAAGCTTTGCACCCTCGGTGGATTCAATGGGCTGCGTCCTTGACGTCCCAGGATGTCACGTTTATTTTTGACGCCACTTTACGGTCACAGGAGTATTTACAGTATGAATTTGTTCATCCTGCTCCATTAGCAATGCGGCCGTTGGAGGATTTCCATTGCATCATTTACACTGATGGTTCGGCGCAGGTTGCGCATGGCTCTAAACATGCCTACGTTTCCGCTTGCGCCATTGTGGTCGGTGCCATGGTGAACGATGAGTTCAAGTCCAGTGTCGTGCACACGCAGACGCTTGGGGACTGCACCGCACAATTAGCAGAGCTTCGTGCTCTGATGCTTGCATTAGAGTACGCTGATCCTAGTGTGACGACTTTGATCGTAAGTGATTCTTACTACTGTGTCCAGTCTTACAATGAAAACTTGTTCTTTTGGATTCAGAATGATTTTCGTGACTCCAAAGGTAGCACAATAAAACATAAAACGATCTGGGTCCGAGTGGCGGAACTTAAAGAGAAGTTACCACTCGTCTTTGTGATTCATACTCTCGGTCATCAGCGCGTGGGGGTCCACGCTGTTGGCAACTCGCTTGCTGATGAAGCAGCGAAGTCAGCGGTATCGAAATACTTAGTTGCAGCAGTCACGAGGTCCAAAAGCAAAATAGATGATGACATCTTGGCAGCTATTGCTGCAACGGAGAAGGGAAGTAAATATCCTGCGGGGTTCCCTTCTAAATACACATACCACTTAAGTCCCGATAAGGTTCCTTATGTGAAAATCCCTGAAGTTGGCGAACGTCTAATTCCCAACTCGGATCGCAGAGCTGCTTTGATTACAGCGGCGCATGAAGGTGTGGCGTCTGCGCATGCAGGCGTCTCGGCCACTGTAACTCAGCTACAACAAAGATTCTGGTGGCGGGGACTGTACAAACAGACGCGTGAATATGTTCTTCAATGTGACATTTGCCAGCAGATTAAGCCTTCGACTGCTGCGTGTCCGCCTCAGACACAGTTGTACATCTCGAATAAACCACTTGGATGTGTTTATTTGGATCACTGCGGTCCATTTTCTTCTGATACTGCGTATAAGTACATCCTAGTCGCAGTTGATTCATGCACATGCTTTGTGTGGGTATGGCCGCATCGGAGCGCTGATTCACGTACTGTCATTAAGGATTTGCGAGTCTTTGTGGGAATTTTTGCCTGTGGTACCTTCCATTCGGATCAGGGTCCGGCGTTTGCCTCTAAGGCGTATAAGGATGCTATGG
The DNA here is from genome assembly GCF_964263255.1 of Lissotriton vulgaris. Taxonomy (NCBI): domain Eukaryota; kingdom Metazoa; phylum Chordata; class Amphibia; order Caudata; family Salamandridae; genus Lissotriton; species Lissotriton vulgaris. The sequence goes on from NC_141699.1 coordinate 1,056,208,687, forward strand.
TTTCGATGGGGGTCCAAGTCAAATTTTCGAGTCCCTACAGACCCGAGGGTAACAGTGTAGTTGAACGAATGAACCGCGACTTAAAGCAATCTTTGACAGCTCGAGTTATAGGCACTGGCAGTAACTGGTTAGCCCACCTCATAGGCGTGCAGCGTGCGCTTAATAATCTCCCTAGAAGGTCTCTGGGTGGGCGGACCCCATACGAAATGCTCTTTGGAATCAAGATGTATGTACCTGACCTTGATGGGCTGGACTACAAGGCCCAGGCCAGGGCCTTTGACGTAGATGAACATTGCAATGTTTTACAGAATCTACAAAAGACCAGGGACAGTCTTGCAAAGGAACATTTGCCCTCCACATCGGATGATGCGCTGCAGATCCCGGTAGTTGGCTGGCTACCCCAAGTTGGAGAACTGGTTCGAGAGAAGATCGATAACAAGAAAGAGTTTGGTCCCTCATATTGAGTACCGGTTCGAGTTCTTGGAGTGAAGGGCACAAGAACAGTCATTTTACCACCACTTCCAGGTCGTAAGGAAAACAGATTTATTTCTATTGACAATGTCAAGACACACAGGGTGGCCGATTCTTCATAGCATGACACCGGCTGTATCCTGTCCTTCCATGGTGAGGCACTCTGTGCTGGCTATTACATCTGGTGCAGAACAGGAGGTGTCCCTTGAGATGCCTGCCATATCCAGTCCTTTATTAAATACAGTTCCTGATACTAACATTGATGAGCTAAACTACACTTATCCTGCTGATTTGTCGATGCCTGATTTACAGACCCGTTTGGCAGGCCAGTCCAGATTCTCTTTTGACTCTGTTTCGGAAACTTCAAAGAAACCCACAAACATTGCAAGATATGCCACGTTGTTTAAAAAACATTTTTTAATTCCGCCTTGGACATACATTTGGTTGATCCTATTTTCATTCTATCTTTTTATGTCAATTGGTTTTGTGTTTTATTTTTTCCGCCTGATTGATGGTCACTACGTTAAAGAAAGAACAGGAATTCGGTACCTTAATGGAACATTGGCCCCTCTTTCCTCTTCACATTCTGCGCACAGACTGAAACGAAACTTAAATACAGTTAACATTACTGCTTGGCCTGTCCTTGATGGGATTGTGTGGGATGCGGTTAGGTTTCAGATACATGGGCCTACTGAAGTGGTTAATGTTCCAAATGTGCTTAGAGTAAACATGGGAGATGTAATTAAACAAAATATACGTTCTGATGATTGGGATATTCAGGCCGTAGAAGCATTGTTCTCTGACTTAAAGTATTATGCTGCCTTCGATGCTGAGGATCTGTATACAGATTCTATTAATTATGGTGATTTGTTTTGTTTTCAACACTATGGTAATCATTTTTTATATAAGACAAATTCCAGAAGGGTTGCTGTAAATTATACACAATGGGAACATTGCCCTGCTCCATTCAGTGGCAGTTCCAATACATTTCTGAAAAAATCTACCTATTTTACAGACTTTGATCAGTCTAATCCCGAGTCATTTTATTTTAAAATGACACAAAAGCCCATTTCCAAAGTTAGACTTACCGATACAAAATTGCTGTATTCGATGTCCTTTTTAGACAGGTTGGCTGTAGATGGCTACGAGTTCTGGAAAGGAACAATTGACCTTAGATCGGTTTGGGGTGCCAAAGATTGGCAGGTACAAGGCACTGAGGCTTTGCACCGTGCGTGTCTCATCCCGAATCACATGTTGTTTTTAAATTCGACCATTTTCCAGACAACATGCTTTGGATTGGCTACTGCTAAAAAATTAAATACACCGACCATCCCAGAATTAGATGAATATACAGGTTGGGGTAATTTCACTGATTCCTCCATTCGGGAGTTGCAAACTCTTTTACACAATTCGTCCTTTAACATTTCCAGTTTGGATTCCAAGGGTTGGCTGGTATGGCAAAAGAGTGCTGATTCTTGCCAACGCCGTTTTTTGGGTTTGGCTGAGGGGTTCACAAAACTCCGGCCCGATCCACGTTTTGAAGACGACTATACTGTCACGACTTATTTTGTGGGGAAGCTGTGTCAGAATTGGTTACGACATTCCACTTTGGCTGCAGTTAAACTGCATCTGTCTCAATTAGATGATAATGTGGATTTGAACGATTTTATAAAAGGCCCGGCTAAAGGTAGATCTAAACGATGGCTGTATGCGATTTACAATGAAATTTGGAAAGTTACCCAGGTTGAGGCTGCTAAACGCCTGAGAGCTATTGATCAAGCTAATTTAGAGAAAGTGCTTGCAGTTGTTGATAACAGCATTAACACGCTTTCTTCCCGAGTTTACACGTTGAATAATATTGTGTCTTCTGTTGTTGACATTGTACATGATGAAGTGTCCGTGTTATATCATGGTCAAAATCAATTGCGTTCTGTGATGCAGTTTGCGTGGACACTGCAGACTCTTAAGTCTGGTCGAGTGCCATGGACTTTTATAAACGTCTCATCGTTATTTGCCCCATTTAATCTGACTGAACAACAGCGCATGTTGTCAATGAGAGATGCAACATTCTCTATGTTACATATTGAAAAATTAGAATCCCTGCCATTTTCGGTGGCTGAAGTGACTGCAGCGACATGGCTTATTCATGGTGTTATAACATTACCTTTTGCTTTGTATAAATTTACAAATTGTATGAAATATATAGCCATTGGGCGATATGAACCGCTAGGCAGCGCTTTCCTCCATGAGACATGGTCTTTACCATACACTTACAGATGCCTTAAGGAGGGAAATGAAGTGAATCTGAATGGTGAAGAATGTACACAGTCGCCTGACCGCTCACTAATTTGCAGACACATCCAGTTGCATGGTTCTTGTAATCAGGACAAACCTAATTTGGCCTGTGTTTTGAAAGGGACACCAGTTCCTGCAATAGTTCCCACGTTCACGTTGTTGTCCAACGGTAGTTATTTACTTTTGAATAACGAGTTTTGTTGTGGGTTAGAGGCCGGTATCGCATATGTGGTTACCGTGTCAGAAAGGGTGGTTTGCTGCAAGAATGTGTTGTATCCACCCACGCATGGGAATTCAGAAGTTTTAATTTGGCCAAGAATACCAACCTTGAAAGCTGAGTTCAATGGTTTAGGCCGTATAAGAGCCCTTTTGTCTCAAAAACAGGTGGCCCTGAGCTCTGCCCGCGAAACTTATGTCCTTCACATAGCAAACACACGCACAGAAGTACAAGCACTTTTAAGTACTGATTTGCCGTTTCATTTTTGCGAGCTGGTTCATCAAATCTTCAATGCCTCCTCCACGACGAGCCTGGCTCATTTTTTAAAAATGGTTAGCAGTGGTCTCGTGACTACATTTGAAAAAGTATTTGGTATTATCCCTGCGTTCTTTCATTCTATATTCGCTAGCCTGTTTGGCGGATTTCCTGTTTTGCTGGCTTTGGCTGCAGGCGTTCTGGTGCTATTTTATTTTTATAAAACATGGATGCCCATCTTGCGCAAGGAAACGCCCAGCCCCTACTGATGCAGTTTCGCAACCGGATGCTTGATTATTATGGATCCCTGCCGCTTGCGACCTTAAGCACGGCTTTTGGATTATCCTTCAGATTTTCCTATTTCACCTGTGTCCAGCCTGTGTTTCATTGCCTGAGCTGTGATTTCGACTGGGCCATTGATTTGTGTCTCTGTTTACCGACTTCTCCTGACGTCAACTTTGATCAGCTGATGTACCCTGTAGTGGCTCACGAGTTGGTCTGTTCTGGCGAAAGGGTTATGGCTGTGGCAGCGATGCATGGACTAATGGGTCAGTGGGACATATTCGCAGCGGCGCATGACTTTCTGGCACAGAGCGTTCTCGAGAACCCACTGAGTTGTCCTCTGATGTTGCTAGAGGATTCGGTGTTGGAGGAGCACGTATGTTCTTTCCCATTGCTTAATTGGATGGCTGAACTGTTTTCGGATGATGGCAGTGATTTCATGTTGGAAGCTGTTGCTACCTATTTTGCATATTCATTTAACGAGGAATGACTCTGAATACTTCCATCATTATGGCACGTGACATTTTAGTAATTCTGAATGGTGCCAGTTTCAATACGAACATTCGATTTTTTCATATGTTCTAGGCCTGTTAATTATAGTTAGGCCTCAAGTTCGACTTTTTATATTTTGTGTGGCCACTATAGGCATTCATACATATTTTTTGTGTGTTTTTGAATTTTACATACATTTACATACATTTAGCTTGGCTCAATATCATTGAACTCTGCTTTCATGTCTTGCCTCTCATAGAGTATTGGCTTATATTTTTGTCTTTTGACCGTCCTCGGATCATTGGGGGGGTGTCATATGGTTATTACGTTTCTATATTGTGTTAAGTTAGCATGTGCTTATTAAATGTTTAAACGCCATATTTTCTTTCTGCTTCGGTTTGCACACGACACCTAGTTGTTATTACAGCTTTTAACCTAGACGAAAGATGTGATTTATTTGAGAATAATATGTTATTGCACTGGTATCAGTCGTGCCTGGAACACTTGGTACAACTGTCTGCACACTGAGAACTGCACACTCTCCGAATAACCTAACACAAGGTTGCTGCAGGCCTGATCCTCGCACCACGTTAGTCATAACACAAATAATGTTTGTGCCAACATTTGGCTCTACGTGAGTTTAAGATACAATTACAGGGAATGAATCAACACACTTGATGCTTCGCATGCTGAGAGCTGGTAGCGGTTGATGTGATCTCCTCCTACTGAGAATTAGAGGTATGGGTCCGCCCTGCTAAGAGCCCAGACGAGACCTTCTTAGATATAATATAATATGCTAATTAGGGTGCGCGAAATATAGATGATACAGAATTCTATAGATTTTGCATCATAACATGTTATCACCTTTTGCTTACTATGGATTAGTGACTATGCTGCTGACTCTGATTTTTATAATATGTATGTTGATATTATACAAGATACTGCGTTTGAGAATGCTGCATTGAAAAATAAACATTTCAAACTTGCACGTGTTTTCATTGCCTCCCAGTTTCGGTTTGGAATGATAATATAACGAAAGAGTGTTCATGTGTTCCACGATACCTGAGGTACTCTAAGTTCATGTTCTGGATTGTCTAAGACATTGGGAAGTATTTACTGCCGATGCGACACTGTAGCTAGCTTGGTAAGGGGATTTCTGAAACAAAGGTGAGTTGTGGGTCACCCTAACTCACCTAGGTTCTAGGTCTCTATGCACAGTTCTGTGAGAGAACGGAAACCCTGCGACAGTTTTTGAAGGCGTCCCTGGTGCTGGTGTTTGGGTCTTTTTTCCAGGCCTTCTCGAGGGAGCGACAGTGTTTCTTCGATTTCTTAAGATCATTGTTGAACCAGGAGGCGTTTTTGCTGCCTGGTTTGCTTAGACGTTTTTTCAACGGTGCTAGGATGTCGGCGCTGTTGGATATCCATTGGGTGAGGTTAATGGCTGCTTGGTCGGGGTTTGAGGAGTGGACAGGGGGGTTTTGAAGGGGGGTTGAGGATGGTTGTGGATTGTGGTCTTATTGTATGTGAAGTGAACGCATCTGTGGTCAGTCCAGTGAAGAGCTGTGGTGTGACTGAAGGAGATATGTTTGCTGGAAGTGAAGATAGGGTCGAGTGTGTGACCTGCAATGTGGGTGGGGGTAGTGACCAGTTGTTTGAGTCCGAGGTTGGCGAGATTGTCCAGAAGGGTGGTGGCGCTGCTGTCGTTGTTCTTTTCCAGGTGAAAGTTGAGGTCTCCCAATAGAATGTAGTCCTCGGAGGGGAGGGCGTGTGGGGTGATAAAGTCAGTGATGTCGTCACTGAATTGTGCACGGGGTCCTGGAGGCCGGTAGAGGAGGGTGCCTCTGAGTGTGGTCTTGGGGTCGGTGTGGATCTGGAAGTGGAGGTGTTCGGCGCTGGCGAGGTTGACGTCAGAGCTGGTTGAGATGCGGATGGAGTTCTTATGGACGATAGCGATGCCTCCTCCTGTTTGCTCGATGCGGTCCTTACAGATGATCTTGTATCCTTCCGGGATGGCAATGGTGATGTCTGGGGCTGAAGAGGCATTCATCCATGTTTCTGTTAGGAAGGCGACGTCCGGTGAGATGGTGTCGAGTAGATTCCAGAGGTCGATGGCGTGTCTGTGGACCGAGCGGGTGTTGAGCAGGATGCATTTTAGGTGGTTGGTGTCAGGTCTCTGATTGGTGTTGGTGGATGAGGAGCTGGTTTTGGTGCCGTCGAGCTTGCAGGAGTTGCAAGAGTAGGGTCCATGGGTGAGTCCAGGAGCGGCTTGGACGCAGTTGGGGGAGCGGCCGGGGTTAAGGGCTAGGAGGGTGGTGGCATCGTAAGTAATGCGGGAGGGCTGGGCAATGCGAGGGCCAGGGGGTCTGGCGCTGGGCGTGGTCCAGGCGCGGACGGGCGTAGACGGGCTTACCTTTGGCGCACCTTCGGCGCGGCCGTAGCGCGTTGGAGCATCTGGCATTTAATGGTTAGTGGAGGGGCGGAGCGTGGGAGGGTCAGCTGGGAGGCGTCAGCGGGGAGGGTGGGCGGGCCAAGGGAACACACAACAAACCAGGATCCAAAATGGAGAGTGGAAAGTGAAACAGAGCTCGGCTACTACAAGTTTCTATTCCACTAAGTAATAAGGCAGAACAAAAAATGCACAATGCAGATGGCAGCAGCAGCCACAATCTAATGAAATAAAGCTGGGCACAACCGCAGGTTACAGCACGAGGTTCGGCGCTATGCTACAGACAATGCGCCACGTCTCAAGGTTAATTTCAGTCAAGCACGATGTCACCAAAAAATAAACAATCAAGCGTGAGGCACGGATGTTGCTTTTACAAACGCGATAAATTTTACATGGAAAACAGTCTGGCGCGATGTTCTCAAAGCACAACCAATCAAGTGCGAGGTCCAGAAGCTGCTTATACACACGCGCAACGCTTAACATGTAAAGCAATCAAGCGCTATGTCTACAATGCAGTTAGCAGCGAGGTTCCAATGTGTACGATACCACAAAGTCAGGCAGAGGCGTCCAAAAGCTAGGATTGCAGGCAGATTCCTTAGTCAGGGAGCGTGAGGGGAGCGGCCGCCTAGGATCAGATCCAGGTGGTTAAATAGCATAGCATAGCATAGCATAGTAAATCAACAAAATATTAGGGGGTCTATTATGATGGCGATCGGAAAGTTAGGAGTCCGTCGACCAGTTGGACAAAGTATGGTTTCCTGCATGGTTTCCATGCTAGCCTGCCTGACATGGAAACCATGGCAGAAAGCGTTTTTGGGGGCCCCAAGCTGGGCCCTATTGGGTTCACGGCCTCTGGTTGGTGGCCGAGGAGGCACCTATAGTGCCCACTTGTTGATCCCTGCACCCGGTGCCTGCCATGGGGTGCAGGGATGAACCACACCTCACACTTTCCTAAGGGAGCATGCTTTACGACCAGTTTACGGCTGTAATGCATGCTCCCATAGGGAAATGTAGGAATGTGACCGGATAGTGTTCAGTTTTATCCTAATTAGGTGGTTAGAACCGCCGACCAGGTGTCGGTCGGTCCCAGGACTCTGATCAATATGTATATGTATTACTACATTTAATTCCAAAAGTACACTACTGATAACGTGTTTTAAAGCATACTATACTTACCAATAAAATACAACTATAAATAACTTTGACCTATAAAATCAATCAAACAATTAAATCAACAACATAAAAGGCACACTAATTTAAACAATTTAGGGGCATATTTTACTGTCGGTCGGAAAGCCTCCGACCTGCTGTCCGAGGCTTTCCAACCGACATCTGCTGTTTCGTTTCAGACCACCGTATTATGAATTCGGCGGGAGGATAAGGATACGAATACGGATGGCGTTTCCACCGTCGGGATTCCGATGTCAGTTTCCCACAGGCTGTCAATGTCGGGCTTTCCGACATGGAAATCCTGTCAGAAAGAGACTTTGAGGGCCAATAGCAGGGCCCCCTTTTCCCTGTGGCCTCTGGTTTTGGGCTGAGGGGGCACCTTGAGATGCCTACCATGCAGTGTAGGGATTAACAGAATTTCCCATTTCTCTATGAGAGCCTGGGCTACTGCCGATTTTCGGGTGTAGCACAAGCTCCCATAGGGAAATGGGAGTATGTGACCGCAACATGTGCGGTCCCATTGTAATTGCGGTGTCGGGACCACTGACCGGAGGCCATTTGATCCCAAAACTGCAACAGTGTTGTCAGAGACAACCCCGATCAAAACATCGTAATCGAACCCTAAATACTTTCAAAACGACAAATGCTGCAAGATGAGGAAACTGCTGGATTCACTCAACAAACAAATAAAGAAGAAATATATACATCTCAAAAACTAGCTAACCAAGAAAGTAATAATCAGAATCATTTAAACTATAATATAACTGCTATTAAACTTAAAAATGTAAAATAGAAATAAATATTGTCACACTATCCAACTTTTATCTTTTTACATAGACTTCCTTAAAGAAATAACCTACGATTTTTAAACCTATAAACTGACAAAAAATAACAACTCTCACAAACAAGCAGAAATATATAAAAAAGTAAGTATGCATGAATAAATAACAACTTATTAACTCACCCAAATGGGGAACAACAAAAAGACAAACAAGCTCAATCTACTAACAAAGTAACATTTAAAATGAAACGTATGTGAATTTATGGAAAAGCTGCAAAACTGTGCAAAACATCTCAACCGAACATACATATAAGTATACAAAATAGAAGTAGTTGCAATTTTTAACATGTTAATAGCAAACAAGCAAAACTTTAGAAATTAATTATATTTACACTATTACCATACTTTCAGATACAATGACAGAGATTGCCAAATGTATCACTTCACAGAAATTAAAGCAGTTACTAAATCACATGGGCTACACCTACAGCCAAAAAAGTGCATTGCTAGAAAATCTAAACTAGAAATGTGCTAAATATTACTCTTATGCATTCTATGTGAGGACAACTACAAAATATGATGTATTTCATGTATGAGAGACCAATCAACCCCTAAATGTGACAGAAATAGGAGTAAGAGAGATATTGCAGGGTACAAGAGAGGCAAGCTAGCTCCCAGGAACTCACACGCAAAACCCTTAAAGATATACTACCTAGAGTCCCGAAAAACATAACAGTCCAACCGCCTCCTAGACCGACTCTTAAACATTTAATTGCACGAACTAACAAGCATTTGCAATGCAATAGGTCTCTCATTTATGCAAGTTTAAGCTATTGGCATTGTAAACGACAATGCCTTTTATTTTATGTTCTAAAAAACAAAACATAAATAAAAGGCATTGTCATTTACAATGCCAATAGCTCAAACTCGCGTAAATGCGAAACCTATTGCATTGCAAATGCTGGTTTTAAGGGGGCATCGAAACGGGTCTGTATCGGGCTCTGTTTTGTGCCCAGGCACAGGCGGTCTGTGTTTTTTCTGGACTGCAGTGACAGCAGGCCCATCGATGGTGGAGAAGTTAAGCATTGACACAATGGCAGGTAAGCGTTGTATGGGAAAGGAAAACATGTAAAGAGAGTCAGTTTCTCTCTGGATTTCCCTTCTCTTTTTTTAACTCAGGAGCAGCAACATAGGCATGGTGACACCAGGGCTTTAAGTGGAAGCTTTTTCAATAGTATATGCAAGCCATAGTTGCTGCTTATTTATCTTATGTAACTAACAACCATTGACAAAGCCAATAGTCCTGACTTGTTGTAGGTATGATGTTACTTGTTGTACCATATATCTGGATACAATGACAGAATATGCAAAGTACAAGTTGAGCGGCACACTATGCTAAGCACAGATTTGTAGCTTATGTGTTTTAGGCCTTGCCCGTAATTACATTGTTCACGCCCCTTTGAGAGACCCCCCCAGTTTTTCATCCCACTTAAAGCCCTGCCAGTAGGGCTACCCTATTATGCCCTATGCTGCCTTTGGTGTGTGCGTTAAAGTGAGTTTCGTGGATGCCTGGTACTGTGTGCCCATCTGTTGGTCTGCCCCCGCTAGTATGTGCCCTGTATGTTACGGCAGGGGGGGGGGCATGCTCCCTCGTGGAGAGACACCGGTGGATGTGACCTGTTTAACAACCTATTGGAAGGCTGTTTTGCCTTTGTGACATTGCACCTTTTACTATTGTCTTGCCTGGAGAGGTTTCTCTGCAGATGCTTGGCTACGAGTTGGAATCAACAACCAGCTGAGGCCAAACCACTTCACGCGCACACTCAATGTCAAACCACTTCCCTTGGGCCTTCAAAGTTAAACCATTGCACATGCACTAGTTCATAGAAAAGCTAGTGAATTAGCCCTCACCTGCAACAGGGTGGCCTGATTTTGAAGAAAACATAACTTCCATTGGAGATGGCCCCTGCTCCCTTCAGTGCTGGAAATTTACAAGACTCCTAGGCATTATTTTTAAAGTGTTTGACCTCTGAAAAAGCATGTTTTGAATGTACAGACCTATGTGCGTCGCATGTTTCCTACAGCTGGCCTAAACTTTAAACTCAGCAGCAGAAACCATACCCGCGGAGCTATCCTGAACAGTACCTGAATGCTCTGCTAGACTCGATGGTGCAGGACTATGTGTGTCCCATTTTCCTTCAGCTGACTTTAACTCTAAACTCAGCAGCAGAAACCATACCCGCTGAGCTATCCTGAACACACTGAATGCTCTGCTGAACTTGCTTGGTACCAAGAAATCTATCTGTCCATCGATCTGCATCTAGCCTGGAAGTGCAGGTAACCAACACCCACAAAATCCTTTCAAGAATGCAGCTAAAGTTTGCTCCAAAAAAATAGCTGAATTAAACTTTGACAGCACATATTAACACTGACTCGTTTTGGTGTCATATTTCCCCAACTGTACGTGCTGTGCTTTACAACTGTGCTCTATTTTAACAGGTTGTTTAATCCGTTATTGTATTATAGTATGTTTCCAAGGAAAGACCTCTACAGGGTGCTAACTTTGTGTTATGTTGAATCTAAATCCCTCCAACTCCTCTGCGTCTTTACTGCTGACCACAGCTACCACAGGAGTGCCAAGAAAACTCAGGCAGGCTTGGCTGGCATTTGCAAGTTACAGCACTGCAGGCCCATGGGGCAGCCCAGCCTGCAGACTGCCCACCCAGGCCTGGAGAAACGCCTGACAGAGCCGCCTGGAGCAGGAAGGCACCGGATCTGCCCTTGTGGGCAGGACTGCTGCTGCGGGCAGAACTATACCTGTAAATGCAGGCTTCAGCCGCACACAAGATGAATATATCATGCGTAATAATGATTGGTACCTGGCCAGTAGGCTGGCTCCGATGGGCGCGCGCACCTCTCGGGAAGTCTGTTTACGCCTCCAGAAGGAAATTTACAGCATGTCCTTCACGGGGCACCTAGGTTTGATGCTCGACTGCCCCATCCCCTGATCCCTGCTGAACTGCCTCGGACCACAGAGGACCCATCCATCCCTGACCACAGCTAGCCACCCTCGTTTCCGCAGCCTCCCCGTCTCTGACCACAACAGGCCATTCTAGAAAGCTGTCACAGCTCATGCCACAGATGGTCCAACTCCTGACAACAGCTATTCCAACCCTGCCCAAAAGAGACACTCTGGCCACAGGGTGCCGTGCTTATCTAATACCACAACTGTCTCACTGCCCCTGGCAACAATTGCCCAACCACTCTTGTCCACAAATGCCCCGCGACATGAGCACAGCTCTTGCCACCCTCTGAGCATAGCAAGCTCACCTCCAGTCCAATGGGCCCCTTGCCCTCTCCTCTGCCCCCCTCACCACCACTACCTCTGGCCAACCTTGCCTTCTTATGTTGCTCAGAGGTGTGCACCCACCTTGCTCAGGCACATGGGTGTCCTGGTGGTGGCCGCAGGCGGCTTCCCTTTGGGCCTGTACCCGCTACAGAGCTCCAAGCTCCAGGTGCAGCCCATAGGGAGCCCCCTTCACCAGCCCTAGTCGGGCGCTCCTTCTCCATCGGATCACTGAAACAATATCGATGTAAAGAATATCGAGTTACTAAAATATTGAGGTAAAAATATAGAATACCAAAATATCGACCTACTATCTCCAAACAGGTAAGTACAAAAATATCAAATCAAAAATATCGATGTAAAAAATATAGTTAGTCAAAATATCGAATTTTTAAAAATGTTTTTAAATTAATTATTAATTAATTAAATCTTAAATGTAATTAACTTAAACTACTTAAATAACATGACAATTAATAAATAATTAACGTAAGTTAAAAAAAATGTTTACAAATTATTTTGTTAATACATATATATATATATATATATATATATATATATATACATATATATATATATATATAAATGTAATATTAATAAAATATGTACAATATTTTTACGGTAGGATAGCGGAAAGTGTAAAATTTAATATAATCACTCCATTAAGTGCAACAGTAGAGAAAGCGTTGGATAGCGTAGGGGTAACAATTTCTATTCCAACTCCAGGGAGTGCAACAGTAGGGAAAGCGTTGGATTGCGTAGGGGTAAAAATTACTATTCCCACTCCAGAGAGTGCAACAGTAGAGAAAGCATTGGATAGCGTAGGGGTAAAAATTACTATTCCCACTCCAAAGAGTGCAACAGTAGAGAAAGCATTGGATAGCGTAGGGGTAAAAATTACTATTCCCACTCCAGAAAGTGCAACAGTAGGGAAAGTGTTGGATAGCGGGAAGGTTAAAATTACTATGACCACTCCAGAAAGTGCAACAGTAGGGAAATATTTGGATAGCGTAGGGGTAAAAATTAATATTCCCACTCCAGTGAGTGCAACAGTAGGGAAAGCGTTGGATAGCGTAGGGGTAAAAATTACTATTCCCACTCCAAAGAGTGCAACAGTAGGGAAAGCATTGGATAGCGGGAGGGTTAAAATTACTATTCCCACTCCAGAAAGTGCAACAGTAGGGAAAGCGTTGATAGCCTAGGGGTAAAAATTACTATTCCCACTCCAGTGAGTGCAACAGTAGGGAAAGCGTTGGATAGCGTAGGGGTAAAAATTACTATTCCCACTCCAAAGAGTGCAACAGTAGAGAAAGCATTGGATAGCGTAGGGGTAAAAATTACTATTCCCACTCCAGAAAGTGCAACAGTAGGGAAAGTGTTGGATAGCGAGAGGGTTAATTTACTATTACCACTCCAGAGAGTGCAACAGTAGGGAAAGCGTTGGATAGCGTAGGGGTAAAAATTACTATTCCCACTCCAGTGAATGCAACAGTAGGGAAAGCGTTGGATAGCGTAGGGGTAAAAATTACTATTCCCACTCCAAAGAGTGCTACAGTAGAAAAAAGCATTGGATAGCGGGAGAGTTAAAATTACAATTCCCACACCAGAAAGTGCTACAGTAGGGAAAGCGTTGGATAGCGTAGGGGTAAAAATTACTATTCCCACTCCAAAAAGTGCAACACTAGAAAAAACATTGGATAGCGTAGGGGTAAAAATTACTATTCCCACTCCAGAAAGTGCAACAGTAGGGAAAGTGTTGAATAGCGGGAGGGTTAAAATTACTATTACCACTACAGAGAGTGCAACAGTAGGGAAAGCGTTGGATAGCGTAGGGGTAAAAATTACTATTCCCACTCCAGTGAGTGCAAAAGTAGGGAAAGCGTTGGATAGCGTAGGGGTAAAAATTACTATTCCCACTTCAAAGAGTGCAACAGTAGGGAAAGCATTGGATAGCGGGAGGGTTAAAATTACTATTCCACCTCCAGAGAGTGCAACAGTAGGGAAAGCGTTGGATGGCGTAGGGGTAAAAATTACTATTCCCACTCCAGAGAGTACAACAGTAGGGAAAGCGTGGATAGTGTAGGGTTAAAAATTACTATTCCCACTCCAGAAAGTGCAACAGGAGGGAAAGCGTTGGATAGTGTAAGGGTAAAAATTACTATTCCCACTCCAAAGAGTGCAACAGTAGAGAAAGCGTTGGATAGCGTAGGGGTAAAAATGACTATTCCCACTCCAAAGAGTGCAACATTAGAGAAAGCATTGGATAGCGTAGGGGTAAAAATTACTATTCCCACGCCAGAAAGTGCAACAGTAGGGAAAGTGTTGGATAGCCGGAGGGTTAAAAAAACTATTACCACTCTAGAGAGTGCAACAGTAGGGAAAGCGATGGATAGACAAGGGGTAAAAATTACTATTCCCACTCCAGTGAGTGCAACAGTAGGGAAAGCGCTGGATAGCGTAGAGGTAAAAATTACTATTCCAACTCCAAAGAGTGCAACAGTAGGGAAAGCATTGGAAAGTGGGAGGGTTAAAATTACTATTCCCACTCCAGAGAGTGCAACAGTAGGGAAAGCGTTGGATGGCGTAGGGGTAAAAATTACTATTCCCACTCCAGAAAGTGCAACAGGAGGGAAAGCGTTGGATATTGTAGGGGTAAAATTTACTATTCCCACTCAAAAGAGTGCAACAGTAGAGAAAGTAAATACTTCATATATGAATGAATATAAAATAAATATTTATAGCAAATACAAATTAATTAAAAGTAATAAATTTTTATATAATATAATAATTAATCAAAATAACTACTAAAAAATATTTATTACAAATCATTACCTATTAATACAAATTATTTACCAATTAACAATTAATTAATTAACAGTTAAATATGTATTAAAAATTACAACAAAACAAAACCAATAAATAAATAACAATATGTATTTATTCACAGTTAAATTACTTCGCACCCTATTCCCCTATAAACTCACAACCCGCTACAGAAAATACATTAATAAAATTAACATAATTATCAATTAATCAATTAATTAAAATAATTAACAATTAAATGTTAATTAATTACCAATTAATTATCAATTAACTATTAATTCTTAATAAATACAAATAAATAAATTAACATATTTAATTATTTATAATTAAACTACTTCCCACCCTATTCCCCTATAAACCCACAACCCGCTACAGAAAATACATTAATAACATTAACATAATTATCAATTAATCAATTAATTAAAATAATTATCAATTATATTTAATTACTTACCAATTAATTATCAATTAACAATTAATTCTAAATAAATACCAATAAATAAATTAACATATTTAATTAATTATAATTAAATTACTTCCCACCCTATTCCCCTATACATCCACAACCCGCTACAGCATTATATTACGCAAACAAATACTATAAAATTAATTAATTAAAATGAATTATCAAATAAATATACACTTTTCACACATATACTAACATAAAAAATACTTTAAAAAACCAATATTAACTTATTTACCTCAAATTCAATATTTTTGTTGTCTATATTCTGTCATTCTATATTTTTGTTGTCTATATTCTGTCATTCTATATTTTTGTTGTCTATATTCTGTCCATTCGATATTTTGTCCATTCTATATCTTTTTAATTCGATATTTATGCTATTCTTTTCGATATTTTTGTAGTCTATATTCTGTCCATTCGATTTTGTGTCCATTCTATATTTTTTACTCGATATTAATGTAACTCGATATTAAAAACTCAATATTTTGACTGTATACCTTCTCCACCACCCTGCATCTGGATCACCTAGAAACTTGGAGATTTCCAAGGCAGCCCCGGAGAATCCGCCCCTCCTCCTGCCGTCCCTCTGACCCGCCCTCGTTGACACACAACAGCCATTGAATAATTACCAGACCTGAGCCAAAACAAGCGCCGGCCCTGCTAGGAGGAGCCAGCTCCCAGCACAGGTTGGGACCCTGGGCCAAAGGAAAGGCACTAATCCCCGGGACTTACGTGCGTATTTCATATTACTGCCGCTATGGATAATGTAGAACACACAGGCTTGCGCTAACAGTCTGTGAATACTGCGGCTGTAGGAAACGGTGGGGGGGGGCTGGTACTAGCCGACTGAAAGCCTGAAGGAAAGGGGCATGGGAGCCCAAAGGAAAGTTTGGGTGACAGACATTAAGGGTTTTTTTTGGTGGAAAGAGGGCGTGGATAAGGGCTAGAGAGGGAAGTTTAAACCTGTCAAATAGGGTTGAGGATGCGTGGGCTTTTGCAGACGGCGGAATTACAGGGGGTCTGGATAGAACAAGCATTGATCTCTTGTCTTTATGAGGGCATGTGTTTCTAATTAGCGTGGAGGCACACACTGCCCCCGACCTCTCAAAGGAAAAAAATATTGATGAAACCAAGATTTGTTGTCCTTTGAGAGGTTGAGCAGTGCGCTCCTGCACGCTAATTAGAAACACATGGCCCCATAAAGATAAGAAAGTGCTTTGCGACAGCCGCAAAGCAGACAACCCAGACCGGATCGGCCGGGCAAAAAGGAGATAGGGCAGCAGCTACAAAACCCTATTTCCAATGTCAGGCCTCCGTTTAGCATAAACGGTGACGCCAGCCAATGGAAATGAGGGGCGGGGCTTCAAGTCCCCTTCTGATATTTGATCTTTTACAAAATCTCTCGCCCAGCGAACAGCGATTTGCGCTGCAACACCAGGCAAGACCTAAAAAACCCATCGGCTATACCCCACCTGCCCCTAGAAGATACTAAGACTTACACATACCTAAACATTTAATAATTACACATAATGAGGAACCTTTCCTTTTACATTACAACTTAAATGACAACCTAAATAATGAGAAGCAAACCCTAATTTTCTATGCAGCAGACAACCTATTAAAACTTAGCCAATGTCAAACCTGGATGATGGATGGATTCTTTCAAAATGTGGCCCAAACCATTCACTCAGATATACACCATACATAGTGAATATCAAAACACAGACTAACAAATAAACAAAGTAGCGCTTACTATAGCATCTTAAACCATACAAAACATAAAACAAATAACTCCTACCTCAAAAAATAATCATTGACTTTGAGGAAGCCATGGTTCTAACCAATCTAAACATACACCCGCCCACAGCCATACAAGACTGCTACTATCATTTCAATCAAGGTAAATGGAGATATCTCCAAAAATCTGCAATAAGCGTAAAATATTCCACAAACCACCAATTTGTGTTTGAAAGTAAAAGAATGATAGCACTAGCCTATGTCCCTCTCACAGAGGAAGCCACACACTACAATTTCACTTATAAAAAGCCCTTTCTACCAATGAAGTGAAGACCAACTTATGTTATACAGTTCCCACTAGAAAAGATTGGACTACGTATTAGGACAACAGGACTTCAGAATGTAGGGAGTGTGTCCATCTACACCATCAGAGACTGGTGGCCCAACTCCTACCTAGCTCACATTGCCTCACCCAAACCCCTAACGTCTCTGTTGTGGCGGGTTATTTTTGCAACCTCATGGGCACCAGCGGGCCCTGTAGGGCCCCTTTACATTCTTGACTGCCACACTTTTCCTGTAGGGGTCACTGCCATGAAAAGTGTGAAGTTCTGGAAAGTCATAATATGCTAGGCAGTGCCTCAGTGGCATGACCAGCAAATTGCTTTTCCAGACCGCCACTCAATCGCTGAGGGATCTGGAATCCCTGTTGGTTGTGGCGGTCCTATGGCAGTCCGACCGCCGTAGTCATAATACGGGTGATGGACCGCTTGTGCGGAGGCCCTACTGCGACCACACCACCACCACGAGTTTGGCTGTCCAATGGACCGCTAAACTCGTATTTTGGCCCTAAGTGACCATGACATACTTCAACTGCATTTGTTCAAACATCTTTATCTTAAATTCCTTTGACCAAGATTCGTTACCTTTTCACACAGCATGCCTTTCAGAAATGCATTTTTTGCAATTTATTGCAGTAAATGACGTGGTAAAACATTCAGATTTAGTTAGTTATGCTTACATGCTTATGCTTTTAATGTCAAATCACGTTGCTATGAAGTGAAACATCCTAAACAATTTCTGAAAATCTATACATATTTTTAGTTGCTGCTTTATTACTTCCAAATATTTGAAAAATTCAAAGTTTCATTCTTGAATTTTCAAAGACAAAAAAGATACTTTTTTCCTGTTGTATCATTTTTTTGATTAAAAACAGAACAATAAATATAATATCACATGTATGAATCAAAGAGTGTTTTCAGCCGACGGTGAATCAGGCAGAAGTGACCACCTCAGTCTCACAGATGTATTCTTCAGGAAGCTCTTCACTTTCTCCAGGGATTGAAGATCCTAATGAGTGCTTGCCTCAATTTGGTAATCCCAAGAATTAAGACAATGGACTTTGCAGAAATTGTAAGGACAGAAACTAGCCGGAAAACGGGCCACAACCAATTACCACGAAAATACAGCATGAGGCACTGTGACAGAAAAAATAAAATACATATAGATAGGAGGGATCCCAACATTTTGACTGCTCCAAAATGAGCATCAAGCCGTGGTTGGCTGAAGGCTGATGCATTTTTTTTCATCCTCTGGGTATGTCTGTGGAGCGATGTGAGAATAACTGTGATGGAAGCAATGCCAAAAAGAAGAGGCAAGCAGATACCAACTGACCATGCTGAATATAAGCATAATGTGTTCCATATCATAACTTCACTTTGGAGAGTAGCATTAGCTTTGAATTTGGTTGTTGAATTTTGAGGGTATTCTCTGTCAGTTACAAAGTTCAAAGGGATGCTGAGGACCAATGATCCTATCACAGTTCCCAAAATCAGCCAAGGCACCAACTTAGAGATCATTTGCTTTAACCAGAAGAAGAGGTGGTTGTTGAAGTCCACGATCTTCACGCAGTAGAAGACAGAGAGACAGGCGGTTAACCAGGAACTACAGCTGCCAGACCATATTGCAACTTGAAGTAGTATGCCAGGAACCATGGACTTCATCTCAGAAGCATAGGATTGTCCTAGCAGAGTGCACTGGAAACAAATGAAGGAGATTCCAAGAGCAACTAAGATGATATCGCAGGTGTTCAGGTGTCTTCCTTTGGCCTTTTCTAGCAGATAAAATGCCACAATGAACACACTGGCAACTATTGCAATCACACTGGCCATGGCTAGTGTAATCACATAAACCTTTGAAAATGTAGGTTGCATTGTTTTTCTTTCTCTTCAAAGTTTGTTGATGAATTCACAAAGATCAATGTTGCTCTGACTATACTTTGTGTATGAGTGTTGTGGACAGAGATGGATAGACTTCAGATTCAGCAGGTGTGCCTGGTTTAAGTTACCATTGACGTCATCCTCACCATCACTACGGATCTGGATTGGGAAGGTTGCAAATCAGGCTGGTTTCGAATTCTCTCCTTTAAAACAGAGAAACAGCTCAAATCTCTTATTGGTGCATCACTCTAATAAATAAAAAAACAGATTATGTATTTCCTTATTTGCGTTGAGAAAAATAAATGAAAAGTTTTTTCATTTTATTTGACTTGTTAAGCAAGGTCTGCACTTTGATTTGCCTCTAGGCGCTTGCTCCGAAGGATGATGCAAATTGAAAGAACATTGGATTTAAATATAGCTCTACTCTACAAGAACAGTTTGTGACAATGTGCAGAGCTAAAGAGTATATATAAAAGTTAGTAGAATTTGACTCACTATCTGGATACTTGGCTAACACCGCCAAAACCGAGGTGATGTGCTGGAACATTGATGACTGGAATGGCACAATGAAAAAAAATCCCGCAGATTACTTTGAATAAGATCACAAAAGAATTGGATCGTACATTTGCAAGATGGAAAAATCTCCCATTGACAATTTATGGAAGGGTCAACTTGGTGTAAATGGTTATTTTGCCCAAGTTGACTTACCTGTTTAATGCCATCCCCCTTGAATTCCCCAGTAAAGATATATGAAAAATCCAGAGTAAGATCAGGAGTTTTCTGTAGGCTAATAAGGGGGAAAGGCTGTCTTGGAAAAAGCTAAGATGTAGGCTCACCAAGGGAGGATTAGCCTTACCAGATATTAGTTTGTTCTCAGTTGCATTTCAAGTTAAAAACATCAGGATGGTACTTGTAAAATCTGAAGAGACATCTTGGGGGAGATTATTGGGGGAAATGCAGAGGTCAGAGTGGGGGCTGCGGAGTGGAAGGTTGTTTGTACAAATATGGGGCACCTAGGTTCTTCGAAAAGGTTCGGCTGAAAGTTCTTAGGGCAGCCATTATTCTTTGGCACAAGGTTAGACGTATATGGGGTATAGGGTTTTACTCAGAATTAGCTCCAATTTGGTAGTCCCCTGGGACTCTGTTATGTTTGAGGGATAGCCTCGTAACCCCAATTAAAAGGGCAGAGATTACTATCTGGTCAGAGCTTTTGTCGGCCAAAGGTGTGTATCCTTGGGAGGTCTTAAGAGCCAAAGTAGGTAGCGGCTTTTCTAGATTCAAATATTTAAAATTGGTCCTGGTACGCATCAGAAAAGGAGGATATACAAGGAAATTGGGAGATGGAGCAATTATTACAACAAGTCCGTATTAAAAGAAAGGAGGTTTCCTTGTGGAATAAGAAGTTCATGGTGATGGAAGATTTGGTGCTTCTCCCACAGTATACAGCATGGAATCAATTAGTTCTTGAGTCTATATCCGAAGATTTGCATGAACCCTCTGTGAAGTTCCTGTATAAATTTGTAAAACCGGCTCGTCTAAAAAAAATGTATTTCTTTGTTATCAATAGGCTTTATTATACCCCAGCAAAGATCACTAAGTTTGCACCATTATCTGCCCCCAAATGTCCGAGGTGTAATTCTCTCAACGCTAATGACATCCACATTTTTTATGAATGTCCTGATCTTAGATCTTTCTAGAGAAGGGTGGAGGCTGTTTTAAGTGGCATCTTTCAACTTAAAATTAAGGTCAATTTCTCATTGGTAAAAATGTGGGGATGATGGAATCTATGTGAAGAATCTCCAGCAGGTACATAGAGGCCTTTTGTTATATTTGATACTAATAGCTCGAAGAGAAGTTTGTAAGAAGTGGAAAGGCCCGCTGCCCCCATCATGTGATGATTGGTTAAAAGCTGCATTGAGCACGTACAGACCAGGAGGGAGAAACTGAGATCAGGGAGAACATCTGGCAGGCATTACTCTCTTGGGGCAGGGAGCTGCGTTTGGTATAGTTCTGTCCCAGAACAACCTGGTCCTATGATTACACCATGCCTCCAACGAAGGGGGTGGGCCCGGTTGGGCCTAATCCTATGCAGTAGCCGTTGGGCGCCTAGGTACAAATTTACTGCTTCTCTTTGAGAATTGCAGATGTTTATTGGTGAGATGAGGATCAAAAAAAATGTTTTATGTAAAAAAAGAGTAAATATGAACAGGGAAGCATTGTTTTGCCAGTACTCCTGTATTCTATTCAATTTTTGGTAACAGAAAAATCAACAACAAAAAAGACACTGAATAAAAGCAGTTTATGGCAATTAACGGCTATGCACCCAAAACAGAGATATTATGTGAAAAAAATGTACTTCCCAGAATGCTGTCTTGACTACAATAAACATTATGGCATGCCTCTGCAGAGAATGATACATAGGTATCAGCATATCATTAGCACCACAGAGAACTACAACTTGCTGTGAACTACCACGGAAAAACATGATTGTTTTGCAACTACAAAAGAGTTGACTTTTATGCCACAATTCAGAGCCTGGGCAAGCCATGATAGAGATCCATACCACAGCACCATATAAGCAGAACAATGCTATGGTTAAAAGCTGAGCAGCATGCCCCAACATGATCAAACTGTAAACCTAGTGGACCCACAGTAGATTGCAGCCTTTATGAGCCTTGGTGGATTATAGTTTAGATAAAATCCGAGAAGCAAAAAACAATGTTTCGACTAGAAGTTAAACTCAATTGTGTGTGCACATGTATGTGTGAAATCATTGAACAACACACAGTGCAAAGAGCACTATTTAGAACAGAGTAACATGGGTTAGGAGAGCCCTGAAGCTGCTGCACACAGATAGAGTGTGTCCTCAGTGACTCATAACCAATGAATTATAGAACACCAACCTCTCCCACCATGTATCATCCACACCTTCACATAGAAGCATTATTAATTATAGGAAATCCACCTTTTCTGCACGTTCATCACAGATTGTTCTCCTTTCAATGGACTATGGCCCACATGCATCAAGCTATTTAGGAATCGCAAACGGTGCGATTCGGTAAAATCGGCCATTTGCGATTCCTAAATACCTTTTTACTATGCATCAAGCATTTTTGGAAAAATCGCTATTTTTAGCGATTTCGAAAAATGCGATTGCTTTTAAGGAATCGCAAATTTGCGATTCCTTAAAAGCAATGCATGATTTTTAAAAAAATGCGAATTCGCAATTATGGGGGGCAAATTACCACGAGGGTGAACCTCGTGGTAATTTGCGAAAAAATTTTAAAATGCTCAAATTAGCATTTTAAACACTGTCATGTTACAGACACACATGTCCTTAGGACATGTGTGTGTGAAACATCCATTTTAAAATACATTTCAGGGTGCAGGGGGGGGTCCGTTGGACCCCCCCGCACCCATGGAATGCATTAACATTTTGCGAATTCCAATTTGCGAATTCGCAATTCCCATTGATTCCTATGGGCCTTTTGGCCCATAGGAATCAATGGGAATTGCGAAACCGCAAATTGGAATTCGCATAATATTTGCGATTCGGTAAAAATTGCGAATTTTACCGAATCACAAATTTTATGCAATTTAATTCATGCATCCCGTTTTGCGATTCCTTATTTGCGATTCGGTAAAAATCGCAAATTAGGAATCGCAAATTCAGACTTTGATGCATGTGCCCCTATATGTTTTGCTTACTTTAGACCTCTGTGAACTTTACCCCTGCTAACCAGTTATACCCTTCCTGTGGTCCATCTTTAAACTGGGCAAATTAGCATACTCCTAATTGGTATATCTAACTTGTCTATAAGTCCCTAGTATGTGGTGCAAAATGTACCCAGGGCCTGGAAGTTAAATGCCACTAGTAAATGCAGCACGTATTGTGCCATCCAATATGGTAGCAATTCAAATGTGGCTCCAGGTCTGTCACTGTGGCCTGACTGTGGCAGTGCAAAACATGTGTGTGGCCTATAACAATAAACCCTTTTGACAGGTCAAAACCTCCTCTTTAAATATTAGTATGTCACTTCTATGTGTTCCTAGTAGCCCACAAGGTACATGCATTGTATTTAAATGTGGATTTAAAGGTAAAAGTAACTAGCAACCATAAGTTATTTTGGGTGTAGGAAGGTTGATGGTGCCCATAGAGAAGCACTGCGAAGCAATAATAAATATTAAAAAAGCATTTGGGGATTTTTAGTAAATATTAAGGAAATATACGTTTTTGAAATTAACCCTTTACCTGCCTGAATTCCCACAAGGCTAATGAGGCTAATGCTCTGCCAGCACTCAGTCTCTGCACACCCATGAACAAGTGTAAAAAAGGTATAAAGTGCCTTCCAGGAGCATACAATAGGCTTGTCTGAATATGTAGAGATGACTCCACTGAACTTCAAAGTATATGCATGGTGAGGGCTGTGGGCAGTCTTGTTGAAACTATAGTGTCAAATCCTGCTTGACACATCTATTGAGCCACATGCAGCATATGGGGCTCAATTGAAAGGGAGAGATCAGGATGCCAAGACAATTCTTCTGTATCCACTCTCTGGTTGCTGGAGGACCATGTTTTTGCCCTCCCAGACTTCTATCTCTGGGTTTGTTGTGAGTACAGAGCGCGTATGGTTGTATTAGATATTGGGGGACACTAGGTGTTACCATAGTATTGTCCCCAAACACATCCCCAGGCCCCAGACCTCAGATTTTGGCAAAGTCTTCACCCTTAAGGTGGCGAAAGACTTTTGCCATATTGAAAATGCCCTAACACATTCTATTTTTTGTGTGTTTGCTGTAAGGCAAACAGGAACTATTGTAAAAGTAGGGAGGTCAGGGCCTGGGAACATTTACCACATTGGTGAAGGATGGGTCAGGAGCCATCCTCACATACTAGTGAGTGGGGGGCATAAATGTGGCTTCCCAAGGCATCCTTCAGAACACTTTCTGGACTGGCAGAAGATTAAAAGAAGACTGAACATGCTGTCTGTGAATTGAGAAAAACCCAGGAGTGGACCCACTCCTTTTACCCAGGACAAGGAAGTGTTCACCCAGGATCAGTTTGTTGACCTCCTGTGTGGCTATTGGGAAACAACCAGCTACAAGAAGCATTTTCCTGGCATTATCCTGTCTGACCACCGGTAACTGGACCAGGACTGGGCCCTGCTGGTGGTATGTGCCTAGAACACTGTAATTCTCTAAGTGTAGAGACTCTGAAACACCTGGGGTTTTTAGAAGTGTACTCCTGTGTGGATTGGTTCCATTGATGATCAATTCAGCAAACATATATATTTGGACTTTTATACCAGGACACAGTGGGTCTAATACTTCCAGAGCAACACAACAACAAAACTCTTGGAGAATCTTAACACAAACCTCTGCATCTCATGCATGAACATCAGTTAGGGGTCACAAGTCATCATCTCAGCAACCCCTAGTTTGCCCCTTGCATCCCCGGTACTGCCTTTGCAACACATGACCTCTGAGGTGGCAAAGTCAGTGCCAGTAGCAACTCATTCTTATGGACAATGGTTGCCAATCCATTTTCCTTGTTTACAGTTAGTTTTTATTACACCATTAATTATTAATATCATATTATTGACTAATAGTGTACCAAAAATTGCAGTAAAAATACATGGAATATGACCCTATCTGGCCGGTGAGGTAAGTAAAAAATGCTTTTAATTGTATGTTGTGTGCATGCATGTAGGAAGCTGGCTCTTTATATGACATATTGATATATCAAAATGAGATATATCGTGAAAAGAGTCCAGGGGTTCCCTTATGATTGGACAGGGGCTTGCTCTAGCAATTCGAAGTTCCTGTTCTAGGGGGTAGTGTGGTCGACCTAAGGTTCAGCAGAGAGGAGTGTTAGACACCTGAAAAGACACACAGTAGTCAAATGATGCACACAACTCAAGAAGTAAATGTAAAAATGTAAAATTGATACTTGTATAGCGCACTACTCACCCGCAAGGGTCTCAAGGCGCTTGTACGAATACCGCTGTGGAACCCATCCTGGCTTTCCCTGTTAGACGTCCACTCCTGGGCACCCCCAAGGTGGAGGCCAGGCATCCTTAGTGTTGCCCATTGTTGCAGAGTGGGACTCCATGATTGGAATAGCCACCGAGGTAAGAATAATCAGGTCTGTGGAATTTTTTAGCCCAAGACCCGCCGAGGCGGGGAATTGAACCCTGTTCCCATGCTAGACCTCTGCATCAGGGTCTGCCGCTCTAATCATTGAGCCACACTTCTCCACATAGGGGATCCACACCAATTTATAGAAATAACACATATCTTTATATAAATTTAGGCACGAGAACCAACCTGAGGGTGGGCAAATCTATCTGACTAGCTAATCTTCATGCCTGTCTAGGTGCCAAAGGGCTCTGGACAAAGGAGTCAGCTCCCTTTCCTGTGAGGGGAGCCAGACTCACCTTTCAAAGGCAGTAGCTTCTTTGAAGCTCCCCTGCCTTGGAATGCTAATCATCGCTTTCCCTAGTAGGCTTTGTTTCTGACCTCCTGAGAGCAAAGGCTCTCATCCTTGGGGGTCAGACACTCATCTCTGGTGGCAGGCTACCATAATCTAGTCAGCTAACATACCAGGGGCTGGTAGGTTTTATGGGGAAACCTGTAAGGTGCCCGCTGGGTGCATGTATGTATTAATAAATCCACTACTGGAATCAGTGTGGGTTTAACAATATGAGATGTTTGATAACAAATATCTCTATTTTCAATAAAGCCATCATGTAGCTGGGGAACTCGTTATTTATTATTTATTTTATTATTTAGTTCATTTATATAGCGCAACAGCTACCCAACAAAGGGTTTCCCGGCGCTTATCACCAGTGCTCAGCACATGTTTTAAAATAGCTTCCTTGTTCACTTTTACTGGCATTAATGGAACTGATCAGCACTGGGGCAGATGTGTTCATGCAGGTATTCCCTCACATGTAATATAAAGCACCCTGCCTTGGGGCTGTAAGGCCTCCTGTGGGGGTGACTTACAAATACTACATGCAATGTTAGGGACATGGTACACAGTGTTGTGGGTCATGTTGTGTTTTCACTTTGGTCTGCACCAAAACACACAGGCTGCAAAGCCCTGAGAGACCGTTCTTTAGTACCTCATGCCCCAGTTGCCAAGGGTACCATTTACTAGGGTGCTAAAGGTATTGCTGACTGAGCGAAATCAAATCAAATCAAATCAAATCCACTTTATTTGATTATTTTAAAATCATAAACGTATGCTATTCAATCACAGGATAATATCAGGATTAATACAAAAGGATAAAAATTGTTTTACACAAAAATGTACATTTCATACATACAGAGCACACAATGGTGTCGGATTGATAATAATTCAAAGTAGCTTACAGGTTGCACATGATAGTCAGCAAATCAATACAGATTTAAAAACAACAAGATTCATTTCGTGTGCGATCTCAATTAGTTGGTAGTATCAATTACAGTTTGAGAAGGTACACAATCAGAGGATGTTTGCCCCAATGATCTATACTTCTTGTTGTGGATGGATGCTACCAGGAAGTTTGCTACCCCAAACATGACAACGGGGGATTCCATTAATTGAAGATAAAGTAATGCCGGTTTTACCTGTAGGAACCCCCTATCTTTTAGTAGTGGAATAATAAACTTTTTCCTGCCTCCCATATGGAATGGGCAGAAAAACACAAAATGCATCGTGTCCTGATATGAATGGTCATCACATTTGCAAGGAGCGACATCCTCTGGTTTGCACCACCCACTAAAAATTCCGAATAACAAGTGCAACTGATTAAAGCGAAATTTGGTAATCAGCCAATGATGAAAGGGTTTAGTGACAATTGTCAGGTACGGTTGTATAGATATAGACAGTATCAGCATATAATGGGCCCTCACAGTTAGTTTACTTATTTCTGTGGCTTCACGATCCAGTTCTCTGGACCTTAAAAAGTTTGTTTTTACCCAGCTGATATCAGCTTTAGTTAGGCCTTCTGGATTGGTGTAAATCTCTGGATGTCCCAAATAATTAGAAGTAGATTTAATAAAAGACAGTGAGAGATTGAGGTTCAGCCAGGTTCTGATCTATAGTAGGATGGGGGCCATGTTTAATGTGTCAGAGATATATCCCATCCCAAGCTCCAAGTGTACTGCATATGTAGCAGTTGATTGGGGGACACCTAATAAGGCTCACAGGAATTTATTTTCTTCTCTCTGAATGAGAGCTGTATCTTTGTAGCCCCATATTGCTGCCCCATACCTTGCAATGGCCATAGTTTTGGCTTTGTAGATGGACAATATTGTCTCTCCTGGTTTGCCACCCAGTCTCTTAGCAAATCCTAAAATAGCAGCCGAGGATCTTCTTACGGCGGCTACTTTATTCAAAACTTGAGGGATCCATGAACCTACATCGTCGAACACGACCCCTAGGTATGTGAAGATTTTTACTCTAGATATTACTGAGTCATTACAAAAGGCGATTTTAAAGCACTTCCTCCTATTCCCTAGTGACATGACATGCGATTTCTCTTCATTAATAACTAGGTCCAGTTTTTTCATAAACTCCCCAAAGGAGTTAAGGAGGCGTTGTAGGGCGATGGGTGTCCTTGCTAGTAGCACAGTGTCATCCGCGTAAAGGAGTACAGGAATGGGCGTTCCTCCCATACGCGGAATATCAGCTGTTGCAGTTACCAAAACATCTTCAAGGGAGTTTATAAATAATGTAAATAACATTAGGGCCAAAATGCACCCTTGGCGCACCCCCCTTTCCGATCTAAACCCAGCCGTGCACCTTCCCTCCTGCGTCCTCCTAATAGATGCAGTCAGGTCTCTAGGCAATTCAGCCAAAAAATTCCCCAGGGCCTGGTCAAGACCTAGCTCCAGGAGCATTATCCACAGCTTTGACCTGTTGACCAGGTCAAAAGCTGTGGATAAGTCCATAAATGCCAGGAAGATTGATCCCTTAGCCGCAACCATATATTTATTAATTATGAGATGTAAGTTTAGGCACTGTTCTTCGGTGCCTCTCCCGGCTCTAAAGCCGTATTGTGCGTTATTTAGGATGGCATTTTCAGTGGCCCAGGCTGTTATCCTAGCTAAAATTACTTTCCCCAATATTTTAATTGAGGAATCAATTAAGGAAATTGGCCTGTAGCATCTTGGGTCCCCCCTTTGACCCTTTTTAAATACGGGGATTATAGTGGAGCGGGACAAGGAGGCGGGGAAGGTGACATAGTTAAAAACATTTGTAAGAATTACTGACCAAAAATCAGGGTTAGCTTTATACATGTCAGGTGGCACCCCATGTGGGCTGGGTGCTTTATGTCCAGCCATATCTGCTGTAGCTTTCTGCAGAAGTGTGGCTCACTGGTTAGAGGAGGCAGACCTGGAAGCAGAAGTCAGCCTGGGACCAGGGTTCAATTCCTGGCTCGGTGGGGTCTTGAGTCCTTAAATGTCCATGGACTCGACAATTCTCGCTCCGGTGCCTACTCGATTCACGGGTTCACACTCTGCGACTCTGGGCAATAGCTTGCTTAATCTCCACAACGGCCCCTCGCGGCGGGATGCCTGGCTTTCACCTTGCGGATACCCTGCCGGGGTTATCTCACAGGGGAATACCAGGACGGGTTCCCTAAGCAAGCGCTTAGAAACCGCTCGGTGATTTGCGCTATATAAATTCCTGTACATTAAAATTTACATTTACTTCCTTTATAGTGATTCTCGGGGGAAACCCCAATGGCTCACTATTATGTGGCACGTAAATAACAGGCTCTAGGTTACTCCCATATATGTTTTCAAAATGGTTTAGCCAATCCCTTTCTGAAATGTTAGCTTCTAACGGGTCATTCTCTTTACCGTTAAACAAAGGGGAGTTAACGATTGACCAGAATTTAGAGCTATTCCTCAAGGTGGCTTGAGTCCTATGCCTCTTTTTTTACTTCATTTTTACGTGTTTGCAGGATATTTTTATATCTTTTCCTTAGCAGAGTAACTTCATACTTGTCTCTAGGATTCTTATTAAGTGCCCTCATGAGCTCACTATGAGCTTTTGTGCATTTGTGATCAAACCATCCCTGCGCCGTTTTTGCTTTCTGTTGTACCTTCACTGTAAGATCGCTTGAGACTTGGTGACAAATTGCTTCGAAAGAGGCAAAAACATCCCCACCGTATCTAAGCGGATCACTGCAGGTATTAAGTTCTTTCCCGACCTTAGATCTGATTGTGTTAAAAAGTCCTCAGGGGCGATTTTGTTCCATTTTAATCTCCTCCCCTGGTCCTTTGATACAACCTCAACTACAGCTACTGTGGTCGCTGCATTATTAAAGCAGAGTAAATTATTAATATTATCAAGTTCCAGCACCACTGGGTTGGGGTCACTAAAAATTTATTGTATAACATTATAAAAAATAACTGAACTTAACAAGCCAGGAGATATAAACATATAGTCTATAATAGATTCACTATCCCTAGCATTATACGTTGCAACCCGTTCCTTCTTGTCCGCAAACCCTGGCTCGAACAAATCAATGTACGAGAGCAGAGCTTCCAGGGCAGTCCCCTTTGCGCTGTGTTCAAAGTGCTGATAAGAAGAATGGCCCAGGTAATTATAGTCTCTATACTGGCAGTTTAAATCACATAAATGAATATTAAAATCACCCATCAGAATAAATTGAAAGAAAGTGGTTTGGGCTTCCCTATAAGTCGTTAAAAAATTTGCTAAAGATTGGAGGTGCTCATTTGGGTACTCTCCCTGCATTGCATTATAAACGTTAATGTATATGATTTTATTATTATTAGGCAAGGTTATGTCAAGTACTAAGTAATTTGGATAGATAGTATTAAGCACCTTCACTGTACCCTTTATATTAACTGAGATCAGAAACATAAGTCCTCCTCTATCAATCCCTGAGGTGGACATATGGGCAGCTACAAAATACGAGGTAAACCCATCCACCCAGAAATTATACTCCCTATCCCTTGTCTCTTGTATTGCCACTACATCATACTGCCTCACAAATTCTAGCCATGCTTTGTCATCCCTCTTAGATCATAAACCTGCGATGTTCCAGCTCATCAATTTTGCCGGTTTCCCCCTCCCCTCTTTATTTAATGGGTTACATTGAGACTGATTCGATGATCTTACTTGAGTCAGTCAATCAAAATCTCCCAGATGTGATAGGGGTGAAAACCTATTTGTTAGAGCCAGTCCCTCCCTGGGTTCTGTTGTACTAGGAATTTGTGGTTTAGGTAGTAGGCCTGTTTTTTGAGTAGCCCAACTAGTTAGGCAGACCGGATGTCTTGCTGAATGTCTTACTGGTACTAGAGGATAGCCCACCCCTGGATAACTCCTAGGTGACTCTGGCCGAGGGTAAAAGAAGCCAAGTGGTAGAGCTCTTATCTCTCCCTCCTTAGCATCCAATTCTGTGGCATTCCAAAACAGACGTGACGCCTCATGGGGTCTCTTAAAGTTTACAATGAGGCAGTCTCCCTTAGGTTTTTTTCTGTGTTCCTCAGCCATCCGACTCGTCTTCCCATATTTATACTGACAGAAAGGTTTTTACCACCCGTACAGTTTTCATCACACCATGTCTTGATGTTAGTTAACAGTGAGTCCTGGGTCTCCATCTCTCCCGGTTTCAGTGGGGGTACATTTACTAATATAGCTACATAGGGTGACGCCTCAGGGGGTAGATTAATGATGGGTTTGAGGCCCAAACCCCTGCCCTTATGATGTACCCTCCCTGATGTTAAAAGAGTCCTGGGGGAGGGGGAGCTAGAGTGAGCTGTACCCAGCACCTGACCTGTAGGGCCCTTTTCTTGGCCAGTAGATAATATACCACTATGAAGCATTGGTGAGGGAGGAGAGGTCAGAGGAATTGATAGTGTACATTCTCCTGACGACTCCGGGGGCTGTATTTGCTGGGATCGGGGATTGATAGTAGAGTGGTCATTTGGCATAGGGGGATAACGTTCTTTTAAGGCTATAAATGCATTTATACGCTCACACTTTTTCAAAATGTCTGCTACACATTCCTTTAAGGTCTCAATAATGTCATTTGATATCTGGATCAGTGTTGTTTCCAGTTTTTCTGTGAGAATACTCTCAACCATGTCTCTCATAGAGGATTCATAGTGTCTTGATGCAGGATGTCCTTTTTTCTGTTGATAAGAGATAGGCGTTTTGAACCTTTTAGACTGCCTCTTGCCCCGTTTCTTAGCTATATTTGTGGCACCCCCTGGGGGACCTTGCTCTGTTGGGTTATTGGCGGGGATATCACCCTCAGGGCATAGAGTGTTGGGGAGGGCCGGGTGTAAAATGTCCTTACAGGGGTTAATAAGCATCCTGGACTCCAATAGAATAGTCTGACTACGGTTCAAGGGAGACCCTGGTGTCTCACTTGTAGAGTTTTCAAGTCCCAGCTCCCGTTCGGTATTAGCAATTTCTTTACTTAGTTTACCCACAGCGGAAGTAAGGTAGGACAAAATATTGGCTGAAGTGGTGGATTTTCAAGGGACTTTAGCTTTGACAGATCCTCCTTTAATTGAAGTTTGTATTTTACGCTTACCCATATTGGACATTGCTCCTCAGAGGGGTGGCCCGTCCCGTCCCTTGTCGTCCCCGGACGGCCACAGACGGCCCGCCCTTTGCCCGGGCTTAGCCCGGCACACCCGCACAGCAGGATTCGATGTTGATTAAATAACCCTTGTGGTGGTCGGTGGGCGGGGCCGAGCAAGCAACGCAGACCAGGTGTTGTGGTCTCGCAGGGACTCCTGGACAACTGAGTCCCTGCGGCGTTCGCTAGCCCGCTCACTCTCCCTCCGTGGTCCCAGGCATTAGCACAGCCCAATCAGCAGCAGGAAACACCTCCCGGTATCCAGGCGGTCGAAGCGGCACCCGCGTAGCGGGTGCTGCGAGTTGTGGGCACAAATGAGCAGGGAGTATCCTCTGTATTAACAGCCCCAAACAGCGTCCTCTGGAATCAGCCTAGGTGAGCAGTTTCCGCTTAGGATGGAAGGGTTGGTGGGTTTTGAACCGTGGTGGCCGGTGGGTGGGGCCGAGCAAGCAACGCAGACCAGGTGTTGTGGTCTCGCAAGGACTCCTGGACAACTGAGTCCCTGCTGCGTTCGCTAGCCTGCTCACTCTCCCTCCGTGGTCCCAGGCACTAGCACAGCCCAATCAGCAGCAGGAAACACCTCCCCGTATCCAGGCGGTCGAAGCAGCACCCGCATAGCGGGTGCTGCGAGGTGTGGGCACAAATGAGCAGGGAGCGTCCTCTGTATTAACAGCCCCAAACAGCATCCTCTGGAATCAGGCTAGGTGAGCGAAACAATTATATGGTATTAGGAAAGATATCTGGCACTGGGGACTTAGTTAGCAGGAATCAAGTGCATTTCCAGTTGAAATCATTTCAAATACTAGGCAAAAAGTGGGGGTGAGAGTGTGCTTACGTAAGCGAGAGTGTGTATGAGTGAATGTGTGTTTGTGTAAGCATCAGGGTGTGTGTGTATGAGTGAAAGTAAAGGTTAAATGGCATATGATGTCACTTCTGCTACCCCAGGCATTTTTGTGAATTGACATCCATGATCTCCTGGGCATCACTCAGTCTCTTTCCAGCATTACTAATGGACTGCTTCCCCCCTGCTTTGCAGAACACAAGCAGGATAATGTGGATGCTATCATCCTCTACAGAAGTAATTCCAACTTTTTATTGTGCTGTAGGACTTGGCCCTTTTTGGCTAACGTTCCCTAAACTTTTTGCTTTCCCCTAGACCTTTTTTCTGACATGGTGTTGTCAACTTAGATGCTCTGGACACATTGCCACTGCTAAACAGTGTCAAAGTGCAAGCTCCCTGTATAAAGTGTAATGGTCATTGGTTGTCCAAGATTGGTATGTTTGCCTAGTAAAGTCCCTAGTGAAGGGCACTATGGGTGCCAGGGCTGGTAATGCAATGCTACTAGTGGACCTGCAGCACTAATTGTGCCACCAACAAAATAAGCCTAAAAAAGGGAACCCAGGCCAGCAATTGCAGTACCTGTGTGCAGTTTGTTAAACTACCATGTAGTTCTGACAAGTGCACTCCCTTTGCCAGACCTTACCCTTCCCTTTCTATGCACATCAGACACCCCTATGGTAGGTCCAAGGTACACCCTGGGCAGGGTGCAGTGCATGTGATAGGCAGGACATGTACTGAGGTGTGTTCCATGTCCTGACAGTGAAATAATCTCCATTTCGTTTTTCACTGTTGAAAGGCCATCTTGCCCATAGGATGGAATGGGAAGTCTGTGTAATATGTTTTCCAGCCTATCTTCTCAAAGGCTTAAGATGGAGAGGTGAAGTTTAGTGTGCCTTAACTTGCAATGTAATCACACATCTTTTTATGAATGTGGTTTTTGCATTGTGTGTTTAGAAGCAACTCTGGATCTTTGTGCTCTAATATTTCTGTGTGTCTCTGCATGATTGTGGATTGATTTTCTGGATTGATTTAAAAGCGATAGGATCTGGGGAATGTCTTGACCCAGGGGAGAAGGTGAGACAGCAACAGGCTGACCTGCATCTGGAGTGTAGGGAGAGGAGTAGCTCCTTGAGGCAAAGAGGCCTCGGTTGCTGCTTTTAAACAATTGTACCATCCCCTGCTGAGTGATTAATTAATTATGTGCTTATATAGCGCTGGAATCACTCCTGAAGGGGTACCTCCGCGCTTCAACCGCTGCGAAACCCTTCCTGGCTTCCCTGAGAGATGGTCCCTTAATGGGTATCTCCAGGGTGAGACCAGGCATCCCCGGCGGTCTGGTGGGGACGTTAGTGAAGATGAGGCAAGCTAGTGCCCAGAGTTGCCGAGTGTGATCGCTGATCAGAGTGGGCACCGAGGCGAGAGAATTATCGAGTCCGCTGACCCTGGTCCAGAAACCTGCCGCGTCAGGAATCGAACCCTGGTCCCGGGCCGTCCTCTGCTCTCGGGTCTGCTGCCTCTAACCAGTGAGCCACACTACTTCACATTGAGAATCCAGCCCCTCACTAATCAAAGGACTAAGGTGCTACTGGCAGGGAGGCACCCAGAACTGGTTCGAACAGGGGTCAGTGCCCCACTGAACCCAAACACTTCAAAGCCATTGAGGGATATAACTATGAGAGCTGAAGCCCCTGAACTTTAGAGAATGGCTTGATCAAGATTGAGCAAGATTGGAGCTACCTCGTGGTCAAGAGGAACCTTTGCCAAGGAAGAATCAATGGAATAAACTGAAGGAAAGGACTGACCCTTGCTGTGTGTTCTGGGGCTGGCCTGCAGTTTGCAGTTTTAACCAACGAAAGGCTAAAGGGACTTTGCTGTGTGCTGTGTCCCCCTTCATGAAAGGACTTTGCTGTGCTGTTTCCTGCAGTAACTTATCCCCAAGGGCACAAGGTGAGCGTGCTCCCTGTTGCCGAAACCAAGGAACACAAAAGTTTCCAGGAGAGTCTCAGCGACGCTGTGTGCGTGTGCTTGTTGCAGCCTGAGACCCTCATAAACAGTGCCCTGTGATCGTGGGCACCTGGAGTCCAAGCAAGGATCAGTGACGTGGTGTGCATGTGCTTCTTGCAGCCTTAACCCTCTGTGAGGATTGTCCAGTTATTGTGTGCCTCCGAATCCAATTGAGTCTCCTCAACGCTGTGTGCGTGTGCTTTGTGCAGTGTGAAACCTTCATGAGGATTGCCTTGTTATCGTGCACACCCGGATTCCAAGTGAGTCTCATCGACGCTGTGCGTGTGTGCTTTGTGCAGCATGAGACCTTCATGAGGATTACCTTGTTATTGTGCACCCGGAGTTAAAGTGAGTCTCAGCCATACTGTGCGCATGTTCTTCGTGCAGTCTGAGACCTTCGTGTGTAGTGCCCAGTGATCGCGCACCTGAAGCTCAAGGGAGTCTCAGCGACGCTGTGTGCATGTGCCCTGTGGCAGCCTGAGATGTTCAAAGCAGTGGCTGCCCGGCAGCCCCGGAGGCGCTGACCCGCCGGCCCGAGCCCACCGTTGCCAATTCACAAAGATTGCATTGGAGGCCCAAGTCGCTGGATGAGGAGAGTGAGTTTGTGCCCCCAGGTAATGTGTGTCGACTCCTGGGGTGGGGTGCGGGCTCGGAGGGAGACGCTCTCTCCCTCTCTCTCATTCCGACAGCGCAAGCCTCTGCTTAGGCTTGTATCGAGACCCGTATTGCAAAGGGAGTGGCAGTACCAGGGCAGGAGTGTTGAGCTGCACTTTTTGTTACACCATACCCGTGTTGAGGGCAACTGTTGATAGAGGCTGACTGCGAGTCAAAAAGAGTGGCGGAGAGACCGCCTAAGGCACCGTGATCAGTGCCGGAGTAAATTACCCATTATCTTATTTCTGCATAACGGAGTACCTGATTGTCGTATTACACATTGCATCATTTATGCATAACGAAGTACCTGATAAGTGTATTACGCATTGCATTATTCCTGCATAATGACCTACCTGATAAGTGTATGACGCATGGCATTATTTCTGCATAAAGCACTACCTGATTGTCGTAAGATGCATTGCATTGTTTCTCAATAACAAACTACCTGATTAGCGTATTACGCATTGCATTATTCCTGTATAACGAACTACCTGTTTAGTGTATTACGCATTGCCTTATTTCTGCATAACGACTCACCTGGTAGTTGTATTACACATTGCATTATTCATACATTGCAAAGTGCCTGATTGTGGTATTACTCATTGGATTATTGTTACATTGCAAAAGTGCCTGATTCTAGCATTACGAACTCCATAACATGGTATTAGGATTACAGTGGAATGTTTAGAAGTGCTCATTAATATCGCCAGAACTTACAAGGGCTGGCTGGCCTAACAACCAGCCAGGAGAAATAGTACACATGCTCATATGTTGGATTTATATTGTGTGGTCTTATTGTATATCTTTTTATATAAAATGTATACTCGTTTTTATAAAACTGGTGTGGAGTCTATTTGTGGTGTCATCATTGGGTTGCTGTGTGCGTGGTTGCAAATACTTTACACATTTGCCTTGAATATAAACCTGGCTACTTGTGCCAAGCTACCAAGGGGGTGAGCTGGGGCTATCTCATAAGGTGACCTTCCTTTCCCTAACGTGGAAACGCGGGTCCCTATTTGGCCTAAGGTACCTAACTCAGCCTACCAGTGTTCCCGGGTCTAAAATGTGCCTACTGGAATTTTGCTTGTTTACCGAAGTGCCTGCGCCCATCTTTGGAGCACCCCATTGAGGAATTCTTAGATATGGAGTTTTTTCTCCTTGCCATGTGGTTTTTCCTGGATCCTAATCCCTTTTGTGCTGCCTCTGATGCTATTGATTACTCCTCCATAGAAGCTTTTTCTCTGCAGGGGCTTCAAACTGCCTTCCTGTCAATCCCTGGTAACTCCTGTCTTCGCTTCTTCTTGGCAACAGCACCCTAAGGTCCGCAATTGCAAACAAAGCTCCCTGCTTGGACTCACCAGATGCCCAAACCATCAGCCACTTGCAGAGGATTTGTATTTCCATCATGTACCAACACTGCCCCCTCCTCAAAGCACTTTTGCAAGATGTGTTGAAAATATTTCCAGAGCACACTTTTTTGAGGGTCGAGAGTTCATTGATAGGAGTTCATGGAAAATAGTTCAGAATTATGTTCCCCACACTCCAGACAGGGATTCATGAACAGTGTGTGTCCATCTTCTTTCTTCTATTCCTTTCTTGACAGCTGTTTCTTCTTTTGTTAGGGTTTAAAAATGAAGATGGAGATGGAGAGCTCAAGATCGAGGGAATCACCTAACCAATTAAAGGACACCACCATGCCCTTTAATCTTTGGCACTTCTTGAGATCTGCACTCTGGCTACCTAACCACTTAAATAGTACTCTTAAAAGAATGTATGATGGCAGCTTGGAGCAGTGTTGAGGCACAACTCACACTCTGAGCAAAGCTCCACACACCTAGGTCTGTTATGTTCACTGCAAACTTCAACAACCCCCCTTGTGGTGCCGGCCTGATGATTTGTCTGCCTTCCTTTTGTGCATTGTAGAAATATTCAGAAAGTGACTTTACCATCTTCGTCAGCTGGAGGAAATTTATGTTTCCAAGACTATACCAGTTGCCTCCAGGAGGCTTTCATCTGCCAGCTTAGGGCATGTGTGTGCGCAACATATGTGCACAGATCAATTTCAGGGGTGCAACAGGCTGTCCTTTTGACACCCTTGAAATTGCATGCACAATTTGCGAGGACCTATTGGTACTTGCAAATTGCGCATGCAATTTTCCATTCATTCCTAAGGGTCTGTAGGCCCATAGGAATGAATGGGAAGACATTCCTCATTTGCAAGTCACAATTAAGGAATGTTTAGGAATCACTATTTTTACATCGATTCCAACATGCATAGGATTTTGTGAGTCCTTAATTGCGATTCCTTAATAATCGCAATTAAGGACTCGCAAAATCCTACCTTGATGCATGTGCCATTTGGTATTCAGCAACGCTGTGAATGCCCCTCAGGACCCATACATACTCTGGATTAATCACTGCAGAGTACATAAGAGCATTGAGGGGTATCCACTGCTGTGCATACCCCTCAGCTCCCTTACATACTCAGGGTATATAAGGCTTATATACCCTGAGTATCTAATGACACCCAGGAGTATCCACAGAAGTGCAGCCAATGGATTAAAGTGTAATCTGAAGAGGTTTTTAAACATAGAGGGACTGCTCCCTCTTCCAGCCCTGCTTGATAACCAAACATTGCAAACTAATTCCGTCGTCAAAGAAGCAGAATTTATTAGTAATTATGCATTACAAGAGTAACGCAGAATTAATACATTCCTTCAATTCCACCATTGGAGTAAAACATTCTGTCCACCCTTACACGTATTTGTAATATGGAAGATGGAATATCTTACACATTTGTGATAGATCATCTCATCTGCAAAACTCCAAATCACAGCCCAATGTTTTTGGCATTGCAGTGCTTTGCATGATCTGCTGCACAAAACGTTTGCAAATTAGGGCCATAAACCTGTGAATTAAGCATCAGGTAACTTGTGTTTAAATTCATTTATTACATTTTAACTATACTAATGCAATTCCATGGTATGCTATAAATAATGTGAGCAGGTATGTTTGCAGACTTCTGGTTCAATGGTCATTTACACCCACTTTACCAACTATATTTGTGCATAATATATGCAGTATGTACATTATCTATGTTGTATGTTAGATACTCCACGGACAATTCTTTTTTTTTACATTCCAAATTTTTCTCATTTGAAAACATAAATTGTTTACATAGAGGATCTTTCTTTAAATATCCGGAAAACAATTAGCTATATGTTAGCTAATTACCAAAGACCTGGGGTCAAATTTACAAGAGCTTATTGACACCAGAACATCCCTTTTTGTGACTTTCTGGTGGCGATAAGCCCTTCATCTTATTTGCAAGGATGCACTAAGCCACTTAATGTGAGATTGGCTAACACAGGGCCCCTGACTCCCCTCTGAATAGGACTCCCTAACAAGGTCATGTGTGGTATCAAATTAATTGTGGCATCAAATCCCACCTGATGCCCACCTGATACCCAGGTCGAATTTAAAGTCATTATTAAAGTTAAGACAATTTAGAAAGTTGCCTCTATGCGCTCCAGCTAGTCTAGCGGTCTTACAAATGCACTGGCACATTGATTGAATTATGGCCACCTGGGGAGACATATGAATGACTTCCATGATCAGGAACAAAAACAAGTAGCCACAGAGTGAGGTGTCACGTCCTTCCACACCAAGGACCCACACACCGCCAAAACCAACCTCCACGAGGGAATGAAGTCTGTCGCCGACTGGATGAGGAGCAACCGTCTGAAGCTGAACTCATACAAGACGGAGGTACTCATCCTCGGACCCATCCCCTCAGCCTGGGACAATTCCTGGTGGCAGACCACACTGGGAACAGCACCAACACCCAGCGACAATGCACGCAACCTAGGATTCATCCTCGACTCCGTCCTCTCCATGACTAAGCAGGTCAATGCCGTCTCCTCTTCCTGCTACAACACCCTCCACATGCTCCGCAGGATCTACGAGTGGATCGTGACCAAAACAAGAATGGGGACACAGGCCCTCGTCAGCAGCAGACTGGACTATGGCAACGCACTCTACGCAGAAATCCCAGCCAAACACCTACGATGACTACAACGCATCCAAAACACCTCCGCCCGACTGATCATCAATGTCCCCCGCTGCAGCCACATCACTCCCCACCTGAGAGACCTACACTGGCTCCCAGTCGACAAGAGGATCACTTTCAAGCTCCTCACCCACGCACACAAAGCACTCCACAACGCCGGACCAGCCTACCTTAACAGCAGACTCAGCTTCTACACCCCCACCCGCCAGCTCCGCTCCGCCAGCCTCACCCTCTCAGCTGTCCCCTGCATCCAACGAACGACCTTCGGTGGCAGATCCTTCTCCTACCTCGCCGCCAGGACCTGGAACGCCCTCCCTACCCACATACGGCAGACCCAAGGCCTACTCACCTTCAGAAGACTCCTCAAGACCTGGCTCTTCGAGCAGTAGCAGTACCCCCCCCTCCCCTCAGCGCCTTGAGACCCTCACCAGTAAGTAGCGTGCTCCACGAGTACTCTGATTGATTGATTGATTGAATTGTGTATGTTGATGTGAGTTGTTGCCCAGGTATGAAAGTGTAAGACTGATTGGGGCTAAAAGAGCCACAATAGTACCTAATAAGAATATTTAAATTGTTCCAAGGGACATTTTGTGTTTAACTTTTCAGTTTTTACGTGCTCTGTTCCTTTGGACTCAAAGAGCCCCTCTCCTTGGTTTCAAGGCTAATTTACAGTGATCCAGTACTGGAGCACTCATGACCAGGCCCTAAATAAGGCATGTTAGATTAATTTTATAATAGGAATAGTTGTATGGCACACATTGTGCCATTAACAAAGGCTTTCGCTACCAAATATTGTAAGTTCACCTTCCTTGTGCTTATACGATTTTCATGATAATTGCACACTTAATACCTGTGACCAACTGTTTCTCTCTTGGGATTATTACCGAATTTTGAGGTTAGATTTGTTTGACTGCCTCTTCCTAAAAGAGCACAATAACTCTATTCTTTGTTCTTTGGCTGCGGGATACAATTGACATGTACATTATACTCCTTTGTTATGGAAACAAAGTACATCTGCTACACTCAGATCAATTAATCAGTCAATAAGGATTTATAAAGAGTGGCTAATCAGCCAATTGGTTAAGCCGGCACTTGCAGGTATTGGATGCTTATTTGAACAGCCAGGTTTTAAAGGCCATTCGGAATTCCACAAGTGAGGTGATGGTCCGGAGGTGCTTGGGGAAGTTCATCCAGGTCTTTGCTGCACTGTGGGAGAAGGAGCGTCAAACATTTCTGCTTTGGTTGATGCTGGGAGTATGTACAAGTAAAAGGAAAGTGGAGCACAGTCTTCTCGATGGTTGGTGATAGTTCAGGCGACAGTTAATGTCAGCAGTTCCTTGTTTCTATAGAGCCTTGTGTGAGTGGGTCAGTAGCTGGAATTTTGCATCTCTTCCTCACTGGGAGCCAGTGGAGGTTTGTGAGGTGGGGTTGGATGTAAGTTCATTGGGTAAGGCCCAGGATGAGTCTGGCTGTGGAGTTCTGTATGGTCTAAAGTCTTTGAAGAAGGTGTGCAGTGATTCCCATGTAGAGGGCATTGCTACAGTCCAGTCGGCTGGTGATGAGGGTTTGTGTCAATTATACATTAAATTGACTCAGAGGGAGTGAGAGTAGTTAAGCTGACTTTAGACCATACAGTAGGTGGCCCAGCCTCAGCATCTTCTGGCTCTGCTAAAGGGCCATTGAACAGCTTCCATAATTATTTCTGACCTTTGGTGAGATTGATCCTTGGTTATGCTCAGGATGGGTTGGCCACAGAGCTGGCCTCCCACAAAGTAATGGGTGCGAAACTCATGATCAGAACAGTCTTCATTCTGTGGTTTGCTGGGTGAAGGGCCTCCTGTAGTAGACTGGGTTCTTACAGTTAGTTGTGCACAGTGCCAGGACAAAGGTCCCTGCAGCCAAGCTTCACTTCACACAGTAAAAGGCTTGCACACCTGTGGCTGGCTCTCTGAAGCAGTTTGGTCAAGGGATTGGCTAATGACCAGGGCCTTCAGCCAACACCCACTGTACATGGCTGATGGCTAATGGTTGTGTACAGCTAGAATGAATGCCTGTGCCAGGCTAAGAACAAATCATTGCCTTAGGTTAAGTTCTAAGGTCACATTCTGATGTGGATGACTAAAGGCCATGTACAACAGTGGCTTAGTTGAAAAGTCTTGCCA
Organism: Lissotriton vulgaris; assembly: GCF_964263255.1. Classification (NCBI taxonomy): domain Eukaryota; kingdom Metazoa; phylum Chordata; class Amphibia; order Caudata; family Salamandridae; genus Lissotriton; species Lissotriton vulgaris. The sequence goes on from NC_141699.1 coordinate 1,056,250,025, forward strand.
TAAACCAGGTCATGAGGTCAACCATCATGTCACGTGGTCAAAGGCCTGCACAGTCGGAACAGCAGCCTAGTGTGGGTTGGGCACAAGACCTTGCAATAGGTAGCACGCTGTATTCAGCATATGTTGGTTAGGACCACAGGCATTGCACATTGAAAGATTTGTGATTGGTGAGTTGGGTGGACCCATCCCATGTTGCGCACAACCTTCAGTGGTATAATGAGGGAGTTGATTACCCAACCCATCCAGAGCATTCAGAAAGGTTATGCATAGAAACGTTTGGATACTTGTAAGTGGGCTTCACCATGTGCACGGGCCCTATCTCACTCTATGAAATACATGTGTAATCAGGTCTCTCTTTGGCCATTAGGACACAGTGAATGGTTAGAGACTTTTGGCATGCCCTTGCATGTACCTCAGTTTTTTGAGATGTTTGAGTTTTGTCATTTGGAAGTTGGGTTTAGATGGGGAGTTTTTGCTGGTGTTAAATTGGAGAGGAACTGTTAAGGTGGCAACCTGTACTCATTAAGACACAACAGCAGAGCTATAATTTCAACACGCAGCTATGGGAAATTCAGAGGAGCAAAATATAGAAAATTGATGTTAAATGGATAATTCTTCTGCATAATTGGTAATGAACATCATAATCTATTTATTGTCCTGGAACATATGAAGGGCTTAATAGGCCCAGTAAGGTGCCTACAGTGTTGGCCTACCTATATCAACACCAGATAGCAAGGGAAGTTTTCCAGGAGTCTCATCTGACCCTGATGAGAATTTTGCTAAAACCTGAGGTTAGCATAGATACTCTGGGGCAGATTTATGAGGCCGTTGCGCCTCTTTGCCCCGCAATTGCGTCACTTTATTTGACGCAACTGCGGCGCAAACAATGCACCCTATTTACAACGTGACGCATCTAGGAGATGCGTCACGTTGTAAATCACTGCGCCATAAGGAGGCGTTCCTGCGCAGGGGGGCGGGGGCGTTCCTGCGCAGGAACGCCTCCTGAAAGTGTCTGAGTGAAATCTATGAGATTTCACTCAGTCACTTTCAGGGCAATGCTGCGTCAAAACCCTGCGCCTGCTTGAAGCAGGCGTAGGTCTTGACGCAGCATTGTGCAGATGGTGTAACCCCGAGCCTTGCTGGAGCTGCGTCGCGCTTGCGACGCAACTCCAGCAATGCAACACATTTCCGGCACAGATGCGTCACGCATCTGTGCCATTTTTGCACCATGGTGCGCCGCATTATAAATGCGGCGCACCATGGGTGGCGGAGCTGTGGCGCACTGTGGCGCACGTGAACTGGCACATCCCTGGGGATGCGCCAGTTAACATAAATCTGCCCCTCTGTATTTTTTAATACATAATCCAGTGGGGTTGCCATATTGGTACCTAATAGTTTACTATTGAGATAGACACACACACACACACAGCTAGATCAAGTTGTAAAGGTTCCCCCTTACAGCAAGCAAAATGAGACTAAGGCTAGAATAACGCTCCTGCTATAACATTTATGAAGGGTGGTTCTCAACAAAATTATTATTCTCCCCCAAATTACACCTTTTCATAAAAACCCCAATTATACTTCCTAGGTTCTTCTTCAAAAACTTGAGAACCCTACTGGTCAAACTAGTACATCCAAAATAGAAAGTGATGATGCAGCCATATGAAAAGTGGACCGAGTAAATTACCTGATTGAGAACAGTTCTGGGTAGCACTGGCACATTTCACCAACTACTGGTATAATTCAGTTCCCATAATACCCTATCTCCCTCACACGGCTCTTCCTGCCAAAAGAAGCTCTGCCCAACCCAGGACCTATTTTTCATGCATTTTGCCACATGATCACTTAAGTAGGCCCCTGGGCACCTATCTTGCCACTTGCCAGTGGCCTCCAGTTGCTGTTCCAGCCTGATCCAACTGACACCTTTTGACCAAGTGACACCACTGCTGCCAGGTTTCCCACTCAGGTTTTTCCTGCTCACCTTTCTTCTCACCATCAGAAAACCCACCCACCCCAGGACCTACTTGATGCAGGCCGCAGCACGACCATTTGCAGAGGGTGTGCCACAGGCATGCCAAATGGGCCCAAAGGCAAGCCTGTCTGTGACAATCCACACCTGATCCATGCCTACCACCATGATCCCTGGCCCCATGACCATCCAATGAAACCCCACAATCACAACCACCACAGGAGCCAACGAACGCTGCCACTACTCCTCCAAAATTATCTGTGATCTCAACAGCACACACCAGCAAACACGCTGCTGCTATGCATCTCCCAGCACCACAGTAGGACCTTTCTCATGCACCCATTGTGATTATACCTGTGACACCTCAGATGTCGACACCACCACCTCCAAACAACCAATGCATTACTCCACCACCTCCCCACACCAACTGTCCACCATGCTCCTCAATGTCCGATCCCTCAGGAAACATTTCAATGAAATCTGGAACCTCATCAACAGCAACACACCTGACCTTCTCTTCCTGACTGAAACGGGGCTCAAAGCAGCCTCCAACCCGGACATCAGAGCAGTCACCACTACTGCCTACAAAGTCATACAGCAGGATTAAACCCACAAACCAGCCAGAGAACTCATGATCATCCACAAAAACATGATTGACTGCACCACCTCCACAAACTCGGACACCAACTTCGTGGAACACCTCCACTTCAAATTGCGAATGGATTACAACTTAAGGTATCCCTCGCCTATTGTCCCCGCAGGTGGAATTCTGCAACCATACTGTAGACTTTATTGCTCCTCTCTGCATCAGATCAACAAACTACGGGGCATATTACCAACAACTAGTGATAATTATCGCTATGTTGGTTTAGCTGCGATATTTTTTCATCGCCGAGCTGCGGCGATTTTTATCGCTTAGGAACTTTGCTATTATCAAGGTTTATCTCCTAAGCGATAAAAATCGGCCGAAATGCATGAATATCACTGAAAAGTCAGCGATATTCATACATTACGGAGCTAATGCTCTTAGCCATGTTATCCACCTACCATTGGATAACATGGCTAAGAACTGCTCAGGGGCAGGTGTTAGCTTTTGGAGATATTCGCGCTTAGCGCGAATATCTCCAAAAGTTGGTAATAGGAGATAGCGATGTTAGCGACAGTTTCCAGTCGCTAACATCTTGGCACGCCCACTTTGCATGTCATTAGTGATAAATATCACTGACATGCAAAGCGGGGCCCAAGATGGTCGCTATCTCCTACTAGCTGTCGCTAACTGGTGTTAGCGACAGCTAGGTAATAGGGAGATAATTTTATCTCCGCTTTCTTGGCTTTTAAAGCCAAAAAAGCGGAGATAAACCCCCTTGTAATATGCCCCTACATCCTCCTTGGGACTGCAATTTCCACCTGAAAGATAGCACAGACCCTAACTCTATGGCCTTCCTCGATAGCCTCAGCAACCTCAGGCTCACTAAGCTCATCCAAGGACCAAGCCACACAGCAGGCCACACTTTCAACCCTATTTTTCTCCTTCAAAAACAGGATCACCACCACCCACTTGACCCCGCTCACATGATCCGTCCACTACATCATAAATTTCAAGATACCCTCCCACAAAAACATCCCAGCAGAAAAAAACAAATCACCATCGAGAAAATGGAGAAAAGCATCCAAAGAAACCTGGACCAAGATCTACAGGAACAGCCACCGAACCACACCAGGAAACTCAATGTTGACACCAAGCTCGTCAACTTATGACCCGCCGACAGTGCTAACTGCTCCCACCAGAAACGATACATACAAAAATAACAAATGACATAGCTTGTACATGACTGACCTCAGTGAGTCCAAGCACCACTGAATACAACTTTAGAGAAAATGGAGACTAAAAAAAATCACTGCACGATCCATGTTCAAATTCAGCCTCAACCTCTACCACCAACAATTATGAGATGCAAAGAAAAAGGACCTAACTCCCAGCCACCTCAAACAAAGGTAAAGAACTCTTCAACATCGTCAAGGATTTCTTCAATTCCACAGCTGCCAACGACAACATCATCCCATCCCAAGCACTCTGAAATGACCTCTCAAACTTCTTTGAACAGAAGATTGCCAAAGTCTACAACATATTTGACCCACGGCATACCGATACGAACTACCCCAACCAGCGGGACACCTCCTTCATCTCCAAACAGCAGCTAAGCAACTGGAAACCCCTCTCAAACTAAGAAACCATTGCCGTGATAAATACCAACCACTCAGGAGCCCCCTCAGACCCATGCCCCTACTTCATATACAACCTTGGAAGAACCATCATCTCCCCCAAGCTGTCATCAACACCTCCTTAACCACTGCCACCTTCCTGTCTTGCTGGAATAAAATTAACACCCTATTGAAGAAACCAACAGCGGTCCCCAACACCTAAAACATTTATTCACAAACCACATTCACTCATTTCACTCATCAAACGTCAACCACTCGCTCTATCACACAGAAGGAAATATTCTCCAGTCTCGAAATGCGTTGGCAAATTGTCCATGGAGGAGTTAAAGATAAAAATATATTTGTGTACTCTGAGAGGGATTGTGATGAGTTGTATCCCCAGCTTTATTGAAGAATATTTCCCTGTGTGTTATAGACGAGTGGTTGACGTTTGAAGATTAGGTTCAGTTGTAGGGTGGATGATGTGAATGAGTGAAATGTATGAATGTGGTTTGTGAATTAATGTTTGTATCAATGTAATTTGTGTTTATAAGAATATGTTTTATGGTTAATGAAATATGTCTTGATACTTGTCGTTTGAAATTGAAGTATTTTCTTTTCTGTACATTGAATTTTTGATTAAAAATAATCTTAGAAAACAAATCAAATAGAAGTGGATAAATAAATAGTCCATTCAAATAGATATAGTGGTTGTCTGTTTGTAGCTTGCTAAATTGAAGAGCATAAAGCAGAACAGGCCTGGGTGCTTTCTGGTGTTTGTACTTTAAAAACGGCCCTACCTGACCCTGGTCCAATTTGGGCCTATCCCCTTTTGTGATTGCTTATAGAGTAAGTAGCATTTTCTATATGTCACACAGATATTTTGTCATGAATTATGTTATTTGTTTGTAATCGTCTACCAAACTGCTGTCTCTGCACAAAATGCAGTATATACCATTTCTGCTTAGTCTGACATAGTTAAATTGAATCCATGCAATGGAAGTACATGCCATAGGCAAGGAAGTAAACCACAACAAAATATTTCCTAAGATCTGCTGCGTCCAGCCAAATGGAATGCACAATAACTTCTGGTGACGCAGGATGCTAATTGGGCACGGCCAAAATCATGGCCTTGATCCATAATATAATCAAAGTCTGTGTACAGCAGCCCCTAGAAGTAGAAGGAATGGGCACAGAGGATGACAAAAGCCCATGCCTTGCTACCAGTGCTCATTGTACACGGAAAAAAGGCTGAGCTGTGGTTCTTTACACAAATGAGGAAATAAGATGAGGTCTGAAAAAAAAAAACATTGCCATTCCTCACAAAAACAACTGTGGATGGGATAGTATGGGTATAGTTATGAATTTAATGTATCTGTCATCATGGGGAGCACACTCATAGTCCCCTAATTTATTTGTTATGATCTCAGATATCATGGAATGCATCAAGGATGACATCACATATACCGCCACCATCTTTACTTGGTGTCATTAGTCACAATGTCAGGCATTTGCTAATAGGTAGAAGTTGTTTAATGGCCCAATACTCTACAGCTGCATTCTTGCTTTCCAGGCATTTATAGAGCAAGAATACCAAGATTAATGCTCACTTAGGTAACCTCTAAGAGTACATTTATTTGTTTCTCTAACTAGCCACATCCAACTTTGATTCAACATTTGAAATAGCTCATGACTTGTGGCATCATTTAGGCACAAATGTGGTGAGTGCCCTGTCCACCAAACCAACTGTATCCTCACTCTAGTTGTCAGAACGCCATGTTACCATCCATGGAGCCCCTTCTGGCTCTGCTAGGAAATGCCTAGAAGTCCCTAATAGAGAAAATGAAAATGACCCCCGACACCCCGGTGGAAAACACCAAGGTAGTCAGTTATCATGAGGGTTTCTTATTTTAATAAACAAACGCCTACTTTGGCAGCTTCTTTTTGAAAAAAAAGTTTGAAGAGGATGCATGAAACATGATGGCCGCTTAGCAAACATGCAGTGGCATCAGTGTAGCCACCATGGCTGTGTCTCCTCTACAGGCACAGATCTCTAAATATGGTCAGCAGAGTGCATCCCTCTGCCGCGCTGGCAGAAGACAGTATAGCCCGCCAGACTCTAACTGGCCCTCTCTAATTCAATTCAATTCAACCACAGCTTTATTCGATTGATGATTCAAACAATAATAAAAGCGGATAAAAACATACAGCTATCACATTAAAAAAATTGGTTTTAAAAGAGATCACGATATAAGTTGAGATATGAAACAGCTGTTAGTTCATACAATCATTAAAAAGGAGCATACATATGTGGAGACCAAAGAAACGTCCACAGTCATATACTAAGACTTTTCCTTAGATGAACAACTTTTTTTTTAAACATTGATATTCTCCAGACCGAGTGGACATTATCTAGATATTGTAAAACAATAAATGTCGGGCGGCACTGTCTGATCCCCAAAGTTTTTAAAATTGGGACAATCCATGTCTTCCTTAAATCACTATAAAATTTATAGAATAAAAGTATATGAATGGTGGATTGACCCGAAACGTTATCACATGGGCACAATTTCATTTCCCGGTTCCAGTCGTGCATTTTTGAGAAACTTACAATTCTGTGGAATATTCCGGATCTAAATTGTGTCAGTAGAAACCTGTCATAAATTCCAGGAACAACAGTTAAGTATGGTTGGATGGTAAAACAAGTTTAAATCATTTGATTTTGCTGTACACTGGGCTTGACAATCTTGCCAGACAATCTTTTTTTTGATAATCAACTTTATTGAGTATATAAAAAAACAGGAGGAAATTCATTGGTTGCAGCTCATAAATCAACAGATTTAGCGGATCTGATTCAATAAAACACATAGGCAGGGTCGGTCCACTCCAGTCCATCAACTCATTCTGCATTACAATGACAGCGGAGCATAAAACAATCAATACAACAAGAATCATGGCGGCAACATATTGAACCACTTCCCCCATATTTTGTGGAATAATTCGGGGGAGCCTCTGGCCTCAAACAGGGCCTCCTCCTGTATGCCGCACCAGTCAACCCCTCTTCTCCACCTCTTCACAGTAGGTGCAGCAGTACGCGACCAGTGCATCACTATGTCCCTTTTGGCCACAGCCACCGCCGTTCCCAAGAGGCGCTTGTCCATTCTGGAACCATCCAGGCCGTCAAAGATCCCCAGCAGCATCCGAAGTGGGTCATGGGGAACCTCCCACCCAAGGGCCTGTGTGAGTTCCCGCTCTACCCCATTCCAGAACCTCAGTATCGCCGGGCAAAGCCAGACCGTGTGGAAAAAATCAGCGGGGGTGGAGCCGCATTTCGGGCAGTCTGGGGAGGGTCGCAAGCGGGCACGGAAGAGGCGCTCCGGGGTGAGGTAGACCGCGTGTAAATAGTGTATCTGCACTAGGCGCAGCCTGGAGGACGTGGTCAGGGTTCTGGGCACCATAAGAGCATCTCTCCAATCTGCCTCCTCCAGGGGGCCAACCCACTCCTCCCAATGCGCGCGCAATTTGGCTAAAGACGCGGGCCGTTATTCACTAGGGAGCGATAGATGCGGGACACTCCTCCTCTGCCCAGGTTACTCATCATCACCTGGGCCTCCAGCGGACTAAACTCTGGGACGGAGACCAGGGAGCGTAGGTGTACGTGGATGGCGTGGCGCAGCTGCAGATATCAGAAGTGTTGAGCATGGGGAAGAGCACAGCACTGCTGCAGGTCTGCAAAGGCCCGGATATGGTCCCCCACCAATACATCCACGAGGACCGAGATGCCAATCAGGTCCCAATGGCGGAACCCATTCAGGGACGAAACCTCTCGGAGCCAGGTGCCATGCCACAGTGGTGTCTGATGAGTAAGTTTGCAGTTCCACCCCGTGTGGCGCAGGGCGGAGCGCCAGGCCAGGAGAACCGTCCTAGTGATTGGCGCTATGGTCTGGGGCACCGGGCTGCCGTATAGGAACGCCTGGATTTGTGGAAAGTCTACAGCCTCAAGCTCATCTCGATATGCTGGGTCGGACCAGCCGCCCGCATACCAGTCGTGAATGACTATGAGTTTAGTGGCAAGATAGTAGAGGTAGAGGTGAGTCACCCCTAAGCCCCCATCGAAGGGGGGATGCGGGTATGCGCAAGGAATATACGCGGGAGTCCGCCTCCCCAGAGGAATCGGGACAGGATCCCATCAAGTTTGCGGAACTAAGTGCGGGGGAGGGGGACCGAGATGTTTTATAAGATGTAGAGGAAGCGGGGGAGGACCATAATTTTGAAGAGAGTGCTTTTCCCTAGGGGGTTGAGGGGAAGGGTTTGCCATCTTTTAAGATCCGCCTTCATCCGGGCCACCAGGGGAGTGATATTCAGTGCCCACTCGAGTTCGGGCAGGAGGGCCACCCATATCCCAAGGTATTTAACCGAATGGTGTCTGAGGGGAATAGACAACTGCCAGTCATAGCACTCCCTGGAAAGATGCATCAGGACCAATGTGGATTTAGCAGCATTGAGCCGGAGTCCGCATACCTTTTCGAAGGAGCTAGGATCCGCTAGCATCTGGGACCTGAACTTGCTGGGTCCGCCAGATAGAGAAGCACATCATCAGCGTAGAGGGCTATTTTGTCTACGTGGCTCTCATTCCAAGCCCATCCCTGGACAAGGGGGTCCATCCAGGTGAGCGTCACCAGGGCCTCCATTGCTAGCGCAAACAGGAGTGGGAAAAGGGGGCCTCCCTGGCGCGTGCCTCTGTGGATCGGAAAGGCCTCGGAGAGTTCCCCATTGACAAGCACTTGGGCGCTGGGGTTGGTGTATAGGACCCTGATGAGGCGGCGGAACAGAGGGCCAAAGCCCATCGCCTCCAGCAAGTCATGTAGGTAGTCCCAGTTCACCGTGTCAAAGGCCTTCTCAAAGTCGAGGAATAGAAGGGCCAGGTACGGGGACAGGCGGACCCGGTGGGCCAAGGCTAGGTGGAGGCGACGGATGCAATGACGGGTGCCCATGGCCAGCATGAACCTGCACTGGTCAGGATGGACCAGGTCTTGCTGGAGAGGCTTAAGCCTCCGGGCCAATATCGTGGCAAAGAGCTTGATCTCAGTGTTGATAAGCGAGATAGGGCGGTAGTCCGCACAACTCATGGAAGGCGGCTGGGTCTTAGGGATGACCACTATCGTGGCCTGGTTCGATTCAGAAGGGAAAGAGACGGTTTCAGCCACATGCCAGAAGAGGACTAATAGTTGGGGAGCCAGGATGTCCCGGAAGGCAGCGTAGTACTCCTGTGGATACCCGTCAGGGCCAGGCATCTTGCCAGAGTGAAGTAGGGGTATGGCCTCTAGGACCTCGTCCAAGGTAAAGGGGTGGTCTAGGGCCTCAGCGGATTCACGAGTGAGAGAGGGGAGTCGGGCCTGAGCCCCGTCCAACAGGGTGGCCAGGGGCGCATCTGCCGGTCTCGCCGCATAGAGGAGCGCATAGAAATGCGCAAAGGTTTTGGCTATAGTCGCGGAAGTCACCTGGAGGGTACCGTCTTGCGCACGGACCTCTGGAAAAATACGATGGACTCTGGGATAAGAGACCAAATTATGGAGGAGCTTGCCGTTTTTATCTCCCCAGCCGTACACCCGCGCCACCAACGATCGCCACAGCATTTGGGCCGAGTCCAACGAGAGCTGACAGATCTCCTCTCGAACGAGCGACAGCTACCGGGTGGGGTCCACTCATCCAGCAAGAGCTTGCTCTGCCTCCAGCCGCGCAGCCCGTGACTCTAGCTTACTAAGCCTGGCCAGTTGGTCCACACGTTTGGCATGTACAAGCCCCCTTGCCACCCCTCGAATCATGGCCTTACCAGCTTCCCATAGGGTCCCTGGCGAGGGCACTGAACCCTCGTTGGTGGAGAAGTAGTGGTCTAGCTTCTGTCTCAGCGAGTCCACCAGTGTAGGGTATTGTAGGAACCATGTGTTGAGACGCCAGACCACCCATGGGTTCTTTGGGGACGAGCCAAGGCGGAGGGAGATGGGGGAGTGATCGGACAGTCCCCTGGGCAGAGTAGCGGTTCCGGAGACCAGGTGACAGTTGGTGGCCGGAAGCAGGAGAAGGTTAATATGGGAATAGGTACGGTGGGAGGCCGACGTGTGGGTGTACTGCGCCCTGCGGGGATTCCAGATCTGCCACACGTCGCAGAGCCCGAGAACCGAGGACCCACGGAATAAAGCAGAAGAAGAGGAAATCCACACCGCGGACGGAGTCACGGTCGAGTCGCGTTGAGGCAGCATGACGGTGTTGAAATCACCTCCAACCACCGTGAGGCCGTGCGGGAGTGAGGAGAGAATCTTTGTCAGGCATCGGAGCATCAGGGGCAGGAGGGCGGGTGGGATGTAGAGATTCAGGATGTTTAGAGGGCAACCCTCCACCATGCCTGAAATCACAACGTAACGCCCCTGCGGGTCAGTGTCGGCCTTGGTCAGGGTAAAGGGAAGGCCCTGTCTGAGCAAGATTGCTACTCCTCGGGACCCGCGCGTAAACCCAGAGTGCCATACGATCGCAAAGCCATAGTGGGCAAGGAGGTTGCATTGCGTGCCTAATAAGTGGGTCTCCTAGAGAAGGAGGACGTCCACCGCTTGGCGGTGGGCCGCTCGTAGGATGGCCACGCTCTTAATACGGTCCAAGAGACCATTGACGTTCCAGGAGAGAATGTGGAGGGGTCTAATCAGCGTATACGCCACCAGGGGAGGAGGGGATGTGGGGGGACGGAGGATTGCCGGGGAGCGCACCCAGGGAGGGGGGCTAGCGGCACCGCTTGGAGGCAGGAGGAGCCGATCAAGGGCAGTAAGTGAAGCAGGAGGATTGGAGGACCTAGCAGGAAGGAGGGGGGGGAGCGACCGCCAGCAGCCGCCCCCCATGGCGGCCCGTAGTTGGCCAAAAATAACAAAGTAGTGAATAATAGGAGCTGTGTGTCAGGTGTGGACTCACCCACCACATTTTGCCAAAAAGGAGAGCTGCAACCAGCCACCAGCAGGTGGCACCAACCATGGCCGAGGAGCGGCCGAACATAACAGAACCAGACAGCGGCTCGGAGGCGGCCAAGAACAACAAACGAATGGGTGTCAACGGACTTTCGACCCACCCGTACCCCCCCAACTCCCCCCACCCTACACTTCAAAACAGGAAGCATCTGTCGCCCCAAATTCCAATCAACCAAAAACCCCGCTAGGGGAAGATATTAAACTAAAACTGTTAGTAGAGAGCAGTAGCTCCAGACAAAAGTTTGCTAAGGAGGACCCCCATCCGTATTAGAGGATAAATGCCAACAGCTTTAAACACAAGTTTTAACAAGACTAGCAATAGAAGCCCCTCTTTCTTTAGGACCTTTCTATTTACAAATGACATGCTATTTGGTTCGGTAAAGTATTCTAGATGGCCAAGATCCTTCATAATATCTCGAATGTACCTTAACCATGGGATTTTTAAAGCCCCCTCCAGTCTTTAACAATCTGTTAGGATATCCCTATTCAATAAGGGCTCCACTTTTGACCAGATCTTGTGCCATTATATAATGGGCTCCACTTTTATTATGGCAGAGATATAGGGTATGCCCAGCTCGGCGTGACTGGTGTATGTGGGAGAGCTACTCAGAACAGACAATAAAAACGTCAGAAATGCATTTTCCACTACTTGTATGGAATGTATGACTGTAAAACCCCAGAGCCCTGCCCCATACAAAACTGTTGTAACGCTTTTCGCTTTGTACATCTGCAGGAGCCGGGGGCCTCCTGCCTAGCTTTCTACTAAAATGAGTGAGCGCAGTAGTAGTTCTTGAAAAAACTAATTTCTTGCCTAATATAGTCTGGGTCCAATAATCATCCTGGTCGAAGAGTATTCCCAGGTAAGAAAATCTTCTTGTAGACTCTATGTTCTGGCCGTCTACATACATGTCCCTACATCTCCAGCTGCCCTGACCACACCACATTATAAAGGTTTTGGAATTATTTACGCTCAGGCCAAGAATGCTCATAAACCCATAGAAACTATCCAAGAACCTTTGCAGACCTACTTGTGTGCGCGACATTAAAACGGCATCGTCCGCGTAAAAAAGGGCAGGTATGGGACGCCCAGCTATCTGGGGGAAATCTTTATCATCTTTAAGCAGTGTATCACCTAGACCGTTAATGTAAAGAATTGAAAAGGAAGGGGGCTAGCACACATCCTTGCCTGAACGCCTTCCTTTGGGAGATTGGGGCAGTGCAGTTGCCCCCCAGACTAAATCTAACTCGTGCTTGTGCATCATTATAAAAACGTTTGGGGAAAGTAGATGAGTTGCGAGTCCACCCCCATTTCCTCGCGGATCTCCCACAGCTTTGCATGTATTACTGAATCAAAAGCTGCGGTGAGGTCCACAAAGGCCAAAAACAGTCACCCCTTTTTTGCCCTTGTATATTTTCCTACCAGAATTAGCAAGTTCAGACTGCTCTATGGTCCCCAGCCCTTCACAGAAGCCATATTGAAGGTTAGAAAGGACTTTATTGTCTTCTGCCCAAACTTGCAAACGTTCAAAGACTATACGCCCCACTACCTTTGTAATGCTATCCAATAGTGAGATGGGCCTCCAACGTCCGGGATCCTGGCGGTTCCCCTTTTTGAAAATTGGCACTATTGTTGACTCAGTCCAGGTTGAGGGGAAGGGGCCTAGAAGCTGGCATTATTAACCTGGGTTACCAGTGGGCCCCATAAGGTCAGGTTAGACTTTAACAGATCAACCGGGACCCCGTCCGGCCCTGGCGCCTTTCCTCCCTTGCTCATAGATATTGCCCGATTCACCTAATCTTAAGAAAATTGGAGTTTAGAGTACTGAATAAGAGGGGTCTGGTCAATACCCTCCTGCCTGTTCTCAACACTACCTCCATCACTAAAGATCTTTGAGAAATGGTTAATCCATTCCTCTTCGCTGACAGCAATTACGATTGCGGGTCCACATTCAGGCATCAAAAAGGGCAATTTAATGATTTTCTAAAAAGTTGCACTGTCTCCCGCTAGAGAGGCAGTGTGCAAGGATTCCCATGCTTCATTCCTCAGATTAAGTTTTCTTCCTTTAATGACTGACCTATAGACCCTTCTTGCATGCCTCACTTCTGTTGGGTTTCGGGGGATCTTATGTAGTGAATTTTTTTAATTTGTGTAGGCACGAGTACATTTTGGATCAAACCATCCCTGTGATTTCCCTTTTCTAGATTCCCGGGCCTATAATGCCTCCCTTATACCACCTGTTATGGTTTGAAAAGAGGTCCAGATGCTGTCTGGTCAGGCTGTATCACTCAGGGAGATCTCAAAAGCCTGATTACACTTAGGTCACCTCTAAGAGTACTGTTGTAAATAGTTTGAATAGGTAGCAGGACACGTCTTCAGGTTATTAAGATACATTTATTAAGTTAGACAAGATAAGACAGCAGAGCAGTAAACCTCACAGCTGACCAGACCATCAACTGCCAAGGGTGGAATCTTCACATACTAGATATAACACTCTTAGGTACTTTAGGAGATTGGTAAGATAGGAACACTAAGAAAGGACTACTGATACCAAGTAGCCATATTGGAGTAAGTGTAAATATACAAGTACATATATTTATTTCTTCAAATAGCCCATCCAACTTTGATTCAACATTTGAAATAGCTCATGACTATTGGTCTCGTATAGATACAAATGTGGTGAGTGCCCTATCCACCAAACCAGCTGTATCGTCACTCTAGTTATAGTTGTCAGAACGTCATGTTACCACCCATGGAGCCCCTTCTGGATATGCTAGGAAATGCCTAGATGTCCAACAAACCCCCGCTTCGGGAGCTTCTTTTTGAAAAACTTAAAAGTCTGAAGAGGCGGCATAAAACATGAAGGCCGCTTAACAAAAATTATGTGGCCTCAGTGTAGCCACCATGGCTGTGGCTCCTCTGACGGCAGAGATCTCTAAATATGGTTAGTTGTGGGGCACCCGGATAGCAGAGTACATCCCTCTGCTGCCCTGCCAGAAGAGTGTATAGCCCGCCAGACTCTAACAGACCCCCTCTATAATGCTGTTGCAACTGGACTGTGAGGTTAATGATTTGCTAAGGCAACCTTCTTCCCACATAGAACAAAGTGTGATTCTATCAGCTACTGAACATCCTTAGTAAGAGACAAATGCATTGATGCCACTTCCACTCTTCCCTTCTCAGCACAGGCAGCTTAGGAATTCTTTCACATTTGGGAGTGTGTAGTTACTTTATTCTCTATCAAATGTATCATGGGATGCATATTTACTGAGGAAGGATAGATGTACAGAGTCAAAATCTATTGTCCTTAGTGTGGCGTGGCATGGCGTGGTCTATCAAACATTGAGGTTAGTATGAGTGAGTTTACAAGAGTGTGTGCAGTAGCAGCTGGCACAGAATGAGAGTGGAGGGGAGGTGAGGGTTTTGAGGGGGGTCACAAAATACAAACAAAAACATAAACATACTTACCTCCTCCCCGCATTTCCCTTCTCAGTCGTCCCTCTTCGTATCTCCGGCCGTAACCAGGAAGCACACAGGCTTCCTCCCCTAAGCTAATCACAATGCTGCAAAGCAGCGTTTTGATTGGTCTGAGTGCTATGGTTTGGCACTCAGAAGGAGAATGGGAGACTGTGCATGTTCCCCACCAAGCTGTGTAATGCTGCAATGCAGTCTGGTGGGGGACATGCAAAGGGCCAAGACTGTTTGGTGGTCCGAAGAAGCAGTCATGCACACTTTTGAGTGTAGTAACCACTCCTCTGGAAAGGCAAAGGAGCCCAGCCCCGCCCAACCTGGCTGACACTAGAAATAAAATGATAATAACAGAAACGACTCCTCTTATTATCATTTTCTTTTTTTCTTTTACAGTGCTTCAAGAGCCATGGGGCGACACCCCTCCGCCTTAGTGGAGGAGCTGCCACTGTGTGTGTGCGTTTGTGTTTGCGTGTGTGTGTGTGTGTGTGTGGGTGTGTGTGCGTGTGTGTGTGTGTGTGTGTGTATGAGAGGGAGTATTGTAAGTGCTTGTGTGTGAGAGAATACTGGAAATGTGTGTATGTGATAAACTCTTTTCTAGTAATCTACAAATTAATGATTGTCACACAGTCAGTCTGAGGAAAATAACCACTCACTCCAGGAAATAACTAGTTATGTTTTATTTTGCAATTACATAGATAAGCAAAAACACTAAACCCATATTAAATGTCCTCTACACCAATATGCCTAGGAGAGACCCCTTGAGTCTCCTCTAATACCTCTAAATAGCAATTCCTTCTGTCCATAAACCTTTGCATACAATGTATGCCATATGAATTGACAGTCCTGACCCCCTCTTTATCTGATGGGAGCATGCACTGGTTGTGACTGCTAGAGTTTGAAATTATATTGGTAAATATTCTAACAATAAATTGTAATTTGAGAATGTTGGGTTTATTTTCACTCCAAAGGATGGACAAGAATGAATGCACTGGAACAGAGCAGAGCTGCTCGCCGGGCTTTATCATCACAGTTATCTCAGAAATAATCTCAGTTACTAAAGGAGCTGCATGCAAGACATCTCGGAAACATGGTGTCGTTATTGCCTCTATCTGGATCCGAGCTGTGCAGTTTACAGATCAAGCAGTGTCTTGTATAATATCTGAGTTTAGTGAGCTTCAGAGAGTGAAAGGCCTTAGAAACGAGCTCCCACCTTTGCTTTGCATCAGTGTATCCATGATATGTCACCATATCTCCAATTAAAGGCCATTTCCTGAAGATGTGCATTAGCTCAGATCAAAGCTGATCACCTGCTGATATGTGATCACAATGTCAAGTGCATGCATTTAACTCAGACTTCCTATGAGTTAGTGCATGAGCTGCAGAAAGCATAGCTCATAAACTGAGAGAGGTTAACATTGCTCACTGTTTCCTAGCTGTGCTGTCTGCAGCTCATGCACTAACTGAGAAAATGTGAGGATAACTGTGTGAGTTTTAGAAAGAGCCATCATGTAAAGCCAGCGGAGAGCTGTGCCTTGGTAAGTGCACAGGTTCATGATGCAACGTTTATATTTTAAAAAGGTAAACAAAAAAAGTGGGAATTAACATTACAAAAGCAGTCCAGGTATAGTAAAAAAAGGTTACAATTTGGTATTGATTGTTACTAAAATCTAAAGGCTGATAACATTTATACACAATGATTGTTTCCTACATCACTATTAATGATTCAAAAGGCCATCAAATAAGAATCATGTGCAAGAACTAAGCATTATAAAAAGTTTGTTATCAAGCTGAAAGTGAGACTGGATAATATGACTCGTTACAACGCGAGTTATTACATCGCGTACCATTTCAACGCAGTCGTTACAATGACCGCATTGTTACCACGCAAAATTATTACTACGCAAGTCATTACATCGACTTGCAGTAGGTGGCGCGCTGACATTACAAATGTATAATTTACTATTCCAACTCCTGCCTACGTAACAGTAGGGAAGGTGTTGGAATAGTAAACTATACTATTCCTCATGCTAGCACGCCATCGACTGCAAGTCGATGTAATGACTTGTGTAGTAATGGCATTGCGTGGTAACAACACAGTCATTGTAACGACAGCATCGCGATGTGATGCCCCCGTTGTAAAGGTTGTTTCTCGAGACAGGAAGCAGTGGCATAAGCAAAATGGTGACCCCCCCCATGGCCTGCAGAATGTGATGAGGGCCCCTGAGTCTCTCATATCTCACAGATATTCATTGACCTTGGGATGAATGGAGCCCCCTATGAGGTTTGTGGGCCCCTGGAATGCTGGGGCTCGTTTTGAAGCCTGTGCTACACCCCTAGCTGTAAGAAGAAATATTTACTAAAGTAGGTCCATTCTTAAATGTAGGAGTTTTATTTCATTTTTGTGCACAGTTCTCTAGTCCAGAACATATGTTTTCATCAGTTGGTTTTGTCACCTACTCCACAGTTTAAAGAACTTCCAAAGTGCTTGCCTTAGTCTTGTGTTTCCTAGAAGCAGAATGGTGGATTGTTCAGCTGAAACACAATAACAGAGGATCTCAGAAATATAATCAATTGAACGATCAGTGGAATATAGTCTACAACATGCTGCCAGCAAGAAAACTACGAAGACAAAAAGGAGGAACCCCACCACCCAGGCAGCACCAAAATGTTCTTACAGTTGGGGTTTGACGTAATCCTGATGTGTTGTCTTTCATGTGCCGGGTGTGTCTGAAGAGGGATGTAAGGATGAGTGTGATGGAAGCAATGTCAAGCAGAACAGGCAAGCAAAAGCTAAACACAACAGCAGCAGAAAAGTATGAACCCGGGGATCTCAGATGCTCATTGGTGGCAGTAAGGTTAGTGGTGAGATTGGTTGTCAATATCTCAGAGGATGTTCCATCATATTCACAGTACATGGGGATACTGAGCACAAATGATGCAGCTGCATACATCACAAAAAACCATGGCACCAAGGTAGCAATCCTCATCGTCAGCCAGAAGAAGAGGCGATGGTTGAGGTCCACAATCTTCACGCAGTAGAAGACTCAGAGGAACAAAGTGTTCCAGAAACCGCAACGACCCATCCAAATTTGAAGGCCATCAAGAACTGGCATTACTATTTCAGTTTTAATAAACCGTAGTAATAAATTGTAACATATGCAAGTCCTATGAGTGTACACCGAAAACAAGTGTGGGAGACCCCCAGGACAAGCAAGATGAAATCACAGGTGTTCAGTTTTCTACCTTTAGCGCGGTCCAGGAGATTGAAAGCCACCATGAATCCACTGGTGAATATTCCAACCACACTTTGCTGTTGATGCTACAATGCAATATGCAATGGTAGAAGACAGCTCCATTTTCAGAATTTGGCCTTACCGGTTATTGCTGGATTCATAAACAAACGAGTCGCACTCACCAAATGGTATGTCATTGGAATGAGTACAAATTAAAATCCCAGAAACCTGCAGCTGTGTCACGTCTCTATATTTTTGAAAGGATGCAAATCTGATAGATTTAAATGTTCCGCTTTTCTGTATTCAAAGTCTGCATAAGTCCATCCTTAAACAAGGCCTCTTGTGCCCAGCCTGCTATACACTGAGACATTGACTATTATCATTGGGCACAATTGTTTTTTAATGTCTACATCTTTTAAAAATTCACATTTTTTCTCACATATGTGATCAGATTGCCATAGCAGTTTATATTTTGGGTATTTTCAATGCACACATTTAACATTACAGAAGCCTCTTTGTCCATGCACCTAATGTTCCTGGGTTCCATAATTTTAATCCAGCAGGATTGTTTTATGGACCAGAGTGGTCAGAATAATTGTTTCATATTGGACTGCCTGTTGTAAACCCCTTGTATCTGTATGTGAACCCAACCTTAAAAGAATTGGGGGGCAAATTTACCATGGACTCTGTGTTACACATTGAAAGAGAAAACTGCTGCATAGGATTGTTTTTTGAAGGAAGGTATCCCTTCTTGCACAAATAAATTCTTCATTTACCTTAGGAACGTGCAAGGGTGCCTGTGTTGAAGCTAGGCAGGACACAGTGCACCAGTGTTAGGTGAGATCAGAAATGCACCTTATCTTAGTAATTAACGCACATTTCTGCTCTCTCCCTTTCATGTGACACAGGGCAGTAAGGTGACTTGCTGTGCTGCATGAAATATTAGTAAATCTACTCCTGGGTGTGGTTCTAAAATCGTCCCCCACAATTTAATGAATTTCATAAACAAACTTTATATTGGTTGAAACCATAAAAATACCTTTAAAACCAATATGATTTAGGAGTCTTACACATGACACATGAAAAGAAAATCATTGTCCATGGTGTTGCTTTTGGCAAGTGTTCAACTGCATTGTAATACCATAATACAAATGCAATTTTATACCATCAAGAAGAAAAAAAGTAAAATACAAGAGATAATATGAGCTGGACAGCGTGCCAAACATAATTAATTGGAAACTTATAGTGGTTTAGAAGGAAAAAGGGGTTAAGCCAAGAGGGGAAAAAGCCTATATATGTATGTTTTCAGCATACATTACAATCCATTTCAACAGGGTCTACTGTAGTTTATTCATGATATTTGCTCTTATGTAAAAATGTAGCAACAGCGCAAACATAAAGCTCGGTGCTCACTGTGCACGCACTGTAAGTCCCCCATCAAATTGTTTGATTTCCAGATACCTATGAGCTGGATTCATCCAGTGTTTACTCAGGCCCTCATCGCCCGGGCCGAAGAAAAAGAAATGTATGAGTGTTTCATCAGCTTGAAGGCAAACTGGGCATGCGATATGCGGGTCAGTAGTGCCCGTCCACTTTTTGCAGAAACTCTTGACAGGAAGGGCGCGTAACTAAACTTAATACATAGGAGCCTAGCCAATAGAACCGAGTGATGTAATCAAAGAGATCCTCAAATCCACTATGGTTTTTAATATCCATACAATCTGAGGTGAAGACACCTAGAGCTGATCTTTTGACTTCCAAAGTCCTGTGTACTCCCAATATTCTTCCTCCAAGCGTTGTCTAGTTAATGGGTTCAGTTGTGCATTGGTGGTCGTTAGTGTCCGTCCACTTTTTACAGAAACTCTTGACAGGAAGGGCGCATAACTAAACAGTACATAGGAGCCTAGCCAATAGAACCGAGTGATGTAATCAAGGAGATCCTCAAATCCATTATGGTTTTTAATATCCATACAATCTGAGGTCAGAACACCTAGAGCTGATCTTTTGACTTCCAAAATCATGTGTACTCCCAATATACTTCCTTCAAGCGTGGTCTAGTTAATGGGTTCAGTTAGGCATTGATGGTCCAATACTCATCAAGACCTAGTGATGACAACAAGTCTTTTAAGTTTGCTACCCACTTGATTTTCCTACCCTTGTCCAATTCTACAATTTCCATGTAGGCACAAAAGTAATTTTCCAGTGCTGGGTTATTACTCAATCTTCACCAATATAAAATGGGACTGATAGTGTGGGAAGAGTCCACATTTACTTCCCAGTGCCAGTTAAACTCCAAACTTACAAAGATAGTCTACAACTCCATGCAACATCTTCTTCTTCAGGGCGAAAGATTTGTACCACTTTTATTGAATGGAGTTGAATCAACATCAAATCAATCAACATTAATTACATTTCAGTTCAATGATGAGAGTTTTAAGTATGTTTTAAAACCTTTTTTCTCATTAAGATATTGGTATGTTCTTTTGTAAAATCAAAACTAAGGAAAAGACATCAGCCCCTGGTATGATGAGGATTGAAAAGCACTTCGACGTCTCCGTAGAAAGGCAGAAAGGAATTGGAGAAAACATTATGAAGAATCAGATAAAAATTATTTTAAGTCAGTCCAGCTTAATTATAAAATAGCTACTGCAAAAGCAAAAGCTAACTTCTATGCCACTGCTATCCTGAACTTCACGAATAGCACAAAAACTCTTCTTAAGATCTTCAAGGACATTACTTCTCCCATTAGTCAATGTAACAAGACAATTGCCTCACAACAGCTCTGTGATGATATCTCGTTTTATTTTCAGGAGAAGATTAATAACATTGTTGGGAATTTATCCCCCCATAATATTCAGGCTATAGATATCGAACTGGATGAGCCAGTAACTGAGCTTAGTGATAACTCTCTGCTAACTTCTTTTCAATTACTCACGGAGGACTCTTTTGCAAGCACAGCTTATAGCATCTCCTCAGGCTCTCCGTTAGACCCTGTCCCCCACAGAATTTGGAAACAATTTGGCCAAATCCTGTTTCCATGGCTTCATAAAATCTGCAACCAGTCCTTGGAGGAAGGTGTGGTTCCAGCTGCATGGAAGCAAGCAATGGTTTCTCCGTTTGTAAAGAAACCATTGCTGGACTCTACACTACCGTCCAGTTTTAGGCCAATCTCTCTTCTCCCTTTCCCAATAAAATGTTTGGAAAAGACAGTCAGCAGAATCCTGTCTAAACATCTAGAGGAAAACCAGTTGCTGGACAAATTCCAGTTTGGTTTTAGACCAGCACATGGTACTGAAACAGCATTGACCACAGTGATGGATAACCTTCGACTGCGCGCCGACAGAGGGGATGCCTCAATCCTTGTCCTTTTTGATATGTCTGCGGCCTTCGACACTGTGAGTCATGCCATTTTGATGCAAAGGTTGTGGAAGAACGGGGTGAGAGGAAAAGCTTTTGAGTGGCTTAAATCCTACCTCCTGGGTCGCCAACAGACGGTGACTTTAGCACAGTTTACATCAAAAGTCTCTCCTGTCCATTATGGAGTTCCGCAGGGATCATCAGTCAGTCCCATCTTGTTTAATGTTTACTTTAGACATTTATTGTCCATCATAAAGACCTTTGGTATCAGCGTGATTAACTACGCGGATGATACCCAACTGATTTTCTCTCTAGAGGGTAAACAGGAGACATCGCTTGAGGTGTTCCAGGAGTGTATGCGGAAAACGGCTGGCCGGCTCAGAGGTAATTCCCTTCAACTTAATGGAGGGAAAACAGAGGTGATGTATTGCTCAGCTGCAAAAATTCCAAAGCACCTCCCAACTGAGTTTAGGCTCACTCCAGAGGAAGATTCATTAAATCCGGCTAATACCGTACGAAATCTCGGAGTGCTAATGGATGCCAACCTCCAAATGGTGTCTCAAGCTAACAAAACTATTCAAGTCTGTTTTGTTCTAATCCGCATGCTGCGAAAGACTCTCCCCCTATTACCAAATGACTCCCGAGCATTGGTGGTGAGAAGTATAGTGCTAAGCAGGCTGGATTACTGCAATTCCCTATATTTGGGGGCTCCCCAGTATATCATCCAGGGGTTGCAACAGGTGCAGTCTGCAGCAGCAAAGTTGGCTCTGAATAGATCATGAACCTCCTCCACAACAATGGCACTGAGGGATCTCCATTGGCTACCAATGAAAGAGCGGATTAGCTTCAAGTCATTATGCATCGTCTTCAGAGTGGTTCATGGAAGCGGACCATTACCCTTGCAGGAAAAATGTAACTGGCATGAGCCTCCCAGGCACTGACGGTCTGCTAACACAGGCTTAATATCTATTCCCAGATTTAAACGATCCAGAATGGAGGGCAGAGCTTTCAGTGTAGCAGCTGCACAGTTATGGAATGGGCTGCCACTGAATCATAGGTTAGCTGACTCCTTGCTGGATTTTAGAAAGGGTTTGAAAACCCTATTGTTTCCCAGAAGTTAATCAATCTGTCATCATCACCTGAGCCGTAGGTACAGTTGTTCCTTGATTGTCTGAGCACCAGGATACCCGTAGGGTGATAGTAGCGCTAGACAAAAACTCACTACAATACAATACAATACAATTTATTCGTCTTTTTATTCAATTAGTAAATCAGATACTCTGTTACAGAAATGATCAAATAGAAAATATGGTTAGATCATGGTCCATCAATAAAGCAAAAATGACAAGCATGTTCCATAAAGGAATACAACCCCATTCTATCTAAAAGGAACCTAACCTAATGAAACCCAAAACGAGTTCCTGGAAAACAGCAAGATCAAAGGAGCATCAGATTTAGGTAGTTGAACTCCTCATGAAGAGTATTTCGGAAACTCAGCAGACTCTCAACTCTCTAAAGGCCTTTAGCATATAGGTGCAGTAGCAGACTGTACAAATTAAGTCTCAAACAGGAAAAATAAGGAAACCAGATGCAGCAGTAGCTACATGCATAAAGTTAGGAAAGGGTATAATAAGTAAGTCAACTCCAAAAATGAAAGGTGATGGTAATCACCGTCAGCAGTAGCTCACAGCAATCCCAAAGCTCTGGGTTCAAGGGAAAGTGAGATACGTCAGTCATCTGTCACTCTGCTGTCCTCTCTGACTAGAAGCAAGCACTAATATAAAATTAATGCAAACCTGTTATCAGCAATGTGGCAGAACTGGTCACAAATGTCCTCTGAGAAACAGGGCCTGACTGGGAACAAAAACCGGCCCTGGCAAAGTGCCTGGGTTAGGGGTGACGCTGAGCTCTTTGTCAGGGCCGGTTTTCGGCCGATTTTGTTACAGGGCCAATTTTGCACCAGTGCGGCCGACCGGGAGAATGCCTGGTGCCCGCTACAGCCAGTCAGGCCCTGCTGAGAAAGCATCTTCCTATGGTGAGCTCCTTTATTGTTCCTTTCCCACAGCAAACACATGGACTTCACGATTCACTACTAAATTGTATCTAACAGTACTAAACAGTAGTGTAACTGGGTACATCTGTCCCTGGTTCCCAGAGACGATTATTGCAGTGTCTATACTACAATGTATTCAATGTGTCACTGAGGAACAATAAACTGCATTAAAGACAGAAACATTTGCTTGCAGATTTCTAGTTACATAATGGTATTTGTATTTCTTAAAAACATTATATGAACATGAAACAGGCAGAGAGGTCAAACTTGATTCATTAAGTATATGTAGCTTAAGAAACGAATACAATGTATAAACTCTGCACATTCTACAGTTTTGACAACTCTAAATAAGTCATATTAAGATCAAGCTATCTAATACATTCATCTATAATTCATCATTTCTTTATGAACATCTATTTGTTGAGAGAAAGGAGGGAGCAGGAAATAGAGAAAAGAAAAAAAATCTAGTTGAGAGCAACTCGTGAGAAGTGAATGCTTGGCGCATTTAGCACAATTTTTCCATGTGTTTGTTTTTTTTTAAATACGTTTTAAGTGTTAATGCCTAAAAAAAGCCTGCATTTTCGCTAATTAATTTTATATGCAACTTTTTACTCTGACAGGAAGTAACTTGGCCTTAGTCATGATTGGGTTAACACTCATGTCTGGCAGAGTGGGTGTTCTCCGGCATAGCTTAACCAGAGATCTTAAACATTTATTTTCAGCAGTTGCCAGTGCTGCTTGCTCAACATGGTTTTAAAGCTCGTCTCCATATAAGGCACTTGCCACTGCCTTTATCTGATGAATATTAAGGGCAGGGGATATCTGTCTTGCATTTAAAGAGTTAAACAATCTTAACACCCCAGAAGCATTAGGCACAAATTTAAGCCACCATGCCTGATTTGGGGAAGCCAGGACATATTAGAGGGCAAGCTCAATCTAGTGGCAAAATAGTTGAAGTGTCCACTCTCTTCAGGCAACAACCACTGAGTTTAGTATGATTCCATTGGTGCTAGGCTGCACTCAGGGCACCAGCACAGGGAGAAAGCAGGAATGCATCATAACTTAATTGCCTTGGAAGGTTATGTGAAATTTTGATAAATCTGTCCCAAACTACCTCGGTAGACATTAATGCAATCAGCAATTTAATCAGCTTTAATACAATTCATTCATTATTTGCCTTAATGAGATGTATCTGTTAAAGACCTAACTTGACACAGACTTTTAAGTCAATGGCTTCACCTCTATGTTTTAGCCACTGATAAATCATTTTTGTAATAACTTGCATTCTTTCTTTAGAGGAGCAGAATGCAGAACAACATTACAACAACGTTTATAATTATTCTGCCACTTGTACCATTTGTGAGTCACCCATAGATTATACCTTCTCTAATGATAAATCATTTTCAATTGATGTCTGGAAATAAATATCTGTACCTGATAAATCTCCATTCTATATACAAATTGTCAATAGCACTTCATAACAACTGCTACATTTTTAGCCTGTGCAGAGAACTCCACAGTTGAATAATGTATTGCAAACTTAAGCTTTTATTTTTCTCTCATATTTTAGTAGCATGACTTTGATTTAAGCAATAACCTGTTTATAATGTATGTCTGCAACTCACACTAGTTGAACAAAGTCCCTAGCTTGTTTAAATGAGGTGCTGTGTGTACTTAAAATTTTGCTAAAAGTAAAAATGTGCACCATATTAATTTTACCATACTGAATCAGATTTTTCTCCAGAACTGCACTATATGTCATGTTATACATTTGCGGGCCCAGTTGTTTATGGTGTAATTCGAGAAGCAGCAACTTGAATGATGTCTTCAGTGATGTCATCAATCAGTCATGTAACATGTCATGACGGATGTATTATGTGAGGTCATATGCAGTGCATGCTGTAGCTAGGTTACTAAAAGTTTTTTTGTATTTATTTTTAAGGGTTACTTTTTGACTAATTTTAGCACCTAACTCTAACATTATTTTAACCTTGTTATTTTTTTAGTGAATTGTTAGGGTTTTTAACATAAGATAGATCTTATTAACACGCCTAATTACAACATTATTATACCCTTTGTTTTTTTCTGTCAATTTCTGGGGGGGGGGTTAATGTTAGGGAACACCATATTACCATACTTGACAACAATATCTATTTAAACGTTGTTTTTCCGTACATTTCTCTTTTTTTAACATATTCACCCAAGACGTCCACTGAGCGCAGTCTTTGACCATTTGCATATGGGATTTGGCATAGGTCCGTCCCCTACTGGTGTCCAACCAATTGCAGCCTCTCTGCCGTGGTCAGCAGGATGGCCCTGTCGCTGGTCCCCTCCTGTTTCCCCTACATTTTCAATCAGTGTACCCCTGCCCCCACCTCCTTTCCTCCAAAGTATGATTTCTTCCCCTGCTCCCTTTCCGCTCCCTCTGTTCTCCATGTGAATGACCCGGCTCACTGTCACCTGCCCTGCTTGGTCTATTGTGCTGCTCAAGTCATGCTGGCTAGCCAGTCCTGGTAGCTTGCTACCTCGGCCCCTGTCCCCCATACCTTGCCTTCTGTTCTCCTGCCCCTCCCTCCTGTCCCCCAATGTTCATTGTGCTGACTCTGCCCATGCCATCCAGCTCACCTTGGTCCCTTGCTGCCCCTGCACCCCTCCGTTCACCATCTGTGTGCCCCTGCTTTACCACACCAGTCCTCTGTTGACCGCTTACTGCCCCTGCCCATGCCTGCATTCCCTATGTGGCTCCTTCCCCCACCCCCTCTCCCTGGTCAGCTTGCTGCCCCTGCCAGAACTAACTTTTCCATGGGCATACCCAAGCCCCCTCCCTCTTGTCCTTCACTGTCCTATTTTTCTACCGCCCCCCTCCTGATTGCCTTGTGTAGTCTATTGTGCTACCTATACACCTGCTGCCTTGCCTGCCCTGTGTGGCCAGCTTGCTGCCCCTGCCACCCCATCATATACCATCCATCCTACCATCCATGGTCTGTGGTGCTGCACTGTCTCTCCTTCCTGCCCTTCATGACTCATTATGCTACCTGTCCTGCATGGTTCGCTTGCTGCCACCAGATCCTGCATAGTACCAACTGTATCTGCTGCATCCTGGAAGCTTCCATCTATTTTTCTGGAGAGCAGAATATTTTGAACCTTCACATGGTCAGTATCTCATAACGGTGCTGGAAGCATACTGTAACGGGGTGGACCGACGAACCCCTCTGGAACGAGACTTGGGGACCCTTCAGGGACTTTCAACACATTCCCCCCTTCTTTCTTGCCCTTCACAGAACGACTTACCCGATGTTGATTACGGAATGGGCTCACTGGGCGAGGAGGAAGTGCACTGGCCCTTTAATTTCCAGTTAGCTGTAGAGTGGGCGGGTCTACACGAGGACGCTCGAACATCAAAGGCGGAAGACGGAGAGAAGCCGGTGTGCTTGTTCACCTGGAGTGGAGATGTGTGGAAGGAGAAGGAAGAGGAGCGGAGAGGTCAGAGGAGTGCGGAGGGGATGAGGAGACGAATGGAGGAAGCCGAGAGCAGTGGAGAAGCGGCGCCTGAGACGGAGGGTACGCCAGGAGGCCAACGTCCCCACGAGCCACCCGGCCACACACCCGGGGGAGGTGTGTGGCTATCCCAGGTACGGAGCAAGATCAGGGGCTGGGTTGGACGTAAGGGCGGTTCTACCGAGTAGTCCTTGGTATTCCCTTATCCCGGTATCCCTATCCCTGAGCACCGACCCCCCTTCACCTGCCGGACATGTAGAGAGTGTGACACGGGTTTTTGCTTCCTCACTCCTTTTTCCCTGAGCACATGTACATATAACGGGCACTTTCCTCACGACTTGCTGTGTTTGTTTATACCGAGAGGCAAGACAGACATCTACGGAGTCCCGACCCGACGGAGCCCAGAAGGGCATCGGAGAAGCGAGAAGGGCAAGCCCAGAAGTAGAAGGACATATCGAAGCCGCTCACCCCGCCGAACAGTCCCCACCGAAAGACTTGTACCGATTACCTGTTTTCCACATTAAAGCCCTCTTTAACGAGAACTCGCCTCCTGCCCATTTCTCCCGCGCCCGTTACACATACTTTTTCAGGTAAGTTCAGTCAATTAAATCACTTTGATCTATAAATCGGATCATGATTCCTGGATCATAAATGCCCAATACATCAAAAAATTCAGATGTGGTTGATATGAACCAGCATTGTCCAGCTGATAATCACTTTGTCTTTTCATGTGTTTGAGCGGAACAATCCACTATTCTGCTTCTCAGAAACACAAGACTAAGGCAAGCGCTCTGGAAGCAGAATAGCTCTGAGTTGGTGCTTGAGCTGCAGAAAGCACAGCTCATAAATAGGGAGAGGCAACTATTGCTCACTGTTTCCTAGCTGTGCTATCTGCAGCTCATGCACTAACTCAGAGAATTTGAGGATTCATGTGTGCGTTTTAGAAAGAGCCATCATGTAAAAACAGTCACAGAGCTGTGGTGGGAATTAGCAATACAATAACAATCCTGGGATTATGAAAAAACTTTACACTTTGCTGTTGCATGTTACAAAAAAATAAAGAATGATACCATTTCAACACAATGATTTTGCTCTACATCATTATTTATGATTCAAATTGCCATTAATTAAGTATCATGTGCAAGAATTAAACATTATAAAAAGTTTGTTTTCAAGCTGAAAGTGAGACTAGCAGCAGTGGTGTAAAGCACATTGGTGCCCCCCTGCAGAGTGTGGTGATAGCCCCTCAGTCTCTCAGATTTCACAGATATTCATTAACATTGGTCTTAATGGGCCCCCTTAGAGGTTTGAGGCCCCCTGAGGGATGTGGCCCTCCTGTACCCCAAGGGTTTTCAGGAGCCTGTGTTACACACCTGACTATAAGAAGAAAGAGATACTAAAGCCGACCAGCTCACAAATGTAGGTGTTTTATTTTTGTGTTGTGCACTGTTCTCTTTCCCAGAATATATGTTTTCATCAGGTGGGCTCTTCACCTCCTCCAATGTTTAAAGAACTTCCAGAGCGCTTGCCTTAGTCTTGTGTTTCTGAGAAGCAGAATAGCGGATTGTTCCACTAAAACACAATAACACAGGATCTCAGCAATATAATCAAATGAATGATCAGTGGAATATAGTTTATAAAACTGTGCCAGCAAGAAAATGATGAAGACACAAAGGAGGGACCCAACCATCTGGGCAGCACCAAAATGCACCTGCAGTCGGGATTGGCTGAATCCTGATGAGTTGTCTTTCATGCGCTGGGTGTGTCTGAAGAGGGTCATAAGGACGAGTGTTATGGAAGCAATGTCAATCAGAACAAGTAAGCAAAAGCCCAACACATCAGTTCCACAATGGTGGCAGTAAAGTTAGAGGTGAGATTGCTTGTCTGTATCTCAGAGGATGTTCTGTCATACTCAGAGATGGGGTAAGAGAGAGCAAAATTGCACCGGGTTTTGTGCTATGTTGAACTGAAGAGAAAGAAAACTAAACGCTAATGACTAAACTGACACTTAAATTATATTAATATATTCTGATATATATATATTTTTTTTTATATATCAACTTTTTTATAGAAAATATTTTTTCTCTTATTATAAATCAGTGCATACAAAAAATTACATATCACACAATATTAGTGAATGATAACAGATAATCCAATTGATTTATAAAATACAGAAGTGCATTCCCAATTCAACGCGTTTCGGCGTGAGCCTTCCTCAGGAAATCTGTATTCATGCACAATTTTGTAAACTACGAGATAAAAGATAGATGTCATTAGCTTTCTGGACAGCTTTCATTCTTCACATGATTTAAATTACATATCTTATGATAATTTGATCAGTTCGAATCTATCTCACGCGTCACCCAATGACAGTAGCCTGACTGAGCAAACAACAATTCATTTATATACATATAAAATTACAACATTATAATACATTATTTTATCTATATACAGTGCATCAAATTCTCACCAAAATAATGATCATATATACGGTATTTCACCACAAGGTTTATAATAATCTAACATTATATACATTGCTACACCCAATTAATAAACCTGGTTGACAAATAATACATAATGAAGGGAACAACAGTTTATGTGCCTACGGATGAAGCTGCTATCCAATTCATATTTAACTTGAAAGTTCACATGGTTAAGAGGTTACAAGAGGGAACATTAGTACTCCCATTCGGAATGTACCTTTCCTCAGACTGGAATCTTCACACTAGTTATTAATGTACCATGAGTGGGTTCCCTCTTGTAACCTCTTAACCATGTGAACTTTCAAGTTAAATATGAATTGGATAGCAGCTTCATCTGTAGGCACATAAACTGTTGTTCCCTTCATTATGTATTATTTGTCAACCAGGTTTATTAATTGGGTGTAGCAATGTATATAATGTTAGATTATTATAAACCTTGTGGTGAAATACCGTATATATGATCATTATTTTGGTGAGAATTTGATGCACTGTATATAGATAAAATAATGTATTATAATGTTGTAATTTTATATGTATATAAATGAATTGTTGTTGGCACAGTCAGGCTACTGTCATTGGGTGACGCGTGAGATAGATTCGAACTGATCAAATTATCATAAGATATGTAATTTAAATCATGTGAAGAATGAAAGCTGTCCAGAAAGCTAATGACATCTATCTTTTATCTCGTAGTTTACAAAATTGTGCATGAATAGATTTCCTGAGGAAGGCTCACGCCGAAACGCGTTGAATTGGGAATGCACTTCTGTATTTTATAAATCAATTGGATTATCTGTTATCATTCACTAATATTGTGCGATATGTAATTTTTTGTATGCACTGATTTATAATAAGACAAAAAATATTTTCTATAAAAAAGTTGATATATAAAAAATCTATAAAATATCAGAATATATTAATATAATTTAAGTGTCAGTTTAGTCATTAGCGTTTAGTTTTCTTTCTCTTCAGTTCAACATAGCACAAAACCCGGTGCAATTTTGCTCTCTCTTACCCCATATGTAGTTTCCTTGCCAGGGTTTATCCTATTAGGCAGGGGCCCCTTTCTTTTTAAAACTGTCATACTCACAGTACATGGGAATACTCAGCACAAGTGATCTGGCTGCAGACATCGTGGGAAGCCAATGCACCAACCTAGTGATCCTCGCCAGAAGAAGAGGTGATGGTTGAGGTCCAAAATCTTCACGCAGTAGAAGACACAGGGGCATATTTCCAAGCAATAGCGATAATTATCGCTGTTGCTTGGTTAGAGACAAAAATGTATCGCCGACCTGCGGCGATTTGTATCGCAGATAAACCTTGGTATTACCAAGGTTTATCGCAAATGCGATAAAAATCGGCCGCAATGCATGAATATCACTGAAAAGTCAGCGATATTCATGCATTAGCGAGCTAATGCTCTTAGCCATGTTATCCACCTCCCATTGGATAACATGGCTAAGAACTGCTCAGGGCAGGTGTTAACTTTTGGAGATATTCGCGCTTAGCGCGAATATCTCCAAAAGTTGGTAATGGGAGATAGCGATGTTAGCGACTGTTTCCAGTTGCTAACATCTTGGCACGCCCACTTTGCATGTCATTAGTGCTAAATATCACTGACATGCAAAGTGGGGCCCAAGATGGTCGCTATCTCCTACTTGCTGTCGCTAACTGGTGTTAGCGACAGCTAGGTAATAGGGAGATAATTTTATCTCCGCTTTCCCGGCTTTTAAAGCCAAAAAAGTGGAGATAAACCCCCTTGATAATATGCCCCACAGAGACACAAAGTGTTCCAGAAACCGCAACTGCCCATCCAAATTTGAAGGCCATCAAGAACTGGCATTGAATATTTCAGTTTAAAAAAAACGTAGTATACAAATGTAACATAAACATGTCCTACCAGTGTACACTGAAAACAAGTGTAGGAGACCCCCAAGACGAACAAGATGAAATCACAGGTGTTCAGACTGCTACCTTTAACGCAGTCCAGGAGATTGAAGGCCACCATGAATCCACTGGTGAATATTCCAACCACACTTGCTGCAGATGCTACAATGCAATAGGCAATGGTGGAAGACAGCTCCATTTTCAGAATGTGGCTCTGTAGGCTATTGCTGGATTCATAAGCTCCAGAGCCGCACTGGTCACATGGTATGTCGGTAAAGTGAGTACCAATACATTTTCCAGAAACACACAGATGTGCCAGATGTCTATATTTTTGAAAGGATGCAAATCTGTTTGATTTAAATGTTCTGCTTTTCTGTATTCAAAGTATGCGTTAATCCATCCTTAACCAAGGCCTCTTGTGCCATCCTGTCATATACTGGGATATTAACTATTAACATTGGGCACAAACTTTTTTTTCAAAGTCTACACCTTTTAAATATTGACATTCTCTCACATAGGCGATCAGATTGCCATAACAGTTTATGTTTCGGGTACTTTCAATGCACACATTTAACATTGCATCCCCCCCTTTGTTCGTGGACCTAGTGTCCCTGGGATACCTTTATTTTAATCCA
This sequence comes from Lissotriton vulgaris, assembly GCF_964263255.1. Taxonomy (NCBI): domain Eukaryota; kingdom Metazoa; phylum Chordata; class Amphibia; order Caudata; family Salamandridae; genus Lissotriton; species Lissotriton vulgaris. The sequence continues at coordinate 1,056,281,821 of NC_141699.1, forward strand.
ACATGATTGCTTAATGGGCAAGAGTAGATAGAATAATTGTTTCATATTGGACTTCCTGAAGTAATCCCCATTTATCCGTGTGTGATCCCAAACTTATAAGAATTAGGGGGACAATTTACCAAGGACTCTGCATTACACATTGGAAGCGAAAATGGCTGTATAGGATTGTTTTTGTGAAGGAATGTATCCCTTACTGCACAAATCAAATTAATTTACCTCAGGCAGACTTGCAGGAGGGTGAAAGTGTGTCTGCATTGGTGCTAGGCAGGGCACAGTTCATCAGAGTTCGTTTTCTTTTCTTTTTAAGGTTTTAGGAAAGATAATGATCGAAAGTAATTTTATTAAAATTTATGTTTACTGGTTTTTTTTTTAGGTTGTTTTATTTTAACATTGGTCAAACGCTGTAAAGAAAATTTGTTATGATTTTTATTAACTAAACAATAAAGCAAATTATTATTATAATTATTATTACAGAGTAAGGAGAGAGAAGAAATGCACCTTATCTTACTTCTAGGGGCCGCTGTGCACAGTATTTGACTATACTCTGCAGGCTCTGGATTCAGGTCATGGTTTTGGCCATGTGTAACTTCATATCCTGCATCACTAGAACTGACCGTACATGCCATTTGGGTGAATGCGGCAGGTTCTTAGAACAATTGTGTCTTTTGCCCACCTACTTGCCTGTGGCATGTTCTTTCATTGCTAGAGTGACTCTAGCAATGGCAGATATTGCAGAAATGGTATATGCTACATTTTGTACAAAGAGGTTTCTTTATTAGATAATTACAATTGAAATAATGTAACTCATGACCACATATTGATGTGAAAACCCAAAACAACAGCAACAGAAAAGTATGTTCCTAGGGATCTCCGTTTCATGATGTTGGCAGTAAAGTCAGTGGTGAAATTAGCTGTCGTATCTCAGAGGTTCTCCCGTCACATTCATAGTACAGGGGGAAACTGAGCACATGTGATCCAGCCACAGATCCCGCAAGAAACCATGGCACAACTTTAACAATCTATGCCTTCAACCAGAAGAAGAGGTTATGGTTGAGGTCCACAATCTTCACAATGTAGAAGACACAGAGACATGAAGTGTTCCAGAAACTGCAACTGCTCATACATACACTAAGATTTGCGGTCTTGGCCCCTCAATTCTGGAACTCTCTCCCTATGGAGATTAGATCACTGACCTCTTACATGCAGTTTAGGAAACAGTTAAAGACCCGGCTGCTCCGCCAGGCATACGACTAAACCTCTCACTGCTACAGCATTCTCTGGACTCCAGCGCCATGAACCAGTTTGGTGTATGCGCGCTTTACCAGCTTATTTAACATACCATATTTGAAGATCATCAAGTACTGGCAATGGATTAGTCAGCTTAAATTAAACCTGGTTTTTCATTGCGACATAGGCATGTCCTACCAAGGTAAACTGGGAACAAGTGTAGTTTCCCAAAGCCATTTCACAAGCTACTTTACATATGTGGGACACACAATGCACACTATAACTCAATTCCCTGCCTTACTCAGTACACACCTTAGTCAATGGCTCAAAAAAACATAAAAGGCTTTCTACAAAAAGCAAAATATATCAGGGTTGTGAGTTACAGTGTGTCTTATGCATTGCAATCCATAACTGGCTAATTTCCGACCTTTTTTGGTTTTGTGTTCCCCTAAATTTTAAGCTGTTCAAAAATTCTCCCATTTGTTTTAATGCACCACCCCATCAATAGGGATGTTTAGTTTCTACTATAGAAAATAAATGTAGTATGGAATTACACCAAACATGGCTTGATACATACATACCAAATCTTTACTCAATGAAGTCCCTTTGGTTTGGTGTAAGACTTATCAGTAGTTCTTCAGAAATTAGCTTTACAAAGACATGTTGGCTGAAGTTAACAGGGTTGAAAGCTAGAAACATCTAGACCCTTAATCAGTGGGTCATCTGCAGATGTTTGGATTTATAGGGGATTCCCACGAATCCAATACAAAAATAAACAAATGCAATTGGATGAGGGAGATTTCTCCCTCATCATCCATTGTAAATGTGAGAATCTGGTAAAACTGCCATTACAAAAGCGGGACTGACATCCAAACACCCAGCTCTTCCCTCACTCCTCTCCTCCCTAAATAAAATAGGCCACCAGGTCTCAAGGTTATACAAATTATTGAGCCCGCATTCATCAACATTGAATACCAAAACAATGCAGTTCTGATCGTCAGTCGCCTCCTTCTCGATCTCATCTTCCAAGGAACTCCCCTATCTCATTTTCGGCTTTACTAAAGAGACCCATCTCCCAGAAATAGACAGGGCACTCCGTGGCCTCCTCTTTACGGCAGCTGTGAAAAGTCGTTCTAAACAATTGGAAAGACACCAAAAAGGCAAGCTATGCCTGCTGGCTAAACTGGGTGATTAACCTCCGAGGAGCTGATAATATCACTTTACAAAACACTCCGGGGCGAACTTCACAAAGGAAACTTTGGAACTCACTAGATATCTACTTCAAAACCCACAAACCACCGGGAATTTTCATGCTCCCTTTTTCTTCCTACAGCTCCCGAGGGCCCGCTTATACTTTCGCGCAGCTTAAATAACCAGTCACTCGTAACGTGGACTGCTAAGCCAGATCGTGGTGGACACCTAACATCCAACTTCTTACATCTTACATCTAGCTTCTTGCCTCTTACATCTCACCTCTAACCTTTATTCTCTCTTTCCATTTTCTCCTTCTTCCTCTTATCTACTCTGTTCCTTTCCTTTCCATCTCCAATTCATTTGTTTTGTAGCCCCTCAGGAGCCCAGCCTAGGAAGGCTGCATGGTGGTTTTCCACATTGTTCTCAAGATCGTCCCGAATGACCACCACCATGGGTCATAATGCATTTCTATGCTGAATGTTGTGTAATTACAAGTATCGATTGTATGTACATTGCAATTTATGATTTGTATGATATATAACCCTGAAACGTCCAATAAAAACTTTTGAGATAAAAATTACATATCACAATTTAATTTTTATTTAGAAAGGATGACATATTTTTTACTGTAAAAGCCCAAAATAAATCGTCTAAAGCATGAAAGAATTCAGGATAATGAAAATGTTGTTTTGAAGCAGCAGTTGAGGCTGACAGTGCAATGATATTCAGGTCATTTGAAACTGTGTTTTCTTCACTATTCAGTTGATGTCCGTTATAGTGATACTGATACAGATACAATGAAGTGCAGTTGAAAATACAGAAACTCCACTACTTACAATAGGGTTTAGAGCTGTGTGGAATGCTGAAAAATGCTGGAAAATATTTTTAATAAATAAAGGTTCAAAGAACATGGAACCCTCAGTTTCTATCATAAACAGCTTTCACTTAGACGCAGTAATTACAAAATGCATATGCTATGAATGCAAAGGTGAGAAAACGTTGAAAATTAGTCAAATGTGTCAGCTACGACAATTTGTACTTATTTATGCATGTCACACGTTTACCCCTATATTTCTGCATTTGGAAACAGTTTCTCTAAAAAACAAATTGAAAGCTTAAATAGAGAGTAATAAAATAGATTGAGTACTGCGAGGTTTTGTTTAACAAGTTAAATACAAATGCAAGGACACCGATAGAGAACAAGATAAAAAGATCAAGAGGCAGCGCGTAACAACTGAGATGCGAGAAGTTGTGAAATATGCTGCTTTGCAACCAGGCTTGTCTTTTTTAAAACTTTAGGGGCCTTATTTATGAAGGCCTTGCGTCAGTTTTGCGGCGCCGGTGCGTCACTTTTTGTGACGCACCAGCGATGTAAAAAATGCGACTCGTTGCGCCATATTTAAAAAGTGATGCATTTAGGTAGATGCGTCACTTTTTGAACCTCTGCGCCACATTATACCTGCGTCAGGTATAATGTATGCAGAGGGGGTGTTCCCCCGCAAAAAGCCTCGATATAGTGACGCAGTGAAAGCTATGAGATTTCACTGCGTCACTTTTAGGAGTCTGTTGCGTCAAAATCTTGCGCCTGCCTCACAGCAGGCGTAAGACTGACGCAAGCCCTTTCACATGGGGCTTTCCCCATGTGAAAGGACGCATTGCTGGAGTTGCGTCACTTTTGTGACACACTCCAGCAATGCGTCACTTTTGCGCTTACAGATACGTCAGAAATACTGACGTATCTGTAACTCCTTGCGACATGATGCGTCATACATTAAATATGACGCATCAGGAATGTCTTAAGGAGTGCGCAGTGAAAAGTGACGCATTGCTGTTTTCACGCAGCGATGCGTCACTTTTCATAAATGAGGCCCTAGATTATTTGCAATGCGTCAAGGCAGCAGCCTTGAAATAAGCATTGGCAAAGAAAATAGAGACAGAGGAGTTGGTGATATAGACAAAGGTGTAGAGGTTGAAAACAGAAGTAGTAAGATATTTAGAGGTGAAGAAAGGGGAACAGAGGTAAAGCCAGAGAACAAGGAGGTGGTGAGGCGGTGAACTAACGTTGAGGTAAATTGAGAGGTTAGGTAGTGAGAGAGTAGTGAGAATAGAGAGATGAGGTAGTGAGGGAGAAGTTAAGTAGAGACAGTTGAGTTAAATAAAAAATTTGAGGGGAAAGGTATGATACAGAAAACTATGAAAGATCGGTAGAGAAACACAGCGAGAGATGGCAGCTTAATAGAGAGAAGTGAGTTGTTTAAAAAAAAAAATAGAGAGAAGTGAGAAATTAAGTAGATTGAGGAAATCTACAGGAAAGGGAGATAAAAAAAGGTTCAATGAGGTACAGATGGAAGGATAAGGTAGAAAGATCTTTGAGGTAGAGAGAGGGGATCAAAAGTGATCGCTATAGATGTAGGCACAGAGAGAGTAGCTAGGTCATGAGTGAAATACATTAAATGCATTGATGTTAACGGGTATATCGAGAAAGCGGTCTGGTAGACAAAGGTGAAGAAGAGAGAGCTGTGACTGAGAGAAAGGATAAAGGTACACAGCGAATTAGAGATAAAGCAAGGGTTTAAGAGCGAGAAGGTTATGGTAGAAGACTTGAGGTGACCTAAGGAGAGAGAAATGAAACAAAAAGATTTGTTTTCAATTTGAAAAAAAAATACGAAAAAAAAAGCAAAGGAGATGATGGACAGAGTGTTAAACATTGCAAGCACTCAAAGCTAGTCAACTGATCTGGGTTTAATCCATCATCATTGTTTATCTCACTCCGCCACCCTAGTTCAGACATTGCTATATGCAAATCAGTCTGACACTGTGCCTCATGGGAACAGTCCAGCCCGACCTGCCAAGCCATGTCTTCCCTGGACCGGAAACAAGCATCCTGGGACCAGTTTCGGGCTCACAGCCCTCATCAGCCAGCTTATCTTGAAACCAGTGGCAAAGTGAGCAAGGGACCCACGTCTGGGCATACCCTGACAACTCAGGGCGAGCAAAGCAAAACCCAAGGGGATGATGGACGGAGTGTTGAACATCTCCCTGTGTTCGCTTTTTTCAATTTGAATGCCAAAAGTTGCCTGAGAGCATGAGGGTTGTTCACTACTCATGCACAGGCATACAAAAAGGCTACCACTTAATCCACAACTGTTGCACCATGTTGTAGAGGTGCATATATGTGCTGTCTGGGATAGAATGTATACTACAAAGATACCCTTCTAGTACATAATTCTATGCCAAGACAACATCCTAAATATTACACACAATGTATGTGCTGTGAAGTGCTGCACACAGGCAATCAATGAAATGTTTGCAAAAATGAAATCATTTCTCCATGTTAGTGTCAGTTTTAAGTGGGTACTACTTTTGATTCAAAGCCCAGTCTGGCTCTCTTAGTAGATCAGACTTTGTGTCAAAAACTATAGCTATTTGCGCAGATCTGCTCATGTTACACCCACTTAGCGCTCACTTGGCGTAAAGTAGCGCAAATCAATATCTGCTCTGAGAAAAGGGCACCTTTCCAGCACCAAAAAACTTTTGCACAGGGATTTAAATACAGTTGCAAGAGTTTGCACTGCTTTGTCCTGTTGCAATCCCTTAGTAAACGTGGCCTACTTTTCTGCTAAGCATGCCGGGCTTTCAAAGTAGAAAAATAAGCTTTTTTTATGCAGGAATGTTAACCGTCTTACATACTTCACCAGGGGTCCCCTTGGAAGGTGGGCAATAGCCCACTTTGCCCATGCCTTAGAATGCCTCTGCATCCAGTTCTCTCTATTGCTTGGTAATTGCTTTTACATAGGGCTTACTACCACTGATGAGATGTGGAGGTGCCTTACACTGAGCAGTACTCTGCTCTGTAAGCCAAGTTTAGTGGTTAATCCAGTAGGTAATGGATTAGTCTTCTGTTCTCAAATCATTCCAGGCATTTGCTAAAGCTTCTCTGTGGAAGATCAAAATGATGGTTGAGTGGGAATTAAGTTAAATCTATGGGGGAGGTTTACTAAGCTTTCGCTCAGTGTTGGCGTCACAAAAGTGAAGCAAAACACAGCAAAATAAATTTTTGTAATTTACTTTCCAGTGCTAAACTTGTTTAGTGATGGAAATAATGTAAAAGTAATACGAAGCACTACATTGTGCTTATTTGCGTTATTTTGTGCCATGGGGGAGGGGGGGGGGGGCACCAAGGGTTGTACATGGGCGTTCCCATGCAACCACCTAAGGTTTCTCATGCTAAACCCAATTTACTAAAAACAATAGATTGGGTTTAGTGTGAGAAAATTCTTCCCTTTTCAACTAGGCGCAAGGAAGGAGAAATGCTTTAATTTCTCCTTCCTTTTCTGACTTTGCATGTGTGCTGCACTGTGCAGCATACATACATTGTGGTAAATGCTTTCCCTTGTGTCAAGCATAGTACTTTGTAAAGGAAGAGTACCCTTCCGTTCAAAACCTATGCTGGACTCCTGTACACACACACTAGCACTGCGGCTCTAGGGTGTGTGTATGGCACACAGCAGCTGTAATCAGCACCGGCGCAAGGGAAAGGGGAGGAGAGAGCCATGTCTTTGACTATATGGCGCTCCCCTGCTCCCTTTGTGTCGCGCAACACAGCGTAGCCTCGCAGGGGGTTGTGCTGCATTGCACATCTTTTTTTTCAAATCTCCCCCTAAGTCTCTTCCTGTCCCTGCCTGCTTTGATTAGAAATAATGGGGCTGATTCACAGAACTAACCTACGACAAAATCCTAAACTTGCTACTTTTGATATTCACAGAAGGCATTGAGTAATCTTAAATAAGGATTTTGTCTTAAATTAGGATTTTGTCTTGAATTAGGATTTTGTCTTAAATTAGGATTTTATCTTAAATTAAACTTAACACAAACTTGGGTTAAACCTAAATTTAACTTGAGACAAAATGAACAGTAGAGCTGCGACCATCTCTCAGCGGCACGTGACAAAGCGCCAAGATGCTCCTTGGAGTGGTAGTGCGCTATACAAATGTACATCACATCACATCAAAAGTTAGTAGAGTGTTCTGTAAAAAGCAGTGTATTTTTTATATGTTGTTGATGCACTAACTAGATTTACACAGAATGTTGACTTATTTTTAAAAAGTGAAAAAGTAAATTATAATAACTGGCAAAAGTTAGCTGTGTATGTATTTGTATAGGGATGGTTTGACTTGTGTATACAGCAAGTTATATGTAAGTAGTGTTACAATAAATTGGAAGATAAAAAATGAACAACAGATAGGTATTAGATACCCTTTTTGTGAGATAATAAAATACCTGCTAATGTAGAGAAACTAGTAATGGCAAAAATAACATCAACTTTCATCATTCTTTTCAGCATTGCTAAGGGCCGTTATGGACTGCTCTACAGCACTAACTACATCTCCACAATCCATGCAGTATTAGTTCTAATATTATTTTTTATTTCAAAGGTGCATTAGCTGTTTGTAGCATATTCTACACTAAGGGCCAGATTCTGAGTTTGGCAAACGGGTTACTCCATCACAAAATGGTTGGATATCCCATCTGCCATATTACGAGTTCCATTATATTCCATTGGATATAATGGAACTCGTAATATAGCAGACAGGATATACGTCTCATTGTGATGGAGTAACCCGTCCGCCAATCTCGTAATGAAGCCCTTAGTGTAGATCAGGGGTCTTCAAACTGTGGGGCGCGACCCCAAGGGGGGCCGTGGAGCGATGCAAAGGGGGTCCCACCTTCACAGTGTCACTTCTGCCCTGGCCTCCTGGGCTTCAGCCCCCCTCCCCCCCCATCGGGCTTCTGTAGTGCAGCTCGTGCTCCTGGGGCCTCGGCTGGGCAGTGTTTGGAGTCTTATCTCCGGCCCGAGTTTTTCACAGGTCATTAAAGACTGTTAGCATATTTACATGCCTTTGTTAACTGATTACCAAAGCTTAGTTTTTTATGGTTCCAGTACCCCCTGGGCCCCCACTCTGCCTATTCCTTACATTTGTATTTTTACACTTACTGCTGTAGTGTGAGAATGCATTTAATGTAAAGAAATATAAAGTTGGGTTGCCAAAAGAAACATGCCTGCTATGTGTTGTTTAAAGATCCTGCAGAGACCTGCTCTTGACACTAAATTGAATTATAAATAAAAAAGTATGTATTAATTAGTGATGTGACTTTTCTGTCTTTATGTTCTTTAATTATTAGTCATGGATCATTGAGGCATCCCTAGAACACATTTAAAAGTACTTTCTATTTATATTTGCTGTTCTAAGTATTCACAGATAAGTGCAAAATATATAGCTGTAGGTGATAATGAGCTGGTAACCCTAATCCTTAGACTGGAAGTTTGTTGCAGGATCAACACATTATTTATTTCCTCCACCCTCGAACCCTGAATAATGCCATTATAGCAATAGTCGTACCCTACGCTTTAAGTTTCTGGGAATGCACCCTGCTTACAAACTACTCACTTCTCATTCTCACCTTCACTTTCACGTTCACCCTGCACTCCCAGCGAACACAATGCACTCCCACTGATCACCATGCACTCACACTGATCACCATGCACTCACACTGATCACCATGCACTCACACTGATCACCATGCACTCATAGCGATCACCATGCACTCATAGCGATCACAATGCACTCACACTGATCACAATGCAGTCACAACATTCACCCACTCACCCTGCACTCACAGCGATCACAATGCACTCACACTGATCACAATGCAGTCACAACATTCACCCGCTCACCCTGCACTCACAGCGATCACAATACACTCACACTGATCACAATGCAGTCACTACATTCACCCGCTCACCCTGCACTCACAGCAATCACAATGCACTCACACTGATCACAATGCACTCACACTGATCACCATGCACTCACACTGATCACAATGCACTCACACTGATCACAATGCCCTCACACTGATCACCATGTACTCACACTGATCACCATGCACTTACACTGATCACCATGCACTCACACTGATCACCATGCACTTACACTGATCACCATGCACTCACACTGACCCCTATGCACTTACACTAATCCCCATGCACACACACCGATCCCCATGCACTCACACTATTCACCCACTCACCCTGCACTCACAGTGATCACAATGCACTCACACTGATCACCCTGCACTCACACTGATCACAATGCACTCACACTGATCACAATGCACTCACACTGATCACAATGCACTCACACTGATCACAATGCGCTCACACTGATCAAAATTCACTCACACTGATCACAATGCACTCACACTGATCACAATGCCCTCACACTGAACACAATGCACTCACACTGATCACAATGCACTCACCCTGATCACAATGCACTCACACTGATCACAATGCACTCACACCATTCACCCGCCACTCACAGTGATCACAATGCACTCACACTGATCACAATGCACTCACACTGATCACCATGCACTCACACTATTCACCCACTCACTCTGCACTCACACTGATCACCATGCACTCAGACTGATCACCATGCACTCATACTGATCACCATGCACTCACACTGATCACCATGCACTCACACTGATCACCATGCACTCACACTGATCACCATGCACTCACAACATTCACCCGCTCACCCTGCTCTCACAGTGATCACTCTGCACTAAAAATTCGCTTGCATTGTTCACTCAGTACCTCACCCTGCAGTCACACAAGCACACTTCTCACCCTGCACTCATATGACACTCCACTCACCTGTCTCCCCCTTACTGTTCAATCTGTAGCTCACTCAAACAAGGCCATCACTAAACCATGCACTGATTCGTCCCACTCTGCACTTACAGCCGAACCCAAATTCATATGGTCACCTCACTCACCCTGCAGTCACTCCTTTTACCATACTCTCACACTGTTGCATTGCTCACCGTGCAGTCACATGGGCACTCTTGTCACCCACACAGTGCAGAAGGTTAAAGTGCCTGGTACAAAGAAGATGTACCATGCACATCAGAGAACTGAGTGTGAGTAAACTATGAGTAGCGCTATAAAAAAAATGAAATGTTTGTCAGACAGGTGCTATAGAGAGATGAGGTGTATTGTTGGTGAGTGGTAGTGAGGGAATTTATGGCGAAGGTGAGAAGACTGTTGCACAGTGTGCGACCAGTGCTTGGACAATCCCTGGCTGGGAGTGTTAACCCCCCCCCCACCCGAAGTTCGGGTCTAGTGGATGCCCTGCTTCTGCCTATTATTTTCCTTTGTAGTGCGCTACTGTTACCAAAAGGTGTCCTGGGGCTAATAACCATCTGCCTGTAATGTGAGAGGGATCCGGGGTTGGGAGAGGGGAGAACAGAGGGATGGAAGGAAGGGGGTGAGAGGAAAGGGGCATGGGTAAACTGCTTAACTCTGCACAAGACCACCACGGTTTGAATGCACCCTTGCTGCTCCCAGCCATGGCCAGGTGAGCTTCTAATGTGGCAGCGTGTATTCCTGCGGATTGGGAGGCCCTTCACAGAGGTTGACTAGACATCTTTCTGATGTTAATTGCTGTATTTTGGTTATAAACTGGTACTGATGGGGTGAAATCTTTCCTCAGTATTACTGTGTTAAAAAAATTCTAAATAATAAAGCTATGCTACCCCAAAATACGCAGCATCACAGAACATTATTTACATTTTCTACTCACACAATTTAGTGAAGCCTGTCGCAAAATTTGGTCCTCACCTTCCTCATAACCTAGAGGTTTAGAAATTTTTGTCAGGAGGGGTCCTTATGCTAGAAAATGTTGACAGGGGGGTCTCGGCATCCAAAAGTTTGAAGACCTCTGGTGTAGATTGTCAGAGGTGTCTCCATATGCTTTGAATGAGATTATAGTAACAGCCTTGTATGGATGTGAGCGGGTAAATAAATGAAATGGTACCTCATTATGTGTCTTTATTAAATGTTCAGGTATTTCCATGTCTTGGTATTTTCTATGGGCATGAGAAGTATTGCTGGTCTCTCTTTTAGTTTGTGCAAAACAATATTTTAAAGTGGGTACAGGTAGTATTTGCCCTGTCATGTGTTGGGGGACTTTAGGCAAGTATATCTTTTAGGATTTTGGCTGTTGGGTATTGGGAGTTAGTGCTTGTCTCCCTTATAACCTGCAATACCTCATTTACTTCTATTTCTATCACATATGGGCATGGTTTTCTTCTCTTACATGAATTATGAAATCATCTTTTGTAGTGACCCTCCCATGGCATACATTAGAATATATTTGGTGCATTTCAAATTCACAATTTCTGTCAATGCACTTTTTTGTTTGTAGGTGTAACCCATGTGACGTAGCAATTGCTTTCTTTCTGGGATGTTAAATATTTGGTTTGCTGTGCCATTGTATGTGCAAGAAGTGTAGTAGTATAAATTAATAAATAAATAAAGTTTATACACTTGTATTTACATATAAATGTATGCAGCTGCTTGTATTGCTTATATTTACATGTATGTTTCTATAACCTCCACGAGATTCTGAGGATTTCCGCAAGCAGAGAAACTCAATTCCGCCGTTAGTGCTGAGTGGGGGAGTGAATGCAACAGCCTCAGTCAAAGTTAATTCTTACCACATAATCTGGTACTCGAACACACTTGCGCCTGCTTCTTGCCCAAAAACCATTCTACCATCCCTCTAAGATATCTAGTGTTCAAGGTGTGAGCGGTTTAACGAGGTCTGTTGTTTTCTTTGCTTTTGAATCTTACCTTTTTGCTTTTTCATTATAAAATACAGGCACTTAATTTTTGGGATTTATTTAGTAATTCTTATACCTAACGAGTCTACAAAGTAAATTGAATTGAAGACATGAAAGAGGATAGCATGAACAACTGATGGGTGACAACTACTGATCTTGGCGCTGTATAACCTAAATCATTAGCAGAGTTGCCAAAATCAAAGCCAACCTGAGTAAAATGGGATATTTGGAAAAAAAGTTCAAATTCATATTAAAAAAAATGCACCATGCACTATGTCAGAGTTCAGTTGCCATCCAAGCTGGGCTGACACTACCTATAAGTCTCTGCTTCAGTGCATCTCACTAACTTCAAACATTGAGTTTTCATATGTCTGCATAAGAAGTAAAACACACTTTAGCCATGTCACCTGTTCAAGTGATGTGTACATCTGATGTCAAAATGTCAGATCCACCAAATTGCAGTGTGCACTCTGCACATGGAAGAATTCTTACAACCTCTGTCCATAACAAACAAGAAGTAGGAGAATCACAACTAGGGGTGATCAAGGGTTTTTTACATATGTGCAACCTTCCTGCACTCTACTGGGCTCAACTGCTGTTGTTGTGAACCTAATTCACAACCTCATATTGGGGCTTCCTTAGGAGTAAGGTAAATCTGTAGCCTCTTCCCGTGTTCAGGACTTCCTTTTCCAGGCACTTCTAGTACATGCACATGGGTATTTTCGCTCTCGCTATCTTTGTGCCAACAGGCATAAGGGTGCATGCGAGTGACGTCTAGACTGGGAGCAGAAATCGGAGAGTTAGATAGCAAATGTTTACACGCTAACAAAACACTCGAGTTCTAGGGACAGGCAAAATGTCATTGGTTTATTTGTTTTTCTCTGTGAAAGCTAAGTTAGCGTCATGCAAAGGTCACCCACTATTCCAGTCGAGATAGGGCTATGTAAGTGGCTTTTTGATGGTCCTAGCTAGTGGATGGCAGAGCTTTTGCTGAACCCAAACTTTGCCAGCAGAACTGAGTTTACAGCCTACCCCTACTCTTAAGATGCTTCACATTGTTTTGCAGCTTTTCAGTTATAAACTTTGTAATGTAATTTCTTTTCTTTTGGAAGACAAAAAAGTATCATTTCTATATTTAATATTTATTGGTCCTTAGGTTTCTTTATGTTCACTATTGGGGTGAGCTTACATTTTTTAACACATTTTGTATAATTACTTTATTATCTATTCTTGAAGGTTTGTAATACGTTTTTTTCCTAAACTTTTATTACTTTAGATAGTAGATTAAAAAAGATAGAAGTTGGAGAGTGTTTTGTAAATTGCTATTTTACATTTTAGCTTAATTTATGAGTAGGTTGTAGTTTAAGTATAAGTTTTAATTACTTGGGGGCCGATTATGATAGCAGATAATCTGCATCCTCCGGGCCGGCGGAAGCCACCGCCGGCCCAGAGGATACGGATTATCCGCTGCGGACTGAGAAAAGACCACCGCTTTTCCGCTGCAGTCGCCTTCCGACCGCGGCGGAAAAGCTCTAACATGGCTGGCGGTGTCTATCAGACACCGCCAGCCATATTAGGATGGCGGCGCTCCTATGCCTTTCCACGGCGGCATTTCCGCTGTGGAAAGGCATACAGTGTTTTCTTCGGGGCCAGTTGCGGGCCCCCAGGGGTGAAGGGGGGTGGGGGTGCACATGGGGGGTACCTATGGTACCCCCTGCCTTTGCGTGCATGAAGCGGCAGGCACCACGCGGTGCCTGCAGCTTTGTGCAAGCAAAGGCAAACATGCATTTTTTAACAATGCGGCGCGTGCTGCTTCAAGCAGCACCCACCGCAATGTTAAAAATACAGGATGTGACCGCCAGGGTGGCGGTCACATCCTAATTAGCACGGAGGGACAGCCGCTGCCCCTGCGGACGGTCCCTCCTTCTCTGGGGTGGCGGACGGACGCAGGCCGTCCGCCATCCTAATAGGCCCCTTGGTTAGGTAGTTGTCGAGAAGTATATGTTTGTTCTTTAACACCATCGCTGCTGATGGTTTTCCCCTCCTGTGCTGAGCTATCAGTAAATCCCATTGTTCATGACGAGCTCAGCTCGTCATCAGCACAGCTCAACCGTGTGCCTCATGACTAGCTGAGCTCGTCATGAGCATCGAAGGGGTTAAGGCTCTGGTTAGAGAATGTGGAAGAGTTTCCTTGTCTTGCAGTGTTTGGTGTTTTAGAAGTTTTTGTAAATAAAATGTGTCTGCCCTATGTATTGTTGATTTTGTAGTGTAGTTCCTATATTCCCAATAGGTTCTGCGCATTGGAATACCATATACTATAGTTTAGACGTAGGACTGAGGTAGGACTTAATTGTGAGTGCCAGCAAGCTCAGTGGTCACTAGAAACGTTCTCGAATAAACAAGAAAGGATTAGTTTCTGACAATCGCATTAACATGACAACTTTGTTTCCCAAGAATAAGAAATCAATCTCTAGAGTCGCGGAAACAATAGATAGCTATTTTACTCAGTCAATCGTGCATGCTTCGTTTCACCAGAGGTGCTGAGAAAATAGAGAGACAGTTGTTTTCAATAAAAGATATTTACTGAACAGTCTTCTTCCTCAAGCATAAGAAATGTACTGCTACAATCGGAATACTGGTTATAAAGTACAGGGCATACAATACGAAAAGTATTATAAAGTAGTAGTGTAAAAGCATGATATGGTTTATAATCCATAAATTGCCTTAAAACATATAAAATACATACAGTGATAAAATAATGACTAAAAGCACTCAACTGGTGCTTCTAAAATACGCCTACCCCGGTGTACCTAACCTAAGTCTAGTACAAGGGAAGAAGTAAGTGAGAAGTACCTTAAGTTTACTATTTCTCTGCCAAGGATCTCTCCAAGAATTCTCTAAGGGTCTAATCAGCTCCGTACCTTGGTTTAGAATGAAGGAGGTCTTGTATCGCTCTCTCAGGACTTGATTTCCCAGCAACCCGCAAGGGTAGCCTGGAAACACTGGAGGTGGATTTCTCGGCAGGAGAAAGGACAGCGTCTCTCAGTGAGTCAGCTGGAGGGTCGGCTTCCTTCGGCACTTGCTGCTGCAGGGCGTCGGGCAAGTAGTTAGTCGATCTGCTCCAAACCACGTGTGTTTGTCTGGGCAAATGTAGGCATATTTATACTTTGAAGGTGCCGAGTTTGACGTATGATTGGACTTAATAACGTCACTCAAAGACCCATTTCTGTCTGTGAAAACTCCATGATTTCCTAGATAAATTAGTATTCAGGCGAGGGGAAGTCCCTAGCTGCTGAAGGCGGGTTTCTCTAAGAAATCGTTGTTGATTCTTGGAACTTAGTGGAAGTAGTCATGCCGTATTTGGGATGTATAGGCTCAGTCCAAGTATGGTAATGATTTCTATGCCTATATAAGGATCGGGTCATTTATACCTATAAAAGGGCATGATTTGGGAAAATTACACTAGGGTCCTAGATTCATTTACAACAATTTGATTGTCTGATTGTATTGGTTAAGGTTGTTTATAGTTTTTATTCTATTGGTTAGTTTAGTTTTAGTTTGAATTTTTGTTATGACCTTATTGTGCATCAATCCTGATGACTTATATTTGGGGGGGAAAAAATTTGCATTGCTACCAGGCAATGAAAATATGTATGACATCAGTATTTTAAAATGGGAACTTCACCAGACAACTTTGAAAAAACAGAGTGTGTCATTTCTGTGTACCAGATAGGTAGTTACCTATGGCAGCTTGCAAAGAAGCAATTAAAGTGTATTATTTGAGTAGGTAAAGGAGCACCAGATGCCTGGTAAGGTTAACTGAATCAGCAGGTTTGCTGAAAGGTTTAGAGGTGCCAAAGAAGCCTATAAAGATAGCGTGTGTAACATTGAGTTGAATGCTGTATGCCACCACAACTGGGCAAAAGATTTTAACATATGTCTTTGATGCTAGGGCATGGGCAGGACTACTGGAATTATGTGGTAGTAGATGGCCAAATGATGTGTAAGAATTGATTAAATTATGTGGCTAGTAAAGGCAAAAGGTGTGCTGTAATGCAGCATATTCAATGGCGGTGTTCATTTTTATATACTTTTTTTTTATTTTAAGAGAGATTATTGCTAGGCCGGTATAAAAAGTAAATTATGCTAGCAAAATTCCTAAAACTATGGCATTATACAACATCACACAATTATGCCACCATTAATGGCAAAATTATAGAGTAAGAACAACTTCAACAGCTAGAAAGCAATCAGCTGTTATTCATGGCAACTGTATATTTCACGCTAATATTTTAGCACAAAATGCACCCTCTTCTCAAAAACTGGTCAGAGGACGTGTTTCAAGCTAAAGTGTAGTACTAAACTTATGGATTAATATTTCACATAATTGTGTGTACATTTATTAAATTTCCAGGAATTTCTCGTAACTGCTGAGAAGCAAATTACTTAAATTCCACTCACTCCTAAGTAGTATGGTTTGGGTAAAGGTCTCACTTCATTAGTACCAGTTCAACATCTGGATAGAGTAATCAGCTACTCATGACTAGTCAACCTTGGAAAGCGTTTGCCACTGTGTATGAACTGATCACATTGAGGAACTGTAACTTTTCACCTATTCAAGTGTGACTCTTTTTTAAGTTAAAATCAACACCTGACACAGCAGAATGTGAATTATGTACCAAGTGTGGCAATTCCATAACTGGGTGTAATACCAAGGGAGAGCTCTCAAATTCCAGTGGCATAAGGTATAATGTACACAAAAACATCAAAGTGCGAGTTCAAGTGGCTCAGAGCATAGAGAGCACTGAAGCAGCTAATTTTTGTACCTGTGCGATAGATAAGCTCAAAGTCAAAATATAAATTGTCAGTAGAGGGAGTAAACTCAGCACCAATCACAGCAGCTCACCAACAGAACCAAGAGGGCAAGAGACAGATCATTGTTATCAAAACTCAGCAAATGGCTTGAAGAAACTCGACCTAAAGGTATCAGAGTGCATAACATTTGCACTAGTTGCGTTAAAGATGGACATGCTCATTTTGTCAGGCACAGGGAGATAAAGTGATTTTCCCAGAATCACAGGATGTTGAGCGTCCCTGCTGAGACTTTATCCCGGTTCCCCAGCTTCGAGGTCTACTGCTCTAGCCATTAGGCCACTCCCTTGCCCCTATTTTCAGACAGAGTACCAATTAACATATTGGTCATCAATAAAAAAAAAATCCTAATCCTAATATTCTCCCAATAACCAATACAATTTTAGACATATTGAGGCAGTTTGAAAATGGTTATTCTACCATTGGGTAAACCTTGACATATGTCAATGGAAACAGCAGGATTTGAACCCTTGACCTTCAAACCAAGAGTTAAAATTACTTAAACATCATGCAACGCAGTGCAGTAACTAGTGCTACTGTGCTGGGTTGCATCAGTTAAAGAGAGCAGGAAAGTGCACTGTGTCCTAAGATACGGCACAGTACTGCTCTCTCCCTTGTCTGGGCACACAATCAGACTGCCTTGAACCATACATACTCCTTTACACCATAGTACAATGGTGTATGTGTGATATCTAGCATAGACATTGTGCTTAGAAGTTACACCTCCAGTATAAAATGCTATGCCTAGACAAACTTCAAAATGATTCCCACTTTGGAGTGTTGTGTACAGTGCTGTACACATACAAAGTCTGAAATAAAACCATCTATCAAACTATTGTTAGTTGATATGGCTTTGCATCAAAACCCATGGGTGATTGCATAGGAACACCTATGTACCACCCATGGAATGGTCCCTGCAGCATAGAAATGCAAACATCTACTAAATATTGATTTCTGCTACTGTTCCAGCCTAAACAAGTTGTGCACTGACAGGTAAATTCAAAATAAACATTTTCCGCTGGTTTACGACCCCTATAAGTCTAATAAAGTAGCTATTAGGCCACAATCAGCAGACTGGGGGTGAACTGCTACTTGCAATGCAGCCATCTCCAAGTCTGTCAGACATCAACATGCAAATTACAGACAAACACATGGCTTTACAGTATTAGCGACACACAAATTCATGGTCTGTGTAAATAACGGACAGGTCGTCACTGTAGTCCTGCATTACATTGTGCTAAGATCACACAAATGTACTTAAAAACAGATGTGGTTGTTTAAAGCCACATACAAACCTAAATCCTTTTCAAAAGACTCTTCATAATCGGCCGCTATGAGTGCTGTTGTCAGGGCTTAGACAGTGAGATTTGGGGTCGCTGTCTAAAATAGTATAGTGGGTAAAAATAACAGGTGGGATTGCTACTCCAAGCGATTGCCAGTGATTAGACTATTTGCAACCATATGTCCCATCACCTTTTGGGTGTTTGAGTTCCAGTAGTATGTCTAGAACCTGAGCCTGGTGCAGCTTTCCGACTTTTACTGCCAATTCTGAAAATTACTGGCTTTCCACCTATTCAAGGAGTACTTTGTGTGCAGATTTACAATTTATGGGGTAAGCCAGTCATTATATACATTTAAGTTTCAACTTCAAAAAATGACAGGTTAAAAATGACATAAACATGGCAAACCTGACTCAGGGTCTCAGACCCAACTGCCAATCCAAGATGACATTTGGAAGATGGCACACCTCAAACAACCCAAGTGAAGTTATCCTCCTGCTTGTCTTACATGGGCTTGGTAGTTCTCTCTGGAAACTCATGACTACCCTACTCACATACCACAGGATCAATTATTTTAAATGATGTATTTCAACTACACACACTCTTCTGCATCTCTACTATGGAAAGCCTTGATGGGAGACTTGCCAAATCAATGCATGGAGGCCGGGCTCCATGTGGCCATTCCTTGCTTTTTGCAAATCGTTTGATCAAGTGACTGGCGGCCTCATGTATTAAGCCTAAGTTGCAAGAGAGGGGGACACACCAGCAAATAAAAAGGGCCAGAATTGGCTAAGAAACAATGCACAAAGCAAGCCGTGAACATGTTTGGCATGCATATTGTCCAACAAACAAAATGTAAAATATGATACGATCTCTCCAAAATTAAAAATAGTGTATTTATTTAACATTCAGAAGGATTTCACCATAGTACATCAGATGAAATCTCTACATATAAAATCATGTATTAAAAAGTGATAGTCTTTCAACATGAACTTAGAAACATTAATGGCTCGCCCCCAAACAACAATGCAATTTGCGAACTAAGAAGCAAGTTAGTAGACATATAAACCATAAATATTGCCTAGATTCTTATTACAGATAGAGCAACACTATAGTCTATAAAATCAAACAGAAAAGGTGTTTGCACTGCTTCATCCAAACTCAAGCACTTAAAGGTTCTCTAATAAGTGATGATAAAGAAAAAGGAAGCTCTGGGAAATACAATGTTTGCCTAAAATCACACAATTTGGACAAGCAGAGAAGCTTGTATTGATTACAGGTTACCTGGTTTCACATTTTGAAATTCAGCCACCAGATGTATATCTTGGTCTCTCTCTACTTTTTTACATCGAAGGTCACTGTTAAGCCCGGGTGGTAAACTCCTCTTCAATTGAGTTTTCCGCACTCCACGGAGCACAGTTTTTGTCCTTATGCTCCCCAATTTTAAGTTGGTGACCGAGGGTGAGAAAAATCCACCTCCAGGTGAGATTTTCTTTGTTCTCGCACCTTATCGTCAAGCTGGCGAGTGAGAAAAATTCACCACCCAGCGATATTTCTCAGCGTAGGCAGTCGAATTTGCTAAATGATGATGGTCACAGGTGGTCACGATTGCTCGCGTTAAGATACTTTCTGTTTGCATTAGGAAAACTGACACTTGAGTAGAAAATCTACTTGAGTGTCAGAAAAGAAGCAGCACCCGCCTGCGTTGCGCATGGTGCCATTCGCGTTCATTTCCAAGTTTACGGCACTGAAAATAAACGTGAACAAGCATGTCCAAGTGCACTATGCCGCTAGCAGAACTCCGCTTAGCGCACAGGAGTTTTTGGTCACTTCGCAGCATTCCGCATAGCGGAACTCTGTGAACTTCACCCAGGCTTAGCCAGTGTTTTGTCTTTATTCTTGGTGCACAAGGGAAAACCGACAAAACATAGGAGACCCGACTCTACCCCCCGTTCCAACTACAAAGCTAAGAATGAATTTTTCTGGGGGGGTTGCACAGCCCAAGCACTCCCCCCCCCCCCCCCACACCCTGAAGCTACAACCCTGGCTGTTGCAAATCAGAGCTGTAGAACGCATTGCTGAACTCCCCAGGCCCTCTCTATCTGGGTGTAGCTGGCACATGGTCTGAGGGGATGGGTGAAGCTGTCCCCACTTCCCGCAGAGACAGAAGTGGATATACCATTTTGGAGGAACTGCAGTCCAATCCTGATATTTTACAAAAACCTTAACCCCGGAGAACTTTGCATGTCATTCAAAATTGCTTATACAACCATAACTTATTTTCAATGCACTCATACAGTGGGACGATCAAAGCTAGAGCGCAAAAGTACATAGACAAGTTATCTGAATCTAGATGCAATGTTACCAAATGTCAATGTTGAAAGTAAAAACAGGCAAGAATGAAGAAGCATTTGCAAAATGCTATAAGTATTTTTTTCAATTTGATATTTTGCATGAAATGCAAGGGCTTACAAGTAATAAAATGGCCCCATTTATTATAGGTTATTCTACAAACTCAATTTTCCACAGTCATGGTTTATTTTCTATTATAAAATACACAAATTCATCAATATTATATGAAAGAATAAATTAAGCAAAATAAACTATCGAATAGACAACACACTTCAGAGTCATAACTTTTTCTCAAATAGACACGATTCTAAATAAGTGTGAGAAGACAAGGCACACATTTTCAGTACAGATCATTAAAAGATGCTCTTCAAAAATTACACACGAGAATCAAAGAGAATGCAATGTTTATTTTGTCTGAGAAGGTTATGATGGAAGCAGAAGGATGTGATCGGGTACCTCAGTGATGCCTTCCCACGATGGAAGAATACCTCACTTCCAGGTTCGGAGTAACTTGCAGAGCACTTGCTTCAGTTTGATATGTTTCAGAATCAGAATAATGCATTGTGCTGGCATATAGGAGGTAATGATTATCTTGCAAATTAACTTAAACATAGTCGAAATTGCAAACATTAAGGCAAACGTTGCCAGAAAAAAGAAAATCTGGTCCAGAAGGAGGGATCCAACTATTTTGGCTGCTCCAAAGTGAGCTTCCAGCCGGGGCTGACTGAATCCTCTGGCATTCTCTCTCATACGACTGACATGTCTGCCGAGGGATATGAGGATGAGCGTGATGGAAGAAATATCAAGCAGAAGAGGCAGGCAGAAGCCAAAAATGTTTAGTAAAATTTGATACAAACTATCAAAAACGACTTTCCCATGAATAAGAGTAGAATTATTGATTGTATCATTTCCATTTTGAGGGGATTTCTTGTATACTTCCCAGTATATTGGAATACTGAACACCAAGGAGCTCACAACAGATGCCAAGAGCAGCCAGGGCACCATCTTGGGGATCCTAGGTTTTAAGTAGAAGAAGAGGGGGTGGTTGAAGTCCACAATCTTCACGCTGTAGAAGACACAGAGGCAGGAGGTGAACCAGAAACTGCAAGTGCCAGACCAGATCAGGAGCTGACTTATGACTATAAAAGGGTATTCCAGGGTTTCAACATCCAGCCTTTTGAAGGAAACATAAAAGTGCGCTATGTGGGTACACTGAAAGCAAGTACTGGAGATCCCCAGAGCCACTACGATAAGATCACAGATGTTCAGGCTCTTTCCCCTAGTCCAGGCAATTGCATTAATGGTCACATTGAACCCACTGGCAAGTATTCCAATCCCATTCACTATGAATGAGAACATCAGCATTTCTGTTGCATACAAAGGATCCATTTTCTGATTTTTTTGTTGACAATCTCCAGAAGATCTCACAAACACTAGTGCTGTTCTCGCTAGAGGATGTGTGTGTTGGCTGTGTGCAGGATTGCTTTCCAAATAGTCCCTAAGCATGCAGCTGCTGCCGGATTAACTTACCAATGATTTAATCGCTGTCATAATAGTTATTTTGATGTGCGCTGATGCAAATCTGACTGGTTTATGTTGTTGGGTTCTCAAGTAATCTGTTATCCAAATATGTAAGCTTATCATTCTGAGGTGGCCAAGAATTGTGGTCAGTAAAACCACAAAGGAGAAAATCCTTGTTGCACTATTTCCCATGTGTGGTGGAATGGGGATTAAATGGTGACAAGTGAACATGCACATTTCCTCCACTTTGGACATGTTACCCCTGTGCAGAATCCTCAGTGTAATGAGAAAACCGCGGACGTGATCGGGTTACCCTGGAATTTGCATTGAAATCAGAGGACAAAGTCCGGCACAGGTACCTATTCTCATCACAACGTCTATGTTTTGTGACAGAGGGTATTTATTAACTTCTTGCATACAAAAGGAACCTATGGTGCCTCTCTGTTGCTGATGATAGATTCTGCTACAGGTTCCTAAGCCTTATGAGCTAAACATGAACATTTGAAAGCAGTTTTCATGCCATTAGTTCTAGAGCAAACATACCTTCTTGTTTAATGGAAAATATTGGCATTTGCTGATGAAACTTTATCCAACCATAGTTATTCCTTCTCTTTGTATTTATAATTAACAGAAGAGTACCTTCTCTAAGATACCCTTGACCATCTATCATCAGGGGTGCATGTTGTCATGTTGCCTCCCAGATCTGGAGGATATGAAGATCAGCCTATTTTTACTCTTGTGCCGGAGACTCCCAAGTGAGTGTCGTAGCTTATTTTTAATTGATGCAGTAAGTAGAGGAATAATGATTTTTAAGGAGTACTTCCTCAGTTGCCTGCATTTTATTGTGTCAGGGATATGCATGTTTCATTCTCTATTGCAGTCTTTTTATTATCTATACTACTATTATAAAGAGAGAGCTGAAACCTTTGAGGCGGGTAAGCTCAAGAAGTACAGCACCAATCACAACACCTAATACAGCATTGGAAAGGGCAGTTGTAGTAGAAAGACATAGGCTACACAGAGGCCCACCATATACATTTGAAAGGTAAAATAACCTTACCAGCAAAGTAGTACCTTGTGGGCATGGGCAGGGCGCATCATTAGGACCAAAAAAAAAGCCTTCCTTGAGGGCATGTGGAAACAAGACATGTGCGTTGGGCTGGGGGCGTGTGCTGGGGGCGTGGCCAATGGGCGCGGCAATCAGCAAGGGGTATGGCCAATGTGCGTGACAATCGTCCGGCAGCAATCGCGCAAAAATAAGCGTGCCTTGAGGGCGTGTGGAAACCAAACGTGTGCGTTGTGCTGGGGGCGTGGCCAAGGCCAAAGGGCGCGGCGATTGCGCTGGAGCAAGGGGCATGGCCAATGGAGGCAGCAGTCGGCCGGAAGCAATCGCGCCGCATTCCTAAATCATGGTGCCAATAGCGCACCTGGGCGTACGCGTTCCTTGGGCGTTTGCGTTCAGCTGAAGGCATGGTAAATAACTGTTCGCTTGTGAGCGTGACCCTTGTGCTGGGGGCGTTTCATACATACTGTGTGCGAATGCACTGTGTGCGTTGTGCTGGGGGCGTGTCAGACATACTGGGGGTGAATGCCGTGTGTGCCTTCTGATGGGGGCGTGTCAGTTCAGACGGCGGCTGACGCGACTAAGCGTATCTGCTGGGACCATAACAGTTGAACTGACTGCACTTTCACAGCAGCGCATCGTCTCCAGCGCGCTCTCACCCACTTAACTCTCTGCATCAATGACTTTACACCACAAGCACAACATCAACCACAACTGGAGCCGGAACTCAAGCGGGGGCTGACGCTACTCAGCGTGCCTGCGGGGACAATAACTTCACAAATGACTGCACTTTCACACACGCTTACCTACGTCAGTGGAGTAAATACACACTAGAGACATCTGCAAATACTTATTACTCTGAGGTGCACACAGTATATGCACACACATGCCTAACTATTGTGCCACTTCATGCTTTTAAAAGTCCTCATTACACCATTTAAAACGCTGCCTGATATTTCATACCCGGACAACGTCGGGATGGGCTGCTAGTTCTCAATAAAAAGAAATCACAGTGTTTTACAGTTCATTAAGATAACAGCAGATGTGATAGGTACACACATCAATAGAAAGAAGACAAAATACAAAAAACATGGTAAATGTGGTTTGAGTAGAAAAGGTGGCATATGATGGAGAAATGGGGTCTCACTTACATTCTAATATAATCTAATAGTAAAGGAAATATTTGGCTTAGCCTTACATCGTTGTTATGTAGCATCATATGTACCTTGCAATTTTGGTATGTTGGTTTGCAATCCGCATGCAGATTATCTGCCCGCCAACCTAATGTGGCAGATGGTTTAGCATGGTCCGATGGTGGTGGGACCACCACTGAGAGCCTTACGGTGGCGGTCCCACTGCCATCGCAATGAGGCCCTAAGTTCTAACTGTAACCACCTACCTGCGACTGCCAGTAGATAATGTATATATATATTTTGGAGCTTGCAATATATATATGCTTAGCACGTTTCGCAGTAAGAGGGTATGGTGAGACGTTGCTGCAAAATGCCTTAAGTAAGGTGAGAAAGATCCTGAGGAGGGAACTACTTAATGCCAATTCCTCTAAGAAACATCCAGAAAGTAAGGGCGACATGAGTAAAGGCAAATTCAGAATGATAACTCCCTTTTCAACGGGAGCAAATGATTTAAGAACTATGCTGAAGAAAAACTGGCACATCCTCCAAACGGATAGTGTACCTAGAATGATTCGCCAGCACACCCTTTGGTCACCTTTAGTAGAGCTAGGTCACTAGGGGACATGCTTGTAACCAGCCATCTAGAAGGGCCCGCCCCCAAGAGCAATACATTACGGGAAATGAGGGGCTTCTTTCCCTGTGGTAGCTGTAAGGCCTGCGCAGGCAGCAGGAGAGTCCTATCGTACGAGATACTTGATACAGGGAGAACGATGCATATCAAGAAATTCATCACCTGCAGTACCCCGTATGCAGTTTATTGCCTGGTCTGTCCATGTGGCCTACGCTACATTGGCAGCACAATCAATCAACTCAAAATGAGAATTTTAGAACACCTTAGGGCCATTGAAAAAGCAGACCCAGCTTATCCAGTGGCCCGCCATTTCTCTGAGGTGCACAATAGGGACAGAAGCAAGCTGCAATATTTTGGCCTGGATACAGTTCCATTACACATCAGGGGTGGAGATAGACTGAGACGGCTCCGAAGACTTGAGTCAAGGTATATTATAGATCTATCCACTAAACACCCTAGGGGCCTAAACAGCGGGGAGGAGATGGCGGTTCACCTAGGAAAATGATGTTGAACCATGGGATTAACCGGGAATTCTGAACAGTCCTACTTTCACTGAAGCCTAATGCTTATGTGTGTGATCTAGCAAAATAAATATGACATACCTGACCTAACTGTAATGAATTTACAGATCATGTTGTGACAGGTTGTAGATAATAAGCACATATGAATCATTAGGGACAAGAATTGCTTGGGGGATGACTGCTGGAGGCATCCGTTCGAGGAAAGATGCATAAAGAATTGGAAATCTGTACCTATGCTAGTATGGCTATGCCATATGGATATAGAAACAGAGATAAAACCTTCTGTGTTTTGTTTTACGTTTTGTGTTTTGTTTTGTTTTTGATCCATTTCATTGACTTGTGATCCTTTAGAATTTTTTTGAGATCAGTTGAACCAAATTGTTTTGCTTTTTGCTCGGTCTAAGGTTTATTAATGACACGAATAATGGGGACTGAATGACATAGGACTTTTGCCGATCCACGGCTATGTGACTTGACATCTCAATATGGTTAATAACATGTACCTTCTGATTGTAGGCAGTAAAAACCTATCTGTAGGTGGAATATATCAACAACGTGTTGGCAATGTTATGTCACTCTTGTACACTTAAAGATGGCGCCTGTGGTGTTTCAGAGAGGTTTTGTCCTTTGTCTATGTCCAGTAATGTTAAGAAACTTTATTACCATGTCAAACACTAAGCGTCATTGACACTGACAAAGGCAGTACGCCGAAACGCGTTTGTGCGGTTCCTAACAATAAACTTGTGGATCGATGATTTACCCTCCTGAGTGCTGTGATTTCTGGTAAAGCAGACAAAAATAGTGAGCAGAATATATATATATTTAAATACATATATGAAATATTAAGTCCAACTCTTCCCGCTCCCAGCCGGTGACGAGAAGTGATATTTATTTATTTATTTAAAAGGTTTTATATAGCGCTAGTTGGGCCCAAGAGTACCACAGCGTTTTACAGGATTAGGTTAAACATCGAGAACAGATCAAATTAAGAACAATTGATAAAATAAAGTAAGGCAGTTGAGCTTTCAGAGTGAATAAAATTTAAGAAGTTCAAAAGCATGTAGCAAAATGAAGATATTAGATCAGGAAGACAGAGATGAATTATATAGTAAGTCTGTGGTTGGAAGACGATGAGAGATTTTAGGAAAAATTGTGGAAGGGAGGAATGAGGTGACTTATAGGTAGAGGGGAGCCTGTAAAAGAAGTGAATAGATCAGGAGTAAATGGCCAGAGAGGTAAGTATAATAAAGAACCCCAATATTTGTTGAGAAGAAGCAGCTTGAGGTTTTTTTTTTAAGAAGGGGTAGGAACGAAGGTCTTTGGGAAGAGTATTCCAGAAAGAAGGGGCGTTACCAAAGAATGAGCGAGATTGAGTTGCTTTCTTTTTTTAGCTGAGGAGGGATTAGGACAAGAGCCTTAGTGCTCCTCAATGATCTAGTACACCCAGCTTTTTGGAGTTTGTCCGAAAGGTAAGAAGGGGTATTTTGGACAGGGGGGACGGTTGAAATAGGAGGTACGCAATTAATGACCTTTGCGGATTTATACCCTGAAGGCACCTTTCTGCCACAACCTACAGGACAGGAGGGCCAAGAACTGTCATTTGCGGACAAGTTCACCTATTATAAATTAAAAGTGGCCTGCCGTAAATTATGGGATGGGTTCCCGGAAGCACCACCGACTTTTCAAGCACTAGAAAATATGTTAGCTAGATCCTCCTCACGCAAGCTGGTAACTCGATAGTACGCTGCTATGCAGTGTCAGGCCCCAATCACACAACCCAAATCACTACAGTCATGAACAGCGAGTTAGATCACCCATTATCAGAAGTTCAATGGGAGTATTGCTGTGGTCAACTGCGGGTTTTGTCCCCAAACTATAAATTGCGCCTGATTCACTTTAAGTTTTTACATCGATACCAATAGAACACCACTCAGTCTTCACAAAATGCGGTTGAGGGAGGATGCACACTGTTGGCGCTGTAGTTACACACCTGCATCATTTTTGCACATGGCTTGGGACTGCCCAAAATTGTCAGATTACTGGCGGGACATATTCATGGCAGTGAATCAAATAGTCGGTAGATCAGACGAGGCCTCCACGCTATTGGGACTCCTAGGGTTGGTGAAGGACACCTTGCCTCAAAGACGAAAGTTGCATGCCCTTCTGCTGCTGTATGCTCGACGGCAAATTGTGCTTAAATGGGGCAGGAACAGGGTACCCACTATTGCCGAATGGCTATCAAATGTTACATATGGGCATACACAACTGGGGGTTTATTGGGAGCTGATGCCGCCCACTTCCAGACCCAAAGATATATGGGAGCCGTTTATACAATGGGCACGCGACAGAGGGAACTCCGCAACATGCAGCTCCACTCCAAATACTATTTAAGGAACATATATGTTAACTGGGATAGACGTGGCAATGACAAATTCATGCAACCGGGTGTGGTTTGGGGAGCGGAACTAGCTGTGGCCTCCATGGGGTGCGAGAGGGGAGGATACTACTACATGTTGCCTTGGATAGGATTTCTGTCAATGTTATGAGTCCTTTATACAGGAAGTATACTAAAGTTCAATAGGCTCTATCCAATGATGTCTGTTTTACTCATTTGACTATACCCAATTTTTAGGGGAAGAATGTGAATGCGAAGCAATGTAAGCGCTAATACCGAGTTGGTTGGTCTGTATGATTTTCCAAATTTGTAAGTCTGCAACTTGAAACCCTCACTATGTAAAAGCAAATCAACTCTCTTTTGTTCTGTTTTATGGAAAACTTGAATAAAAAAAAAAGAAGGGGTATTTTGGTGAAGGGCTTTGTGTGTGATGCAGGCAATCTTGTAAATGGATCTACCTTTGATTGGAAGCCATTTGAGGGTTATGAGGAGAGGGGAGATGTGATTGAATCGCTTACAGTTAGAGATATGCCTGCCAACGAGGTTAAGAATGGATTTGATAGGGGCTAGGTGGACTTTAGGGGTGCCAGCAAGGGTGGCATTGCCATAATCTATTCTGGAAAGGACCAGTGATTGAACAACTGATTTAAAGTCAACAGCTGGAATGAAGGGTTTAATTTTTTTGAGGTGATGTAGAGTGAAGAGAGCACCTTTTGCCGAGATTTTTATATGGGGAGTGAGATTGAGATTCTGATCAATGCTAATGCCAAGGGATTTGACCGAATTGGAGATGGTGAGAGAGCAGTTAAGAGCTTTAATGTCCGTGATCCAGTGTTGAATATGGAGCGAGTTGTTCTTGGGAGAGAATAGGATGATTTCTGTTTTTTTGGGGTTTAATTTGAGGTGGTTTTGATGAAACTATACTTGGATTATAGTCAGGGCATCGTTAAGATGTAAGATGTCGTTATGGGATTTGATCTTGTTGTATAGTTGTGTGTCATCGACATAGAGGTGGTAACTGATTTTTTCTTGTTTAAGAATAAGGGTGAGGGGTTCCATGAAGAGGTTGAAAAGAACTGGTGAAAGAATAGAGTCTTGTGGAATGCCCAGGGAGACAGGTTGAGGTGTAGAGAGTCAACCACTGACTTTAATTTGTTGAGTTCTATTTTGGAAATAAGAGGTGAACCACTTGAGGACATTGCTTTCAAAGCCAAAACGGTCTTTGAGAATGTTGAGTAAGGTGACATGGTGAAAAGTATCAAAGGCAGCGGAGAGGTCAAAGAGAATGAGGAGGGAGGATTCGCCTTTGTCCAGGGAGCGATGTATGTCATCAGTAATGTTGAGCATTGCTGTTTCTGTGCTGCATCCCTATCTAAAACCTGATTGGAAAACGTCTAGGAGGTTGAATGTGTCGATGTGTTTATACAGCTGTATCTGGACACATTTTTCGAGGGCTTTGGATAGGAAAGCATGGTTGGAGATAGGGCTCAGATTGTTTAAGTCGTTGCTGTATTTTTGATGATGGGGTAGTTTGGCCTAGTTGCAGGAAAGCAGGAACAATACCAGTGGCAAAGGAAGAGTAGATAATATTGGTCCATAGTGGGGCAATGATGTGTTTAAGGTCTTGTACCAAATGAGCAGGAAGAGGATCTCTGGTATGCGAGGATGGTTTAGGCTTGGTGAGGATGTTGAGAACAACACTTTCTGATTTTGAAAAAAAATAACTCCATGAAGCATTGTTTTGTAGCTGGGGGTTTGTAGAGTTAGGTTCAAAGTGGGAGAAAGAGAGGAGGAGTTGCGAGGGATCATTGGGGGAAAGGAAGTGGAAGAAGGTACTGTGGGAATGCTAAGGAGGGGGTGTTGGCTGAGTAGAGGGGGAGTTGGAGTGACAGATTGATCAATCTTGGTGACTTTATCAGAAAAAATGCTAGCAATTTCTTCACACTTCTCAACAGTAGCTAGTAATTTTGGGGGGCTGAGGTAGTTTGGTTTTTGACAATGTTAAAAAGTTCACTAGGACGAGTTTTAGCCTGATCAAGTTGCGAATGGAGGAAGGAAGCTTTTTTGTTAAAGATGTGTTTTTTGTAATTGGCCTAGCAGCTCTGAGGAGGAAAGATTACAGGTGGAAGGTTGATTCCTCCAAATGTGTTCAGTCTGCCTGAGAGCACGTCTCTCTTTGTTTAGGTCAGAATTGAACCAAGTTTTGGACAGAATATTTTTTGGGGGTTTTACTTTGACAGGGGCGATTTGGTTAGGGGCTTCAAGGATAGAATTATTGTAATGATCAGTTAGGCCTGTGGCACTTTGGAAGAGAGGGGAGAGCTGTAGTCGAGCTTTTCTTGTAGATTCCAACTCGCCTGGGGGAATGAGGTGAAGATTTTGGGTTAACTTCTTTTGTTTGCTGGAGCAAGGGGTAGGAGGTGGTATAGAGCTGTTAATGGTGAAGAAGATGAGGTGGTGATCTGACCAATCAATGGGGATGTTGTGGGAAAGAGAAGCCAGTTCCTTGCTAGAGATAATAGCATCAAGGGTTGCACCTTTGGAGTGTGTTGGAGATTGGCAGAGTTGCGTCAAGTCACTAATGTCAAGAAAGTCCTTGATGGCGTTAATTGCTGGGTTGTTAATTTTGTTCCAGTGGATATTAAAATCCCCTAGGAAGAGATTTCTGGATTTGGAGAGTGATGCTTGAATAAGGAGATCGGACAACTCCTCAGCAAACGTGAGAGCATTTCCGGGGGATGGTAGAGATAGAATCACGGACAGCAATTAGCGTGGAAAATCAGGTCTTCATTCCGTTGCTACAGCTCTGACTCATTTCGGATAACGAAGTATCCTTGCTCACACACACACATATACATATATATATATATATATATATATATATATATATATATATATATATATATATATATATATATATATATATACTACTATTAAAAAGAGAGATCACAAACCTTTGAGCCAGGTAAACTACAAAAGAAATGCACCAATCACTACACCCAATACGCCATTTGAAAGGGGAGATATAGCAGAAGGACATAGGCTATAGATGTGTACACCATATTCATTACAAAAGCAAAAACGCCAAAAGTGTAAAAGTAGACCCTTGGGGGAGTGGTCGTGTGTAAGAACGTGGGCGTGGGCGTCTCAAACCAAAAATGTGGGCGTTCACAGGGACATGCCAACTGCAAAGAACAAACATAGGGCAAGCTTACATTGCACACAGAGAGCGTCCCTTACATTGCACACATAGAGCGCAAATGCGCTTTCACGGATATTTGCAGACCGAGAGCGGAAATGCGCTTTCACAGGATTTGAAACCATTTGAAACTAACATTTGCAAATACCAAAAACGCTATTGAGGATTGATTTATGCGTTTTAAAGTAGTGCGGAAATTACCCAAAGCCATCTTCATAAAGCAGGTACCTGTATTTAAATAGCACCGAATTAAACTCGAAGGCAAAAGCGGGCGTGCCTTCCATCGACGATGACTGTAAAATGACGTCACACAGGGGGCAGGGTCAATAAGATTGTACACCAATCACAACGCTGCAAATAATACACACACACGACTTCTGATAAAAAAATATCAACTCTGTAACCATTGGCCAAACACGTCATAAAGGGGGCAAACAGGAAGTAAACAGGGCCTGATTTGTTCACGAAGAAACGCTATCGAGGTTGATTCATGAGTGTTTTACATAGCGCGGAAATTACCCAAAGCTGTCTTTGTATAGCGCAGACAAGTATTTAAATAGCATATGCGTGTTTTACATAGCGCGGAAATTACCCAAAGTCGTCTTTATGTTGCACTGACCCATATTTAAATAGCACTGAGCACCGAGCTTACCCGAAGGCATCAGAGCGCATCACAAAAGGCACACTCAGGCACAAGAATAAACGTTACTTAGGCAATGGTATCACTTGTGCAAGTATCAACACCAAACAAAATGTGAGAGGTAGCATACTGTCTGTTACAAGGGAAAAGTGGTGTGTGCAACTAACAGAACTGAAACATAAGGAGCACATTACACGTGAACAGATTACAAAAGCAGATATTAATATACATGAGGGAAAAGTGATAATTGTGACAAAACAAAATACATAAGGTAGCAAAAACTGCCAGGAGGAAACAGTGACAAGTGTGCAGGTTACAAGACAAAACAAAGTACAATTAGAGGTATAATACTGAAATATATGTTACACACTCAGGCACAAAAATAAACGTTATGTAGCAATGGTGGCACACACATTACTACGAAAAAACAATTAGGGAAAGCAACAGTGAACATCAACGTAACTACATTACTCTCTCTTTTGTAAAAAATTAAAACATACATTTCAATATGGTGAAGAGGAAAACACATCTTTCACGGACTACATATAAAAAACGCGCTAACACAAACAAGCGCATAAGACTGACACAGACAAATAATGAGGAAACTTTACATAACATCGATGCACCATCAACCTCATATCTTTCACAAACAACAAATACAACACATTCACAACAGCATCATAACCGTACTCCACAGCCAACAACCTCTAATACCACACACACTAACAACACCAACAAAGACAACACTGACACATTCATTCCCAATCAAACACAGCAGACACACAACATACAAAAACACCAAAGTTTCAGAACTCCAACTATTCTATCACATCAAGAAGAACATACAGTACAACACCCACACACTCTCAGATCTGCAGTCAACTACAACCCACTTCATGACTACAGCAACAATCCACATGTAAAAATTGGACTCGTGAACAATATCTGTACTCACTGCAACGCACTTAAATGGAAGGCAGAGCCTAAAGGCCTTGGATGCTCATCAGGAAAAGTAATTCTTAACAACATTGAAGATCCACCGCCACTCATTAGACAACTACTGGATGGCACTCACACACTTTCAAATCATTTCTTAACAAAATAACGCCTTTATAATAATCTATTCCAAATGACATCCTTTGGTGCAAATGAAGTTAGGGAAGGAAATTTCATGCCGACATTTAAAATACAGGGACAGTTATACCACTTGATTGGAAGTATGCTTCCAATGGAAGAGAAAGCGCCACAGTTCCTACAAATATATTTCCTATCTCAACAGCAACAAATAGACGCACGCTCACACATGGTGCCAAATTTGAACACAGGCCTTATTCAATTACTACAAGACACATTGCACCATCATATCACATACATTCGTTCAATAAAGTACAACTAGGAAATGCATTCACAAGAGGAAGATTTGCGCATTATTATACACGCTGATAAACACCCACCAAATACACATGCAGGAAGATTTAATGCACCAACTACCGATGAAGTTGCAGTTCTTTTAGTGAACGAGAACAAGGGGCCACGCGACATTGTATTATATACCCGAGAGGGAGTACTACGCAAAGTATCTGAATTACATAGATCCTATGATCCTTTACAATACCCCATCCTATTCCCTAAAGGTGAAGATGGTTAATGTCTCAATATACCACAAAGAAACTCTGCAACAAACAAAACAGTTACATGCATGCAGTACTATGCCTATACTCTTATGGTTAGAAATACAACTTTCAATACCTTGCATTGGTTCCGCAATCTCTTCAGTCAATACATTGTGGATATGATGGCCAAAATGATCACAGAAAGACTAGACTTTATCAGGCACAATCAAAAACAACTACGTGCAGACAACTACATAAATTTAAAAGATGCAGTCAATGAAGATCACAACGAACAAGCTCGAGACATTGGACAGCACGTTATTTTACCAGCTACCTTCACTGGATCACCAAGGTACATGCACCAAAAAACACAAGATGCTATGACATAGGACAGGCACTATGGCAGACCAGATTTATTCATTACTTTCACATGCAATCCAGACTGGCAAGAAATGAAAGATCAATTGTTCCCCAAACAAAAAGCATGCGATAGACATGACATTGTTGCACGGGTCTTCAATGTAAAAGTAAAAACACTAATGAAACTATTAACACAACAAGGTATCTTTGGATCTGCTAAAGCTTACATATTTACTATTGAATGGCAAAAGAGAGGACTACCTCATGTACACATACTATTATGGCTTGAACCAAAAATTCAGGCAGATGACGTTGATCTCATTATCTCCGCTGAGCTGCCTGATCTTATTAACGATCCTAAACTATTTCTTATTGTCAAAAAAAGCATGATACATGGTCCATGTGGTGAACACAACATTCTTTCCCCGTGTATGAAAAATGGGATTTTCACCAAAAAATATTCACGCCCTTTCATTAATGAAACTGAAACTGGAGTTAACGGCTACCCCATTTACCGGAGGAGGAACACCGAACATGGTGGACATACTGTCACAATGAAGGTTAGAGGACAGGAAGTCACTGTCAATAATCAGTGGGTTGTTCCATATTCACCACTACTCTGTCGCACTTTCAATGCTCACATTAATATTGAATACTGCCAATCTGTTAAAGCTATCAAATATATTTGCAAATATATTAACAAAGGCTCGGATCAAGCAACTGCTGCTATTGAAAACAAACACAATGAAATAGACACATATCTAAATGGAAGGTATATTAGCACTTCCGAAGCAGTGTGGCGCATTCTAGAGTTTCACATTCATGAACGCCATCCCACTGCCACACATCTAGCTGTGCATCTCGAAAATGGTCAAAGAGTCTATTTCAATGACAAAAAGATTCTACATGTAGCACAGAACCCAACGCACACAACGCGTACTGCCTTCTTCCAATTGTGTGCCACCGACAATTTTGCTAAAACATTGCTATACCAAAAAGGACCACAATACTATACATGGTCAAATTCAAATTTTCAACGCCGCAAACGTGGACAGCAAGTATTAGGACACCCTGGTGTAAAAAAAGACTCAGCTCTTGGTAGAATGTACACTATTCACCCAAACCAATCGGAGTGTTTCCACTTACGCATTCTTTTACAACATGTTCGCGGACGTACAGGGTTTCACAGTCTTTTAACTGTTAACGAACAACTAATGCTTACCTATCAAGCAGCATGTAAACAACTTGGACTCATTGAAGACGACCAACATTGGAAACATACGTTAGGTGATGCTGCACTCTCACATTCCCCATCAAAGCTACGTGAATTGTTTGTTACTATTCTGCTGTTTTGTAACACATCTGATCCTCTCACTTAATGGGACCAATACAAAGAAGATTTGTGTGAAGATATACTACACAATAATCGTCAAGAAACAAATGATGAATCAATAGCAATGAGTAATGACATATTTAACAAGGGTCTCATACTAATTGAACACTCGCTGTAAGTACTAAGTGAAAAAACTTTAAAAGATTTCAAACTGCCGCAAACAAATAGAACTATACATACACCGTACAACCATACTGATTTTGAAAATTCTACAGAGAACCTACTGCAATACATTGCACAACATTTGCCAAACTTAGTGCTCGATCAAACAGTAGCATACAACACCATTGTTAAAAGTGTGGAAACAAAAGATGGAAAAATGTTCTTCTTAGACACACCAGGACGGACTGGGAAAATTTACTTTATCAACCTAATACTTGCAAAAATACGCTCTTTAGGACTATTGGCTCTGGCAGTTGCATCTTCCGGAATACCTGCCACTTTGCTAACTGAAGGTAAAACAGCATACTCCACGTTCAAACTACCTTTAACTGTTTCCATTGAAAATGAATCCACTTGCTCAGTATGCAAAAATTGACTCTTAGGCACCCTGCTTCAAAAAGTGGCTCCTATTATGTGGGACGAATGTACTATGACACACCGCGGACATATAGACGCCGTACACAAAACTCTACAAGACATTAGAAATTGTCCTAAAATCATGGGTGGGGTCACTTTTGTCTTTGCAGGTGACTTCCGTCAGACTCTTCCTGTTGTCCCAAGAGGAACACGTGCTGATATACTAAAAGCATGCTTAAAAGCATCACACCTATGGGACTCCGTACAAACTCTTACCTTACGCACTAACATGAGAACACATTTAGGAGGTGGAGATAATCTCTTTGCTGATCTTCTACTACAACTTGGTAATCGAGATTTACACAACACAAATGATAACATTAATATTGAAAATTTAGGGACGCCTGTCTTGAACTTACAGGAACTCATACAACATGTATACCCAGACGTTCACAATATTATTAACAAAGACTACTAATGGATTTGTGAAAGAGCCATAGTTGCACCCAGAAACACAAGTGTCAACCACATCAATGAACACATACTACTAAAAATCCCAGGGGAAACAAAAGTCTATAAATCCATTGACACAGTCTTATATACAGAAGACGCAGTATGTTATCCTCAAGAATTCCTAAACTCACTTAACCCTTCAGGACTTCCACATCATGTACTCCAAATAAAAGTTGGCATCCCAATCATCTTATTGCGAAACCTACATCCACCAAATCTATGCAATGGAACCTGACTACAAGTGAAAAGTCTTTTACCTTATGTCATTAAAGCAACTATTCTATCTGGCCTTGCTGCAGGCTAGTTAGCTCACATTCCACGCATACCCATGATACCCACAGATCTACCATTTCAATTTAAACATTTGCAATTCCCAATTAACATTGGCTTTGCTTCTACCATTAACAAATTGCATGGTCAAACATATAAAGTTATAGGCATCGACTTACAAGAAGACTGCTTCACTGATGGCCAGTTATATGTTGCACTCTCTCGCACCGGGAATGCGCAAAATCAATTTATTCTACATCCTCATTCAAATGAAACTAAAAATGTAGTTTACCACGAAATCTTACAATAATGACATACTTCATCTGTAACAACATTACACACTTTACTTTTCATCCCCGCACAACGTCGACGGGCTGCTAGTATATATATATATATTTTGGTGCAATGTGGTCTCCTCACAGGATCGCTCACTAGCAGGTGCCAGGGTTGGGCCAGACCAGAGGCCAGAAACAATTTTTATGACAAAAGACGCCGCACTCAGCCACTCCAGTTCGTAAGTTTTATTCAGTGCCCAGTGCCCAGTCTAACACCAACGCGTTTCAGCCTAGCGGCCTTGCTCACGGTAGGTGTAATTACTCTCCTACACCTGTTTATACTGTTTTCCATTTCTACTACTCCCATTGCCCTCTGGGACATGTAGTCTTTCATGTTATACAGGAATTCAACTTTGTTAGACATTGTTCAAATTGTAAGTGGGATACATTTCTATAATGTTACAAGTCTGCACATTTCCAAAAATAAATGCATATAGTACAATTGCGCATATTCAAATTTTGAGGTCTTAGTCATTTCTCATTGTAGCGCAGTTCCTTGGTTATGTCAATTGTGATTTTCATTTCATCATTTATGACATTTCATTAAAGTATAGTACTTAAAACAATAACAGCATTACCAAGAGTTCGATATGTATCATAGTGAAAATAAGGATGAACGGTATAGTACCCATTATTCTCACCAATTTTTTCAAAATACGTACTAAAAGTCTTATGCATTTTTTCCGGTAACCCTACTCCAATATTTTGTTCTTGGGGCCCCATAGTTTGTTTTTATATTAAGTGTACATAAAGTTCTTCATCGAAGTTCATGTCTCTTGGGTTCTTTGTCCGTAATCTAATTATGTATCTCGATTCAAGTTGTTGGAGTTTCTTTTTCCGATCCCCCATCCTTTCATGATCCTCTACAGTGTCAATTGTGAAATAAGTCATTTTCCTCCAATCTCCATTTTGGCATGATAGAAGATGTTTCACTGTGGCATATGATAGGTCCTTATTTTGGACTGCCCTTATGTGCTCCAATATTCGCTTTTTCAGATTACAAATGGTGCTGCCTATGTAAAGCATTCTACAGTTACATTGGATGGCATGCACCACGAATTTTGTTGAGCATGTAATTTTCTTATGAATTTCAATTAGCCTTCTTTCTAAGTCTCTTATGTTCTTCTTATTTACACCGATTTTACATGCTTTGCAGACCTGGCACCTTGTGAAACCATTTTGTTGTTTATCCAACCAATTCAGAGTTTTCTATAAAGGATACATTAATTCAGAGCCATTTCACCCAAAAAAAGGAAAACTCGAATTGGTTGGATAAACAACAAAATGGTTTCACAAGGTGCCAGGTCTGCAAAGCTTGTAAAATTCGTGGTGTATGCCATCCAATGTAACTGTGGAATGCTTTACATAGGCAGCACCATTTGTAATCTGAAAAAGAGAATATTGGAGCACATAAGGGCAGTCAAAAATAAGGACCTATCATATGCCACAGCGAAACATCTTCTGTCATGCCAAAATGGAGATTGGAAGAAAATGACTTATTTCGCAATTGACACTGTGGAAGATCATGAAAGTATGGGAGATCGGAAAAAGAAACTCCGACAACTTGAATTGAGATACAAATTCGTGAGAAAAATGGGTACTATACCGTTCATCTTTATTTTCACTATGATACTATGATACATATCGAACTCTTGGTAATGCTGTTATTGTTTTAAGTACTATACTTTAATGAAATGTCATAAATGATGAAATGAAAATCACAATTGACATAACCAAGGAACTGTGCTACAATGAGAAATGACTAAGACCTCAAAATTTGAATATGCGCAATTTTACTATATGCATTTATTTTTGGAAATGTGCAGACTTGTAACATCAATGAAATGTATTCCACTTGAAATGGAGGATGGACCATTTGAACTACCAGAGACCCTGTGGAAGAAAAGCTTGCCAAGGATTGCGACAGAAGACCAATGGCAAGTAACTATGAGCATGCTATACAGAATTGTTAAACCTGCAAACCTAAGGCGAAATCTTTTATTTACCATTCACAGGGCATACTGGTCTCCGTACAGACTCTCTAAATTTAAGGATGGAGGAATTGTCGAATGTCCAAAATGTAAAGCTCCAAATGTCGATGACTTACACATGTTTGTATCTTGTCCAAATATCAAGCAATTTTGGATTGACGTGAGTAACTCTCTTTCCAAATCGTTGAACCAATCCATTGAGGTAAGCCCTGAATTAATTATTACTGGGAGATATGATTTACAAAACAGAGTTTTGAATAACAATGTTAGACTTATTTTTTACGCTATGTTGTTAGCACGCCGAGAGATATGTAAATTATGGGTCTCACCACTTAGTCCTACTTTATTGGACTGGATCTTAGCCATGAGATACATCGCTAAGTTTGATATGTTAGATCGTTCTAAAAGAAATAGAGGTTTTTGGATACCCTTCTTGTTAAATTTTGGTTAAGTTATATTTACGTTAAAGTCCGATGATTAAGCCCGTGCCTGTCTCGCTGGTATATGGATTATCCGAGGACGATGAATAGAGATGGTGGAGGATACACATGTTGGGTCAGGTGGTCAAGAAGGATAGTTCAGAGGAAGGCCAGACCCAAAATTATGTGTTGTCTATGCCCCATTACTCTAATCCAGCCTAAGAGACAATAACAGCCCAGTGGTGGATTAGTACGAAGTTATGGGCGGCAAGACGGCAAATGAGGATAAAAAAAAAAAAAAAGAAATGTATTCCACTTACAATTAGAACAATGTCTAACAAAGGTGAATTCCTGTATAACACGAAAGGGAGTAGTAGAAATGCAAAACAGTATAAACAGGTGCAGGAGAGTAATTACACCTACCGTGAGCAAGGCCGTTAAGCTGAAACGCATTGGTGTTAAACTGGGCACTGAATAAAACTTACGAACTGGAGTTGCTGAGTGCGGCGTCTTTTGTCATAAAAAAAATATATATATATATACACAACCAAGAGTTTGCCTGCTATAGAAGGCTCCACATCACTGGTAAGTAATTCGACAGATTCGTTTATTAAGGAAAGCAACAGCATGTAGGTATTTCAGTCCACAAACATGAAGTCCAACCTGGCACGTTTCACCATTGGACTCGAGTCTAGAGGCAGAAAAAGTTTGGGCGGGAACTCATTATGTTCAAATACTTCCATACCTCACCTCAGTGGGCATGGCCTGCAAAGCACGGCCTGCTGGTACTTGGAGTGCCCACGTTTTACTCCAGTGAGTTCTTCTGCCGCTATCTCGAACATAATGAAAAAATAAAATTCCAGTGGATCGTGGCATAAAGTACTGTCCCTGCCACTGCTGACATCGCTTAACAAACGGCACCAGTGTCCTTAAGCTGATCGGCCGGTTGACGTACCGCAGGAGTGCAGGAACTGCACCAGGGTGTCTTCCGCGGCTCAGGCCAGCCGCTTAAAATACAACCAAGAGTTTGCCTGCTATAGAAAACTCCACATCACTGGTAAGTATTTTGCCAGATTTGTTTATTAAGGAAAGCAGCAGCATGTAGGTAATTCAGTCCACAAACATGAAGTCCAACCCGGCACGTTTCACCATTGGACTCGAGTCTAGAGGCAGAAAAAGTTTGGGCGGGAACTCCTTATGTTCAAATACCTTGCTTCAGTGGGCATGGCCTGCAAAGCACGGCCGGCTGGTACTTGAAGTGCCCACGTTTTCCTCCAGTGAGTTCATCTGCCGCTATCTCGAACATATTGAAAAAATAATAAAATCCCAGTGGATCGTGGCATAAAGTACCATCCCTGCCACGGCTGACATCGCATAACAAACGGCACCAGTGTCTTTAAGCTGAT
This sequence comes from Lissotriton vulgaris, assembly GCF_964263255.1. Classification (NCBI taxonomy): domain Eukaryota; kingdom Metazoa; phylum Chordata; class Amphibia; order Caudata; family Salamandridae; genus Lissotriton; species Lissotriton vulgaris. Next base: position 1,056,322,364 of record NC_141699.1, read on the forward strand.
CCGCCGGTTGATGGTACCGCAGGAGTGCACCAGGGCATCTTCCGCAGCTCAGGCCAGCCGCTTAAATACAAACAAGAGTTTGCCTGCTATAGAAGACTCCACACCAGAAGGCCATTGGTTTGGCCACGCCCACTGACGCGGAGTCAGTTGGATGATTTAGGTTGCCACCAAAAGTGCCTCACAATTGACTTTGCTTCCATAGCCCCTGAGGAAGTGTGTTCTACATGAAACGCGTTGGGAAGGAATTTTTGAACACCTCTTGGGCTGTTTTCTTGGTCCCGTGTTGATGCCCATAATAAAGTTAATGTTGCAAAATTGTACCAGTTTTGAGTGGCATCTTCCACAGCAGGCAGACTTTGATGGTTTGAGATATATATATGTATATATATAATGCAATTAAATTTGTTTAAATCCTTGAGCGATGCTTTCTGAACCTATAATTATATATCTCTCCCAAGTATTACTATGTTTTTAAACCTTTGATATTATCTTGGTTGCACTTATTTCACTCAGCACTTTACATAATAGGAATTTGACTTTGCACATATCTGGTTATCTATTGCTTTAGTAACCAGTAGTTTGAGGGTAGAGATGCTACCCTTATTGTAACAAGTTAGCACTTGCACTTTATCAATAGTATTCATCTCTTACTAGTTGCAGGACCTTTAGGCGTGCCAACTTTTGGAGAACCAACACATGTATTTGACTATATAACAACCATGTTATAGCCAGTTATAATATGAATTGCCATTTTTGCACAATCATTTTAACATAATATTTATTTATGTAAATTACCATTTGACTATTTTTAATCATTGGAGGTATATTTTCTTACTATTTTAACATATTTATATGTTATTTATTTGATTGCAATCGGCTTTATTAACTGGATCACTAATTATAAAACATGATAGTTGTATTATATGGTTCTAAAATTATGTTGTTAGTTAAGGATGGGCAGACGCCAATACGCATTTATGCGGTCGTTTTTTCGTTGCAACCTTAACTGCATTGAATGAATTTCTATTTTTTGCGTGCAATATACAATGTGCTGCTATGCTTTTATTTATCTGGGCAAAGTTGCAATTCCTTGTGTACATTCAAAACACTTAACACGCTAGAAAAGTCTGTTTTCTATGTCGTTTATCACTAGAACACGTGGTGTGATTAGAGAAAGAGAGAAAAAAATGAGTGTGTGCACTATTTAAGGTGATACAATCTGCATTTCCGTTATGTGATCAAGGGCAGTCCCTGCCCGAAACGCGTCATGCCTACCTGAACTGCTGTTGAAAATGGATAATAAAAGTTCGCTGTGACACTTTGCCAAATCGTGTGGTGGTCCATCACTTCTGTGGTCAAAACTGGGAACAGAATTTTGCTCCATATATATATATTTATATATATATATTCACTGAAAAAAACATAGGTTTCAGGGACGTTATAGTTAGTTGGACATTTCGCTCGTACAAAACCAGAGAAATTTGAATGGTATAGTCAGTAGAGCTAACTATAACTCGCGCCCCCGCAATGCACTGCTGATGACTTCACATAATACATCACTCATGACATGGTCAGAGACATCACTGATGACATCACTGATGACATCTCAAATGACATCACTGATGACATCACTGATGACATCATCCAGTGAATGTGTGTTTCTCTAAAGTTTAAATATATTTTATATATGTTAATGCCAAGGTGTATTGAAGAATGAGTTAGTGTATACATGTCTGGGTGGAGGATTTAATAGGTGTGTGACTGACTGTAAAAGTGAGTGATTAATTGTGTCTTACTGAATGAATGGGTTAGTGACTAAACTGTGTGAATGTCTGTATCAGTCTCTCTGTTGTTGTGTAAGCTGCTGCATGGGTTGATGAGTAGGTACATTACTGTCTATATGGCTTACTTATTGGTTGCATGAGTATCTGTATGGGTGCCTCGGTGTTTGTGTGTGTGGATAGGTGGGGGTGTGTGCCTTTCTGCCTACATGTGTGAGTGGATAATTTTTTGTGTGTATGGGTTCAATAGTGCAGGTGGAAATAGCTGTATAGGTGAGTGAATGTGTGTATCAGTGTGTTGGTGAGTGAATGTATGTCTCAGAGGTATATGTGTGAGTAACTACATATGTGAAAGGCAGTATATGTGAGTGTTGGAGTATATAAATGAGTGTATGTGAGAGTGAGTAATTGTAAGAGTGGCTATATAAATGAGTGTCTGCTTGTGTCAGTGATTGTATAAGAGAGTAAGTATATGTTAGTATCTTATGAATTGGTTAGATTCTGAAAGTATAACTGTATAGGTGAGTAAATGGCATTGTTATTGATTCTTTACATGACTAGCTAGGTGTGTCAATAACTCTATGGATGAGTGACGGTGTTTGAGTGTTTGTATAGGTGTATGAGTACATATAATAGTGCTGTATTGATGAGTGACTGCATGTATGAGTAACTGTATGTGTGACTAAATTAATGTGTGTGTGTATAGCTAGGAATTAGTCAGTGGCTATATAGTAACTGCTATTAGTTTGTCTATGGTTTCAAAAATGGTAGTCTTTATTTTAGAGTGGGTGTATCAAAGGTTATATTAGGGTGTGAGGAGATTATCACGTGGATGATGTCATCAGTGATGTCATTTGAGAAGTCATGAGTGATGTCATCGGTGATGTCACTGACCATGTCATGAGTGATGTAATGTGTGACGTCATCAGCAGTGCATGGCAAGGTGCGAGTTATAGTTAGCTCTACTAACTATAACGTTTGAATTTCTCTGGTTTTGTACGAGTGAAATGTCCAACTAACTATAATCTCCCTGAAACCTATGGCTTTTTCAGTGGATTTCTATGGTTTTTTAAATGCTAATTTCTTACTATAACTTCCCTGAAACCTATGGTTTTTCAGTGAATGTCAATGTTTTTTTTCATGCTAATTTCTACAGATACCCTTCCTGAAACCTACTATAGCCTTATAGCCCGCCGTAGAGGGCTATACCGGCTATTAAAGGCCCTCTCCAGCGTTAAAGGCCCCGAGCCGAAGGCGAGGGCCTTTAACAAGGGAGAGGGACTTTAATAGCGGTATGGCCCTCTACGAAGGGCTATAAGGCTATTAGAACATTCTGTCACTAGAGGACAGAATGTTCTAACAAAAAAACAAAGCCTTTTGGGAGCATGAGAGGATTGGAATCCCCACTGGTTCCCTGAAGCCTTTGTTCACAGCCAGAGCAGTGAACAAAGAAACATTGGAATGTTGGAGCTCCAGGCTTATACCAGCCATTATAAGCCCAGAGCACTCCATTGTTTTCAATGGAGCTCCCAGCATTCCAATGTTCTAATATTAATAATAATAGCGAGTACTTCTGTTACTAGCTAGGCCATTCCATAAGTACATGACTAGTAATTGGAATAATTACAGTGCTGCAAACAGACTTGACTGATATTGAAATCTACCTCTCAGACATTCTCTTTATCTCGTCGGAATACATATCCAAATCCAAATAAATCCTACATATAATTTTCAAAACTACAGTACTTACAACTTTTCTATCTGAAAAACTCTGAAACATATATAAAGTACTTCTTTAACAACTAGTCACACTTCATTCATGTTTTAGAACCAATGTGAAACACCACACTTCACTAATACTATGTTACTCAGAAATAAAGAATACTTTCAAAGTTAAAAATATCGCCTCAAATACTTAACCACTTCTACACAACATAATTCTTAATTTGAAACTTACCTTCGTAGTTGGTATGCAGATTCCAAATGTCACAAATGCATGCAATTCTTTCTTTGTCACACAATACATGTAATGCACCGCTCTCATCAAGAATGGAAACAGTAATGGCATAATTTCCCTCTTTCTCCACACATAAATGCATGTAAGGTAAAAGTCAGAATAGTTTCTTGATTTTTTCAATTTGCAAAACTTCTCTCTATTGGCTTTTTTTTTACTTTCCATATAAACAGTTATTAAAAAAATTTAAGAACACATACAGGTGAGAAGTTCAACGTATACTATCAACACACTTTCTAGAACATTCTATGACACGTGCAGGTTAAAAGTTCATCATTTTTTAAACCTAACAATATTTTTTTGCAACATTTTCTCTAACATTTAACAGCACATGCAGGTTAAAAGTTCACCATTGCTTTCAATTCGAACAGTACCTATGGTTTTTTCAGTGAATTTGCAAGGTTTTTTTAAATGCTAATTCCTAACTATAACATGGCTGAAACCTATGTTTTTTTCAGTGAATTTCAAAGTTTTTTTAAATGGTAATTCCTAACTATAACATGGCTGAAACCTATGGTTTTTTCAATGAATTTCAATGGTTTTGTAAATGATAATTTTTAAATGTATTAATTCTTATATTTTTATACTGATTTACTATATTATTTTCAAATATATATTTTTAGATTTTTTATTTTTTAAATTACATTACATATTTTTAATATAAATAAAAAAAAAATGTTTTCACACCTCTCTGCAACGCAGCCCCCTGGCGCGTTTGCAGAGGGGAAACTAATTCCCCTTGCATACTGTGGGTCCCTGGGGGCCAACTAGCCCACCTGGAACCTCCAGTATGCGCCAGGGGGCTGCATTGCATATTGGTGTAATGAGGCTATACCCCTTTTTACACCTCTCTGCAACGCAGCCCCCTAGCGCTTTTGCAGAGGGGGAACTAATTCCCCTTGCATACTGGGGGTCCTGGGGACCAACTAGCCCACCAGGAGCCTCCAGTATGCGCCAGGGGGCTGCGTTGCTTTGCCCCGGGGGGCAGCGGTCCCTGGGGCAGTGTGGGGGGGATTGGGGACCCCCCACACTTCTTTATCACTTTGCCCCTGCGATTTAGTCCCCCCGGGGGTAATTTGAAAAAAAACAGACCGGGTTTTAAAAAAAAAAGAAATTGGGACTTGGGGGTCCTTCTGGGACCACCTGGGCAGGCCTAGGGGGTCAGGGTGTGTCTACCCTGCCCCCTTTTTGTGTTCTACATGTTTGTTTTTCTGATTTCTTGTGCCTCGGTCTACCGAGCACAAGATGGATGCCAACACTTCCTGGCACTACGGGATCCAGAAGGCCACGAGGCTGGCCACGCCTACTGGGGCAGGAGCTTGGAAAAAAGGGTGCCGATATTCCCGCTCATCTTCGCCAGCAGCAAGCCACTGAAGAAGGGGTTTTACAGGGGTTTTACATCCTTAAATGCGTATGGCTGATGATCATTGATGTTTTAATCCACCTTACTTGTATGCAGCCCCTCACCAAATAAAGCAGATAAAAAACTTGCAGCGCAGCTCTTATGGGTAACTATGCTTAACGGGGTTACTCGGTGCACGCCAGGACTAAGCAATAACACAAGGGACAGTGCATTATGGAAGAGGAAGAAGAGAGAAGCGAGAAGAGCGGCAGCTCAGATTTTGTTCACGAGAAAAAAGAAAGCCCCTATAACATCAAAGGAGGCAAGGACTGATTACCCACAAACCCTCAGTGTCAAGATCAACAAACTGGAAAAACTCAAGAGAGGTGAAATCCCTAAATGGTGAAAAGCAATTTCCCTTCAAAATTATATTGATCAAGAAATGGTTCCAAGGGGCCTGAGGATCTTTACCATCCCAACCTGGCAATTGCTGACTGAATGGTCAGAGAATTCAGCTCTGAGCTCAAGGAGAATGTTGGAAATCCTCGTGAAGTACGCATGGATAGCCAGAGAACAACTCCTCAAACAAATGCAAGATGCAATGGAAGATCTTAAAAACAATGGGATGTGGATGCAGTGGAGAAACTCATCAACACCATGAAGGAACATTTGAGAAAGTACGAAGAGGACATTAAAGCGTGAAAAGAAAGGAAACTGAACCGATACTACAACGATTACAAAAGAGGAAGAATTCTGACGTTTAGCTGCAAGTATGACCACCTTTAAGATTCCAATGTGACACCATCGACTAACAGAGGAAACTAATGAAGAAAATGAACATGTCACTCTCTCCACTGCAAGTGAAACATAATCAGATGTTTCCACAGAAGGGGCGGCGCCTGTGGCAAATGCATCTCGTCCTGTGAATTTTTTAGACGAATATCGTCATCTGCGCCGGAGCAGACAGGCAATCAGGGAAACTCCGGCAAGGACACCAAAGGGACAGAGGGGACGAGGCCATTGAAGAGGTCAGGGAAACCCAGAAATCGAGGAAAAAGACTACAGCAGAGGTGGCAAAAGAGGCAGAGCAAGGGGCGTTGTGGGAAACAGCAGGACACGTTCCAAAAGAGGACAATGATGGACCCTATAATGGTAAACAAAACAGTCATCAATCTGTCCAAAAGGGAGATGAGTGATGTTGAAAGGATGACTTTATGTATGGGGCTCTCATTTTGTCCAGCTATGCCATTCAATTACAGTGAGTCCAGAATAGATTTATTTAAGTTTGTTTGCAAATTAAAGTTAAAAAAGTGGCACAAGTTGAAAAGACTAAGGAGGCCAAGAAAGACCAAATCTCTTGCCACCAGCAACTCAGATAACTTCATCATAGGAGAGGTGGACACCCTCGTTAATATCCTGCAGTTAGAACAAGAAGTGGGTGGTTTTCCTGGCACCATGGGTGATCATCAGGTGGATAGGATTGGGGGTGAGAACAGTGCCCCAATGATACCCAGACTCTACACAATGCAGAATTCATTACAGACAGTAACGTTGCATCAGGCTTCAAACCCAAGTCCACATTCCTTCCCACACTTGCCCACGATGCCATTGACACGTTTCACGACAGTGTCAACAAAGCCTTTTGTAATCATTGGCATAAGAAAAATGATTACAGATCCACTGAAAATAATCTCTCATTCACACAGAGACAGGCTCTCAAATACCCTGATGGACGACAACAACATTGCCATCCGTCCTGCGGACAAATGGGGCAATGTTGTTGTCATGGATAGGGACAAACATGTGGCAGAAGCCCTTAGGCAACTCAATGACTCAAAATTCTACATTCCTGTCACTTGGGATGTTTATAACAACAACATTACAGACTTATGGGCGAATCTCAACATGTGGAAAGACAGAGGCGTCCTGGAGTAGGAGGAGTGCAGGTACCTCAAGAATGCCCATCCTGTCCTCCCCATACTTTACTTGCTCCCCAAACTCCTCAAAATCAGGAAGATCCACCTGGACGGCACATTGTATTGTCCAGGGGGAGTGTATCCAAACACGTTTCCAAATACGTAGACCTCTATCTCTGTGAATGGGTCAGTGGGATACCCAGCTATATCAAAGACACCAAAGACTTCCTTTCCAAGGTTCAGGACATACAGTGGGATGATGACTATCTTCTCATAACACTGGATGTACAGTCACTGTACAGTCACTGTACACCATATTTGACCACAGCCAGGGTCTAGCAGCCTGAGATCATTTTCTTAATTCCTGTCCTCTACGATTCAGGGAACACAGCAAAGTGCTATTAAAAATGATGGAGTTTTGCCTCACGAACAACATCTTCCTGTTCGATGGGGTCCTGTACAGGCAGGTGGTCGGTACAGCAATGGGTTTGTGCTTCATGAGGTGCTGGGAGCAGAAGACCTTTGCCGACCCCGCCTGTGCGGGGCACTTTGCCCACGTCATCACATGGTGGCGGTACATTGACAATCTCTCCGTCATTTGGAAGGGCACTGAGGTTGAGGCCAATCAGTTCATTGAGACACTGAACATCAAAACTAGCAACATCCAACTCACCAGTCACATCAGTAAAACCACAGCAGAATATCTTGATGTCAAACTTGACATAAAAGATAAACAACTGCATACTACTCTGTTCAGGAAGTCCACAGCGGGCAACAGCATCCTTTATGCCCTCAGCAGCCATCCAGAAACTCTCAAATGGAGTATTCCTTTTGGAGAGCTGCTGAGGGCTAAAAGAAACTGTAACACAGAGGCGGTTATCAACACAAATGTATAAAAATGATGGAATGCTTTAAAATCAGAGGCTATCCCAAGTGGGTGCTCAACAAGGCACAGAAAAGGGCAGATGGTATTGCCAGATCCCAAACTCTGGTAGACAAGACACCTGAATTAGCCCATGAGACTGAAGAGAACACACGCCTCATTCTGACATACAATGCCGAATCCAAACACAATCAAAAGATATTATCCAAGAACTGGGATATCTTGAAATGTGATAACATCATTGGGGAGAATATCCCCGACAGACCGAGCATAACGTACAGGAGAGGGAGAAGCATCAGGGACATGGTGGTACGCAGCGATATCACGACTTACACCACTGGACACGAGCATGGCCTCATTGGATTTTTTCCCTGTGGCCACTGCAAAGCGTGTAGAAACACCGAGATGATTGAGTACAATGGAATTAAAAAAGAGATCAAGCAATTCCTTACTTGCAGTTTCACCCATGTGATTTATGTGATCAAATGCCCCTGCAAGCTCTGGTACATAGGGAGCACCACCCTATTTGCCAAGAAACGCATTCTTGAACACTGTCGGGCCATCATACACAATGATGAAAAGTATCCGGTGGCTAGACATTTCAGAGACAAACACTTTTCCAACACCTCCCTCCTCAGATTCTTTATTCTAGAAAAAATCCCCAGTAACCCCAAGGGAAGTAATAGGGTGTTAAAATTGAGACAGAAGGAGTCAAGATATATTGTTGACTTCCAGTCAAAGGACCTGGGGGGCCTCAATCAAGATGAGGAACTAGCCATACATTTGAGAGAGGATTAATACGCATACCCTCCAGCCTCTGGAGGCCCACCTTCTATGTCCTTTCATGAGAGCTGGTCTCGCACATGACCAGTGCTGTACGCCTGTTCTTTCCTCTTCTAATGATTTCAGTGCATATGTGAATGTTTAATTTGATGAAGTATGTATTTAACTACAAGTGTAACTAATCTGGTTTTATCATATGTTTTTTCACACAGGAGGAAAGGAAAGGGCCCAATCACCACACTCACTTTCACAGGCATCCTACCCTTTTCACCATCATATTCTCACTGAGCACACCGTCACTGATGGGGCACCTGCGGCAAGTACTATTGACTTCTTGAACAGTAATTTTACTGTTGGACTTCATGTTTCTTGTAACTACCTGTGAATAAGTTGTTTGGTCTGTCCGCTGGACGTTTGACATGCACCCTCGTATTTAACTTGTTATCTCATAGCACCAGTGCACTCTCGTATTTTACGTGCTAACTGCCAGCACCACTGCTATCTGACTTCTCCCATTTTGGAATTGCACTTGCTTGAATAGCAGTCTTAGTCACATACTCACGTTGGAATAACTACCGTGCCACTTGATGTTAGTGGTAATCTGCACAGTTAACATTGGTCAAGTTATACTAGACGCCATATGATTTACATTTACCAATTTGTAATGTATATCCATGAATATTTGTGGACGTTGTGTGACATACAGGAGCTTCAATTGCCAGCACTTGCTATGTATTAGGCTGCCACTTGACACATTCCAAGATGTCCGACATGTATTCCATTGAGCTACTTGAAATGTGAGTCCTTTGTTTTTGTTTATGAACTACACTTTGCACACAAGCTTTATCAGTATGGTTTTCATGCACATTCACTTACGTGAACAAGGCTTCCTTTTAAGCCGAAACATGTTGGAGTAGGTGAATAAACGCCCTTGAATTATGGACTGCCTGGCGTGCTTTTGTAACTGAGAGCGCATTCACTTGGTAACTTTTGTATATATATATATATATATATATATATATATATATATATATATATATATATATATATATATATATATATATATATATATATATATATATATATATATATATCCAACAGAGTTTGCCCAAAGCAATGAGAGCGCACACGATTTCAGAAGAAACCATCCGGTTTATTTCAATGAAAAAACGAGCAGCAGCATTCATGTTTAAAATGCATTTCCGTCCGACGCGTTTCAAGGCTCCTGCCTCTTAATCATGGACCTTTTCATACACCCAGCAGCTGACTCTGATGATTTCATTTTGAGCATGCCTCCTTTACACACCTCCAGTGAGCCTCGCTGTTTACGTCACTCTCTCCAAGCATGCTAGGATTTGTAGTCCTAATCAGAGTTATTCATTACCTTCCAGTAGGTGCTGCTTCGTGTATGACCTCTTAAAGTTCATTTTTTGGAAGTTTTGTTCCCCTCCAGTGGGTCATGTTTGCTGAGCCCGTTTATATTTTGTAATCCTCTGAAATGCTGTAAATCAAGTATGGCACAGTTCCAACTTGCAGCTTCTCACTCGTGAGTTTGGAGACGGCGCAGCTCTCCACGGCAGGGCTGCCGTGTAATTAAATCCAACAGAGTTTGCCCAAAGCAATGAGAGCGCACACGATTTCAGAAGATTACAAAATATAAACGGGCTCAGCAAACATGACCCACTGGAGGGGAACAAAACTTCCAAAAAATGAACTTTAAAAGGTCATACACGAAGCAGCACCAGTGCATTTTATACAGCACTGGTGCGTCACATAAAGTCACGCACTGGTGGCGTAAAAGTGACGCATGGCCTCATAAATGAGGCCTTCAGTCTTCTTCTCATGCGTCATATTTAATTTATGACGCATTATGTCGCAAGTACTTACAGATACGTCAGTATTTCTGATGTATCCGTAAGCGCAAAAGTGATGCATTGCTGGAGTGTGTCACAAAGGTGACAAAACTCCAGCAATGCATCATTTTACATGGGGCCAGGCCCATGTGAAAGGGTCTGCATCAGTCTTATGCCTGCTGTGATCACGAAAAGTGACGTACCGGTGGCGTAAAAGTGACGCATGGCCTCATAAATGAGGCTATCAGTCTTCTACTCATGCGTCATATTAAATATATGACGCATTATGTCGCAAGTACTTACAGATACGTCAGAATTTCAGACGTATCTGTAAGCGCAAAAGTGATGCATTGCTGGAGTGTGTCACAAAAATAATGCAACTCCAGCAATGCATCCTTTCACATGGGGCAAGTCCTATGTGAAAGGGCCTGCATCAGTCTTACGCCTGCTGTGAGGCAGGCCCAAGATTTTGACACAATGGCGTTCTAAAAGTGACGTCACCTCTACGACCCTTTCTTGCGTCAATACGCCCCTTCTGCATATATTACACCTGACGTAGGTATAATGTGGCGCAGGGGTTTACAAAGTGACGCATCTACCTAGATGCGTCACTTTGTAAATATGACTGAATAAGGTGCAATTTTTACAGCACTGGTGCGTCACAAAAAGTGACGCACCGGTGGCGTAAAAGTGACGCCTGGCCTCATAAATGAGGCCTTCAGTCTTCTACTCATGCGTCATTTTTAATTTATGACGCATTATGTTGCAAGTACCAAAAGATACGTCATTATTTCAGACGTATCTGTAAGCGCAAAAGTGATGCATTGCTAGAGTGTGTCACAAAAATGATGCAACTCCAGCAATGCATCTTGTCTTACCCTTCCACACCCCCGTTCCGTTTCTACATTTTCTTTGAATATCCACATTCCCCATGTTCACTCTCCTTCACCCCACTCTCCTTCCCCATACTCACCTTCTTTCAGTCCCCCTACTTCACTTCCTTTCTGCCTTCTTACTAATTTTCCTCTCCTTTCTCAATGCACTCCACTTCACTTACTCATTTTCATTTTTTTAAGAACATAGCTCATTGATGAGAATTGGAGGTAGTTCTGAAAAGAACTTTTTTTTCTTCTTTTTTCTTTTTTTAGAACAAAAACAAAAACAGGGAATGGAAACTGCTCAACAGGAGCTCCGGTTGATGTAGAGGCCCCACCACTGGGAACCTCTCGTGCCAGAGCCCTGAGACTTTCCCGGGCAAAATTCTGGGGGTGCCTCCTCTCCACATGGCGAATCATTGTGGAGATCCCAAAAGAATATTTCTTAGTGGGGTCACCCCGTGACAGGACTGTGTGACAGATCCTGCACTCCACTTTTGGAGCATTTACCTTCTTCTGGTCATCAGGAATTGAAAAAACTTCCAAATAAAGTGTTATTTAACTTTCGGCTGAGGAACCTCTTCATCAAGGAATTCACTGGAGTCATCTTCACTGCTGGATGGTCTGGCAGCCATGATAATCCAAGATATCCAACAAAGAACCGAGAGCAAAAAGGCAGGTCTTGCAGTCACAAAAGTGAAAGAAGAAGTGAAGGAAATGGGTGGGGATTTCATTATTTGTTAAAAAAACTGTTAGCAACCAATGAAAAGAGTTATTTTAAGGTCACATGACTTGACACACTTAAGCTGTGTGCACCGAAGCGCTTCCCGGGGCGCTTACGCAGCGCGAACGTAGGCGCTTCCGGGGGCGCATACGCGGCACGAACGTAAGCGCTTCTGGGGGTGCTTACGTGGCGCACCTAAGTGACGTTTCGATAGTTTCACGGGAAATGCAAAATCATTTTCATTTCGTAAATCAAAAATACGGCTTTTATAAGTATGGTACTAAATGTCTTGCGTTAATATTTATTTTTCATACATATTTTTTTACACAAACGCAGAAATAGCGCTCTGGGTGCGCTCTCTGGAGAGCTTACCAGTGCGCGCACCCAGAGCGCCCCAGGAAAAAATGGTTAGAAAAAAACATTGAAAAAAATATTATCATAAAAAAAAGTTATTAATATTTAATACTTACACAAAACAGCAAATAAAAATAATAAAAAATCGTAGGTTACAAACTCGATATAGAAAGGAATTAGCTTTTAAAAAACCTTTGAAATTCAGTGAAAAAACCAGAGGTTTCACAATCGTTATAGTTAGGAATTAGCATTTAAAAAACCTTTGAAATTCACTGAAAAAAACATAGGTTTAACACCAGTTATAGTTAGCTGGACATTTTACTCATACAAAACCATTGAATTTCCCACGTTATAGTTAGTTGGACTCACTATAACTCGTGTGCCCGCAATCCACTGCTGATGATGTCACATATTACATCATTCATGACATGGTCAGTGACATCACTGATGACATCACTGATGACATCTCAAATGACATCTCATTTGAGCTTCCCATTGGTGGGTGTGTCATATGGAAAATGGAGAAGTGGGTTAGCGGTTGCACACACCGCTTCCATTAAAGCCCCTGAAGAGAAGCATATGGAGCTTCGAAACGCGTCGGGCAGATCCATTACGGAGCGGCATCTACAAGCGGATCCCTGTCCTCACCTACACATAAATCAAGCTGCTGCTCGTGTGCTACTCAAAGGTGGACAACCTTGGAGCGACAATTTATACGAGGCCGTCCAGCCGCGGAGTATGCACCACCCCGTCATCCTTGGGGGTCACGGAAGTGAAACAGCAGCCATACACGGGATCGAGGACGGGCCCACTTGCAGGGTCCATACAGGACTTGATTGTGTGCTTTCCGCACCACACTTCCCATAATACACAGTCTCATTTGAGCTTCCCATTGGTGGGTGTGTCATATGGAATATGGAGAAGTGGGTTAACGGTTGCGCACACCGCTTCCGTTAAAGCCCCTGAAGAGAAGCATTTGGAGCTTCGAAACATGTCGGGCAGATCCATTACGGAGCAGCATCTACAAGCAGATCCCCATCCTCGCCTACACATAAATCAAGCTGCTGCTCGTGTGCTACTCAAAGGTGGACAACCTTGGAGCGACTATATATATATATATATATATATATATATATATATATATATATATATATATATATATATATATATATATATATATATATATATATATATATATATATATATATATATATATGTGTATATATATATATATATATATATATACATATATATATATATATATATATATATATATATATATATATATATATATATATATATATATATATATATATATATAGTCTAAACCGCAAAAGTCGCATTGGACCTCTACCACTGTCAGCTGCGGGCCCAGACGGGATTGCGAATCCCCAGACAAATCCAAAGCTTTGCCTTTTCTGTTTGTAAAACAAAAGGACTGTCCGGGCCACAAAGTTCTATAAAGCGTGTTTATTTTCAAAGTCGCTTCACTCGACGCGTTTCGAAGGGCAAGCCTTCTTTCTCACGAGTGCAAGTGCATAGTTGTGACATCATTAAGTACAAGTCCCATGATTTTCACATTATAAACATAAACAACAGACTAGCTGAAGTCCTTAAATTACAGAGCTAGAAAGCACACTTCTGGCAGTAAGAAATGAGAATGAAAGAAATAAATCATTTCAATTCAGTGTTGCAAATAATGGGCGATCATGAGTGATAAAATTCATACTCAAGAAAATAATTTTCAAAACAAGCAAATATCGCTTCCAAAATAAATTGCGCCAAAAAAAATAATAATGATGATATTGTGGCATGAAAAAGTGCAGACTGTATAACATGGTAATTTATAAAGGCATTGTCAGTTCGGTGTGCAAAGTGAATCGTTAAACACATATTCTTTGTTAAATACATATTTGATAGCCCAAGTGGGCATTTGAAATACATCGAACAATCTCATGATGTAAACACGGCCATGATGCCTGCATATTGTTCCTTGGCTCTTATTAAAAAGCTGTGGTACGTCCAGCCCCAGTGGGCAAACAGTTCATTATTCATGATGGTACAGTCATACCCCACCAATTCAGGAGTCTTATGCTCGGAATAGTGCCACAATCATACCCCAACTGTCATTCGTGCTTCAGATTACTGGTGCCACAAGTGTGTTATAGAACTCTCCTGGGGATGTGAAGGAACTTACCGGCTGCAACAGCACCAGTCCGAGAGACGTGAGGGGAACGGCCGGGTGCTTTTCTCTGCCTTTCCGCGCTGTGAGGGAAACGGCCAGCGGGACTACTACTCCCAGCAGCCCCGGAGTCACAAGGCGCACCGGCGACGCCTCTGCCTGCACCCGGAGGCGCTAGAAAATGGGCAAGCGCCCTCCTCTGCGCGGGATGTGAAGGAACTTACTGGCTACAACAGCACCAGTCCGGGAGCCGTGAGGGGAACGGCCGGGTGCTTTTCTCTGCCTTTCCGCGCCGTGAGGGAAATGGCCAGAGGGACTACTA
Organism: Lissotriton vulgaris; assembly: GCF_964263255.1. Lineage (NCBI taxonomy): Eukaryota > Metazoa > Chordata > Amphibia > Caudata > Salamandridae > Lissotriton > Lissotriton vulgaris. Next base: position 1,056,337,393 of record NC_141699.1, read on the forward strand.
CTCCCAGCAGCCCCGGGGTCACAAGGCGCACCTGCAACGACTCTGCCTGCGCCCAGAGGAGCTAGAAAATCACCACGCCCCCCTCGCTAGAAAACCGGAAGGACTTAAAACCAACAGGCTCTCCCTGCAGCGCAGGGCGCGCGCGGGCGGCCGCCGGGCTAAGCCTGGGCAAAGGGTGGGCTATCTGTGGCCATCAGTGGGTGAAGGAGGCCAGACAGGGCCACCCCCCTTGGCTGCCCAAGGCTGTGGCCAAACTGAAAACTATGAACTGCAGTAATTTCCTTTTAATTAAATTGCCAGTCAATATTTACGTTTATTGAGAAATTCTAATCTGATGACTGTCAGTATTGTTTCTATCCTTCTTCTAGTTTGTAAAATAATTACCGTCCTTGCATATTCTATACCTGGTGAGAACCCTAGCCGAGCATCATGGGTAAAAACAACTCTCCTACCACCCGCCCTTGCTCACGGCAAAAAATTGCTCTAACAACTCCACTTCCGAGTTTAACCGCAATAGATAAAATGCTACAAAAAAACAATAGGGGTTGTAGCTTCTGCTATTGAAAATACCGAGAGACGCCTTTCAATAACACCTGCCATGCTCCCCCCTCTGTCGCCTGGGAATGTATCCCTAGCCACAGTCAACTCTCATTCAATGTTAGCGTCTTCCTTTGCTGAGCTCCCCTGCGTGCAGATCGAGTTACATGTTGGCCCCCACAGCAATCAATTCCCCCCTCCCGTTCCCCGGTAGCTAAAAAAGTACCCAAGCACTGTCCTAGAAAAAAAAGCCTAAACTACACAAAAAAGCTGCTAGGCTGACCACACCTGTTCCAGATACTCCTCAGGTTGATGTAGGCCCCTCTTTTACCACTCTAGCACCTCCTATCTGGGCTACTCATTTAATAATTGATCTACAAACACACATGGAACAGCTCATCAAATCCCAGTTTAAAATTTTGATGAGTAGAATTGACAAAGTTGCTTCTATGATTAATTCCAAGAGTGGAACAAGTGATCAGTTACTAACATCTACCAGGACTAATGTTCCGGTCCCGGCTGTAGGAAACACTAATCAGTTATCCCAAGGTCCAAGTCATGATGAGAGCTTAGGTGCATATGACTGGGACTTAGGGCCGGGTCTACTGACTATGTCCAACTGCCCCATTGCCCTATCCCATGTGGCCCAGCTATTCCATCAAGTGGGCACTTAAACAACGTGAGCTCAAGCCACGAGATCCACCCCTAGCCCCAAAACTGATCTCCAAATACCAGTCGAACCAGGGCATGCAGCCTCAAAAGACCATTCTAACCCCTCCAGTCATTGTACCAAAACAACCACTACCTTGTATTCAGTTACCCCCCGAGGCTTTGCCGTACGTGGTGGTACTAACGGGAGTTCCATCATTGACCGGAGAGCGAGGTGAAACGTATCCCGAGCTGAAGAATAAAACCATATTTTGGTTGAACAAATTTAGACCATTTTCGAATTTGTGACATAGGGAAATTCAATTCGCCAGAAGAGTTAGCTGGATAGGGACCAAACCTAAAAACATTGAAGGGGACTGTGTGATCACTAACTTCAGGGATCCCGGTGTGGTAAACCACATTGTTCAATGGGGTGGCCCTTGTCAACCAGGACCAATCATTTCCCTTCCCCTACGGTACTTCTACTCACTTGAAAGGGTTCCTGGAGGGGTTGGACTATCTTTCTCCCACAAGGGCAGAGAGGGGGTAGAATTTAACATACCCGTGGAGAATAGATTTAGTGCCCTGAATAAAGTTGACTGACTAGCCCTCCCACTTTGGTAAAATTATATAGTCCCTAATCCAGCTGGGTGTGCGGTGGCGATGGAGGGTGGGAGGAAAGAGGAGAAGCCACCCAAGATAGTTTGTGGGCCACTGATGTTGGTCCACAAATGTCCCTATCTACTGCAAACTTTAATTCTTGCTTACCAGTAGTCGGAACAGGGACGGTCAACTGTGTTGGAACTCCCTCTACCACCTTGCCCCCGCCTACCATAATCAATCCCGTAAGGGCCCTGCCACGCACCTCACTAATTCTGTATTGGAACATAGCGGGGCTGGGTTCTAAGCTATCGAACCCAGAATGGGGGAGTTGGTGGACCTGTATGATTTGTGTTTATTTCAAGAGACCTGGATGCTCACTGTCCCCACCAGGGTGGGCTTTGCATCCTACCACATTCCAGCTATACAGGGTCCATGGGGTAGACCCTCGGGGGGACTGTGTATATGGGTAGCCACCCATTTGGAGTGTGCAGTGAAATTGATTGACTCTCACTCCCCGGACATACTGAGCATTCTTCTTAAATATCTGGACGACAGGTCAGTAGTGATCTTTAACATCTATTTGCACCCTACTTCTCAATCCAGGGGGTTATCTCTGATCGAGGCTCTAGATGAACACCTTTCATCGTACTCTGCTCCCACACACAGAATACTGGGTGGTGACTTCAATTGCCACTTTGAACCCCTGGTGGGGTTACCTTCAGTAACTGTAGAGGAGGATTCAATCTGGAATATACAGGAGTGTGCCATGTACCCAGCAAAGCGCCTTACTCCATTGGCCTTGCAGATTAATAAGCTCCTAGTTTCCCACTCCCTAAGAGCCTGTAATGGTAGACTTCCCCCTGAAGTTCCTGGGAAGCTTACCTATAACAGACCAGGGAAAATTACAACCATTGTCTATATTATGGTCAATGTAGAACTCTGGTCACAAATCAGGTCATTTACTGTGATTGAGTGGGTGGACAGTGACCACAACCTTCGCTCACTAGAACTAAAATCTGCACTGGGTTATCAACCCGGATTGAGGGAGAATGACCTTTACACTAACCCTAATTTAATTACTGTGGCAGGAGGTAGACACATCAGGTGGGCTAAGTTTGTATTAGCACCGGACAAAGTAGCGGAGCTATATCATCAAGTTGCCTCTTCCTTAGTAGAGGCTTTTAATCTTTGTGCTACCTACGACTCCTCCTATTTTGTAGCGCTTGAGCACATCCATAGCTGATTATTTTTACAAGCCAGCCAATAAGAGGGCTCGGCCAAAAAACCAGGACCAGTGGTTTACTAAAACCTGTAGGGAGGCGAAACGTGCTCTTGTCAGGGAGGTTAAAACAGGCACCACTCAGAGTATTAGAGTGGCAAGACTGTCATATAAAAGCATTATCACAGAGTCAAAGTTGGAATGGGAGGCTCTAAGATTGGCAAATATAAAAGATGCCCTCGATGGACGTGACTACAGGGCATTTTGGAATTTGGTTCGATCAGGATCGCCGGAGGGGTCATCTGCCCTAACACCCAACATGAGCAAAGAGGTTTGGATAGCACACTTTAAGCCCCTCCTTGCCCTTACCAATACTTTGCCCCTAGCAGACCAACTGACACCTGCTTCACAGTCACAGGCTCCCAAAGACCAGGATTTACAGCCAGTTATCATGCCGGAAATCCAGGCGGCATTTAAAAGCTTGGCCGCAGGGAAGGCCCCGGGTCTGGACCGTATTCCGGGTGATCCGTTTCTGAGTGAGCAAAAGGTCTGGGCTCCCTATATCTGTTCATATTTCAATGCCATTCTCCAAGGTATGGAAATCCCCTCAACCTGACAGGGGGCAGAGTCTATCCCCATTCATAAAAAGGCTGCCCCCTGGACCCGGTCAACTACCTCCCCATTAGTCTTATTTACGTCTTGCAGAAACTGTTCACCCGCATTTTACTAGCAAGGTTACAGTGTTGGATGGACGATCATCACATCCTGACCTCCCTTCAAGCGGGCTTTCGTGCTAAAGTTTCCACCATTGACCAACTCTTTAGACTACAGCTGGTTTACTGGAAGACGGTGACTATGGGGGACGGTAGTTTGTACTTGATCTTTGTAGAACTTCGATCTGCTTTTGACCTGGTTCAGAGGGAGAAGCTATGGGCGATCTTGCTAGAGATGGGTGCCCCAGCCTACTTGTGCCAACTATTCAAACGTTTACATCAGGGCACTTTTGCAAGGGTGAGGTTCGGGAGGAATGGGGAGCTTTCGTCCGCTTCTCCGGTGGAAAAGGGCGTGAGGCAGGGGTGCGTGTTAGCGCCCACACTCTTTTCCCTGTTCCTCAATGGTCTGATTAAACACCTACTGGGCTCACGGGACCTTGACTCGCCTAGTTTAGCAGCACGAAAGATACCAGCCCTGATTTTCGCTGATGATACCCTCTTGTTATCAAAATCTCCCATGGGTATAAAGCGAACTTTGGAGGTTTTCTGCTCTTTCTGTAAAACCAGAAGCTTGGAGATCAACCTCTCCAAAATCAAATTCATGGTTTTTAATCCCAAATCATCCAATTGCCCCCTTCCACATCTGAACGGTACGGTGCTTAAAAGAGTTTCCACTTATGAATACTTGGGGGTAACATTGAATGACAATATGGATTGGGGGTCCCATATAGTCAAGGCAAACATGAAGTTAGCCCAAGCCGTCCGAGTTATTCTAAAGGTCCATAAGGAGTGCTCATCCAAAATCCTGGCACCTCCAGTGGAAATTTATAAAGCACAGGCGAGAGGTGGGGTGCTTTATGGTGTAGAGCTATGGGGCCATGTCAACGCCTCCTCGCTCTCTATTACTGAGAATAGCTTTACTAGGCACCTACTGAGACTCCCACAAAGCACACCTCTTATCCCGTTATGGCTTGATCTGGGTTTGGTCCCCATACAGGAGGTTATCCCCAATCGCCCTTTATTGTACTGGAGAAGACTCTGGTCTACACCCGAGCTTTTAAGCTACAGGGAGGACCTGAGCCACCTACTGACCCTAGGGGGTGTGGGAAATATTCCCCGGTTAAAGCATGTTAAACATCTATGCATAAATCTGGGAAAGGACGACCTGTGGTTCTCCTCGGAACAATCTTCTGCCTTAACTCATAGGAGGACGTTGGCCAAAGCGCTCAAACTATTTCGAATGGACCAGATGGCATCAAAATATTCTTTGGGTAAGTTGACCAGCGTCTTTCTCAAAGTCAAGGACAAGTATCAATTCGAGAAATTTATGGACGATATCCAGCCCCCACTGGCGAGGAAATTATATGTTCAATTTAGACACGGATGCCTCCCAGTGAGGGCAGTGACAAACAAGTGGTCAATGAACCATAATGCATCTTGCCTTTGCCCGGGGTGTGATATTGCGGAAGAGACAGATCTACATATTCTGCTCTTCTGCCCTCTGTATGCTAAGGCCAGATCCAAATGGATCCTCCTGTTATGTAAGAACAGGGGTTTCAGGGATTACAGGGAAGTATTTAGATTATTGAAATACGATTCTTCCCCCCTGATTGTGTTTGCGACCTCTAGATAGCTGTTTTCTATGTGGTGTACTAGAGGAGCAAAAATCAAAAGACAAAGCTCTTATAACTGTGCGAGCACTTCCCTGTAACTCACTAGGTAATTTTTATATTGTGAATAGTTTGTTTTTACTCCTTGTTTTAAGTCTATTTATTGGATTACTGTACTCTCAGCATTGTTAATTATGCGCTTCTTGAATCGATGTATGAAGGTCTATTTTATTCAAATATGCATCAGTGCTTTTATGGTTTTTAACCGATAATAAAGCTTTTTTTGACTTGACTTGAGAACTCTCCTATTAGGACTTCCCAAAGATCTGCAAAGATTAAAGAAAAATTAACATGTGACAAAGTGACTATGTAATTATCATCTAAAACAACATACATCTCACATACAACAGTTAAAAACAAGAAAGAAGCGGGGAAAACTCTGGTACTCTAGAAGAGGATGCATCCTTAGCCAAGGTGTACAGCCAATTCTTCATCAAGATTGTGACCCTCGGGTTGCATGGTTTGATACTTGATGATTAATTTAGATTCTAACTTTCTGAGTTCTTGTACTCTGTCTCCCCCTCTCTCTCTACTGAGGACAGTTTCTAGAACACAGAATTACAGCATGTAGGTGTTACTTGTGTGGTGTCTTGCGAAGTGTCTATCTATAGGGTATTGTTTGCCACCTTTAGCAATGGATCGCAGATGTTCCAGCTCTCGCTTTTTCGCTGGATGTATAGCACTGCCAACGTAGTATAATTGGCACGGACATTTAAGTGCATACACTACATAATCAGTTTGACATGCAACATGTTTAAGAATTTTAAATGTTTCACAGTTTTTAGAGAGTTTAACTTCTCTAACATTCTTGCTATATCTACAAGCCGTGCACTTTCCGTAAACATAAAAGCCCATTACAGGATTTTTCTTGGCTGCAGGAGGAATGAGGGTTTTGCAGATCATATCTTTGAAGGATCTCGGTCTGCGATAAGTGATTTGGGGGTGTTCACTGATTCCCTTTGCTATGTCTTTGTCTAGTTTCAGGACATCCCAAAATTTCCCAATGGCTCTCTTAACATTCCAGGATTGTCGATGGTAATCTGTAATAAACCTGGAAGTTTCTTGTCCAGATGGATCAGTATTTTTGTCTTTCTCACTGATGAGGCTTTTTCTATCTCTTGAATTAACTGACTTGATGGCTGAGTCAATACATTTACTACTATAACCTCTCTGTCTAAACCGTTCGCCCATAACGAGCGCTTCTCTAGCAAAGCCATCCTCTTTGGAGCAGTTGCGTTTGGCGCGGAGTAATTCGCACATAGGTATAGAGTTGATGAGGTTGCTCGGTTGACAGCTTTGGGTATGTAAAAGGCTGTTTCCTGCAGTTTCTTTTCTAAACAAAGTGGTGGTCAGTACATTGCCCTCCACTCTTATTTTCAAATCAAGAAAGTCAACCATAGTACCATCAATGTGACTGGTGAACGAGAGATTAAAGGCATTGTTGTTCATGACATCCACCAACCTTTTAGCCTCTTCGGCAGCTCCATCCCAGATGACAAAAATGTCATCTATATAGCGGAGCCATTTGATGACCTGTGTGCAATACTGTAGGAACTGCCGGACCACCAGCTGCTACACCAGCCCAGGTACAACCCGGCAAAGCTGGGGGTGAAGCAGGTGCCCAGCGCAGTCCCAAGTAGCTGGTGGTAAACATCCCCATTGAGTACAAAAAAGTTTTGTGGTAAACACATTAATGCCATGTCCAATACCATCCCTGTATGAAACAGATGTGATATGGACCGATTTCTCAAAAAATGTCTGCAAGCCTCAATCCCTAATTGGTGGGGAATGTATGTATAAAGGCTATTGACATCAAGTGTCATTATTAGCCATTCTGGTTTCCATCTCACGCCCTCAATTTTGCGTAAATAATCTCCATAGTCTTTAAGGTAAGATGGTAGTTCCTGCACCAATGGCTGCAGGAAAAAAGTCAACATACCTTGACGTGTTTTCCCAACAACTGCCCCTGGAGGAAACAATAGGTCTTCCTGGCGGCTTTGTCATATTTTTATGCATTTTGGGGAGCAAATAGAGGGCCGGTATTTTAGGATGCTTACATTTAAGAAAATTAAATTCATCAATCGCAATCAGGCCCCTGTCTTTCCAATCTAAAAGTTGCTTCTGATATTTGATCGTGTTGGCATTATATGTTTGTTTGTTACTCCCTTCGTATTTTCCTCATTAATATACATCTCTCTGGGTAAAACAACAATATTCCCCCCTTTATCTGATTTTTTGATAATGATAGTGTTATCCTTACTCAGATTGTCTATGGCATCAAATTGGGCTGGTGTATAGGCCAAAGTAGAAGAATTAGAAATTAAGTAGTGCTAGAGGTGGTATTTTATAGATAGGGTAAAGATACTACTGTATAGATTTAGGGCCTGATATGATGCGGTTCGGATCACAACCCACGCCTTGTCAGTTGTGCTCCTAACCGCATCTGCTGCTGCGGTCCAACTGATGCATTGCAATGTGTGTGGTAGGAGACAGCAATCAGAGGGACAGCCAACACCTTGGAGCCTACCGGTGGGACAGTGTTTCCCTCATCAAGTTTAAGATGGCATGTTCCCACAACAGGTCCCCTTTCCATCCCATGAGACCTGAGGGTACCAACATCCCTGGCCTGTGTGGCAGGCACCTCACGGTGCCTGCCACAAGCTGCAGGGATGTTCACAAACTTCCATTTCTCAATGGGAACTTGTGCGGTGGGCAGTTTCCGGTGAAGCTGAGGCTATAAATAGGTCTTGTACTAATATAAAAAAGTAATGTTTTAAACAAAGAAAAAAACACTAGTTATAGTTAACTATAACTTCCGCAACTCTGGGCCGATATTGCCGACTCCTGGTAACAAAAACGGCCCCACAGGGGCCCAAAACCGCCCCCACGCTAGTGGCCTATAGGGGAAATGCCCAGTGCACGCTATGGCCAGTCCGGCCCTGATGACCACACATATTAGATCATTCATGGCATCACTTATGGCATCATTTAACCGCTTAACCGTGGTGCAAATTCTCCCGCAGTGTGGGAGAATTGATGAGTGGGTGGGGCTGCGTCAGACAACGGACGTGCGCAGCACCAGTGAGGTAGTGCTCGGGATGGCCGTTGGCCGACGCAAGCCTGGAACGGGTTAATGAATGTGACAGATTGGTATGCACCTATCAAACTGGAAAGTGAAGTACATCTCCACCTAATTTTGTACAGCATATTTACTGCTAATGGCTGTAAGCTTTAGCAACATTCTTGGCTCCCTAATGGTCTTGGCATCTGAAGGGAGTGTGCTCTTTGTGAATGGATGCGCACAGCGGAGACTTGCTTTTGCTTCTATGACTTCTATGGGGATTGAGAGTCTGGAGGAAGTGTATTGCACCTGACAACATGTACATGCGAGGGAAGACTTCACATACCAGTCTCTAGCCCACCCATGTGTGATTGATTATCCATAAGAGGTTGGCTATCCACAAAGTGTTGGGCAAAGGGTGAAGGTTGTGCATATTAGGGGCTTTACCACCTAAGGGGCCTTGGATGTCTCAATGTAGTGAATTCTCCATGGAGGGGTTGTGCAGTAGGCGAAGATTGTTTGCAGAAGATGCTTTCCCATCATCATTGATGACAACATTATGCATGGCAGGAGATCAAGTTATAATTTCCTGGTTGAACTATAAGTGGTGAATTTCTGTGTAATTTAGTTCAAAATGTTACAATGTAACTGACATTTTCCCTAACTATATCATCACTTCATCCTTTGTGAAAAAAATATACACACACACACACAAATATATTTCTATTATGGTTGTGAATGTGTGTATACATATATTATCAATTATGTCATTTGAGAACTCATCAGTGATCTCATCAATGATATCATTTAGCATGGTATTACTGATGTTATATGTAAGGTTATAATTAGTGCAGGTTATAGTTAGCTCAGTAAACTTTAAGTGGCGAATTGCAGAGGGGAGAGAGAGAGAGAGAGTTTGTGTGTGTGTGTATATGTGTTTTGCCTGGGTGAACCCTGACTGAACCTGACAAACACTCTCTGTGTGAGGATTGGTGCATAGTGTGTTTCAGTACCTTTAACACATGTTTCAAAAATATGTGTGTGTGTGGGCTAAAAGATTTTTAGCAGTTGGAAGATGTCAGGGCTGCCAAATTCCAGGGATGACTAGTTCCACTTCATGACATTTTCTTCCGCCATCTTAAACTTCCTGTCTCTTTATCTCATTCTTGAAGGGTCTTTTTCATCCATGCTTTTGCCTTTTGTCACGGTTTTTATATATTTCACTTCTCATTCTTTCTCCCTGTTCTTCCTTTCTCCCTCTTTCTCTGGGGCAATATCTGATAATGGAAATTAAATCCTGGTCACCATGTGCCAAATTAATCAATGCAGCCCATGCTCTAATATTGCGTGCACTTACAGCCCACCTGCAAATATCACATGTTGGAATAACCTACTAATAGTGGGCAGGGCCCGAGTCTCATTTTACTTTTTGCTTGCAATACCACACTTCTCTGAATTAATAATCTTTCTGTACGCTCTGCTGGGATCTGAACCTGAGATGTGTAATTTGCATACAGCTGTGTGCAATGACTTCAATGACCTAACTACTGTGACCATTGTTTAATGTTTGAGAGGTCACATTTTTAAAACATCATTTGTTTTACAAACAAATGCATGGCTCAAGTAGGCTTCAAAATACTTTGGCAAGAGAGCAATGCAAATGGCAGAGCACTGAGTGACTTTTGTTTTACAAACCCTAAGAAGAGTTGCCAAGGATGCCCGAGACTGATCATAAATGTTTGAGATCCACCTCTCTGTTACCTCTCGTGGTTTCTTTGACTCTCCACCTACATTTGAGACCAAACCAAAATAAGGATTTGGTTAAGCCAATAGGTCTCACCTTGGGAACCTGACTTTTTAATATTTTTATTATTCAACAAACATAAACATTATGCACTAAGGGACTTATTTACAAGCCCTTATGCCACTGGTGCGTCACTTTTTCCAATATTAAAAGTGACGCACTGGCGGCACGAGGGGCTTGTGAATAAGCTCCTAAGGATCTTAATTTTGTGAGGCTTGAGCTGCTGGATCATCTCTTTTTTTGATGCTCCGGCGGTGGTGTACGGCTCTCAATCATATTTATGAAGCGGCCCAAAGCCACTCTGCATTGCTTTGCATGGCCTCATAGATATGGAGTAAGACAAAGTAGTGAGAATTGCTGCCATGCCTTACTGTGCGTTAAGGAGGCATTCCAAAGGCATTGCAGTGGGTTTTCCCATGTAGCACTAATGAATTATTTACTTTGCCCCAGATTTACTTAATCACATAAACCTGCGGCTGCGACAAATCCTCACGCCTCCCCACAGCAGGCATTCTGCAGCGTGCATGAAAAGAGGAAAACACCTCTCTGGATTGTTTTTGTGCAGGAAGGTGCCCCGGCAACAGAGGCACCCTGCACCATGGTTCAACGGTACCTATGTTGGCGCTAGGCAGCAAATTATGCGCCAGCACAGGGGGAAAGGACAGGAATATTTCATAAGTACAGTGCATTCCTGCCCTTTCACATTGGCATAGGACAGTGCAGCAATACCTCATAAATTAGGCCCACAAAGTTTAAGAGTAAGAAAAAGTCAAACTTACACCAATAAAGGGTGAAAGCGGAAGGAAAGGAGGGATTGTTTTACCATCCTGTCACTTGAAGAGAACTGTTTTTTAGGCAGACGTATATATGCGCACCACTGAAATACTGTCACTCGCATTAAAAAGAGCCTTTGAGTGAAGTGGGCTAACCTAATAGTGCATGCTATGGTGGAAGGTAGCAAAGTGTGAATTTAACTTAAAGAGACCAGAAGTTCAAAAAGTGCAATTAAAAAAATAACGATGTCAGAGTTCAGTTGCCAACCAAGATGGGCTGACACTACCTTTAAGTCTCTGCTTCAGTGCATGTCACTAACTTCAAAGATTTAGTTTTCATATGTCTGCATAAAAAGAAAAAACACACTTTAGCATTGTTATCTGTTCAAGTGATTTGTACATCTGATAAGAAACTATAAGATCCATCAGCAGTTTGCACTCTGCACATGGAGCTATTCTTACAACCTCCGTCCATAACCACCTGAACTAGGAGAATCACAACTAATGTTGATCAAGGGGTTTTTACAAATGCACAACCTTCCTGCACTCTACTGGGCTCTGCTGTTGTGATCCTATTTCACAGCCTCATATTGGGACTTCCTTATGAGTAAAGTAAAGTTGTAGCCTCTTCCTACGCTCAGGACTTCCTTTTCCAGGCACTTCTAGTACATGCACATGGATATTTTTGCTCTCAGTTGCTTGCCACCAGCGGGCATAAGGGTGTGTGTGAGTGACGTCTAGACTTGGAGCAGAAATCAGAGAGTTAGATAGCAAATGTTTACAAGCTAACAAAACACTCAAATGTACAGCATGGAAAAGTCATGGGTGCTACCATTTTAGGGTCAGGCAAAACATCATTGGTTTATTTGTTTTTTCTGTGAAGGCCGAGTTAGGGTCATGCAACGGTCACCCATTACTTAAGTCACGATAGGGCTGCTTAAATGGCTTTTGGATGGTCCTAGCTGGTGTTCTGGTTCTTCATTCTGGCAATGTTTTCCTGGTTCCAACTAGGTGTGGTGGGTAAACTCCACTACACAGTGGATGGCAGACTTTTTGCCGAACCCCAAACTTTGCCAGCAGAACAGAGTTTACTGCCTACCCATACTCTTTAGATGTTTTACATTGTTTTGCAGCTTTTCAGTTGTAGGCTTTGTAATGTAGAACAGATGATTTATTTTCTGTTGGAAGATAAAAAAATATACATTTTACAGCAAATGTATATTTGTTGGTAATTTGTAGTGGTTGAGGTCCTTAGGTTTCTTCATATTCACTATTGGGGTGAGCTTACATTTTTTAATAATGTTTGTATACTTACTTTATTATCTATTCTTGAAGGTTTGTAAATACCTTTTTTCTGGCTGTTACTTTAGATAGTACATTGAAAGAGATAGAAGTTGAAGAGTGTTTTGTAAATTGCTATTTTACCTATTTAGCTTAATTTATGAGTAGGTTGTAGTATAAGTATAAGTTTTAATTACTTGGTTAGGTAGTTGTTGAGAAGTATATGTTTGGTCTTTCAGGGTCTGGTTTTGCAGTGTTTGGTATTTTAGAAGTTTTTGTAAATAAGATGAGTCTGCCCTTTATATTGTTGATTTGATTGTTTGTCTGATTTTATTGGTTACAGTTGTTTATAGTTTGATTCTAATGGTTAGTTTAGTTTTAGTTAGAAATTTTGTTATGACCTTGTTGTGCATCAATCCAGATGACTTTTATTTGAGGAAAAAATGTAGCATTGCTACCAGGCAATGAAAATATGAATGACATCAGTATTTTACACTGGGAACTTCACCAGACAACTTTGAAAAAAACAATTTTCCATATCTGTGTACCAGATAGGTAGTTGCCTATGGCAGCTTGCAAAGAAGCAATTACAGTGTATTAGTTGAGTAGGTAAAGGAGCTGCTTTACCTACTCAACTAATGCAGATTTGCTGAAAGGTTTAGAGGTGTCCAAGAAGCCTATAAAGACAGCAAGTGTTACATTGAGGTGAATGCTGTATGCCACCACAAATGGGCAAACGATTTTAGCATATGTCTTTGATGCTAGGGCATAGGCAGGACTACTGGAATTATGTGGTAATAGATGGCCAAATAATGTGTAAGAATTGATTACATTATGTGGCTAGCAGAGGCAAATTGTGTGCTGTAATGCAGCATATTCAATGTCAATATACATTTTTATATACTTATTTTATTTCAAGAGAGATTAATGCTATGCTGGGGATAAAAGGTAAATTATACAAGCAAAATTCTTAAAATTATGGCATTATACAACATCACACAATTATGCCACCATTAATGGCAAAATAGAGTAAGAACAACTTCAACAGCTAGAAAGCTTATTCCTAGCAACTGTATATTTCACGCTATTTTTTTAAGCACAAAATGCACCCTCATCTGAAAAACTGGGGCGAGGACGTGTTTCAAGCTAAAGTGTAGGACTAAACTTATGGATTATTATTTCACACAATTGTGTGTAAATGTATTCAATTTCTAGGAATTTCTCGTAATTGCTCAGAAGCAAATTACTTAAATTCCACTCATTCCTAAGCAGTATGACTTGTGTTAAGGTCTCACTTCATTAGTACCAGTTCAACATCTGGATAGAGTAATCAGCTACTCACGACTAGTCAACCTTGCAAAGCGTTTGCCACTGTGTAGGAACTGATCACAGTGAGGAACTGTAACTTTTCACCTATTCAAGTGTGATTTCTTTTTAAGTTAAAATCAACACCTGACACAGCGGAATGTGAATTATGTACCAAGTGTGGCAAATCCATAATTGGGTGTAATACCAAGGAAGAGCTCTCAAATTCCAGTGGCATAAGGTATAATGAACATCAAAGTGTGAGATCAAGTGGCTCAGAGCATAGAGAGCACTGAAGCACCAAAGTGTAATTTTTCGTCAGCTAATTTTTGTATCTGTACGACAGATAAGCTCAAAGTCAAAATTTAAATTTCAGTAGAGGGAGTAAACACAGCTCCGATTATGGCAGCTCACCAACAGACCCAAGACGGTAAGAGATGGATGTAATGATCATCAAAAATCAGCAACTGGCATGAAGAAACTCGACCTAAAGGTATCAGAGTGCATAACATGAGCACCAGCTGTGTTAAAGATGGACATGCTCATTTTTTAGGCACAGGGAGATAAAGTGATTTTCCCAGAATCACAGGATGTTGAGCGTCCCTGCTGAGACTCGATCCCGGTTCCCCAGCTTTGAGGTCTACTGCTCTAGCCATTAGGCCACTCCCTTGCCCCTATTTCCAGAGAGAGTGCCAATTAACATATTGGTCATCAACAAAAATCATTTTTCCTAATCCTAATGTTCTCCCAATAATAAATAAAATTTTAGGCATGTTGATGCAATTTGAAAATGGTTATCCTTCCTTTGGGCATACCTTGACATATGTCTATGGAAACAGAGGGATTAGAATCCTTGACATTCAAACCAAGGGTTAAAATTACTTTAAAACCATGCAACACAGTGCAGTAACTAGAGCTACTGTGATGCGTTGCACGAGTTAAAGAGAGCAGGAAAGTGCCCTGCGTCCTAAGATAGGGCACAGTACTGCTTTCTCCCTTGCCTGGGCACACAATCAGACTGCCTTGAACCATACATACTCCTTTACACCATAGTACAATGGTGTATGTATGATATCTAGCATAGACATTGTGCTGCGAAGTTACACCTCCAGTATAAAATGCTATGCCTAGACAAACTTCAAAATTATTCCCACTTTGGAGTGTTGTGTACATTGCTGTACACATACAAAGTCTGAAATAAAACCATCTCTCAAACTATTGTTAGTTGATATGGCTTTGCATCAAAACCCATGGGTGGTTGCATAGGAACGCCTATGTACCACCCATGGATTGCCTCCTGCAGCATAGTAAAGCAATCTTGTACTAAATGTTGATTTCTGCTACTTTCCAGAAACTTTCCAACCTAAACAAGTTGTGTGCTGGCAGGTAAAGTCGAAATAAAGCTTTTGTGCTGGTATACGTCACCTGTAAGTATTATAAAGTAGCTATTAGGCGACAATCCGCAGACTGGGGGTGTACTGCTGCTTGCAATTCAGCAATCTCCAAGTCTGTCCGACTGCAACATGCAAATTACAGACAAACATGGTGCTTTACAGTATTAGCAACACACAAATTCATGCTCTGTGTAAATAACGGACAGGTGGTCACTGTAGTTCTGCACTAGGTTGTGCTAAGATCACACAAATGTACTTAAAAACAGATGTGGTTGTTTAAAGCCACATACAAACCTAAGTCCTTTTCAAAAGACTCTTCATAATCGCCCGCTATGAGTGCTGTTGTCAGGGCGAGGACAGTGAGATTTGGGGTCTCTGTCTAAAAAAGTATAGTGGGTAAAAATAACAGGTGGGATTGCTACTCCAAGCGAATGCCAGTGGTTAGACTATTTGCAACCACATGTCCCATCACAGTTTGAGTGTTTGAGTTCTATTGGTATGTCTAGAACCTATGTAGGAAAATTCTCAAAATGAGTGGCTTTCCACCTATTCGAAGAGTACTTTGTGTGCAGATTTACAATTATTCTGGTAAACCAGTCACTATATATACATGTAAGTTTCGACTTAAAAAAAGAACAAGTTAAAAACGACACACACATGGCAAACCTGACTCAGGGCCTCAGACTCTACAACCAATCCAATAATTCATTTGGAGGATGGCACAACCCCCCAAACAACCCAGCTGAAGCTATCCTCCTGCTTGTCTTACCTGGGCTTGGTAGTTCTATCTGGAAACTCATGACTACCATCATGTATAACAAAACACCCTGAAGTCCCTGCCCCAGGATCACTTATTTTACATGTATTTTAACTACACGCACTCTTCTGCATCTCTACTATGGGAAGCCTGGAGGCTGGGCTCCATCTGACCAATCCTTGCTTTTTGCAAATCTTTTGATCAAGTGACTGACGGCCTCATGTATTAAGCCTGAGTAGCAAATAGAGGTGAGCACACCAGCAAATGAAACGGGCCAAAATAGGCTCTAAGAAACAATGCACAAAGCAAGCAGTGAAAATGTTTGGCATGCATATTGTGCAACAAACAAAATGTAAAAATATGATACCATCTTTCCAAAATTAAAAATAGTGTAGTTATTTAACATTCAGAAGGATTTCACCGTAGTCCATAAGTTGATATCCCTACATATAAAATCATGTATTAAAAGTGGCAATTTTTCAACATTAAATTAGAAACATTAATGGGTCGCCCCCCAACCAACAATGCCATTTGTGAACTAGGAAGCAAGTTAGTAGTGATATAAACCGTAAATATTGCCTAGATTCTTATTACAGATGAAGCAACATTATAGTCTATAAAACCAAACAGAAAAGGTGTTTGTACTGTGTTCATCCAAACTCAAGCACTTAAAGATTCTTGAATACATGATGATAAAGGAAAAGGAAGCTTTGTGAAATAACATGTTTGAATAGAATCACACAATTTGGACAAGCAGAAAAGCTTGTATTGATTCCAGGTTATCTGGTTTCACATTTTGAAATTCAGTCACCAGATGTATATCTTGGTTTCTCTCTCCTTTTTTACATCGAAGGTCACTGTTAAGCCCAGGTGGTAAACTCCTCTTCAATTGAGTTTTCTGCATTACGCGGAGCACAGTTTTTGTCCTTCTTCTCCCTAACGTCTAGTTGGTGAGAGAGGGTGAGGAAAATCCACCTCCAGGTGAGATTTTCCTTGTTCGTGCTCCTCAACGTCAAGCTGGCGAGTCAGAAAAAATCACCTCCCGGCGAGATTTCTCAGCGTAGGCAGTCGAATTTCTCAATGTGGGTGGTCACAGGTGGTCACAATTGCCCGCGTTAAGAAACCTTCTGTTTGCATTAAGAAAATTGCTGCTTGAGAAGAAAATCTACTCGAGTGGCAGAAAAGAAGCACCACCCTCTTGCGCTGTGCATGGTGCCATTCACGTTGATTTCCAAGTGCAGGACAAACACCCAGCACTGAAAATGAACATGAACAAGTCCAAGCGCTCCTTCCCGCTTGCAGAGCTCCGCTTAGCGCAGCAGAGATTTTGGTCACTTCGCAGAGTTTCGCATAGCAGAACTCTGTGAACTCCACCCAGGCTTAGCCACTGTTTTGTCTTTATTCTTGGTGCATGAGAGAAAAGCCGACAAAGATATAGGAGACCCGACTCTGCCCCTGATCCAACTACAAAGCCAAGAATTAATTTATCTGGGGGAGTGGCACACCCCAAGCACTCCCCCGCCCTGAAGCTACGCCCTTGGCTGTTGCAAATAACAGCTGTAGAAAGCCTTGCTGAACTCCCGAGGCCCTCTCTGTCTGGCTGGAGCTGGCACATGGTCTGAGGGGATGGGTGAAGTTTTCCCCACTTCCCACAGAGACCCATTTTGGAGGGAACTGCATTCCAAACCTGAAATTTTATGAAAACCTTAAGCCGGAGAACTTTGCATGTCATTCAAAATTTCTTATACAACCATAACTTATTTTCAATGCACTCATACAGTGGGATGATCGAAGCTAGAGCGCAAAATTACATATGCAAGTTATCTGATTCTTAATGCAATGTTACCAAATGTCAATTTTGAACGTAAAAACAGGAAAGAATGAATATGCATTTGCAAAATGTTAAGTATTTTTTTCAATTTTATATTTTGCATGAAATGCAAGGGCTTAATATTACTAAAATCGCTCAATTTATTCTAGGTTATTCTACAAACTCAATTTTCCACAGTCATGTTTCATTTTCTATTAGAAAATACACCAATTCATCAATATTATATGAAAGAATAAAATTAGCAAACTACCGAATTAACAACAACTTTTTCTAAAATATCCACAATTCTAAATACGTGTGAGAAGATAAGGCACACATTTCCAGTACAGCTCATTAAAACATGCTCTTCAAAAAAATACATAGGAGAATTAAAGAGAATGCAATGTTTATTTTGTCGCAGAAGGTGATGCTGGAAGCAGAAGGATGTGATTGGGTACCTCAGTACCTCAGTGATGCCTTCCAACGATGGAAGAATGCCTCACTTCCAGGTTCGGAGTAACTTGCAGAGCACTTGCTTCAGTTTGAAATGTCTCAGAATCAGAATAATGCATTGTGCTGGCATATAGGAGGTAATGATTATCTTGCAAATTAACTGAAACATAGTCGAAATTTCGAACATGAAGGCAATCGTTGCCAGAAAAAATAGAATATGGACCAGAAGGAGAGATCCGACTATTTTGGCTGCTCCAAAGTGAGCTTCCAGCCGGGGCTGACTGAATCCTCTGGCATTCTCTCTCATACGACTGACATGTCTGCCGAGGGATATGAGGATGAGTGTGATGGAAGTAATATCAAGCAGAAGAGGCAGGCAGAAGCCAAAAATGTTAAGTAAAATATGATACAAATTATCAATAACGACTTTCCCATGAATACGAGTCAAATTATTGATTGTAGCATTTCTATTTTGAGGGGATTTCTTGTATACTTCCCAGTATGAGGGAATACTGAAGATCAACGTGCTCACGACAGATACCAAGAGCAGCCAGGGCACCATCTTAGGGATCCTTGGTTTTAAGTAGTAGAAGAGGGGGTGGTTGAAGTCCACAATCTTCACGCTGTAGAAGACACAGAGGCAGGAGGTGAACCAGGAACTGCAAGTGCCAAACCAGACCAGGAGCTGACTTTTGACTTCAAAAGGGTATTCTATAGTTTCAACATCCGGCATTTTGAAAGAAATATAAGAGTACGCTATGTAGGTACACTGAAAGCAAGTACTGGAGATCCCTAGAGCCACAAAGATGAGATCACAGCTGTTCAGGCTCTTGCTCCGAGTCCAGGCAATTAATTTAATAGTCACATTGAACCCACTGGCAAGTATTCCAATCACATTCACTATGAATGTGAAAATCAGTAATTCTTTTTCAAACAAAGGATCCATTTTCTGCTTTTTTTCTTGACGATCTCTGGAAGATCTCACAAACACTAGTGCTGCTCTCACTAGAGGACGTGTGTGTTTGTTGTGAGCAAGAATGCTTTCCAAATGGTCCCTAAGCATGCAGCTGCTGCCGGATTAATTTACCTATGATTTCATCCCTGTCATGATAGTTATTTTGCTGTGCGCTGATGCAAATCTGACTGGTTTATGTTGTTGGGTTCTCAAATAATCTGTAAACCAAATATGTAACTAATTATTCTGAGGTGGCTAGGAATTGTGTATAAGGAATACACAGTGTTTGTTAAAATACCCCTCACACACCAAATGGGCCCTTGGTGTCATGCTTCATCATCGGGGTCTTCAAGCCCCGCTGCGGGACGGGGCGTGCTACGACTGGCGACTACGCTGCAGCACTCAATTAATGTAAGTGCTATGTGAGGTGTATTGGAGTGAGTGAAGTAGGGTATGGGGTGGATGAAGTGGTGTTAAGAAATACCTGACCTTATGGAAAACCACATTTTATTTGGTTATAGTCTGGTATCGTTAAAAAAGTGGGTCGGAGAAATCATGCAGACAATGTGCTGATTTTTCTAGGTTGTCAACATGTTTTGGAGCTGTGAAAGCTCCTTCGTCAGGACGGAGTAAGATCCCTCTGTCACTCACTATGTTGCTATCAATAAGTTGTGAAAATAAATATATACATGTGAATTGTTAAAATACAATACCTATGTTGTATGATTTTATAGAGTTGTTTGAGAAGCTCTATCAGTATTTCTGAGTATAAGCTATGAATTAAAGGAGTCAATGCCCCATGAGCCTTCGGGTTTGAGAGGTTCAACAAATGAAACTGTCATCTGTTAATGCAGTAGTGAAGTGCTCACGTCCTCTCTCATCATCCCGGGCTTCGACAACATGGCATGAGCACAATTTACATTACAGAAGAACACATTCATTTGTGGTAGGCAGGGGGAGACAAAGCGATTTGCCTGGAATCACAGGACATTGAACTGATGCAGAGATTCGAGAGTGGCTCCCCAGCTCTAAAGTACGCAATTCTAGAACTTGTGGCGGGAGGTGTGTCTAAAAGTGTATGTCAGTGCTGGACATCAATGAGAGAGACCTGTGCATTTTTCAAATCGGTGGTGAAAAAATATGAGTATGTTGCTGGAGATGTGGGCTGCCGTGCCACAAATGTACTTACCGGGGGAGGGTAAACACCCATTATTCCGCAACTTTCTTTCCGCATACCATCACTCCGCATACTTTCATTACGAAAGTACCATGACTCCGCAATGCCATTATAACGCATGGCATTACATTTTATATGCTTTTACCACGCATTCATTTACAACGAAGTTCGTTGTAAATGCATGAATGGTAAAAGCATGTTTTAAAAAAATGTTTGGATAAGGTAAGTATGGGTATAGGGGTATATGTTTTGGGGTACTCTCGTATATGTTTTGGGGTGTTTGGATATTTTATGGTTCAGGGGTAGGTTTGGGTTTTGGGGTACAGGGGTATTATTAGGATTCAGGGCTAGGTTTGGGTTTTGGGGTAGAGGGGTATTTTAGGGTTCAGGGGTAGGTTTGGGTTTTGAGGTACAGGGGTATTTATAGGGTTCAGGGCTAGGTTTGGGTTTTGGGGTACAGGGTATATTTATAGGGTTAAGCTGGGTTAGTGTTTAAGGGTGTTCGGGTATTTTAAGGAGCAAGGGTGGGTTATGATTATGGGGTGCAGGGGTATTTAAAGGAAGCAGGGTGGACACCCGGACCTGGAATGTACAGAACCTGGGAAGAAAAAACAATGAACTATTGGGCACAACGCTCGCTTTTTTTTTCATAATCCCTGTGCCCCGCACACGCCCACGTCCCCCAGCACATGCCCACAGGACACGATATGAAACATGGCATGAAGGGCGGAATGTACCACATGCCTCCAGCATTTGTCACGCCCCCAGCACAACGCAGACACGCCCACAAGGGACTACTTTGCTGGCATGGTTCTTTTATCTTTTAAATGTATATGGTGGGCGTCTGCGTAGCCTATGTCCTTCTGCTGCAACTGCCCTTTCCAACTCTGTATTGGGTCTTGTGATCGGTGCTGTGGTTCCTGAGATTACCCTCCTCAAAGGTTTGGGCTCTCTCTTTATTATATTAGTATAGATGTATATATATATATATATATATATATATATATATATATATATATATATATATATATATATATATATTTTTTTTTATATATATAGATACACACAAAAAGCGTCCCAACTAGATTATCAGTTAGATATCCACGCATGGGTTCTTACTGCAGCTGAATATTATTATGTTGCCATAACGCATTTCGCAGGCATGGCTGACAGAGGTAACAGATGCCGGGATAGGGACCCTCTCCCCCTAGGAAGGCTTACATGCTATGTCCTGGGGAGCTCTTCACAGGACATAGCTGTTTTCCTGTCCGCACCATCATGGGCAGGGAAACCTGCATTTGCTCCTGCTTTGTGGGAGCATTTTGCATCTCCTGCCAAGAGGGAGCAAACACAAAGTCTGCTCCCAGGTGGTGGGAGCCTTAAAAATGGAGCAGACTTTTGAACTGTTTCTCTGCCTGCACTGATGCGGACATGGAAACAGATAACACATTACACAAAAAGGGAGCAAGGTAAAGGAGAAATAGAGTTAAGGGGAGGGGGAAGTAAGACTCTGGTACAGAGTAAAGGTAACGAGGAGTATGGAAAAGTAGATGTATTAGGTAGTAGGCATGCTAGTGTTATAGGAGTACAGGTATCATGGCTTAGTACAGGACAGGGCAGAGGTACTGGGAAAATGCAGTGCTGCAGATGCTGGTGTATAGGCCAGAGTAGAAGTATTAAAAATGAAGTAGTGCTAGAGGCGGTATTTTATAGATAGGGTGAAGATACTACTGTATAGATTTAGGGCCTGATATGATGCGGTTTGGATCACAACCAATGGCATGGCTTGTTGGTCATGGTCCGAACCGCATCTGCTGCTGTGTTCCGACTGATGCATTACAATGTGTGCAGTCAGAGACAGCAGTCAGAGGGACCCCTAACACCTTGGAGCCCATCGGTCGTTCAGAAAACGACCATAATTCAATAAGGATGGTGTTTCCGACATTGGGATTATGATGGCATTTTCCCACAGCAGTTCCACTTCGGCCTTTGCATCCCATGAGGCCTGGGGGTACCAACATCCCTGACCTGTGTGGCAGGCACATGAGAGAGAGGGAGAGACCAAGAGAGAGAGCGTGTGTCTGTGTCTGTTCGTGTGTGTGTGTGTGTGTGTGTACTGCCTGGGTGATACCTGACTGAACCTGACAGACACTATCAGTGTGAAGACCGGTGCATAGTGTGTTTATTACTTTTAGCACATGTTTCAAAATATGTGTGTGTGTGTTTGTGGGCTAAAAGATTTTTAGAAGTTGGTAAATTCCAGGATTGAAATATTCCAGGGATGGCTAGTTTTGATCCCCTTCATGGCATTGAACGCAATCCTTACAGGGACTCCAAAGGCTCACCTAGCCCCTCTAAGAGCTGTGCTGAACATGTCCGCGCAACTCGTATCTGGAGTTAAAAGATTTGATCACATCACTCCAGCTCTCAACTGCCTCAATTGGCTTCCCATGGAAGGGAGATGTATCTATAAACTGGCCTGCATCACACACAAAACCCTTCACTCTCCTGACCCCAACTATTTAAATAACAAACTGAGTAGAGCAGGTCAATCCAGAACACTAAGAAGCTCCACGTCACTCCTTCTTATTCCTCCGAAATTGAAAAAGAAAACCACCCAATACCGATCGTTTTCTGGCAACACTCTCAGGATATGGAATGCTCTTACTGGAGTCCTCAGATGCAACCCCTCCTTCCCCTGTTTCAAAAGGGACCTGAAACTCCATCTCCTAAACAAATACTATCATGACCAACGTCAACCAACCTAGTCTTCTGTATCCGAGTAGTCTCCTCTCTCTCTGGACACTCAAGAATAGTGGGTGACCGGACCATGTCACTCTCGCCTTTTCTTTTATTGCTCTCTCCCCCTCCGCTTCAATGCATATTTACGTCCCATGCAGTATTATTTTCTGTGGTTTGCCTACTATGTAATATATTATCCTTCTGCTGTTAACTATGTGTAGGTAAAGCACTCTGATACTTACGGGTCAAGCTAGCGCTATATAAAACTTCAAATAACTATAAATAAATAAATTAATTAATTTTCTTCCGCAATCTTAAACTTCCTGTCACTTTGTCTCATTCTTGAAGGGTCTTTTTCATCCCTGCTTTTGCCTTTTGTCACGGTTTTTATATATTCTACTTCTCATTCCTTCTCCCTGTTCTTCCTTTCTCCCTCTTTCTCTGGGGCAATATCTGAGAATGGAAATTAAATCCTGGTCACCTGATACTATGTGCCAAATAAAGCAATGCAACCCATGCTCCAATATTGCGTGCACTTACAGCCCACCTTCAAATATCACATGTTCTAAAAACATACTAATAGTAGGCGTGGCTCGAGTTTCAGTTTACTTTTTGCTTGCAATACAACACTACTCTGAATTAATAATCTTTCTGTACACTCTGCTGGGATGAGTAATTTGCATACAGCTGTGTGCGATGGCTTCAATGACCTAAGTACTGGGATGATTGTTTATTCTTTGAAATGTCACATTTTGAAAACATCATTTGTTTTACAAAAGAAATGCCTGGCTCAAGTAGGCTTCAAAATACTTTGGCAAGAGAGCAATGCAAATGGCAGAGCACTGAGTGACTTTTGTTTTACAAACCCTAGGAAGAGTCGTCAAGGATGCTCGAGACTGATCATAAATGTTTGAGATCCATCTCTCTGTTACCTCTCGTGGTTTCTTTGACTCTCCACCTACATTTGAGACCAAACCAAAACAAGGATTTGATTAAGCCAATAGATCTGACCTTGGGAACCTGACTTTTTAATATTTTTATTATTCAATAAACATTATGTACTAAGGGGCTTATTTACAAGCCCCTTGCGCCGCTGGTGCATCACTTTTTCCAATATTAAAAGTGACGCACTGGCGGCACGAGGGGCTTGTGAATAACCCACTAAAGGTCTTAATTTTGTGAGGCTTGAGCTGCTGGATCATCTCTTTTTTTGATGCTCCGGCGGTGGTGTATGGCTCCCAATCATATTTATGAAGCGGCCCAAAGCCACGCTGCATTGCTCATAGATATGGAGTAAGACAAAGTAGGGTGATTTGCTGCCTTGCCTTACTGTGCGTTGAGGAGGCATTCCAAAGGCATTGCAGTGGGTTTTCCCATGCAGCACTAATGAATTTTTAACTTTGCCCCAGATTTACTTAATTACATAAACCTGCGGCTGCGTCAAATCCTCACGCCTCCCCAGAGCAGGCATTCTGCAGCATTCATAGAAAGAGGAAAACACCTCTCTGGATTTTTTTTTGTGCAGGAAGGTGCCCCTGCAACAGAGGCACCCCTGCACCATGGTTCAACGGTACCTATATTAGCGCTAGGCAGCAAATTATGTACAGTACAGGGTGAAAGGACAGGAATGCACCGTATTTCATAAATACAGTGCATTCCTGCTCTTTCACCTTGGCATAGGGCAGCTCAGCAATACCTCATAAATTAGGCCCACAAAGTTTAAAAGTAAGAAAAAGTCAAACTTACACCATTAAAGGGTGAAAGCGAAAGGAAAGGAGAGATTGTTTCACCATCCTGTCACTTGAAGAGGACTGTTTTTTAGGCAGATGTATATATGCGCACCACTGAAATACTGTCACTCGCATTAAAAAGAGCCTTTGACTGAAGTGGGCTAACCTAATAGTGCATGTTGTATGCTATGGTGGAAGGAAGCAAAGTGTGAATTGAACTTAAAGAGACTAGAAGTTCAAAAAGTGCAATTAAAAAAATAACACCTATATAAAATTATCTAAATGTCTGGAAAATTAAATTACTATTTACCAAAAACCTTGTTCCAACACCGATTGATGTTATTTGGCTCTTTTTTTACTCCACTTTGATTTATTAGTGAAAAATATACTTTACTAATTGATTTAGGGGCACATGCATCAACATAAGGAGTTGCGATTCCTTAATACCTATTTTTAAGGAATCGCTATTTAGGAATCGCAATTCCATATGCATGTAGGAATCGCTAAATAAATTGCGATTCCTACACGTTCCCTATTAGTGAATCACAAATTGCGTTTCACTAATAGGGAATGCCTTCTTATTCATTCTATGGGCCTAGAGGCCCATAGGAATAAATGGGAAAGCATTCGCAATTTGCGATTACCAAATTGGTAATCCCAAATTGCAAATGCAATTACAAGGGTGCTTGGGGGCCAAAAGGCCACCTTGATACGCCCTCAAAATTGGCATGTGTGTACATGAGGCGCACACACATGCCCAAGGGCATGTGTGTGCACCACATGGCATTTATATAAATGCTAATTTGTGCATTTTTCTAAGGAATTGCAAATTGCCATCAACTTGAAGTTGATGGTAATTTGCGATTCCTTAATGCAAAGTCGCATTCTGAGAATGCTTCATGCATTGCATTTAGCGAATCGCAAATTGCGATTCCCTAACTGCATTCGCAAAAAAGGTAATCGCAAAGTTTGCGATTACCTATTTTGCGAATAGCTTTGTGCTTGATGCATTCCAAAAGGCTAATTACCGGTCACAATGGGGTCGATTCCGGTAATTAGCTTGATGCATGTGTCCCTCAGACACTTGTAGATAGCATGATTTCCCATAAAATACATCGGGTCAATACTTCTGATATCATAGGCATTTTCCTATCATATCTCTCCAGATGTCTTTATTATAAAAGGATTTGCGATGGACAAGTTATAGATGTCTCGCTTCCTGCTTGTATTACATTGGCAAATAACCTAGAAGAGACATTTTCAAATTGCAGCATTGTGTATGTTCAATGTCGATTTTGTTCAAAGGTGTTTTCAAAGTAAAAGTAAGAAATGGAAGAATAAAAAATAAAGTGAACTTTGATGTTCCAAGAATAATTATTTTACAAACAGGTTTTCCTTGAAATGTAAGGGCATGAATACTTTGACATTTCAAAAGGATCTGACTTCATCAATAAAACCCTGCCTGGAAATTACCTTTGCTTGAAGTGATGGGTACTTTACAAGTGGCTGGATTGCAGGGCGGACTTTAGCGCTGGTGGTGCCCGGTGCGACAGGCACCCCCACCTTACTTCCATCTCCACAAACTTCCTCCCTACCACTCTCCAACAGTGCCTCTCACCTTTCCAAAGCCCCTCTCTGGCATATATTGAATTTATTTTTTAAACAGTACTCGTAGTCCATCCATTCACACTCAGGGGCAGATTTACAAGCCCCTTGCAACGCTTTTGCTCCACCGTTGCCTCACTTTTGTGATGCAGCGGCGGCGTAAAAAATGCAGCCAATTTACAATGTGACGCATCTAGGGAGATGAGTCATGTTGTATAGCCCTGCATCACATTATACCTGCGTCAGGAATAATTTATGCATGGTGGGCGTTCCCACGCAGGAAAGCCTTGTAAAAGTGACGCACTTAAATCTACAAGATTTCACTGCGTCACTTCTAGGACGCCACTGGGTCAAAACCTTATGTCTGCTTGAAGCAGGCTTAAGGAATGATGCAGGGTAGTGGGAATAGGCCTCAAAATGAATTGCTGGAGTTGCGTTCTGCTTGCAACACAACTCCAGCAATGTGTTACTTTTGGAACAACAAATGTGTCAGAATTTGACGCATCTGTCAATCCTTACACCATGGTGTGCTGTATTGTAAATTCAGCGCATCCATGGTGGTGCAAGGGTATCGCAG
Source organism: Lissotriton vulgaris (assembly GCF_964263255.1). Lineage (NCBI taxonomy): Eukaryota > Metazoa > Chordata > Amphibia > Caudata > Salamandridae > Lissotriton > Lissotriton vulgaris. The sequence goes on from NC_141699.1 coordinate 1,056,364,207, forward strand.
GCTGACGCAGGGAAACTGATGCATCTCTACAGATGCGTCAGTTTCTTGTAAATCTGCCCCTCAGTTATGTGGTCTGCAAGATGCACATTCTTCTCTTGGAGGCAGCTTAACCATCGGCACTTCTTTATGATGAGGAAAACCTGCCACTGGAGATCTCCCACTAGCAGCGGCATTAATCGGCAGAATAATCTTGACATTTTTATTGTTGCCTGAAAACTGCCAGACGTACAAGGAAGTTTTCTTGCTTTTAAACCCAGAAGTTAATTTTTAAACATAGTGCCCCCAACCAAGTCAGCTCCAGGTGCAGCTATACCTGTCCCGCCACCCTAAAGCCAGCCCTGCTTGATTGCATTCTCTCTGTGCAAATAATAGTTTCCCTCTTTTAGTAAATGCTTCGTTTAGCCCTATTCAAGTTATACTCAATGTACGTCCTGGGCGCATGTGACCCACCTGAACTGTACCTGCGGCCCCCTGGACAACAGCACTGGGCTGCTATGACCTAGACTCAGCAGCTGCAGTAAAATAATTTTTAAATAAATAGGCCAGCCTTCATATAAAGGTAAATTGATGTTACAGAAAAGAAGTAACTAGGTTGTCCCTCAACCCCTCCACTTTAGGAACACATTCAGTTTAAAACACAGCTAGCATGCAGTAAAAGTATAAAAATATGATAAAGTCTTTTCAAAATTCAAAAAGTGTATTTTATTAATATACAGAACTGTTTCATCTCAGTACATCAGAATATATCAGTGCATTGAGAAGTTTTTTTTTAAGTGATAGTTTTCAAACATGAATATAGAAACCTTCATTCTTCCTCCCACCCTGACAACAAAGCCACTAGTGCACCAGGAGGTTGATCAGTTTTTATATGCACTCTTTGGGTGGCCTGGGTTCCTATTACACATGAAAAGAATTATGGTTTATTAAATCCAACACAGAAGAAGTCATGATTTTAGGGACCTCTTATTTGTAATAATGAAAGAAAGGAGGGAAAATGAAATAAAGCAATTGCCTAGAATCACACGATTTGGTAAAGAGGGCAAGCCAGGAATAAGCCTAGATTTGCTGGTTTCACATTGTGCAATTCAGCCACTCGGTATGTGTGTTTTGGTTGAGTCCTGGAACAACGCATGCCTGAACCATATGAACTCAACCACAACTGCATGCCTTTACCGTGCAATTTCATGGTCAAGGCATGATGGGTAAAGGGACATGTGTGGTAAAGATCACACGCTTGCCTTACCTGAGCCCTATAATTCTTCCCTCCTGCAGTGTATTGTACCAGCCCCAGCCCGATAAACTACCCCAACACCCTATCCACAGCCCTAAAACCTGACCCACTAGTCCCAAAAACCTACTCTAGCACCCCACCCTGAACGTCCCGCTAGCCAGGACAACTGCCCCTTTCCCACCCACCCTAAGCCCTAAAAACTGCTCTCTAGCCATGAAAACTACCCCTTTTCCGCCCCCTGCCCTAAGCCCTAAAACTCAGCCCCCTACAAATGACTCCTCCCCCCACCCTCCCGACCCTAGCCCAACTTACCCAGTCACGTTCTGGTTCATCCTTCCTGCCATATGCCATCTGGTTCCTCTCCTATCCGCTGATACAGCTAGAATGCCAACTGCCTTGTCCTTGTATATGCGTGGTTAAGGCATATGCATGGTTAATGCAAGTATTGTTCAGCTTGCGGGGAACCAGGATGCTTGCTTAAGGCTGTGTAGTTAAGGCATTTCCTGTGTGCTTTGCTTCCCTTATGTCCACCTTACCACGACCGCAATGTCCTCCCCAGCCCCTCTTCTCCTCAATGCGGTCCTCGGTCACATCACAGAACAAACTTTTTGGCCCCCGGGAAAATGTTTGCAAGTGTCCATGCCCTCTACTTTGACATACTGCGTGGCCATCTGTAGTTGCAAACCTTTAAATACACTTTTATTTTTGGCCTGTACCCTTAGACTTACCTGAAATATCGCACACCTATTCTTTTTCCATGTTTGGCCATTCCAAATAGAAATTATGTCAATAGACCACTCCTGTATATAAAAATACTCTTGAGGGCAATGCCCATGTTATACAAAGCTTTCAATAAAGAATTGGGGGGAGATTTGCAAACATTTTGACCTGGGTTGGCACCACAGAAGTGACGTTAACCTGCACAAAATGTATTTATTTGCTATTTACTTTCCAGCACAAAATGTGTTTTGCTTTAGAGAACACCCTCAAAGTAGTCCAAAGCAGCACGAAGCACAGTTTTGAATTACTTAGTGCTAAGGGGGCATTACATGGGTGGGTTATGGGCGTGCCCATGCACACACCCATGCCTTTTGATGCAAAACCATGTTTACACAGATTTGTAGACATGGTTAGCTCCAAAAGCAAAGCAAAGCAGCACAGCCCCCCGTGAGGCTGCGTTGACTTGTGCGACAGGGAGGAAGTAGAAGTATATCTAGAGACATATGGCTCTCTCCTCTTCTAAGAGAATTACTATCCCCTTGATCTAAATCCACAATTTAGTACCAGTATAAGCAGTATATAGCCAAATGTTAAGAAAACTGCTGTATCATTTATTCAATAAAAATTGTATTTTATAATTAATATTAAAAACACAATAAAATACACATCTAATAAAGAATCAATTAAAAGAATTAAACACAAAATGAAATAAAATTAAACTAATACAAAATCAATTATGAGCCGCATAATCAAGAAAACACAGACAGAAACATGTAAGACATGAAAAATTGTTCAATACAGTTAGTACATCCAAATGATGACACTTTGTATTATACAATGATTAAATCTGTGTTCCAACAGAAGTGCCAGGATTATTGACTGTACAGGAAAAGTGCGTTGACGTGTTTCGATGGATACGTTAAATTACACCATCTTTTTTAAGACTTAATCTTATATTCTGTCATGTAAGCGGGGTCAAGATAAAAATTTCACCCTATAATAAACCTATATGCAATTAGTATATCATAGTGGTGATAGCACAAATACTGTAAAATAGCTTGATCTAAGATATATATACAGTTTTACACAAACCTAAACATAATTGACATTCCATATTATATATACATTCTAGTCTTTGTATGGTTAACATTTAATTTAGTTACCTTCATACCCCAACTAAAAATGCTCATAATTACCACCCAATCGGCATACATTGTCCAGTTTATTGTTGCTCGCTATTAACACTCTATGTAGCTAATACTTAAGCCGAACTACTGGTTCAATTTAACTAGGTATTCACGTAGTTATTGCACGGTTTCATGGTCTTACCCTTGTTATCACTAGCTTGTTGTTGAAAGTGGGCAACGGTCTAAGTCTGTTTTCTCAGTGGTTGTTTGTTAGAAGCTGCAATTTTAACCCTTTCGATGCTGATGACGAGCTCAGCTCGTCATCACCCACGGGTGTCGTGTGCTGATGACGAGCTGAGCTCGTCATGAATAATGGAAAATGAGCATATGCAGCACAGCGCAAAAATCCCCGCAGCAGCCATGTGGTTAATCTCTGCCTCCAAGCAGTAACACTTTGTATGCTGAAACAGTTATATAGTCGATTGTTATTTCCTCCCTTATTTCCCCGGGTTAAACATGAGCTTCTATAAGACAAGTGCCAGGTAAAACCACGTGCCTCTAAGAATGAAAAGCTATTATACTGGTATCTATAAAAAAAAATTAAAAAAACAACGATGTCCTTAATATGCAGACTTCTTTGGCATAATTCGTGGGAGAGCGTACTCCTCTATTGTGGGATTTCAGATAGCGGATCTGTTTTTGTTGCAGATCTGCAAAAGAGAAAGTAAAATTCCATCTCTCTATACCTATTCACAGCCCGTCCTATACAGAACTATTAGCACGCCAAAACAAGGGGGTATAACATATTTACCTGTGACAGCATTTTTGTCACAAAGAAGTCTTTATAAATTGGGCTTCTGTTCAGGGGATCAAGATGGATCACTCCATTTAAATAAGTTTGCTGCAGAAAGAGGGAGACATGCAAAAAAAATGCATATTTAGAACATTTGCTACTTATGTGAACGTTAAAAAGCTCTTGGGATAGCCCAAACACAAATCCCTACGAGTTACCTGCTAAAAGCTAGCGTCCCGTCGCCTCTGGGGTCCCGCATTGCAATGAACTTCGATAGCCGCCACGGAGGTTTTTAACCTATGTTACCTGTGATGTCATTGGACGGTTCACAGGAAACAAACTCCAATCGCTGTGCTAGGTTATAATTCTAAATGCAAATACCCGTGTTCGCAGAGCAACCCGTTCTCATTGGTTAAAAAATCTAATGCGGAAATGACCGGGATATGTTTCCTTTCAAGTCCGCCTCGTCATCTGCTATGATAGGTTGGCTTTTAGAGAGATGCGCCAATCATTCTGCGGACTGTATCACTATGCTGGCAACGCCTGTGTTTGCGTGAAAACTACACCCCATTGGTTGAGATACTAAAGGCGGAGGAGACTGTAGCCGCGACTGTCTTATTTTAATTATAGAAACTGCACAGGAATTGATCGAAATTGAGAAACAGGAAATAGACAATCTAGAATCAATGTTAAACCAAAACACAGCATTAGATGATGCTAAGAAAAAACTTGAAGAGATAGATGCAGATGTTAACGGTTATAGGGAATATTTGACTAACAACAAATTTAAAAAGTTTAATAAAGATGTAGAAAGATATACGGAAGAAGGTGTGTACCCATACACTCAAAAAGACTATTTTGATAGTAAAAAGGTGCAGAGTTGGGAAAACTCTTGGCTTACCGGGGGCACTCAGATTACGTGTGCTGCTCCTGAGGACTGTATTGCATTTAGCTAGGACTTAGCTCACCTGAGGCGGAAAGCCGGGTGATAGTTTGCTCGCTGTTTTTAAAAGTATAATTTCACTTATATTTTCATTTGCGCCTGTTTTACTGTTTTAATTAATCACAAACCTTCTGTGACTCTCTTCTACTGCCCGCACTGCCCTTCCGTGTTGCCATTGACGATTTGGGTTCTGTGGCCGGAGACGCCCCTTGCCTCTTGTGTTACACGGCAGCCTGACTCATAGAACTACAAGTCCCAGCGCCTTTGAGCTGTACACAGGACTACAAAGTGAGGGGTGAGCGTTTGTTCGCGAGAACTCTTGGCTTACCGGGGGCACTCAGATTACGTGTGCTGCTCCTGAGGACTGTATTGCATTTTGCTAGGACTTAGCTCACCTGAGGCGGAAAGTCGGGTGATAGTTTGCTCGCTGTTTTTAAAAGTATAGTTTCATTTATATTTTCATTTGTGCCTGTTTTACTGTTTTAATTAATCACAAACCTTCTGTGACTCTCTTCTACTGCCCGCACTGCCCTTCTGTGTTGCCATTGACGATTTGGGTTCTGTGGCTGGAGACGCCCCTTGTCTCTTGTGTTACACGGCAGCCTGACTCATAGAACTACAAGTCCCAGCGCCTTTGCGCTGTACACAGGACTACAAAGTGAGGGGTGAGCGTTTGTTCGCGAGAACTCTTGGCTTACCGGGGGCACTCAGATTACGTGTGCTGCTCCTGAGGACTGTATTGCATTTTGCTAGGACTTAGCTCACCTGAGGCGGAAAGCCAGGTGATAGTTTGCTCGCTGTTTTTAAAAGTATAGTTTCACTTATATTTTCATTTGCGCCTGTTTTACTGTTTTAATTAATCACAAACCTTCTGTGACTCTCTTCTACTGCCCGCACTGCCCTTCCGTGTTGCCATTGACGATTTGGGTTCTGTGGCCGGAGACGCCCCTTGTCTCTTGTGTTACACGGCAGCCTGACTCATAGAACTACAAGTCCCAGCGCCTTTGCACTGTACACAGGACTACAAAGTAAGATGGCCGCTTCTCCGCGCAGCGGACGCGATCAGCGGGCGCGCCTCTGTCGCGCCGAAGTCGAGCCTAAGTCCTGCCCGTCTGCGCCCGTCTGCACCCGTCTGCACCCGTCTGCGCCCGTCTGCGCCCGTCTGCACCCGTCTGCACCCGTCTGCGCCCGTCTGCGCCCGTCTGCACCCGTCTGCGCCCGTCTGCGCCCGTCCGCGCCAGGCCGGGCCATAGGGCCACTAACTCTGCTACTGATGACATCACTTCTGTCCCTCCAGGTACGACCATTACTTATGTGGCTGGGGACTTGATCTCCCATAGACATGTGCCTAACACGTATTGCTCAACCTGCACATTTCCTATTCAGGTGTTTAACTGTAACAATTGTGGATTTACTTTGGGTAGGATGAGCAGGTGCAAATGGAGGAAACGCCCGCATACACCTGGTAAACCGTTTGTAAACAAAGCCTCTGGTACTAACTCCAATTTTCATTTTTGGAGTATAAACTGCAGGTCTCTTCCAAAGCATAAAAACCACATCTACGATTTTTTAGTCGATGAAAAACCTGATGCCATTTTCCTAACGGAAACTTGGCTCCATGCAAGCTCCGGACCGGACGTTGCCTTTGCTATTCCTTCTGGCTATGTCATGGTCAAGAGAGACAGAGAAATTGGCAGGGGAGGCGGTATTGCCATAATATTTAAATCCAATTACAGTTGTAAATTTGAAACGTTTCCGCTTCAGGGCTGCGAGGCTGCCCAATTCAAACTAGCTATCAATGCACAGACAACCTTATCCGGTCTATTGATATACCGCCCTCCAGGGAACCCCAATATATGGGTGACATCCTTTTCCGAAACTATTGCTCCATTGATTCTGAAGGCCACCAATTTCACCATCTTGGGAGATCTGAATCTACATCTGGAAGACCCTCTATGTACGACTAGCAAAACCCTTTTAGCGGATCTAGAAGCTCTTAACATCTTATTGTGCAACTCGGGATCAACGCATTCTGCGAGCCACTTGTTGGACCCTGTTCTGTCACACCTTGCGTACGATTGTGAACCGGCCGCTCGCCCTTTGGAATGGTCGGATCACATGGCAGTTAATTTTCTCTCCGGTGTACTAAGAACATAGCAATTGATGCCTCTGATTCAGGAGGAAAGCTACTCTGCTGGGGCAAGCTTAACATCACGGAGTTGAACCGGCATTTATCTGACACCTCACCTAATGTCAATTCATCCCTCCTGGCGTTGGAGGAGGCTGTCTCCAAATGGCTGACTACCGCTGTGAATAAACTCGTTCCTCTCACACCTTTGCATTCCCTGCCTCACCGTCATCCTGCAGCATGGTTTTCGGAGAACTTAAAAACTGCGAAATCTTTATGCAAGGTACTTGAAGGACAATGGAGGCGTTCTTATTCTCCCTCTCGCAAAGTGGCATACAAGGTGGCCCTTAGAGAGTATCATAAACAATGTCAAATTGCTAGAGCTACTCACATCGCCAACACTATAACAAATGCCCAGAATTGTCCATGCACATTATTTTCTGTTGTGAAAAAACTAACAGGAGCAGACTCTATTCCTGCCCCTCCTGTTCTGAATGAGGCACAATGTAACTCGATTGCTGAGTTTTTTATCACCAAAGTGGAATGTATCTTCGATTCACTAGGCCTTCGACCCTCAAGCGTAGATTCATCTGCTACGCCTGTGCCAGTTCAAGACTGCCAATCCCCTATAATAATTAAACTTTCTGAGTGGTCGCTTTTCGATGATGTCTCTTTTGCTCATTGTCTTGAGAACATCAAATCCGGCTCTCCTTGTGACCCTCTACCGGCAAAAATTCTAAAACAGCTTGACTTGAACTCTCCTCGTGTGGTGATGAAGCTCCTTAATGCCTCATTGACTGAATCATGTGTTCCACAGAAATGGAAACACGCGATGGTAGTCCCTTTGCTGAAAAAGGCTGGAGCGGACGCTTCAAATTTATCCAAATTCAGGCCCTTTCACTGTTACCTATCTTCTCGAAAATCCTAGAAAAGCACATCAATTCACAACTAACTCTCCTGGTTGAGAGTCTGGGCTTTTTACATCCATCTCAATCCGGATTTCGAGCTCACCACTCCACAGAAACCACACTCTTGGGAGTCACTGAGAATTTACGATACGGTATCGATTGCGGGGAAACATCTGCACTTATCCTTCTGGATTTAAGTGCAGCGTTCGATACCGTGTCCCATTCCATTCTTCTCACATCTCTCCAATCTCTGGGAGTCGGGGGTTCAGCTCTGGCTTGGATTGCTTCTTTTTTAAGTGAGCGTACCTTTCAGGTGTTTTCGGCCAAAGCATCCTCAAAAATGTGTGCATCGGCGTATGGCGTTCCCCAGGGGTCTATTCTAAGCCCATTACTATTTAACAATTATGTTAGACCCCTGGCCACCATTGTGGAGGAAGCGGGTCTGGCCTTATTTTCCTATGCTGATGACACACAAATCATCTTCTCCCTTTCTAACAGGGAAGGATATAATAATTTGGCTCTTAAGCAGGGCCTGTCCCAGGTGGCAAGGTGGATGCAGGAAAATTTCCTTAAATTAAATGGAGATAAAACCGAGATAGTGATCCTGGGCAAGGATAAAGATCTCTGGGGCCCTCAACATTGGCCCGAGAGTATGGGTTCTACCCCACAACCCGTGACCCAGGTTCGCAATCTCGGATTCTTAATTGATGAAAAGCTTACAATGCGACAACAGGCCGTCAAGGTGGCTTCTACCTGTTTTGCAACCTTAAGATGGCTTCAGAAAATTCTGTGGATGCTTCCTGCCTCTACACAAAGGACGGTAGTCCAGGCCTTGGTAATATCTCGCCTGGACTACGGGAACGTCCTTTATCTTGGAGCCGATTTGACAACTTTGAACAAACTTCAGGTTTTTCAAAACGCGGCCACATGGCTGTTGCGCAACGTTCCTCGGAGAACATCTGCTTCTCAAGCCCTTCGCGACCTACACTGGCTGAAAATAACAAACAGAATCAAATTCAAGGCCTTATGTTACATCTTCAAGATAAAACAGGGCTCCGCCCCGAGGTACCTACAGAATCTCATTCATGCTTACATACCTAGTCGCAGTCTGAGATCCTCAGGAAAAGGAGATTTCACCGTTCCTAGATTTAGGTTAGTGAAGATGGGCGGCCGCTCGTTTTCTTATTTAGGCACCAAATCCTGGAATGCCCTGCCTGTGAGGCTGAAGGTGGAAACAGATCTCCTTCGGTTTCGCAAGGGCATAAAAACTTGGCTTTTCCAGCAATAATCTCGAACAGTCCTTTGGTAGCTTCACTTTACTTGATGCCTGGTAGTTCTTTCTTCTTCAGTCTATCCCTTGGCGCCGGGAAACCCACTGCGGGTAGCCGTGCACCGTATAAGTTTAAATAAATAAATAAATAAATATAAGAGACCAGTATATTCTAGGGGTGGTGTTAGAAGAATAACCTTCTCTGAAACATCAGGCTCTTGTAGTGAAGAAGAGCCAGAGAGACCTCAGAACATCAGAGGTGGGCAATCATATGAACGGGAGTCTTTTTTAGGGAGACGACTAAACAGGGGCCAGAGACCTTACAGGGGGTACAGTCGACCAGAGACAGCCCGAAACCATCAACCTCAAAATGGTGCCCAGGATTACCTTGCAACAAGAAGCAAGCAATATTGGAGTTAGGAAAATTCCCCATCATTAATCTCTCTCAACGAACTCTTAGCACAGAAGAACAAGATTTACTTAAAAAAGGTTTTAGTTTTGCCCTTACCAATAAGTAAGTCTTTTTGATCTTGAAAGTGATTTAAAAAAATGTTTTAGAAAAATACGCTTTACCAAATTTTTTGAGGATAGGGAATATACCCCAGCACCCAATATAACTGGATTTAAACCTAAATCTACTTTCCTCCCGAACTTGAACCAACTTGACAAAAATGTAGAAATCTTTGAGAGTGTAGTAGAAGTCGAAATTAAAACCCGGTTTGACAATATGGACAATAATAAATACAATAATAACCTGTCAAGGGAACAAAGATCAGCCTTCACCCCCTACAAAACTGTAACGAGCTAACAGTAAAACCGGGTGGTGGAGTTCCTGTGTTTGATACCCCTAAATATGATGAGAAAATAAGAGACCTCCTGAATGCTACAGAGCACTATCAACACTCTAAATTTACAGAAATTAACAAACTTAAAACAGAAGTTAGTACTCTTCTTAAATTAGGGAAGGATGAACGCTGGATATGCGACAATGAATTTAGATTCTTGTTTAACACTCATCCAGTAATCCCTGCAATATACAGCCTCCCAAAGATACACAAAAATGTGATCGATCCACCAATGAGACCTATCATAAGTAGTATAGGCTCCTTATTAGAACCTTTGAGTCGTTACATGGATTTTTTTCTCAAACCAATCGTGCAAAAACAAAGGTCTTATTTAAAAGATAATTCTCACGCCATAGCCACCTTTGAGGGGCAGAGATTCAACAGGGTGACCCAGTTCTGGGTCACCCTGGATATAGAAGCTCTATACACCAACATACCCCAAAATAACACCGTAGATGTAATTTCCACTTTTCTAGATACCGAAGATCTAGCAGGAGGTAATAAGGAGTTTATCATGTCATGCATCCAACTGATCTTGAAGAAACATTCTCTTCTCTTCAAAGATGAATTGTACCTGCAAACGAAGGGGACCAGCATGGGGGCCACATGTGACCCCAGCTAGCTTATATGTCGGACAATTTGAACAACAAAACATCTTTAATGAAATGGCTCCGTTTTTTTTGTTTTTTGTTTTTTTTTTAAACCTTTATTTTGAAAAAGCAATACAAATACAGACCTACAACCACAGGGGCCGGTCAGTAACAGCAAGCATCAGATTCCGTCAGTATTACACAGCTCATCAGCCGGCAATCCGGGGGTCCAGCAGCGATAAAGTACTCCCAGATGATATCCTTGAAGTGGAAAGAGGATAATTGAAAGGTTTCACATTTTCTTTTTTTTTCAAAACAAAACAAAACAACCTAATCCCGAGGTAATGTATGGCTCCGTTTTCTGAAAATATCACTAGCTGGCACCGCTACATAGATGATATTATTTTCATCTCGAGCGGTGCCAGCAGTGAGCTTGATAAGGGTCTGAACACAACAGAAGATTGGTCCAAATGTATCTGAAGTAGATATTCAATGTAGATCAGTAAAAACTTTGTTTCTTATATATATGAATGGTGTTAGCCAATTATATAGTGTCTTGACAAAAAAAAGAGATGGATCCAAATGTATCCGAGGCACAGACTTAACGTAGACTAGTGAATTTCATGAATGGTGTTTGCCCTTTGAAATTGCCTCGGCTCAGTGAGACCATGCCCATTCAGTGAATGTATATTTAACATTAAGATACACTAGCAGTTTTCCTCTAGGAGGACCTAGAGGAAATCGGGATTTTATTATTCAGTTAGATAGCGCCAAATACAAGCGCAATAGGTTCTTTCCTTTTCTCCAATTAATACTGTAACAGCATGTATCCATCACACGTGATGCGTAGAATAGGGAACACAAATAGAGCGGTACGAGTCTATAGACGCTTGTTTCTTTGCCCCGGCCATAAAATATTATCTTCTTTGAGGTAATCCGTATTAATCTTGATAATTTAATCATAAAATTCTGCCCACAAGAACTTACCCGGCCACCGCGGCAGGAAGAGTGTCTGCAAATTGAATATACTAGCGGACCAGATGAAAGACTGTTCCCTGTCTCCTCCGCCTTTAGTATCTCAACCAATGGGGTGTAGTTTTCACACAAACACAGGCGTTGCCAGCATAGTGATGCAGTCCGCGGAATGATTGGTTCATCTCTCTGAAAGCCAACCTATCATAGCAGAGGACGAGGCGGACTTGAAAGGAAACATATCCGGTCATTTCCGCATTAGATTTTTTAACCAATGAGAACGGGTTGCTCTGCGAACACGAGCATTTGCATTTAGAATTATAACCTATCACAGCGATTGGAGTTTGTTTCCTGTGAACCGTCCAATGACATCACAGGTAACATAGGTTAAAAACCTCCGTGGCGGCTATCGAAGTTCATTGCAACGCGGGACGCCAGAGGCGTCGGGACGCTAGCTTTTAGCAGGTAACTCGTAGGGATTTGTGTTTGGGATATCCCAAGAGCTTTTTAACGTTCACATAACGAGCAATTGTTCTAAATAGGCATTTTTTTTGCATGTCTCCCTCTTTCTGCAGCAAACTTATTTGAATGGAGTGATCCATCTTCATCCCCTGAACAGAAGCCCAATTTATAAAGACTTCTTTGTGACAAGATTGCTGTCACAGGTAAATATGTTATACCCCCTTGTTTTGGCGTGCTAATAGTTCTGTATAGGATGGGCTGTGAATAGGTATAGAGAGATGGAATTTTACTTTCTCTTTTGCAGATCTGCAACAAAAACAGATCCGCTATCTGAAATCCCACAATAGAGGAGTAAGCTCTCCCACGAATTATGCCAAAGAAGTCTGCATATTAAGGACATCGTTGTTTTTTTTTTATAGATACCAGTATAATAGCTTATCATTCATACAGGAACGTGGTTTTACCTGGCAATTGTCTTATAATAGCTCATGTTTAACCCGGGGAAATAAGGGAGGAAATAACAATCGACTATATAACTGTTTCAGCATACAAAGTGTTATTGCTTGGAGGAAGAGATTGAAATTGCAGTTTCTAACAAACAACCACTGAGTAAGTAAGTAAGTAAGTAAATAGTTTATTGTGATGATTATTTAAAATCTTACAATATTACACAACTCAGACAAAGACTAAAAACTGTGTTCTCAGATAAAAACAGTAAAAATGTCATTGCATCAAGTTTGTAGGTGATTAAATATCTAAATTAGGCATGACATCTAGTTTCCTTTTGACTATCATTAAAAACTTTACAAAGATAGCATTTAAAATAATATTGTTCAAGTTCATGCAATTAATCAAGGCCTGTCTACATGTCCTTATGCCATGTACTTTGAAGGGAAACTTTAGTAATGATTTTCTCTCCTGTAGAAGCGTAGGGCAGGTACAGAGAAGATGAAGCATATCCTCCTCACCGTTATTACACAGTCTGCATTTCATTTGAGTTTCCGGTCTCTCCCACGGGCGAAGGTGACACAGGCCTGACATTGTTCCAAATCTGGCTTTAAGGAGGACCTGTTTTTTTTCTGTCCATGGTGTTACCAGGTATTGTTGGATTTCCTTCTTTTTATATCCGTTAATTATCGTCCATGCGTGTTTTCTTTTGGTGAGGATATTTTTATCGTTTAAGATGGATAGCTGGTTTACAGTTTTATTAATTATTTTCTTGAACGATGACTTGTTTATATTGTTTTCCCATATTGGCATGATTGCAAAATCCGGTATTGCATCCCTAAGGTATATCCACGCAGTAGAGTTTATGTCCTTATTTATTTCTCTCCATAACAGTTGCGATATTTCATTTTGATGGTCATTTTTTATTTGATTCCATACTTTTATAAAGTGACCTTGCCTTGCATATTGCTGATTGGTCAGTTCAAACTCCAGCCTTCGGCGGGGGACGCATTTGCTGGTAAATGGAATATGGCTCGATAGGCTCTGGTTATGATCTTGTTCAGAGTTTCGCTATCCTTGCCCATTATCACTTCACTACCATATGTGATAGTCGGTAGGAGTTTTGCGGCAATTACATTCAGCAGAGGACCATAGGTTAGGCTGGGAAGTGACTTTTGCACAATTCTGAATGCTGCAATTAGTGAGTTCGCTTTTCTTTGGGTCTGACTTTTTTGCAGTTGATAGCTTCCCTTCGCATCAAATAGCGCACCCAGGTATTTATATACCTCTACTTGCTCCAGCTCCTTTGTATCCATAATCCATTTACTTTTATATCTTCTCTTGTTGTTTTTGGTCACTACCATAATCTTTGTTTTAGTCTCGTTTATGACCATCCCGTTCTCTTTTGAGTATGTTTGAGTCCGCCTCATTAGACGCTGTAGTCCCACTTTGGTATGGCTCAATAGTATGACATCATCCGCATACATCAAATTCATGAGGCGCTTATCAGCTAGTTTCGGGGGTGCGCATTCTCATCGTCCAGTATTCCCGTTAGGTCCGCAAGAAACAAATTAAAAAGTAGGGGGGCAAAAACACAGCCTTGTTTCAGGCCTTCCTTTGCTGGAATCTCCTTTGATAGCGTTCGGCCGTCCCCCATCCTCACACTTACCTATTTCTCCGTATATAAAAGGCGAATCAGCTTGAGGAGGGGGAGTGGGATATTCATTTTTTCCAGTTTATTCCAAAGAAGGTTTCTTTTGACACAGTCAAATGCTGATTTAAAATCTATAAAACATAGGTACAGGGGTTGTTTGAGTCTGATTGATTTATCCATTAGTAGTGCAAGAACCATTATGTTTGTTGTTGTTCCTAGGCCTTGAATAAAGCCTGTTTGGTTTAAGGGCAATTTCTTTGTTTCCCTCACCCATTCAGATAGTTTTGTTAACAAAATTCTTGCAAATAGCTTGGCATCCATGTCTTGAAGAGTAATCAGTCTGTAGTTTTCTGCAAGAGCCCAGTCTCCTTTTTTAAAAATTGGAGTTGTTAAAGATCCTCGCCATGACTTAGGGACAGTTCCAGTTCTAATGACTTCTGTGTATAGTTTATCTAATATGGATGCCCATAGTTCTGGGTTTTCTTTAAAGAGAGCAAACGGTATCCCATTTGGTCCTGAAGCGCCGTTTTTCTGTTGTTTTATGAGTTTGATTATCTCTTCTTTTTCTATGACTATTGGCGTATCCCAATCCTTATCCTTAAAAGGAGATTTGTCTTTTTTACACCCATGTCCCTTTTCGAGGGGTCTTGACTGTGAAGTGTCCTGATTTAAATGTCTCCTCAGAAAAATCTCCCATTCCTGCTCAGTTAATGGTGATGAGATTACCTGCTTGTTAGGTCTAGCAAGGCTATTGATAATCTTCCAGAAGTCTCTAGGATTCTTTTGCTTGCTGGCGTGGAATATTTTTACCCAAGTTGCTTGTTTTGCCTGATTTTTTTCACCCCATATTAGTTTCTTCCGATTTTGATTTAATAACTTTAATTTTCCCAGATTTTCCGCTTTTATCCCTGGTTTCTTTAGTAGCCTGACAATCCTGTTTCGTTCTTTCTTCAATGTCCTTATTGTATATGGCAGGTTAAAGTGGTGTTCATTATCCCTGGATGGCTCTTTATATTTTTGGTTCTTCTTGGTATTTATTTTACTTTGCGGTGTCAGCTTCCCCGTGAAGTATTCCCATGGCTCTATCACTGTTTTTGCTACTGTGTCCTTAAAGCATACTTCCAAAATCCTTTCCACTTTCTTCATTCATTATTTCTTTGTTTTCAACATTCCAAAACTGTTTTTTGTAGTTTGTTGTGCCAATATGCCCTTGAAAGGATTGGTACTCCTTTTTTCTATTTACTCCGATGTTCATTATAATTATCTGTTGAGCATGATCACTTTCGTTTACTTTCTTTAGTTGGTACGAGATAATATTGTGGAACATATGTAACGAAGTCATGGTGTAATCGATCCTGGAAAATCCGTTATGCCCAAAGTAACTGTTTAATGGTGGAACGTCTGTTTTTATTCTACCGTTAGAACTTTCAGCTTGTTGTTAAAAGTTGCCCACTTTCAACAATAAGCTAGTGATAACAAGGGTAAGACCATGAAACCGTGCAATAACTACGTGAATACCTAGCTAAATTGAACCAGTAGTTCGGCTTGAGTATTAGCTACATAGAGTGTTATTAACGAGCAACAATAAAGTGGACAATGTATGCCGATTGGGTGGTTTTACCGAGCATCTTTAGTTGGGGTATGGAGGTAACTAAATGAAATGTTAACCATACAAATACTAGAATGTATATATAATATGGAATGTCAATTATGTTTAGGTTTGTGTAAAACTGTATATATATCTAGATCAAGCTATTTTACAGTATCACCACTATGATATACTAATTGCATATATGTTTATTATAGGGTAGAATCTTTTATCTTGACCCCGTTTACATGACAGAATATAAGATTAAGTCTTGAAAAAGATGGTGTAATTTAACGTATCCATCGAAACGCGTCAACGCACTTTTTTGTACAATCCATGATCCTGGCACTTCTTTTGGAACACAGATTTAATCATTGTATAACACAAAGTGTCATCATTTGGATGTACTAACTGTATTGAACAATTGTTCATGTCTTACATGTTTCTGTCTGTGTTTTCTTGATTATGCGGGTCATAATTGATTTTGTATTAGTTTAATTTTATTTCATTTTGTGTTTAATTCTTTTAATTGATCCTTTATCGGATGTGTGTTTTATTGTGTTTTTAATATGAATTATATAAAAAAAATGTTATTGAATAAATAATACAGCAGTTTTCTTAACATTTGGCTATAATGGGCCCGATTCACAGAATGAACTTAAGACTCAATCCTAAACTTACTACTATTTTGGTATTCACAGAATGCACTTACTACTTTTGGCATTCACAGAATGCACTTACTACTTTTGGTATTCACAGAATGAACTTACTACTTTTGGTATTCACAGAAGTTAGGATTTTGTCTTACGTCTGTCTTAAGTCTGTCTTAAGTTTGTCTTAAGTGTGTCTTAAGTCTGTCTTAAGTTTGTCTTAAGACAAACTTAAGACAAAATCCTATCTTCTGTGAATACCAAAAGTAGTAAGTTCCTTCTGTGGAAACCAAAAGTAGTAAGTGCATTCTGTGAATACCAAAAGTAGTAAGTGCATTCTGTGAATACCAAAATAGTAGTAAGTTTAGGATTGAGTCTCAAGTTCATTCTGTGAATCGGGCCCATACTGTTTATTGGTGTACTAACTTGTGGATTTAGATCAAGGGGATAGTAATTCTCTTAGGTGTTCCAACCTCATTCCCTTGATTCATTTAAGGGTACCTCTCACTTTTAATACATTCTCTCCTTTCCATTGTGCCAGCAATTATTTCAGCTGCCGCGCACCATGCACACAAATTAGCGCCATAGCGCTAGGGTGTGTGCATGAGTCTAGCATAGGTTTTCATAGGAAGGTTACCCATCCTGTATGAACTACTATGCCTAGATACAATGCAAAGCTTTTTGCACTTTGTATGTGTACTGCACAGTGCAGCACGTGTGCAAAGTCGGAAAAGCATGGAGAAATGAAAGCATTACTCTCTTTTTGGCGCCTCCTTTGAAGGGACTTTAACTTTTGGCGCAAAACCATGCCTACAAATCTTTGTAAATATGGTTTTGCATCATAAAGCATGGGTAGTTGCATTGGAATGCCTATGTACCACCCATTTAACGCTACCTCAGCGCTAAGCAACACAAAGCAGTGCTTCGCGCTGCTTTGCGCTTGTTTCGGGATGCTCTCCAGCTTAAATCAAGTTTTGAGCTAGAAAGTAAATAGCAAAAAACATTTTTTGCTGGTTAGCGTCACTTTTGTGGCACTAAACCAGCTCAAAATGTTCGTAAATCTCCCCCTTAATCTCCCCATGCCTACCAAAACTGAATGTGTCCTTGATGTAACTGGTAAAGCTCTCCAATACCTTTGGATCAAGTTTGTGCTATATAAAACTGCAAAAGAGAAAGGAAACTGGAAAAGGTGGGGGGAGGCAATATCATCAGCATGAGTGCAGGGACACAAAAGGATGAGGCAAGGTGATGTTTGAAAGAAAAAAAAGCAGACCAGCAGCCAAAGTGAAATTACAATCAAGGTACCATTTAAGCCACTAAGACAACTAAGTGTATCAGTGCTTTTCAGAAGTTAAATAATCATTTAAACACTGAAATACGATGACTCAGAAAACACATACGTTGCAGAAAGTACAGCATGGAAACACCAAGCAGAGGTTGGTGTGAAAGTAGGTGATTTATTAAAAAATCTGCCACACACTCTCTTAAGTTGTGCACACTTTTAAATATGTTCCCAACCACAAGACATCAAATCATCCTCTCAGAGATGTGTTGTCTGTATGAGCTTGTTGCTTCTTGCAAGGTGTGAGAAGCTTCCAGAGTGCTTGACTCAGTTTACAGTTTCCAAGGATCAAAATGATGGATTGAGCAGGAGAAGAGGAGACCATGAGGATATTGAAAACAAACTTTACTAAAGGGAGAGACACTAAGAGTGAGACACACTCTGCCAGTAAATATAGAACATTCATCAGAAGAAGGGAGCCCATCACTCTCATGGCTCCAAAATGAGCCGCCAGCCATGATTTGCTGAACCTCAATGCATTCTCTTTCATCCGCCGTGTATGTCTGAAGATGGATGTGAAGATGAGTGTGATAGAAGCAATGCCAAACAGAAGTGGTAAGCAGAAGCAAAGAACAGTACCAACAAGAATGTATGGTCCCTTAAAGTTCTCATGAGTGTTGATCCAGTTGTGATCTTAGTGCTTGTTGAATTTGTAACTAATTTTCCACATAACCTCCAGTACACTGAGGACCAAGGACCACACCACAGACCCCAGGAGCAGCCAGGGCACCAGCTTAGAGATCATCAGCTTTAACCAAAAGAAAATTGATGGTGGAAGTCAACAAACTTCACACAGTAGAAGGCACAGAGGCAGGCGGCGAACCAGAAGTTGGAGCTGCCAGCCCATACTTGAATCTGATATAGAATTAGAGCAACTTTACCCATACCACCTTCTTCCGGGCTTATCCGAGTATTACAAGCTTTTCCTAACATAAGAAAGTGATAACAACAGCAGGAGATCCCAAGAGCAATACAAATAAGATCAGATGTGTTCAGTTGTCTGTCTTTAGCCCAATCCAGAATATTGACAGCCACAATGAATGCACCAGTAAGTACTCCAATCATGCCTACTGTCAACGAGATTATCAACATTTCTGTAGTGAATGAATACTCCATGTTCTGCCCTTCGTTGTTTGATCTTTGACACCTTCACAGACTGCAGTGAAGCTCTCACTAGAGGAAGTTTATGAGAGTCATGGACAGGGAAACTTGAAAAGGGTTCATGAAACCTGAGGCTGTGCCAAATGTACATCATCACTTACCATCATCCTTCTCATAAGGGTATGGTATTGGATCAATGCAAATCTGACAGGTTTTATGTTCCTCTTTGTTCAGAGAAGCAGAGGACAAATCTATTTATAGAAATATGTATTTGAAGAGATCTCTGTTATGCCCAGGTTATGTCCGCTTTTGAGTTCTCCCCAAAGTGCTGAGCGCTGGACCATCTAACTCACCTCTTACACAGGGGCTGAATCTGGTTGCTGCTCTCTCTCATCATGCACCATCATTAATGCAATTAAATACAAGATGCTGTTTAATGGATATGGGGCCACTTCATCTAAATTGATCAGCTGGCACTCACATGGCACAATGCAACACAAAAGGCAGGACCTTCTTAATATAGATTATAAATGTCCTCCTGTGCAACATAAAAACGCTACTGTGCCAGTGTTGTACAATAATTAATGCAGACGAATGGTAGTTTTAATAAAGACATAAAAAACAGCAAAGTAAGTGCCAGTTTAAAAAAGTGCCTAGTGCACAATTGAGGCGTGATACACCTTTTGTGAGTAAAGTGATCAGGGTGCATATAATATTTTGAATACAAACACGGCTCATATAATTTAAGCATGAGCGAATTTTGCGGATCTCGCGTTCGCGAATTTTGCGGATTTGCGGATTCGCAATCCGCAAAATCCGCGAATTCCCGCGAATTTGCGGATTTTTTTTTTTTTTGTGTTCGCCCGTGTTTCTGCCAGTTCGCGAGGGTTTTTACAATTTCGCAATTTGCGAACTTACCTGTCGGGTCGCAAGTTTTGCGAACTTGTTGTTTCTACGTGTCCAACCTGTTTGGGACACTCTTCTTCATCACTGCCACTCTCTGTCACCACTGCCACTCTCTGACTACTCATGCCACCCTCTGGCCCACCCATGCCACCCTCTGTTTCATCACCACACCCTCTGGTTGTCCAGTGTACATTATTTTCGGCAAAGCAAAGCACACCTTCCCTGCCTCAAGTGACCTGAATTAATTTGGGGCTGATTAATGTGTCACAGAATATTTTTTTAGCTGGCACCTGCTTCCTTAGTGCGCCCTGATTAGTGATCTTTTGCACTTGCTAAGTGCTTTCATTGTTGCAAAATTAGTTACAACACCTGCCCTGCCCCAACTGACAATAATGAATTAGGGGCTGATTAATGGATTTTAACTTCCAGCCTGGCTCCTGCTTGTCTCCCTTAGCTGTAATTCATGACCTTTGTGGCATATGTGTAACTATTCTGAGGTTCAGAGCAGGGTCACATAATAGTTTCAACTGGCAACTGAACTCTGGAGGGGCCCCTCAGGAAGCACTACAGGAAATGGCTACTAATGATGTGCCTGAACTTTTGAACCTGGTAAGTAGTTACTTTCAGTTTTGCTTAGATCGTATTTCTGCAATTTCGCACTTATTCGCGGGGCGCGAACTCACGCGAACAGTGCGAGCAGTGCGAGCAAAATCCGCTGCTCGCGGATTTGCGGATTTTGCAGGAAATTCGCAAATCTCGCGGATTGCGGATTTCCCGAAAATCCGCAAAATCCGCGAGCGGAACGGATTTTCCGCCCATGCCTAATATAATTATGGCACAGAATATTTTTGGGTCTGTGGGATAGGACGCCAATGTTCACTTACCCCACGGAATCAAATTTGCGGTTAGGAAATCATAATATTATTGATCAGTTGGGGGAGATTTCCAGAAAAAATGTAAGTTCTTCAACATTATTGTGTCTATGTGGATACCTTGAGTTGAACTCCAGAGTATGCTTGCTCCACAATAGTCTCAATAATTTTTCGAAATTACCACCTCTCTCATTGTGCACGATCTTTTGAAAAACCCCAAAATTGCTGAGATCAGGATCTTGGTTACGTTATTTCTTAAAATGCCTAGCTACTGTGTATGTGACATTGGCTTTTCTTATAGCTCTTAGATGCTCAAGAATACACTTGAGCATATGAAAGTATTACTCCCCACGTACAACAAATTATACATTTCAGCATATATACACAGTAGTCATGGTACATGTTATGCACTGAGAAAATGTTCTTTCTCCTCCTGCAAGGTAAGTTATAACTCTTACAGTTATTACTGGTTTTACATTTCACAAATCTGTAGAAACCCTTCCTGAGACTCAACCAATTGCCATTAAATGATCATCATAAATAACTTGAAACCAAAGTGTCTTTCAAAGGTTTGGATTGGCTGCATGTGATAGTAGGGTGCAGGACTAGCTCAGTCCTATGACTAGGTCTGCCTTCATCACCTGCAAATGCGTGGACATTTTTTTGTAAGTGCAAATCTCATTCTATTACTATCCTTCTTGGGTAACATGGTGAACAAGCATTGCTTCCTAGTTATGGTTGCTTCTTTCTCTTTAGCCTTCTTGAGGTCACTTTGTGGATTTCCCCTCATTTCAAATCTTTTCTGCGTGATCTCTGATACTCTTGCAAATCCTTCTGCAGTATTTCAATTTTGTTTAGCTCTAAGGAGCTCCCCATTGCGATGCTCCTTTTGAGCCTTTTGGGGGTGATGACTTTTTGCTTGAAGAGTGCAGTTTCCTGCTTTGCCCTTGCGGAATAAACTTAGAACCAATGTCCCATCTAGTACTGTGAATTTGATGCCAAAATATTCCTCCTCATCATTACATATCTTGGAAATAAAGAAAAGTCAAAATCAGAAACCATAACAATGGAGCAATATTTATTATGAGTTACACAAGAAGTTTGGAAACAGTTACTGGTCTCCCACCGCTCTCTTTTCTATATTTTTGGACCCAGAATAATATTCTGATAAATAAAAAAAACAGCTGGCACAGTTACAAAGTGAGCTGTAGTGTACAAATATAAATATATTGCATCACCCTTGAGAACTGAGCAGAATGCAACACATAATATAAAATAAAACATTAAAAAATATAGCACATTGTGAGAAGAAGCAGCCACATAATCAGTGGTGTTAGTGATGTCTTTGTTGAAGTCATAAATGATTTCCCTTATGATGTCATCACTAATGTCGCTAATAATGTAATTAATTATGTCATGTGTGATGTCATAGGTAGCTCAAGTGGATGGTGCAGGGTATGGTTCAAGCAGTCAGGTCAACAGAGTTGTCATGAGTCATGTAATAAATGTTGTTAGTTATGAAGTCATCAATGATGTTGTCATTGATGCATTTGAAATGCAAGGGAGATGTGATATTTATGGTTTGCACCCTGAATAATAACTGGTGAATTTAATTGGTTTGACGAATGTGGGTCAGGGCCATAAATCACTTTTAACTGTGCTTTTTTCAGTGGATTAACATGTAATGTTTGACTTGTTATAATATACCTTTCAAAATTAGCAATATGTTATCTGATTGTTAATAGAGTGAATGCTGCATGATTTTGCGTTTGGACGTGAATTAGACACCCACTAGGTAAGTGTGCCATTCCCTCAATTGGTGTGTTCAAAATCTTAAGGGTACTATTGTGGGGTTGTTCTTATCCTTGTGCCTTAACCCCTAGGGGTTTAGTCTAAGTATATACTGGTGACCCTTATTTTTCTAATATTTTTGGTAGTTTTGTATAGTGCAGGTATCAGCGCCCTTTACATGAGCACCAGTTGCATTACATATGAACACATTCATTTTGTTAGGCAAGGGGAGATTACGTGATTTCCCCAGAATCACAGAATGTTGAGCGTCCCTGCCAAGACCCGATCCTGGTTCCCCCGCTTTGAGGTTGACCGATCTAGCCATTAGGCCACATCCTCTGTTAGGCCACATCCTCCAATGTTAGTTGTGCAGGAGGAAGACAGCGACATGCTTACTGTGTGCTCAGAGCTGAATTGATCACCCTGTATGTTTGCATGTCATTCTCCCTATGTGTGTGTGGATATGAATAAGACTACCCTTGACTGGAAGTCTGAGTGACTGGCAGCGTCCATGAGCTTGTATCGGATACCTGATTGTGTGCTTGGAACTGAACTGAACACCCACTATGTTAGCATGTCATTTCCTCACTGTGTAAGTGCATATCCCTGATAGAAGCCCAGAGTGTGTGTCAGAGTAAGTGCTGATACCCATGAGCTTGGATGATAATTTGCATCCCCGTTGCATGAGAGTGTGGGCTATTGGGAACGAGGAGAGGATTGGTTGCAGTCAGAATTATTTGCACCAGCCCTAATATGTTTGTGTATATAGTGGTGGCGAAATTTCTAGGCTGGGCATGGACAATTAGAGCCCGATTGCTGAAAGCATAATATACTAGTTAACCATGTAGGCCAAGTATCCTTGTCAACTATCATGTAATAATATCACCCACATTTTGTATTGGTAATGGAATGATTTTATGTATGTATTTTATGAATTTTTATAATCTGGATTTTAATCTGGTTTTATCTATTGAATTTTATACATGTACTTTTATATATATGGAATATGCTTTTATGACAATCGTCGAAAAAAGCTTGCCTGACTTGACTTGTGCTTTGCTTCCAACTGGACACAAAGGGCCCGATTCACAGAACTAATTTAA
This sequence comes from Lissotriton vulgaris, assembly GCF_964263255.1. Classification (NCBI taxonomy): domain Eukaryota; kingdom Metazoa; phylum Chordata; class Amphibia; order Caudata; family Salamandridae; genus Lissotriton; species Lissotriton vulgaris. The sequence goes on from NC_141699.1 coordinate 1,056,387,650, forward strand.
GACAAAATCCTAAACTTACTACTTTAGGTATTCACAGAAGTTAGGAATTTGTCTTAAGACAAACTTAAGACAGACTTAAGACAAAATCCTAACTTAAATCTGTCTTAAGTCTGTCTTAAGACAAACTTAAGACAAAATCCTAACTTCTGTGAATACCAAAAGTAGTAAGTTTAGGATTTTGTCTTAAGTTAGTTCTGTGAATCGGGCCCATACTACCTACATTTGCTATTTTCTCAATGGACATGTGCATGCCCCAGAGTGTTACCTTGAATATGTGTCTGAGAGAGTGCTGCAGTCTGTGAGCTGAGAATTGGACGCCTACTGCATGAGTTAGCGCTTGAACTTGAGTTGCATACTCAATATCCAAGTGTGTCATTTTCTTCATGGTTGTGTGAATATCCCTCAGCATACCCCTGAGTCAGAGTGAGTGTTACTTTTCATGAGTTTGGATGTAAATTGGACACCCTATTTGTGATTGTGCGGTTGGATCTAATTGAAACGCTCACCACCTCAGTGGATCATTTCCTCTATGTGTGTGTTCAGATTCCTGAAAGTGTCAACAGAAGTGTGTATATATCCCTGTGGCTTACCCCCTGGGAGAAGTCTAAATGTGTAATAATGTCCCTCACTTTTCATTTAACTAATTTAGGGGCAGATGTATTAAACTGTTTTGCAGTTGCACATGGGCTGATTTGCAGAAAAAAGAATATTGCTATGTATAAATCCAATTCTGCGATTCGGGAACATGTTACCGAATCACAATTTGGAGTTGCAAAAACATACTGATTCAGTATTTGGAAGCTGTGTGTTTAGGGAGTACCTTCCAAATAGCAAATCTAAATGGGATGATTTAATGTTTTCCAACCGAATACAAACACCGCGAAGAAAGGGGTAACCCATTCACAAATGGGAAGGAGTCCCCATGGGACCCCTTCCTCTTGTAGAATGTTAAAATACATATTTTTTAAGAGCAGGCGTGGTCCAAAAGACTGCTTTCTGCTCTTAACAAATGAAACATACATGCTTTATTTTTATTGTCGAGCACTCAAATTCCTGACAGTGGTCTGGGTGCTTGTGTGGGTGAGTGTCGAAGTTCGTAAGCCTAGACCAGAGGGGGCCTTCCTTCTCACCATACGTTTGCTGCAGTTGGAGTGCCCAAATCCCTAAGTATGGCACTGAGTACTTATGTTTGTGAGTAAAGGAGTGTGCTTAAACTTGGTCCTGCCTGGGATGCTATCCCCCTCATTGTACTTCGGCTTTATTAGAGCGCTTCCTGAAATCCTTGAGTGTGGCGTTGTGTGGTGATGTGAGTGAGTGGAGGTTTGTGCATATACCTAGGCCTGCGTGGGATTCCCTCAGCCTCTTTGTTCACTTACTGCCATTGGAGCCTTCAAATTGCTGAGAGTGACCCTGGGTGCTAGCGTGTGTACGTGCATAAACCTGGACCTGTGTGAGATGTTCTCCACCTCATTGTATATTTGCGGCCATTGTAGCGCTCAAGTGTGGCCTTGGGTGCTTTTGCTGTAGAGTGTATATGAATGCAAACTTTTAACTTCTATGGACACCTTCTGCCTCACAGTGCATTTGCTGTTGTTCGAGTGCTTCCTCAAATCCCCTTTTGTGGCTCTAGGTGGTAATATAGGTGAGTGTGTGCTTGTCGATAAACCTTGACCTGCCTGGGTGCCCTCCACCTCAATGTACCTTTGCTAGTGTTGGAGAAAACAAATGCCAGATTTGGTACCAGGGTTCTTAAGTGGGTGTGTGAGTTAGTGTGTAAACCTGGACCAGTGTGAAATGCTCTCTGGGACACTGTACTTTTGCTGACGTTTCAGCGTGCAAATCTCTGAGTGATCCTGTATACTTCAGTGGGCAAGTCGGTGTGTTTGCATCAAGCCTAGACCAGAGTGCGATGCCCCCCTGCCTCACTATACTTTTGCTGCCATTTGAGCATTCCCTCTAATTCCTGAGTGTGGCAGTGGATGATTATGTGATTGAGTTGTGGTGCATGCATAAACTTAGACCTGCCTTGGATGCCCTCTGACTTTTGCTGCTGTTGGAGTGGCTCCTCAAATCCTTAAGTGTGGCACTGGGTGCTTATGTCAGTAAATGTGGATGTGTGTGTGTGTGTGTGTGTATGTGTGTGTGTACACCTGGTACTCCGCAGGAAACCTCACCATACTTTTGCTTTTATTGGAGCGCTCCCTCATATCCTTGAATGTACTCCTGGGTGGTGATGTGGGTAAGTGAAGATGGTTACATAAACCAAGATCGGTGTGGGATATTCTCCACTGCACTGCACTTTTGCTTCCTTTGGAGTGCTCCCTCCCATCTCTGAGTGGGGCCCTAGGTGATGATGTGTGTGAGTGGGGGTGTGAACATAAACCTGGACCTGTGTTGGGCTCCCTGCCTCTCACCATAGTTTTGTTGCATTGAAGGGTTCCCTCAAATCCCTGAGTTTGACCCTGGGTTGTGATGTGGGTGAGTGGGGATGTCTGTGTAAACCTGGACGTGCTTGAGACATTGTCTACTTAAGCGTACTTTTGTTGCTGTTTAACCATTTCCTCAAATACCTGAATGTGGTCCTCGGTGCTTGTATAGGTGATTGGGGTGTGTGTATAAACCTAGACCTTTGTGGGATGCCCTCTTTCTCAATGTACTTTTGCAGTTATTCAATCGCTTTATCAAATCCCTGCGTGTGGCACCGGGTGTTCATGTGGTTGAGTGCTGCTTTGTGTATAAACCCAGACTTGGGTGGGATACCCACCTCAGTCCTCACCATACGTTTGCTGCTGTTAGTGCACTCCCTTAAAGCCCATAAATGTGGCACTGGGTGGCTATGTGGGTTAGTGGTGCTGTGTGCATACACCTGGACTGGTGCGGGATGCCCTCCACCTTCTTGTACCTTTGCTTCATTGCAGTGCTCTCTCAGATCCTTGAGTGTGTCCATGGGTACTCATGTGGATCTGCCATTGGAGTGGTTCCTTAAATCCTTAAGTGTGACACTGAATGCATATGTTAGTGAGCGGGGTGTGCATGTACACCTGGTATTGCATGGATGCCTCAGAGTACTTTTGCTTACATTAGAGTATTATTAGTGTTTCCCTGGGTGCAGATGTGATAAACCTAGAAATGTGTGGGATGCCCTCACCCACACCATATGTTCGCTGCTATTGGATCGCTCTCTCAAATCCCTGTGTGTGGTCCCTGGTGCTGATGTGGGAATGTGGGTGTGTGCGTAAGAATGATGTCTCGTTTTCTACTGTTCAAGTTTCTGCTTATCTTGAACAGAGTCTCTTACCAATTTTCCTTACCTGCCTCTTGTTCAACGCAGTGGATCCTCAGACTCTTTAGTGCTTTTCTGGGCCATGCACATCCTACGCGAAAGTTTACAAACCTGCACAGACCTTTTGTGCCAAGTTCAGTTCTAGGTTTGATACCCATATGGACAACTCTAAGTGCACTGAGTCTCCTAACTGATGCTATATCAGCCAGGATTCTGACACATTGGCTACGTATGCTACACAGTATGTCCTCAAGCCGCCACCACCTGGCATAGCATTCTCTGGTCAATTTGCCTCCTATCCTACATGTATAGCTCTTCTGAGAAAACATCAGTAATGCTAATCCGGCGGGAGGCTTCGGAGTACGCATTTGGTATCTATCATACATTTGTTTGAATGTGTTCTAGAAGTATATAGGCCAGAGTTGTCGTGGGTGTTCCTTCATGTGGAATACCGTTTTCTTTGTTGCTTCCTTTCGAATTTCATGTTTCCTGAGATGTTCTATATTTTTCCTTTATATAGCTTTCATTTCTTAGATCTTTCTATTTCCTTCTTTTTCTTTTCTTTCTCAATTGCTTTTATTTATTTATTTATTTTCCTTTAACTCAGTCATTTTTTTCCTTGATGTTATGTCAGCTGTTTCATTCTATCTCATTCTGTTTCTTTCTTATAAAATTGCTCAACTTTCCCATATAATTCAATCTTATTATTCTTTTTCTCTTTCATCTTCTTTAACTCATGTCTTTTCTTATCACTCTTTATTTTCCTGTCCCTTCTATGGCTCCCCTCCAACCTACTGTTCTCTTTTTTCTCACTCATCTTTTACGATGTCCCTCCTTCTCAAGCTCAGTTCCCACAGCCCAATTAGGTCAGGCTCCTCTCCAAGTTATTTTAACATTGCACCTGAGAACATACATGGAATTGGGGCATAGCACAGAAAACACTTCAATATTTGTTAAACGATGCAAAGGCAGCAATAAATAACAAACAATGCAAGTTTCACTCACATGCATAACCCATACCGTGCAGGTGTCTGGCGTATTTCAGCCGCTGAGCCCCCTTATAAAAAAATGTATATGGGGGGCTGTTGGAATTTTGAGACTGGCCAGATTGTTGTCCTACCCAGATAATAGAGGCAGATGGCACAGTATAGAGGTGGGGAAGTAGTTCAGAAGAATGACCAATAAAAATGCCTTTAAAGTTTGTTTTTATATTGTTACATTCGCTGCGTGTTCCAAGACAGGTGCAATTTCTCAGGGTAGGCAGTCCAATTTCTCAATGTGGGCGGTCACAGATGGTCACGATTGCTCGCGTTAAGAAACCTTCAGTTTGAGTTAAGAAAATTGCTGCTTGAGTAGAAAATCTACTTGAGTGGTGGAAAAGAAGCACCACCCTGGTGCCATTCGCGTTGATTTCCAAGTGTAGGACAAACACCCAGCACTGAAAATGAACATGAACAATCATGTCCAAGCGCATGTTGCTAATAGGTCCCTTATAGAGAGTTTCTTGGGACACGTCTGAACCCTGCTCCACAATTCTCCCTGCACAGAAGGCAGCTAGTAAGGAAATTCTGGAGATTCTACATACAGCCCTGATGAAGTTCTCGGTAAGAGAACGAAACGCGTTGGTTGGACTGTAAGGAACTTTTAACCCATGCATATGAAATAAAAGAATAAAAGAATTTAAGAATCAAATTTGGTGATCTATTTGACTTCTTTTTCCCGAAGCACGCCCAAAACAACGTAACCAAGCGCACTTTGCCGCTTGCAGAACTCCGCTTAGCGCAGCAGAGTTTTTGGTCACTATGCAGAGTATCACGTAGCAGAACTCTGTGAACTCAGCCGAGGTTTAGCCACTGTTTTGTCTTTTTTCTTGGTGCATGAGAGAAAAGTCGACAAAGACATAGGAGACACGACTCTGCCCCCCGGATAAAACTACAAAGCCAAGAATTAATTTATCTGGGGGGTGGCACACCCCAAGCACTCCCCCCCCTGCCTGAAGCTACGCCCCTGACTGTTGCAAATCAGAGCTGTAGAAAGCCTTGAGGAACTCCCCAGGTTCTCTCTGTCTGGCGGTAGCTGGCACATGGTCTGAGGGGATGGGTGAAGCTGTCCCAACTTCCCGCAGAGACAGAAGTGGATATACCATTTTGGAGGAACTGCATTCCAATCCTGATATTTTATGAACACTTTAACCCCGGAGAACTTTGCATGTCATTCAAAATTGCTGATACAACCATAGCTTATTTTCAATGCACTCATACAGTAGGATGATCGAAGCTAGAGCACAAAATTACATATGCAAGTTATCTAAATCTAAATGCAATGTTACCAAATGTCTGTTGAAAGTAAAAACAGGCAAGAATGAAGATGAATTTGCAAAATGCTATGAGTATTTTTTTCAATTTTATATTTTGCATGAAATGCAAGGGCTTATAAGTAATAAAATGGCCCTAATTATTCTAGGTTATTCTACAAACTCAATTTTCCACAGTCATGGTTAATTTTCTATTATAAAATATACCAATTCATCAATATTATATGAAAGAATAAAATAAGCAAAATAAACTATCGAATTGACAACACACTTTATAGTCATAACTTTTTCTAAAATATCCACAATTCTAAATAAGTGTGAGAAGATAAGGCACACATTTTGAGTACAGCTCATTAAAACATTCCCTTAAAAAAATACACAAGAGAATCAAAGAGAATGTAATGTCTGTCTTGTTGCAGGTGATGCTGGAAGTAGAGGGATGTAATGGGGTACCTCAGTGATATCTTCCCATGATTGATGAATCCCTCACTTCCAGGGTCGGAGTAACGTGCAAAGCACCTGCTTCAGTTTGAAATGTTTCAGAATCAGAATAGTGCATTGTGCTGGCATATAGGAGTGAATGATTATCTTGCAAATTAACTGAAACATAGTCGAAATTGCAAACATTAAGGCAATAATAAGGGATCCGATTATTCTGGCTGCTCCAAAGTGAGCCTCCAGCCGGGGTTGACTGAATCCTCTGGCATTCTCTCTCATTTGACGGACATGTCTGCCGAGGGATATGAGAATGAGTGTGATGGAAGAAATATCAAGCAGAAGAGGCAGGCAGAAGCCAAAAATGTTAAGTAAAATGTCATACAAAGTATAAAAAATGACTTTCCCATGAATACGAGTAGAATTATTGATTGTATCATTTCTTTTTTGAGGGGATTTCTTGTATACTTCCCAGTATGAGGGAATACTGAGGACCAAGGAGCTCACGACAGATGCCAAGTGCAGCCAGGACACCATCTTAGGGATCCTGGGTTTCAATTAGTAGAAAAGGGGGTGGTTGAAGTCCACAATCTTCTCGCAGAAGAAGACACAAAGGCAGGAGCTGACTTGTGACTATAAAAGGGTATTCTATGGTTTCAACATCCAGCATTTTGAAAGAAAAATAAGTGTACACTATGTAGGTACACTGAAAGCAAGTACTGGAGATCCCCAGAGCCACTAAGATGAGATCACAGCTGTTCAGGCTCTTGCTCCGAAACCAGGCAATTGCATTAATAGTCATATTGAACCCACTGGCAAGTGTTCCAATCACATTCACTATAAATGTGAAAATCAGTAATTCTTTTTCAAACAAAGGATCCATTTTCTGCTTTTTATCTTAACGATCTCCAGAAGATCTCACAAACACTAGTGCTTCTCTCACTAGAGGACGTGTGTGTTTGTTGTGGTCAGGTATGATTTCCAAAGAGTCCCTAAGCATGCAGCTGCTGCCGGATTAACTTACCAATGATTTCATCATTGTAAAAATAGTTATTTTGCAGTGCACAGATGCAAATTTGACTGGTTTATGTGGACTCGGTGACTTGGACCGACCACTTCACCGATTTGTACTCAAGCTTTAGGCCCATCGCAGCGCCGAGCTTAGAAATACAGCCTACACATATAGAGGGAGACAGCGAGATGATCGTCTTCTCACTGTAAGAAACTGAACTGGGACTAAATAGACTTCCCGGTGACTTATTCAAACATATTAAAAAAGATATGGGTCCCATACATTAATGCTCTGAGCAAGGCAATATCGGCCGGTGCCCCAATACGGGGAACGTGGAAAGGGGCTGAAATTGTCTGCATCCACAAAAATGGCAGCAAACATAAACCCGAGAACTACAGACCAATTAACATGATAGACATACTTAAAAAAAAAATGCCAGGCAGGTACTGAGCAGGCTTAATAACTGGATAGAGACAAATAGCATACTGTCCCCATATCATGCAGGGTTTAGATCCAGTACTAGTACAATAGATTAAGTCTTCAGACTCCTGTGTATTATCTGGAAATATGTCAAAATCAGGAGGGGGGCACATTTATGTGGCATTCGTTGACCTGAGGGCAGCGTTTGACCTCCCACCCAGATGCTTACTATGGGAGTCACTTGAAAAATAAAGTGCCCCCCTGAATTTGGTTATGCAGCTAAAAAGGTTTTATAACAGGAACTATGCTAGAGTCTGCTGGTGTATGAATGGGGAACTAACAAAGCCAATCCCAATAGAGAGAGGAGTGAGACAGGCTTGTGTACTTGCTCCCACCCTGTTCTTACTCTATATTAATAATGTGCTGGATGACCTACATGACCAAGCAAACGATTCTCCAAGGCTAAATGGGAAATTGGTGCCAGCGCTGCTCTTCGCAGACGACACCATCCTGATATCAACGACCATGAAGGGGCTACAAAATATGTTGAATAGTTTTAATAGATACTGTACAGAAAAGGGCTTAGAAATAAATGCAAATAAAACTAAAGTACATGGCCATAAACCCACAAAAGACTCTTAAAAAGGATCTCGTGCTCAGTAATGAGAAAATTGAATATGCCACCAATTTTACTTATTTGGGCATATTACTAGACACAAAACTAGCCTGGAACCAGCAAATAAACCACTCAGCCTTAAGGTTAGACCAAGGGTCAAGGGCAATCCTTAAGAAGTACAGCTCAACTACAAGCAAAGCTGTGACACCAGCACTCGAGATATATAAATGTAAGGTCCAGGCTGCAGCATTGTATGGATCAGAGTTATGGGGCACATGTGACACCCGACATCTAACAGCTGGGAAAAACAAATTTGCAAGGAGATTATCAGGATTACCCCAATCAACACCACTTGTCCCAATGTTCCACAATCTACATTTGAAGCAAATAGGTCATCTTGCAACCCTACTTCCACTGCTCTATTGGATACGGCTATGGACTAAGCCAGAATTACTAGCATATAGAGAAGGTGCATGCGAATAACTGGATATTGATATATGTATAACCTTCCTGTGGTTAAGATTTGTCTGGAAATGGCTGATTGAGTTAGGTCTTGAATCATAGTGGACTAGACCACATAATTTAATGCCAAGTTGCACAGGCACTCTAAAGGGTATTTATTGGCAATATATATTGAATGCACTCCACTCTGACCCAAGATTAGGAAGGTTAACAAGTGATTTCCTTTCTAGTAAGCCAAATCTGAATCACAAGGATTTCCTTGACCATATACCACTGTTGCTAGCAAGAACTCTGTATCTCAAGTTAAGATATAACACATTACAGATCAAGAGCTATACTGTAAAATGGGGGGGAGGATCTTGCCTGTTCTCTATGCACTAAACACACTTTAGTGCCTACAAACAACATCAAAAACATTGCACATATTTTGTTTTTGTCACCCGGCCTATGATAGGGCAAGGAGCAAATGGATTCGACCACTATGTAATTCGTTGGGATTCAGAAAACATCAAGAGGCGCTGAGGGTACTGACAACAAGTACCCTACCACACGTCATATTTGCGCAATCAAGATATTTGTTCATAGTAGGTCTAATAAGGAAGAGAATGGGGCTAAAGTTGTGATGTACAATGAGCAAGATATCTACGACCGTGATACTTATATTGGAATGTATGAATAGTTAGACATTACTCCATGTATATTTTAAAAAGGTTTTACTGAATGAAATTGTTTTACTGCAGTTGACAATTTTATTGAAATCATGTAACATTTGACTGAAACATTTTTTATTTTATGATTGATATTTTACAATGAAATCTTTTCTGGCCTTTGGCAGAAAAAAGAATTTATAAGATAAGACTGGTTTATGTTGTTGGGTTCTCAAATAATCCGTAAACCAAGTATGTAACTGGTCATTCTGAGGTGGGCAGGAATTGTGGTCAGTAAACAACAAAGGATAAATCCTCGTTGCACTATTTGCCATGCATGGTGGAAAGGGGGTTACATGATAACAAGTGAATATGCACATTTCCTCCACTTTGGACATGTTTCCTCTATGCAGAATCCTCCATGTAATGAGAAAACTGAGAATTTGTTGGGGTTACTCTGGAATTTGCATTGAAATCAGAGGACAAAGTCTGGTGCAGATACCTATTTCCATCACAACTTCTACATTTTGTGATCAAAAGGTATTTCATTTACTGCATGCATACAAGAGAAACCTATTGTACCTCTCTTCTGCTTATGATAGATTCTGCTACAGCTTCCTAATCCATATGAGCTAAACATGAAAATGTGAAAGCAGTTTTCATGCCATAAGTTCTAGAGCAAAAATACATTATTTTTTATGGAATATATTGGCATTTTCTGATGAAAACATCTACATCCATAGTTATTCCCTCTCTTTGTATTTATGATTAACATAGGAGTACCTTCTCGAAGATACCCATGACCATCTATTATCAGGATTGCATGTTGTCCTGTTGCCTCCCAGATCTGGGAGACATGAAGATCAGCCTACTTTCCATCTTGTGCCGGAGACTCCCAAGTGTGTGTTTTTGCTTATTTTTAATTGATGCAGTAAGTAGAGAAATAATGATTTTAAGGAGTACTTTCTCATTTTCCTGCATTTTATTGTTTCAGGGATATACATGTTTCATTGTGTATTACAGACTTTTTATCATTTACCCAAAAAAAAAACTTTAATATCACAGTGTTTTACAGTTCTTAAAGATAATTGCAGATGTGAAAGGTACACACATCAATAGAAAGAGGACAAAATGAAAAAAACCACCATGGTAAAAGTGGTTTGAGTAGAAAAGGTGGTATATGGTGGCAAAATGGGGTCTGACTAACATAATAAATCGAATCAAATCAAAATTTGCTTTATTTGATTCACATATTAAAGCATACAAACATGATCCAAGAAAAACATACATCAATTCTACAAAATATTTTAAAACTAACATACTAATACAATCTAATAATACAGGAAATATTAGGCTTAGTTTACAGCTTTGTTGAGTATCATCTCCAAGTACCTTGCGATTTTTGGTATGTGATTTACTGTTGTGTGCACTAAAAATAGAAACTCAATGAGGAATTTGGGATAAAACAAGTTTCCTGTTTGCAATTGGTGGAAAGTTGGAGATGGGCAGTGGTTGGTGAATTATGAGTGCCTGACTCAAGTTTTGTAAACACAGTCACAGACGTGGTCATATGCTGACCCTTGAGTGCCACCGTCCCTGTGAATGCGACCAATCATAATGAGTTGCAATTTCTGACCTAACTTGTCAATAATATTGAGGTAGGTTGATTTGAGGCCTACTATGATTCCTTATTTTGCAAACCATCCTCTTAGTGTATAAGGTTCGTTCTCAAAATCTGAATGGGCTCACAAAAAGAAGGTGCGCATTTTGCAACCACTTTTTGAGAATTGAATCTTAGTACATCTGACCTCTAGGAGTTAAATATAACATGTTCCACAATATGTCAAAGGAGGACACAAAGTACCCTGTTTGTGAAGAAAGCAACACAAGAATTTTTTGGAGCTGTCCCTCTCTGCAGGATCATCACCAAACTTTTTGCCTTCACCCCTTCTGTTTTGCTGAATTTGTTTTTATTGGCTTTAGGACTCTTTGCACTTTACCACTTCTAACAACCAGTGCTAAAGCGAGGGTGCTCTCACCCTAAAACATGGTACTATTGGCTACACCCACCTGACAGATTTAATGTATTTGTAAGTCCCCAGTAAAGTGGAAATACTTCTACCTACGGCCTATAATTTGAATGCTTCTAATGGGCCTACAGCACTTACTGTGCTAGCCACTTAAGTTGCCTTTTTCAACGGATGTATGATGGAGCAATGCATGCTTTTATCATGCATCATTTGCCATGCAATACTTTACAATGAAATATCTTTACGACGCATATACCTTTTCCACACATGCCTTTACACTACAAAGTAAGTATATTGTAATGTAAATACTAAATATATATTGTATATGTAGTGATCACATTTAAGATGTCATCATTGATGCCACTGACCGTGTCATGAGTATTGTAATATGTGAGGTCATAAGCAGTGCATTGTGGGCATAAGTTATAATTAGCTCCGTTATCTTTAACTGCTGAATTTCAATGGTTTTGTACTAGTGAAATGTGCGCCTAAATATAACATCCCTGTAAACTTTGGATTTTTTCAGTGAATATCAATTGTTTTTAATTCAATTTCCTAAGTATAACGTCCCTGTAACCTTTGTTTTTTTAGTGAATTTAGAAGGTTTTTAAATTTTATTTCCTAACTGTAAACTCTAATCTTTCAGAGTGGAGGGGTATGTTAGAGGCTGTATAGATTGACGAATGGGTGTGTGAGGTGCTGTATTGGTCTGTGAATGGGTGTGTGAGTGGTTATGTGGGTGTCTGAGTGGGTGTTGAGCAACTGTGTGGGATGTGTGAGTGAGTTTGTGAGGGGCTGTATGGTTTTGTGAGTGGGTGTATGAATGGCTATATGGGTCTGTCAGTTGGTGTGTGCATAGCTGTGTGAGTGGGTTTGTGAGAGGCTTTATGGGTCTGTCAGTGGGTGTGTGAGTGGCTGTATGGGTCTGTACAATGGGTGGATAAAAGGGGCAGGGCCTCGGGTGAGCTCTCAACAATACCACTGTGTTGGACTTATTAGTGGTAACAGGAGGGGTTCTTGGCACCAAGAATTCAGGGAGACTTAATCCCCCAACCAGTATTGCGCTAGGAGTAGCATTTGCAGAGAGGTAAAGAGAAAGGGGGCAGGGGCTCCGACCAGCTCTCAGCAATGCTGTTGAGTGGGTCTCACTGGTGGTAACATGAGGGGTTCTTGGTCCCCAATGATGGTCAGCATCCAAGGGTAATTCACCCCCCAACCAATAGTGTGCCAGGAGGTGTTTTTGCAGCAGTACAAAATAACCACATTGCACATATCCCGGCACTATGTGGCAGGCACCATGCGGCGCCTGCCACATTGTGCAGGGATATGTAGGGGGGGGTGTAGTACTGCACTTTCCTTTGTCTGGGCACACAATTAGTCTGTATAGAACCACACATACTCCTTTACACCATAGTACAATGGTGTGTGCTGAGAAGTTACACTTTCAGTATAAAATGCTATGCCTAGACAAAGATCAAAACGATTCCCACTTTGGAGAATGCTGTACAGTGCATCCAGTACACATACAAAGTCTGAAATAAAACCATCTCTCTGATTATTGTTAGTTGATATGGCGTTGCCTCAAAACCCATGGGTGGTTGCGTAGGATCGCCTATGTACCACCCATGGTATGCCCCCTGCTGCATAGTAATGCAAACCTGTACTAAATGTTGATTTCTCCTACTTTCCAGCGAAAAACAAGCTGTGCGCTGGCAGGTAAATTCAAAATAAACATTTTCCATTAATATGTGACGTTACAACGCGATGATTTACATCGCGGTACGTTACATCGCAGTTATTACAATGCAAGTCGTTGCAACGACTTGCGCTGGAGGGCGCTGGATTTAGGAATAGTATGATTTACTATTCCAACTCCAGCCTATGTAACAGTAGGGAAGGTGTTGGAATAGTAAATCATACTATTACTTAGTGTATAGCGCCATCCAGCGCAAGTCGTTGTAACGACTATCATTGTAATGACCGCGATGTAAATGCATCATGGTGTAACGACCATGTTGTAAAGGTCATTTGCCATTTTGCGCTGGTTTACGACAACTATAAGTCTTATAAAGTAGCTATTAGGCCACAATCAGCAGACTGGGGGTGTACTGCTGTTTGTAATGCAGCCTTATACAAGTCTGTCAGATAGCAACATGCAAATTACAGACAAACACAGTGCTTTACTGTATTAGCGACACACAAATTCATGGTCTGTGTATATAGCGGACAGGTGGTCACTGTAGTTCTGTATTACATTGTGCTAAAATCACACAAATATACTTAAAAAATAGATGTGATTGATTATGAGTGCTGTTGTCAGGGCTTAGTCAGTAAGATTTGGGGTCTCTGTCTAAAATGGTATAGTGGGTAAAAATAATGGGTGGGATTGCTACTCCAAGCAAATGCCAGTGGTTAGACTATTTGCAACCATATGTCCCATCCCCTTTTGGGTGTTTGAGTTCCAGTAGTATGTCTAGAACCAGAGCCTGGTGCAGATTTTCAACGTTTACTGCCAATATAGGAAAATTCTGAAAATGAGTGGCTTTCCACCTATTCAATGAGCACTTTGTGTGCAGATTTACTATTTTTTTGGTAAACCAGTCACTATATACATGTAAGTTTCGACTTCAAAAAAGAACACGGCAAAAATGACAAAGACATTGTAAACAAGACACAGGGTCTCAGACCCAAGTACCAATTCAAGAATGCATTTGGGGGGTGGCACACCACAAACAACCCAGCTGAAGCTATCATCCTGCTTGCCTTACATGGGCTTGGTAGTTCTCTCTGGAAACTCATGAATACAATCATGTATAACAAAACAGCCTGAAGTCCTTGCCCCAGGATCACTTATTTTAAATGTACACACACTCTTCCGCATCTCTACTACGGGAAGCCTTAATGGGAGACTTACCAAATCAGTGCGTGGAGGCCGGGCTCCATGTGGCCAATCCTTGCTTTTTGCAAATCTTTTGATCAAGTCTATTAAGCATATGTTGCAAATAGAGGTGGGAACACCAGCAAATGAAAAAGGACATAATTGGCTCTAAGAAACAATGCACAAAGCAAGCTGTGAAAATGTTGGCATGCATCTTGTGCAACAAACAACATGTAAAAATATGATACCTTCCCACCAAATTTCAAAATATTGTATTTATTTAACATTCAGAAGGATTTCACCGTAGTCCATCAGTTGATATCTCTACATATAAAATCATGTATTAAAAAGTGATAGTTTTTCAACATGAACTTAGAAACATTAATTGGTCGCCCCTCAAACAACAATGCCATTTGAAAACTAAGAAGCAAGTTAGTAGTCATATAAACAGTAAATATTGCCCAGATTCTTATTACGGATGGATCAACATTATAGTATAAAAAATCAACCAGAAAAGGTGCTTGTACTGCGTTCATCCAAACTCAAGCACTTGATGGTTCCCTAATACGTGATGATAAAGAAAAAGGAAGCTTTGTGAAATAACATGTTTGCCTAGAATCACACAATTTGGAAAAGCAGAGAAGCTCGTATTGGTTATCTGGTTTGACATTTTGAAATTCAGCCACTATATCTTGGTCTCTCTCTCCTTTCATACATCAACGGTCACTGTTAAGTCCGGGTGGTAAACTCCTCTTCAATTGAGTTTTCTGCACTCCGCGGAGCACAGTTTTTGTCCTTCTGGTCCCCAACGTCAAGTTGGTGAGCGAGGGTGAGGAAAATCCACCTCCAGGTGAGATTTTCCTTCTTCGCGCACCTCAACGTCAAGCTGGCGAATCAGGAAAATTCACCTCCCGGTGAGATTTCTCAGGGTAGGCAGTCGAATTTCTCAATGTGGGTGGTCACAGGTGGTCACTATTGCCCGTGTTAAGAAACCTTCTGTTTGCGTAAAGAAAATTGCTGCTTGAGTAGAAAATCTACTCGAGTGGCAGAAAAGAAGCACCACCCTGGTTCCATTCACGTTGATTTCCAAGTGCAGGACAAACACCCAGCACTGAAAATGAACATGAACAAGCATGTCCAAGTGCACTCTGCCACTAGCAGAACTCAGCTTAGCAAAGCAGAGTTTTTGGTCACTTTACAGAGTTCCGCATAGCAGAACTCTGTGAACTCCGCCCAGGCTTAGCCACTGTTTTGTCTTTATTCTTGGTGCATGAGAGAAAAGCCAACAAAGACATAGATGACCCGACTCTGCCCCCGGATCAAACTACAAAGCCAAGAATTAATTTATCTGGTGGGGTGGCACACCCCAAGCACTCCCACCCCCCTGCCCCGAAGCTACGCCCCTGGCTGTTGCAAATCAGAGCTGTAGAACGCCTTGAGGAACTCCCCAGGCCCTCTCTGTCTGTCTGTAGCTGGCACATGGTCTCAGGGGATGAGTGAAGTTGTCCCCACTCCCCGCAGAGACAGAAGTGGAAATACAATTTTGGAGGAACTGCAGTCCAATCCTGATATTTTATGAAAACTTTAACCCCGGAGAACTTTGCATGTCATTCAAAATTGCTTATACAACCATAATTTATTTTCAATGCATTCATACAGTGGGACGATCGAAGCTAGAGCGCAAAATTACATATGCAAGTTATCTGAATCTAAATGCAATGTTACCAAATGTCAATGTTGAAAGTAAAAACAGGCAAGAATGAAGATGCATTCGCAAAATGCTATAAGTATTTTTTTCAATTTTATATTTTGCATGAAATGCAAGGTCTTACAAGTAATAAAATGGCCCCATTTATTATAGGTTATTCTACAAACTCAATTTTCCACAGTCATGGTTCATTTTCTATTATAAAATACACCAATTCATCAATAGTATATGAAAGAATAAAATAAGCAAAATATAGTATCGAATTGACAACACACTTTATAGTCATACCTTTTTCTAAACTATCCACAATTCTAAATCAATGTGAGAAGATAAGGCACCCATTTTCAGTACAGCTCATTCCAAGATGCTGTTAAAAAAAAATACGCAAGAGAATCGAAGAGAATGCAATGTTTATTTTGTCGCAGAAGGTGATGCCGGAAGCAGAAGGATGTGATTGGGTACCTCAGTGATGCCTTCCCACGATGGATGAATGCCTCACTTCCAGGGTTGGAGTAACTTGAAGAGCACTTGCTTCAGCTTGATATGTTTCAGAATCAGAATAATGCATTGTGCTGGCATATAGGAGGTAAAGATTATCTTGCAAATTAACTGAAACATAGTCGAAATTGCGAACATTAAGGCAAACGTTGCCAGAAAAAAGAAAATCTGGTCCAGAAGGAGGGGTCCGACTATTTTGGCTGCTCCAAAGTGAGCCTCCAGTCGGGGCTGACTGAATCCTCTGGCATTCTCTCTCATACGACTGACATGTCTGCCGAGAGATATGAGGATGAGTGTGATGGAAGAAATATCAAGCAGAAGAGGCAGGCAGAAGCCAAAAATGTCAAGTAAAATATGATACAAAGTATCAATAACGACTTTCCCATGAATACGAGTCAAATTATTGATTGTATCATTTCTATTTTGAGGGGATCTCTTGTTTACTTCCCAGTATGAGGGAATACTGAACACCAACGTGCTCACGACAGATGCCAAGAGCAGCCAGGGCACCATCTTTGGGATCCTGGGTTTTAAGTAGTAGAAGAGGGGCTGGTTTAAGTCCAAAATCTTCATGCTGTAGAAGACACAGAGGCAGGAGGTGAACCAGGAACTGCAAGTGCCAGACCAGACCAGGAGCTGACTTGTGACTACAAAAGGGTATGCTATGGTTTCAACATCCAGCATTTTGAAAGAAACATAAGAGTATGCTATGTGGGTACACTGAAAGCAAGTACTGGAGATCCCCAGAGCCACTACGATGAGATCACAGCTGTTCAGGCTCTTGCCCCAAGTCCAGTCAATTGCATTAATAGTCACATTGAACCCACTGGCAAGTATTCCAATCACATTCACTATGAATGTGAAAATCAGTAATACTTTTTCAAACCAAAGATCCATTTTCTGCTTTTTTTCTTGACGATCTCTGGAAGATCTCACAAACACTAGTGCTGCTCTCACTAGAGGACGTGTGTGTTGGCTGTGAGCAAGAATGCTTGCCAAATAGTCCCTAAGCATGCAGCTGCTGTCGGATTATTTTACCAATGATTTAATCGCTGTCATAATTTTCTGTGCGCTGATGCAAATCTGACTGATTTATGTTGTTGGGTTCTCAAATAATCTGTAAACCAAATATGTAACTAGTTATTCTGAGGTGGCTAAGAATTGTGGTCAGTAAAACCACAAAGAAGAAATCCTTGTTGCACTATTTCCCTTGCGTGGTGCAATGGGGGTTAAATGGTGACAAGTGGACATGCACATTTCCTCCACTTTGGACATGTTAGCCCTGTGCAGAATCCTCCATATAATGAGAAAACTGAGGACTTGCTGAGGTTACTCTGGAATTTGCATTGAAATCTGAGGACAAAGTTTGGCGCAGGTACCTATTTCCATCACAACTTCTATGTTTTGTGATCAGATGGTATTTTATTAGCTGCATGTATAAAAAAGGAACCTATGAAGCCTCCTTGCTGCTGCTTATATATTCTGCTACAGCTCCTAATCCTTATGAGCCAAAAATGAAAATGTGAAAGCAGTTTTCGTGCCATCAGTTCTAGAGCAAAAATACCTTCTTTTTTATGGAATATATATATTGGCATTTGCTGATGAAACCATCTCCAACCATAGTTACTCCTTTTCTTGGGTCACACCAGAACCTGGGCTTCTATGGGAATTCACAAGGGCATATTATCAAGCCCATTATCGTCGCTTTAACGGCAGTTTCCTGCCGCTAAAGCAGCGATAATGTTATCGCCGTTCTTGATAATATGGCTCCTTGTGTGCACATTTACTATTTTTTTGGTAAACCAGTCATTATATACATGTAACTTTCAACTTAAAAAAATGACAAGTTAAAAACGACACAGACATGGCAAACCTGACTCAGGGCCTTTGATCCAACTACCAATCCAAGAATGCATTTGGGGGGTGGCACACCCCAAGCAACCCAGGTGAAAGTAACCTCCTGCTTGTCTTACATGGGCTTGGTAGTTCTCTCTGGAAACTCATGTATAACAAAACAGCATAAGTCCCTGCCCCAGGATCAATCATTTTTAATGTATTTTAACTACACACACTCTTCTGCATCTCTACTATGGGATGCCTTGATGGGAGACTTGCCAAATCAATGCGCGGACGCTGGGCTCCATGTGGCCATTCCTTGCTATTTGCAAATCTTTTGATCAAGTGACTGACGGCCTCATGTATTAAGCATATGTTGCAAATAGAGGTGGGCACCCTAGCAAATAAAAAGGGCCAGAATTGGCTCTAAGAAAAAATGCACAAAGAAAGCTGTGAAAATGTTTGGCATTCATATTGTGCAACAAACAAAATGTAAAAATATGATACCATCCCTACAACATTCAAAATATTGTATTTATTTAACATTCAGAAGGATTTCACCGTAGTCCATCAGACGATATCCCTACATATAAAATCATGTGTTAACAGTTTTTCAACATGAACTTAGAAACATTAATGGGTTGCCCCCAAACAACAATGCCATTTGAGAACTAAGAAGCAAGTTACTAGTCATATAAACCGTAAATATTGCCTAGATTCTTATTACAGACGGAGCAACATTATAGTCTATAAAATCAAGCAGAAAAGGTGCTTGAACTGTGTTCATCCAAACTCAAGCACTTAAAAGTTCTCTCATGCGTGATGATAAAGAAATAGGAAGCTCTGTGAAATAAAATGTTTGCTTAGAATCACACAATTTGGACAAGCAGAGAAGCTCGTAATGATTCCAGGTTATCTGGTTTCAGGTTTTGAAATTCAGCCACCAGATGTATATCTTGGTCTCCCCCTCCTTTTTTACATCGAAGGTCACTGTTAGGCCCGGGTGGTTAACTCCGCTTCAATTGAGTTTTACGCACTCCGCGGAGCACAGTTTTTGTCCTTGCGCTCCCCAATGTCAAGTTGGTGAGTGAGGGTGAGGAAAATTCACCTCCAGGTGAGACTTTCCTTGTTCTCGCTCCGCAACGTCAAGCTGGCGATTGGAGAGATTTCTCAGCGTAGGCAGTCAAATTTCTCAGTGCGGGTGATCACGATTGCTCGCGGTAAGAAACTTCTGTTTGCGTTAAGAAAATTGCTGCTTGAGTAGAAAGTAAATTCGAGTGGCAGAAAAGAAGCAGCACCCGCCTGCGCTGCGCATGGTACCATTTGCGTTTGATTTCCAAGCGTAGAACAAACATCCGGCATTGAAAATGAACGTGAACACGCATATTCTAGAACACTCTATTGCTTGCAGAACTCCGCTTAGCACAGCAGAGTTTTTGATCGCTTGGCAGAGTGCCGCATATCAGAAATCTGTGAACTCCGCCCAGGCTTAGCCACTGTTTTGTCTTTATTCTTGTTGCATGAGAGAAAAGCTGACTAAGACATAGGAGACCCAACTCTGCCCCACCGATCCAACTTCAAAGCCAAGAATTAATTTATCCAGGGGGTGGCACACCCCAAGCACTCCCCCCTGCCCAAAGCTACGCCCCTGGCTGTTGCAAATCAGAGCTGTAGAACGCCTTGCTGAACTCCCCAGGCCCTTTCTGTCTGGGTGTAGCTCACATATGGTCTGAAGGGATGGGTGAAGTTGTCCCCCCTCCCCACAGAGACAGAAGTGGAAATTCCATTTTGGAGGAACTGCAGTCTAACCCTGATATTTTATGAAAACCTTAACCCTGGAGAACTTTGCATGTCATTAAAAATTACTTATACGGGGGAGGAGCCAAGATGGCGACCGGGACGGTCGACTAGTCCCTCGGCTCCCGTGACCATCTCCTCCTGCGCGTTCATCCTGCCTCTGATCCTGTGTTAAAGTGGCACGAATGCATACCTGACTCCCTCCGGTGGCCGGCGGAAAAACTCTGGAGCCTGTATCTGGTTGCTGTCTGCAGCGCCGACCGGAAACGTTCCGCGGCCTGTGGTGGACTTGGGACCGGGGCCTCTAGTTACAACCCAGGCCGGCCGCCGAGTGATAAACAAAGGCTGGCTGCAGCGACTAGGTGCCGGCCGGATCGAGTTGGCCAGGAAAAGGCTGATTTTCGAGCTGAGCCTATGACTGGACTGACGGCGATGCCTGTGAAGTGCCTGCTGCTTTTAGGCGTATTTCTGGATCGTGGAGACACGGATTCCCTGCGTTATTGTGTCGGCTTGTAATTTGCCGCGAGTTCGGTGGGCGATACCCGACCTTCACTTCCAGCGGGGCAGTTTACTCTATGGACTGCTCTTCCACCGGTGTTTGACACTTTCGCTGCTATTTCTGGCGCTGTGTACGTAACCTGGCCCGAGTCAGTGGGGCCGTGCTGCTAATCGCGACGAACATGGATATCGCCGGCTGTGCGTATGCTCCACCCCGATGGGACCCTGGGCGGCTGGATTGGTGCGACGTGCCCGGGGAGAGATGCGACAGAAACTGGCGAAACGGTGATCTAATGTCGGCTATTGCCGACCTCCGAAGATCCATGGAATCCTCTGCTCGAATTTTGACCGGCAAGCTGGAAGCGATCGTGTCTGATATGGGGCGTTCGGAAATGGTTGACCTGGCAGAACATGGCTGCACATTGCGTCCCTTGCCTCTCCACGATAAGATGGCGGCCCTGTGTGGCATTGATAGCGCTGAGGTTCCCTGCCCCGCTGCGTCCCTTACTAGGGAACTTACATGTCCATGGCAAAGTACGGACTCTGGACTGGACTGGCGTCTGAAGTGCCCGCTCCAACCCCTGCTTTCTTCCTATCGGGGGTCGTCACTGCAGTCACTGTTGGACTCTGGAACTTCCTTCTTTGGCCCGACTTCATCGTATGCTACCTTGACTGTGTACCTTTATAGAAAAACACCAGCTCCTAGATGACACCCAGTTTGGATTTAGGAAATTCCATGGGACGGAGACAGCCCTGATTAAAGAGGCCGACGATATTAGGGTAATCAGGGACCAGGGGGGCACAGCCATTCTGGTCTTGTTAGACCTATCCGCAGCCTTCGACACGGTCGACCACAACATCTTGGTCGACCGGGTCGAGGGTTTAGGAATCTGTCATACTGCCAAAAATCTAATCGCGTCCTTTCTTGCCAAAAGAACGCAGGCAGTCATCCTAGGACCCTTTCAATCGGCCCAACTCTCAGCCCCATGTGGTGTCCCTCAAGGCTCATCCCTGAGTCCGACACTATTTAATATCTACGTGTCGGACCTTGCTAAAACCATCAAAGCACATGGGATGAGCCTAACCTCTTATGCCGACGATACCCAACTAGTGTTGGCAATTAAAGGGGACGGAGATCAAGTGGCCGAACAATTCAAGAAAGGACTCCTAGATATAGGAGATTGGATGTCAACCAACTGTTTAAAGTTGAACTCTGACAAAACAGAGGTACTTATTTTTGGAACTCTTCTGCCAGCATGGCCTTCGAGTTGGTGGCCTGACACCTTTGGTATGCCTCCTATCCCCGTTACTAAAGTCAGGAACCTTGGCATCATCTTTGATGATGCCCTAAATTTTATGGACCATGCCAATAAAACGGTGTCTTCGGCACATCTAAAGCTCAAGATGATCAGGAAAATACACCCTTTTTTACCTGAATCAGCCATTAAGACACTGGTCACATCTCTTGTCTTGTCCTCCCTGGACTACTGCAACGGTCTTTTTTTAAATGCTCAAGCCAGAGTCATTACCAAATTGCAAACCATTCAAAACGCCGCCGCACGCCTGCTGGCTGGCAAAACCAAATTTGAATCCATCTCCAATAGCATTAAAGACCTTCACTGGCTCACCGTGCAGAAAAGGATCCAATTCAAAGCTTTATGCATTGTGTTCAAGGCTCTTAACAATCAAGGTCCCCAGTTCTTAAGAGACCAACTTCAACTGCACAAACCTTCCAGAGCCTTAAGGTCAGCCACCCTAAACCAACTAGTTACCCCCCGTACCAAAACTGTTTCCTGGGGCGATCGCCGCTTTTTGGTGGCCGCTCCCAGGCTTTGGAACACTCTGCCTCTCAACATCAAGCGAAGTCCCACCCTTCTGCAATTCCGTAAGCTCTTGAAAACTTGGCTGTTCACTCAATAGTCCATCAGCTCAGAGGCATTTACAAGCAATTGGTTTACAGCGCCAAGACACCCACGGGTATAAGCAGCGCTTTAGAAATGTTAAAAATAAATAAATAAATAAATACCTTTGGTCCTGGTCGGAATCCCCGGAGTGTCCTGCGGTGGGCATGAATGATGCCCGGTTGACCAACGTCAGCGTTTTTGGACTATTGATTCTGCATTTGTGGGACACTTTGGTGAGCGAGGTTAGCCGGGACAGGACAGGACAGGGGTGAATGCAGCCTACAACAGGTTGATGGTTTCATTGTTGCTGACCGGGAGGGAGGAGAGGCGAGCTATTTTTGTGGGTGTAGTATACTGGCTGTGCGATTTATATTTTGCTCGCTGTTGCTGTCTTTTCTTATTGCCCTTGCATTTCGTGCTGGTATTGGTGCTGCAGGGGGGAGGGGCCGGGGGACTGGTGAGGGCTCCCCTCCGTTTTATACTACTTCCATTGTAGTTTTAGTTTAAGATCTTTTTCTTCTCTACTGCACTTCGGGACTCTCTTTTTGGGGCGACAGGCACACTGCTAGGGGGGGGAAGGCCGTAGCCATCTGCAGGGGTGCAGGGTGGGGGGTTGGAGGGGTTTAGGTTTTTTTTTTTTCTTTTTTGTTCTATGGGCCTACCGTTCTTTTTTCTTTTTTCCTCTGTGTTTTATAATGGATAGATCCTTTGTTCGTTGAAGTTTTAGCGATGTGTACTCCTGTTTGCTTAGATGTTCCTTCTCTGAGGGTATTCTAGGGGATGGTGATATGATCGTACTGTATGCTTATTTTTCTGATCCTCAGATGTTGGAATCGACGTACTGATTTGGACTGTCCTGTCGTCACTTATCTGTATTGACAAAAACTAAAACTAGACTGCAGTCAGCCTGTAATTAATACTGTGTGCACCGACGCTTAATTATGTATGTACTGTCAATTTTGTTTTGAGATTCTGGTTGGTCTTTGTGTACAGAAGGTGTCAATAAACGTCTTCCAAAAATTAAAAAAAAAAAAAAAAAATTACTTATACAACCATAACTTATTTTCAGTGCACTCATACAGAGGGACGATTGAAGCTAGCGCACAAAATTACATATGCACGTTATCTGAATCTAGATGCAATGTTACCAAGTGTCAATTTTGAAAGTAAAAACAGGCAAGAATGAAGATGCATTCGCAAAATGCTATAAGTATTTTTTCCAGTGTTATATTTTACATGAAATGCAAGGGCTTACAAGTAATAAAATGCCTTCCTTTATTCTAGGTTATTCCACAAACCCAATTTTCCACAATCATGGTTCATTTTCTATTAAATAAATCCAGTACTTGTATAGCGCACGGCTCACCCCCGAAGGGGTATCCCGGTGCTCGGGGCCATTGGGAAGATTAAGCGAGCTAATGCCTAGAGTCGCATGGTGCTGGGCAGACCCCTGCCGCCGGGGATCGAACCGTGATCCCCAGCATCCAGCGTCAGTCAACCTGGTCGCCAATTCATCAATATTATATGAAAGAATAAAATAAGCAAAATAAACTATCAAATTGACAACGCATTGATTAGTCATAACTTTTTCTAAAATATCCACAATTCTAAATAAGTGTGAGAAGATAAGGCACACATTTGTAGTACAGCTCATTAAAAGAATCTCTTTAAAAAATGCACAGGGGAATCAAAGAGAGTGCAATGTTTTATTTGTCACAGAAGATGATGCTGGAAGCAGAAGGATGTCATTGGGTACCTCAGTGATACCTTCCATTGAGGGATGAATGCCTCACTTCCAGGGTAGAAGTAACTTGCAGAGCACTTGCTTCAGTTTGGTACATTTCAAAATCAGAATAATGCATTGTGATGGCATATGGGAGGCAATGATTATCTTGTAAATTATCCGACACAAAGTCAAAAGTGCGAACATTAAGGCAAACGTTGGTAGAAAAAATAAAAATGGTCCTGAAGAAGGGATCCGACTATTTTGGCTGTTCCAAAATGAGCCTCCAGCCGGGGTTGACTGAATCCTCTGTGATTCTCTTTCATCCGATGGATGTGTCTGCCGAGGGATATGAGGATGAGCTTGATGGAACAAATATCAAGCAGAAGAGGCAGGCAGTAGCCAATAATGTTAAGTAGAATGTCATACAAAGTCCAAAAAATGACTTTCCCATGAACACAAGTAGAATTATTGCTTGTATCATTTCTATTTTGAGGAGATTTCTTGTATACTTTCCAGTATGAGGGACTACTGAGGACCAACAAACTCACGACAGATGCCAAGAGCAGCCAGGGCACCATCTTAGGGATACTAGGTTTTAAGTAGAAGAAGAGGGGGTGGTTGAAGTCCACAATTTTCACACTGTAGAAGACAGAGAGACAGGAGGTGAACCAGAGACTGCAAGACCCAGGCCAGATGAGGAGCTGACTTATGACTACAACAGGGTATTCTATAGTTTCAACATCCAGCATTTTGAAAGAAATGTAAGAGTACGCTATGCAGGTACACTGAAAGCAGGTACTGGAGATCCCCAGAGTCACTAAGATGAGATCACAGCTGTTCAGGCTCTTGCCCCTAGTCCAGGCAATTACATTAATAGTCACATGGAGCCCACTGGCAAGTGTTCCAATCACATTCACTATCAATGAGAAGATCAATAATTCTTTTGCATAGAAAAGATCCATTTTCTGATTTTTTCCTTGATGATCTCTGGAAGATCTCACAACCACTAGTGGTGCTCTCACTAGAGGCGTGGGTGTTTATTGTGAGCAGGTATGCTTTCAAATGAGTCCTTAAGCATGCAGCTGCCCTTGGATTAACTTACCAATGATTTCATCGTTGTCATAATAGTTATTTGGTTTTGCGTAGACGCAAATCTGAGTGGTTTATGTTATTAGGTTCTCAAATAATCTGTAAACCAAATATGTAACTGGTCATGTTAAGGCAGCCAGGATTTGTGGTCAGAAAAAAAACACACAAAGCAGAAATCCTTGTTGCAGTATTTTAAAAATTCAAAATAGTGTATTTCTTTAACATTCAGAAGGGTTTCACCGTAGTCCATCAGATGGTATCACTGCATAGAAAAACATGTATTAAAAGAGATAGTTTTCAAAGATGAATTTAGAAACATTAATGGCACGCCCCCAAACAACAATGCCAATAGTGAACTAAGAAACAAGGTAGTAGTCATATAAACTGTAAACATTGCCTAGATTCCTATTACAGAAGGAGTATCAATATCGTCTATAAAATCAAACAAAAAAGGTGCTTGTCCTGCCCTGATCCCAAACTCAAGTACTAAAACGTTATCTCATATGTGATGAAAAAGAAAAAGGAGGCTCTGTGAAATAAAATGTATGTCTTTGAATTGAAGTGTTTCCCTAGAATCACACAATTTGGACAAGCAGAGAATAATGTATTGATTCCAGGTTATCTGGCTTCACATTTTGAAGTTCTGCCACCAGGTGCATATATTGGTCTCGCTCTACTTTTTTACATCAAAGGTCACTGTTTTGTCTTTATTCTTGGCGCACAGCAAGAAAAACCAACAAAGACATAGGAGACACGACTGAACACTAAGCCAAAAATTTATTTGTTTGGGGGAGTGGCACACCAGAAACACCCCGCACCACACCCAAAGCTACCCTCCTGGCTGTTGTAAATCAGAGCTGTGGAAAGCTGTGCTAAATTTGAGTCAGCAGCAATTGACTCCCTGGGCCAACTAAGTCTGGGCATAGTTGGTTCATAGTCTGAGGGGATGGGCGATGTTGTCCCCAATCCAGTTAGTGACAGAAGTGGAAATACCATTTTTGGAGGCATTGCAGTTCAATCCTGATGTTTAATGAAAATCTTATCCACGGAGAACTTTTTCATGTCATTCACAATTGCTACAACCATAACTTTATTTTCAATGTACTCATCATACAGTGGGATGACAGAAGCTAGAGCCCTAAATTACATTTGCAATTTATCTGAATCTATATGCAACATTACCAAATGTCAATTTATAAAGCTAAAACAGGCAAGAATGAAGATGTATTTACAAAATGCAATACGTTTTTTTTTTCTAGTTTTATATTTTGCATGGAATAGAAGTGATTTCATGTTATAAAATGTCACTATTAATTATCAGTTATTCTACTAACTCAAATTTACACAGTTGGTTCATTTTCTATTATAAAATACTACAAATTATTTAATATTGTTTAAACAAATAAAACAAGTAAAATAAACTATCGGATTGACAACACAATTGTCAATTTCAATTTCAATTTCAAATAGCTTTATTCGATAGTTATATCATAAAAGCACAACATAGACATTACAATATATATATTTAAATTATTACATAAATATTCCAGACCTAAAAACATGTTAAGAAGTTATTAAACCATTTAGTAACTGCCGAATAAGGTGTGTCTAAAAGGATTTAAAATAATCAGTACCATGAAAATCATCATTAAGCCATCAGTTGCATTTCATAGCTCTAGTGCAATATTTGTGTTGCAGGGTGACATTAAAAGTTATAATTTGGTGTAGGTCTGGGAAAGCACCCTAGATCGAATAGACCAGGCCCATCCCAAAAACTTGGCCATTGCGATTGCTATTGGTAGGTTTGGATCCGTAGTAAGGACTCACAACGCCTCTTCATGCCTTCTAAAGCCTAATAGCTTGCAAATGGGTATGACCCACATAGTGCGGGGTTTATTATATAATGGAAAAAAGAACAACAGATGACTCATCGTTTCCTGTCTATCTGAACACTTTGGGCATACATTCTTGATAACCCCTGTCCATTTACTCGTGAATGACCTGACAGGTAGGGTACCAACCCTCAGCTGAAAATACAATTTCCTGTCAAAGGGTTTCTCAATGGCATCCCAATATTTTTCTAAAGCGGGCCTTGGCTTGAATTCTAGGAACCGTCCTGTTAAGTGCTTTGCTGATCCACTAGAACATACTGTAACCGTAATCATT
Organism: Lissotriton vulgaris; assembly: GCF_964263255.1. Taxonomy (NCBI): domain Eukaryota; kingdom Metazoa; phylum Chordata; class Amphibia; order Caudata; family Salamandridae; genus Lissotriton; species Lissotriton vulgaris. Next base: position 1,056,414,969 of record NC_141699.1, read on the forward strand.
TCCCAGTACCTTTCCTTCAAGATCTTCTTTGAAGGGAAGGCAGCATTAAGGGTGTCGTCCCACAGTTCGCTCAGGCCCAGGTTCCCCAACAGCAACCTAATCTCCTTCAACCAAATAACCTTGTGGAAGCGATCTGCGTCCATTACATCTTTGAGTCCTTTTGCATAATGCGATAGTTCATCCGTGCGCCACAATCTTCGCCAGTATAGAAGGGGGCGAAGATTGACAATTGTCACTTTATAGTGATAAATAGTTCGAAAATATCCGCAATTCTAAAGAAGTGTGAGAAGATAAGGCACACATTTTCATTACAGCTCGTTAAAAGATGCCCTTCAAAAAAATACATAAGAGAATCAAAGAGAATGTAATGTTTGTCTTGTCGCAGGTGATGCTGGAAGTAGAAGGATGTCATCGGGTACCTCAGTGAAGCCTTCCCGTTGTGGACGAATGCCTCACTTTCAGGGTCGGAGTAACTTGCAGAGCACTTGCTTCAGTTTTATATGTTTCAGAATCAGAATAATACATTGTGCTGGCATATAGGAGGCAATGATTATCAGGCAAATTAACCGAAACAAAGTTGAAATTGCGAACATTAAGGCAAACGTTGCCAGAAAAAAAAATATATAGTCCAGAAGGAGGGATCCGACTATTCTAGCTGCTCCAAAGTGAGCCTCCAGCCGGGGTTGACTGAATCCTCCGGCATTCTCTTTAATCCGATGGACGTGCCTGCCGAGGGATATGAGGATGAGTGTGATGCAAGAAATATCAAGCAGAATAGGCAGGCAGTAGCCAAAAATGTTAAGTAAAATTAAATACAAAGTATCAAAAACGGCTTTCTCATGACTAAGAATAGAACTATTGAGTGTTTGATTTATATTTTGAGGGAATTTCTTGTATACTTCCCGGTATGAGAAAGCACTGATCACCAACGAGCTCATAACAGATGCCAAGAGCATCCAGGGCACCATCTTAGGGATCCTGGATTTTAAGTAGAAGAAGAGGGGGTGGTTGAAGTCCACAATCTTCACACTGTAGAAGACACAGAGGCAGGAGGTGAACCAGGAACTGCAAGTCCCAGACCAGATCAGGAGCTGACGTGTGACTACAACAGGGTATTTTATAGTTTCAACATCCAGCATTTTGAAAGAAATATAAGTGTACGCTATGTAGGTACACTGAAAGCAGGTACTGGAGATCCCCAGAGCCACTAAGATGAGATCACAGCTGTTCAGGCTCTTGCTCCGAGTCCAGGGAATTACTTTAATAGTCACAATGAACCCACTGGCAAGTGTTCCAATCACATTCACTACGAATGTGAAAATCAGTAATTCTTTTTCAAACCAAAGATCCATTTTCTGATTTTTTTCTTGACGATCTCCGGAAGATCTCACAAACACTAGTGCTGCTCTCGCTAGAGGACGTGTGTGTTGGCTGTGAGCAGTATTGCTTGTCAAATAGTCCCTAAGCATGCAGCTGCTGCCGGATTAAATTACCAATGATTTCATTGCTGTCATAAGATTTATTTTGCTGTAGGCTGATGCAAATCTGTCTGGTTTATGTTGTTGGGTTCTCAAAAAATCTGTAAACCGAATATGTAAGTAGTTATTCTGAGGTGGCTAGGAAATGTGGTCAGTAAAACCACAAAGAAGAAATCCTTGTTGCACTATTTCCCATGCGTGGTGCAATGGGGGTTAAATGGTGACAAGTGGACATGCACATTTCCTCCACTTTGGACATGTTACCCCTGTGCAGAATCCTCCATGTAATGAGAAAACTGAGGACTTGCTGGGGTTACTCTGGAATTTGCATTGAAATCTGAGGACAAAGTCTGGCGCAGGTACCTATTTTCATCACAACTTCTATGGTTTGTGAACAGAAGGTATTTTATTAACTGCATTCATACAAAAGGAACCTATGAAGCCTCTCTGCTGCTGATGATAAATTCTGCTACAGGTTCCTAATCCTTATGAGCTAAACATGAAAATGTGAAAGCAGTTTTCATGCCATCAGTTCTAGAGCAAAAATACCTTCTTTTTTTAATGGAATATATTGGCATTTGCTGATGAAACCATCTCCAACCATAGTTACTCGTTTTTTTGGGTCACACCAGAACCTGTGCTTCTTCTGGGAATTCACGAGGGCATATCATCAAGCCGCTTATTGTCGCTTTAGCGACAGTTTCCTGCCCCTAAAGCAGCGATAATGTTATCGCCGTACTTGATAATATGGCTCCTTGTGTGCATATTTACTATTTTTTGTTAAACCAGTCATTATATACATGTAAGTTTCAACTTCAAAAAATGACAAGTTAAAAACAACACAGACATGGAAACCTGACTCAGGGCCTCAGATCCAACTACCAATCCAAGAATGCATTTTGGGTGTGGCACACCCCAAGCAATCCAGGTGAAGCTATCCTCCTGCTTGTCTTACATGGGCTTGGTAGTTCTCTCTGGAAACTCATGACTACCATCATGTATAACAATACAGCATGAAGTCCCTGCCCCAGGATCAAATATTTTAAATGTATTTTAACTACACACAATCTTCTGCATCTCTACTATGGGATGCCTTGATGGGAGACTTGCCAAATCAATGTGTGGAGGCTGGGCTCCATGTGGCCATTCCTTGTTTTTTGCAAATCTTTTGATCAAGTGACTGACGGCCTCATGTATTAAGCATATGTTGCAAATAGAAGTGGGCACCCTAGCAAATAAAAAGGGCCAGAATTTGCTCTAAGAAAAAATGCACAAAGAAAGCTGTGAAAATGTTTGGCATTCATATTGTGCAACAAACAAAATGTAAAAATATGATACCATCCCTACAACATTCAAAATATTGTATTTATTTAACATTCAGAAGGATTTCACCGTAGTCCATCAGATGATATCCCTACATATAAAATCATGTGTTAAGAGTGATAGTTTTTCAACATGAACTTAGAAACATTAATGGGTCGCACCACAAACAACAATGCCATTTGAGAACTAAGAAGCAAGTTAGTAGTCATATATACTGTAAATATTGCCTAGATTCGTATTACAGATGGAGCTACATTATAGTCTGTACCCGGCATTGAAAATGAACGTGAACACGCATGTTCAAGCACACTCTATTGCTTGCAGAACTCCGCTTAGCACAGCAGAGTTTTGGTCGCTTCGCAGAGTTCTGCATACCTGAAATCTGTGATCTCCGCCCAGGCTTAGCCACTGTTTTGTCTTTATTCTTGTTGCACAAGAGAAAAGCCGACTAAGACATAGGAGACCCAACTCTGCCCCCCCGATCCAACTTCAAAGCCAAGAATTAATTTATCTGGGGGGTGGCACACCCCAAGCACTTCCCCCCGCCTGAAGCTACGCCCCTGGCTGTTGCAAATCAGAGCTGTAGACGCCTTGCTGAACGCCCCAGGCCCTCTCTGTCTGGGTGTAGCTGGCATATGGTCGGAAGGGATGGGTGAAGTTGTCCCCACTCCCCGTAGAGACAGAAGTGGAAATTCCATTTTGGATTAACTGCAGTCTAATCCTGATATTTTATGAAAACCTTAACCCCGGAGAACTTTGCATGTCATTCAAAATTGCTTATACAACCATAACTTATTTTCAGTGCACTCATACAGTGGGACGATCAAAGCTAGAGCGCAAAATTACATATGCAAGTTATCTGAATGCAATGTTACCAAATGTTAATTTTGAAAGTAAAAACAGGCAAGAATGAAGATGCATTCGAAAAATCCTATAAGTATTTTTTTCAATGTTATATTTTACATGAAATGCAAGGGCTTACAAGTAATAAAATGCCTTCCTTTATTCTAGGTTATTCTACAAACTCAATTTTCCACAATCATGGTTCATTTTCTATTAAATAAATCCAGTACTTGTATAGCGCAGGGCTCACCCCTGAAGGGGTATCCCGGTGCTGGGGGCCGTTGGGAAGACTAAGTGAGCTATTGCCCAGAGTCGCATGGTGCTGGGCAGAACCCTGCCGCCGGGGATCAAACCGTGATCCCCAGCGTCCAGCGGCAGTCGCCCTGGTCGCCAATTCATCAATATTATATGAAAGAATAAAATAAGCAAAATAAACTATCGAATTGACAACACACTTAATAGTCATGACTATTTCTAAAATATCCACAATTCTAAATAAGTGTGAGAAGATAAGGCACACATTTTCAGTACAGCTCATTAAAAGATGCTCTTCAAAAAAATACACAAGATAATCGAAGAGAATGTAATGTTTGTCTTGTTGCAGGTGATACTGGAAGTAGAAGGATGTCATCGGTTACCTCAGTGATACCTTCCCACGATGGATGAATCCCTCACTTCCAGGGCCGGAGTAACTTGCATAGCACTTGCTTCAGTTTGAAATGTTTCAGAATCAGAATAATGCATTGTGATGGCATATGGGAGGCAATGATTATCTTGTAAATTAACCAACACGTAGTCGAAAGTGCGAACATTAAGGCAAACGTTGCTAGAAAAAATAAAATATGGTCCTGAAGAAGGAATCCAACAATTTTTGCTGCTCCAAAGTGAGCCTCCAGCAGGGACTGACTGAATCCTCTGGAATTCTCTTTCATCCGATGGATGTGTCTGCCGAGGTATATGAGGATGAGTGTGATCGAAGAAAAATCAAGCAGAAGAGGCAGGCAGTAGCCAAAAATGTTAAGTAGAATGTCATACAAAATACAAAAAATGACTTTGTCATGAATATAAGTAGAATTATTGATTGTATCATTTCAATTTTGAGGAGGTTTCTTGTATACTTTCCAGTATGAGGGAATACTGAACACTAACAAGCTCACGAGAGATGCCAAGAGCAGCCAGGGCACCATCTTAGGGATCCTGGGTTTTAAGTAGAAGAAGAGGGGGTGGTTGAAGTCCACAATCTTCACGTTGTAGAATACACAGAGGCAGGAGGTGAACCAGGAACTGTAAGTCCCAGACCAGATCAGGAGCTGACGTGTGACTACAACAGGTTATTCTATAGTTTCAAATGTAAAAAGAAAAGGGAGGTCTCCTTAGTATTCCAATCAGGGACAAGGAGAAAGATATGGACAACAGAGCTAGTCCCTATACTTCCATGAAGGAAAACACAGTATTATATTTCCACGATTTACTCAAGAACCAACTAGTACCACGTTGACATATTCAGAAACAAATATACAAAAAAAGTTTTGTTCTTTAAAAAATTGCACAGTTTATTCAATATATTACAACATTATGCACAAGAGTGCCATGCAATAAAGTTAAAAAGTGTGAATACACATAAAAACATTAAAAACAGAGATACAGGTTGTCAACGCAGCCTTTCAGCATTTGTATTTACACCTTCATCAGGACAAAATTCTATTTAATAAAAGAAACATACAATTAGTATACTTAAATACAATTATTCTTATTTTGTTATCGTATACATTTTACATTGAGACATCATCAAATCCTCCTACTATAACATTTTACACACAAAAAAACTTTTTTTGGAACATAATTTAAATGTAACACTAAAGAGCACTCTTTAGGGGCAGACAGGCGGTTCTTGGTTCTAGGTTCGTGGAGTAGTTTATCTAAAACTATCTAGTGAATTTGAAAAGAGAAAAACTGCTTTTCACATAGAAAAACCTATGTGTATACCTTATATAGGTTGTTGTTGCATTGACCTCTGTAATCAATTTGAGGCTCGTCTCTTTATGATTAGCGAGTTCCTTCTTCTTGGAGTTAGGAACTGGAAGTCATTAATTCTGACAGGGTGATCTCTTCTGAATTGGATAACCTACTGGGGATACATAATGTAACTTTCTCAGTCTACTATATCAAGACCTCAAATTGAAGCATAAAACTCTCTCTCCCTGATCATATTTAGGGCATTTTACCTTAAAATCCTTTGGTATATTCTTTGTCATTGAGTGCAAGGGAGCCACCGAGATTGTGTTGGTCTTCACATTCAAGACTACAGAGGAAATAATAAGTAGATTTTATGTATGGAATGCTAGTTACTCCTCTCGTGTTCTCGCAAGGTTATTTAAAACAACTTACCCAATTTTGGGATGAAAAGGCCGAGGAAGCGCACGTGACTGGATGTCTTGATATTCGTGCTTAATTCAGATTTCGTCCTTTTGGCGTGATATCGAATTAGACCATCTATAGAAAACAGATAACACCTACTTTTCAATGTTCTGAAGTTTGCCCACTTTGTTGTTTGTCTAATCTTTATTTGTATTTCTTCTAGTTTTGGAGATACCGTATTTCTGCGAGCTTTATTTTTACCTAGGTCGCCCAATCATCTTCTAGCTCAAAGGCCACATTATTTCTATTGTAAATACTACACGCTGTGCCTCGATTTACTTTATTTGGTCGCGGCGCGTAACAGGAGGCAAGGGCACTCTGTGCATTATTGTCAAGAAACGTTTGCTTTCTGTGCTCAGTGCTAATATCTGCGATAGCCATTCTGCTTTTCTTCTTTGAACGACGATTATGTAGTTTACCATTATCGTCCTCATATTATGTTCTCGTTACTTTTATATATATAGCTCCTTAAGCAACAGCATTATCGCTCTACTTTTACTCAGTGTGCGGCATTTATGAATTACTTAATATCACTTTATAGTCATAAGTAGTTCAAAAATATCCGCAATTCTAACGCAGGTGATGCTGGAAGTAGAAGGATGTCATCGGGTACCTCAATGAAGCCTTCCCATTGTGGATGAATGCCTCACTTCCAGGGTCGGAGTAACTTGCAGAGCACTTGCTTCAGTTTGATATGTTTCAGAATCAGAATAATACATTGTGCTGGCATATAGGAATCAATGATTATCAGGCATATTAACCGAAACAAAGTCAAAATTGTGAACATTAAAGTAAACGTTGCCAGAAAAAAATATATATAGTCCAGATCAGGAGCTGACGTGTGACTACAACAGGGTATTCTATAGTTTCAACATCCAGCATTTTTAACTACTGGAGATCCCCAGAGCCACTAAGATGAGATCACAGCTGTTCAGGCTCTTGCTCCGAGTCCAGACAATTACTTTAATAGTCACACTGAACCCACTGGCAAGCATTCCAATCGCATTCACTATGAATGTGAAAATAAGTAATTCTTTTTCAAACAAAGGATCCATTTTCTGCTTTTTTTCTTGACGATCTCCGGAAGATCTCACAAACACTAGTGCTGCTCTCACTAGAGGATGTGTGTCTTTGTTGTGGGCAGGTATGTTTTCCAAAGAGTCCCTAAGCATGCAGCTGCTCCCGGATTAACTTACCAATGATTTCATCATTGTCCTAATAGTTATTTTGCTGTGCACAGATGCAAATTTGACTGGTTTGTGTGGACTCTGTGACTTGGACTGACCACTTCACCGAATGGTACTCAAGCTTTAGGCCCATCGCAGCGCCGGGCAGAGAAATACGGCCTACACATATAGAGGGAGACAGCAAGGTAAATGTCTTCTCACTGCAATAAACTGAGTATGCTATAGACTCCATTAAACCCGGAAAAGCACCGGGACTAGATAGACTTCCCGGTGACTTATTCAAACATCCACAAAAAGTGCAGCAAACATAAACCGAGAACTATAGACCAATTAGCCTGATAGGCATACTTCAAAAAAATGATGCCAGGCAGGTACTGAACAGGTTTAATGACTGGATAGAGACGAATGGCATACTGTCCTCAAATCAGGCAGGGTTTAGATCCAGTACTAGTACAATAGATCAAGTCTTCAGACTCCTGTGTATTATCTGGAAATATGTCAAAATCAGGAAGGGGCACATTTATGTGGCATTCGTTGACTTTAGGGCATCGTTTGACCTCGTACCCAGATGCTTACTATGGTAGTCACTTGAAAAATAAGGTGCCCCCCTAAATTTGGTTAGGCAGCTAAAAAATATATATAACGGGAACTATGCTAGAGTCCGCTGGGGGATGAATGGGGAACTAACAAAGCCAATCCCAATAGAGAGAGGAGTGAGACAGGGTTGTGTACTTGCTCCCACCCTGTTCTCACTCTATATTAATGATGTGGTGGATCACCTACACGACCAAGCAAACGATCCTCCAAGTCTAAATGGGAATTTGGTGCCGGCGCTGCTCTTCGAAGACGACACCAACCTGATATCACAGGCCATGAAGGGGCTACAAAATATGTTGAATGGTTTTAATAGATACTACACATAAAAAGGCTTACACATAAAAGGGCTTAGACCTAAATGCAAATAAAATCAAGTACATGGCCATAAACCCACAGAAGACTCTTAAAAGGAATCTCGTGCTCAGTAATGAGAAAATTGAGTATGCCAACAATTTTACTTATTTGGGCATATTACTAGACACAAAACTTGTCTAGAACCAGCAAGTAAATAACTCAGCCTTAAGGATAGCCCAAGGGTCAGGGGCAATCCTTAATAAGTACAGCTCAACTACAAGTAAAGCTGTGACACCAGCACTCAAGATATATAAATGTACGGTCCTGGCTGCAGCATTGTTTGGATCAGAATTATGGGGCACAAGCAGGCGCGGTGCGTCCATTGGGGCGTGGGAGCGTAGCCCCCCCGCCCGCAGCTCCCTCGGCGTCTTTGAACTTAAGTAAACTGATTCCGTTTACTTAAGTTCAAAGACGCTGAGGGAGAACTGACAATCATGTCAGTCAGTATGACGTCGGACCACCCACCCCCTTCAAAGTCTGAAGGGGGTGGGCAGTCTGGTGTCATGTTGACTGACATGATTGCCAGACCAGTGGGGGGCAACAGGCAGCAGCACAACACAAGTGCACATGAGTGGGGACGGAGGGTGAATTTTCGCACCGTGCCCACTCATGCGCAGTTATGTTTAGACTTCTTTGTGCATGCCCATTAGGAGCCCTTCAGGCGTCTGATGGGCGTGCTGCGGGCGAAGAATATCCGTGCCCTAAGCCGATCCCCGCGCTGCTGGCAGCGCCAGGATTGGCTGAGAGGGGCTGTAGGCGCCAGCGGACTCAGGGCGGCGCAGATCTGCTCAGGAGGATCTCAGGTAGGATTTTTTAAATTTATTTTAATACCCCTCAACCACCCCACCCCACCCCAGCCCGCGCAACACCCCCCACCCCGTGAGCCGCGACTGAATTCTAATTATTAAAACTTCTCAGCGCACAAGTCCCACGTCTGGCAGCACTGAACTTGTCGCTCGGAGGGGCCGAGAGGCCGAGAGGGCCCCTTGGCCGAGCCAAGCACCGCTGCCTGCTGGTCACACATGTGCGCAGTCAGGGAAGACAGAGAGGCAGGCAGGGGCCAGAGCCCAGGCTCACTGGCACGCCCGGGGGCCCCATGTCACACGTGACACCTTCACAGTCCTTGCCCTTACAGGCTATAATAATGCACTCAGATCAAAAACTCGGCACAGGGTGTCTGTTACTCGGGACTGTTACCGGAGGTAGAGAGGGGCGTGTAATGTCCTTGGACTGCTATTTAGCAGTCTAGTTGATCGCGCACATAGGCGTGCGCATACGCGGGCGTGATACGTCACACCGCGTACTATAAAATAAATGGGGCGTGGCCGGCGGAGTTAGTCCGGACCACGTGGAACAGTGAACTGGTGTCCTGAGTCCTTGTATTACCGCAGCGCTCTCCACACCACGCGCCTGCGGCCCTGCGACCCGACAATGGCGACGAGGGTTTAAAAAGACCCATGCTGTGTCCCGCCCGCCGCTCCCGCCTACCCTCCGATTGTGCGCCGATGCTCGACCGGCAACATAGGCCCCAGTCGCAGTGGGCCCGGTCAGAGCCAACTGCCCCAGTAGCTGGAGCCTGCGGATGACGGTGTGCGTTGTCTGCGGCCCCGCGGAGGTGCCCAAAGAGTGGAGAGCTGCAGTCAGAGTGGTGCCCCGAGGGGCGAGGCCATTACCCTCGACCAGAAGCACAGGGGCAAGAACGCTCACAGCCCGCAGCCAGGTGGTGGAAGCCCCACACCCAATAGGCCCACATAAGCGAGTCCTTCACCACGACGTGTGGCCCCAGCCATCACCGGCCTGTCAAGCGGCCCATCGGCGAGGCAAATAAAGGAGACATCACCCCTAGCAGCTACAGCACCATCATCGCCCCATCAATGCACTGAGAGACCCCACGTGCCAAAATGGCGGCCATTCCCCCCATCGAGCCATTTGTGGTGGACGGCGCCCCTGCATCCCTGGCGCTGCGCTGGAAGGACTGGACAGAGCATTTGCAATTCTATTTTGAGGGTGCTGGCACGGCGAGAGAACGCCGCAGGGCGCTTCTCCTTCATCTAGGAGGGAAGGATATCCACAGAATTTACAAGACCCTGGTAGAAGCCACGCCACACTCCTACGTCACACTCCTCAATGCGCTCAACGCACATTTCGAGCCAATGGCCAGTAAAGATTATGAACGATTCATATTCAGACAGGCGCGACAGGAGGCCGAAGAGTCACTCGATGCATTCCATGGCAGGCTTAAAGAACTCGCCAGCACCTGTGGTTTTCGCGATGAGCAAGAGGAGATACGTGGCCAAATAATACAAGGGTGCTACTCGTCCAACCTGAGAGTGAAAATCCTCCAAGAGGACGGAAAACCGCTAGCAGACATCTTGAAACTAGGCCGCTCCAAAGAACTGTCGCAAGCGAGAGCTTCACACATGGAGGAAGCCCTCCATAGGCCAGTCAAGGCGGAGCAAGTCAACACGGCTGAACAAGTCAACGTTGTCCGGCCTAAGTCACGCCAATTCGGAGGAAAGAAGCCGCAAGAACGTCGGAAGGAATGCGGATACTGCGGAGGCATGCCCCATCGCGCTCAAGACTGTCCGGCACGCGGGAAAAAATGCAGCTCGTGTGGACGAATGAATCACTTTGCAGCGGTTTGCATGTACACCAAGCAAAAACCTGAGGCAGCTCACGCCATCAGAGAAAGCCCAGACAGTGAAGACATGGACGATGACTCCAACGACTACCCGGTCCACTACGTGTTCGCCATCGACCAGCCGCAGAGGAAGAAGAGACGTCTCCCAAAGTCCCGCTTAAGAATACACCAACAAGAAGTGAGAGCCACGATCGACACGGGAGCCTCGATTGAACTCATGGCGGCAAATGTATACAACCAACCGCGGGAAAGGCCAGTCTTGAAGACAGCAAAGATCTGAGTCTTCGCATACGGACAAAAGACCCCTATTCCGCTGATTGGGTGCTTCCAAACGGAACTACAGCACCAGGACCGGAAGGTCCCGACGACCGTATATGTAACCAAAGAAGGTAGTGGCATGCTTCTCAGTGGACAGGCGGTCGAAGAACTCCAACTCATATCATTCGCAATGGCAGTATTAGAAGAGGAGTTGGACACGATTCTTGAAGAATTCGAGGGCACATTCTGAGGCATCGGGTGTCTGAAAGGAAAAAAGGTGTCTCTCCACATAGACCCATCCATTCAACCGGTCACCCTCAGACATCGAAGAATAGCATTCCACCTAAGGAAGAAAGTGGAAGAAGAACTAGAGGCTCTCGAGCGACAGGGCATCATTGAAAAAGTCAGTGGACCCACTCCGTGGGTATCGCCAATCGTGGTGGCCCGAAAACCCAAACAGCCGGGACAGGTTCGCATCTGTGTCGACATGCGCCTACCCAACGCGGCAGTCAAGAGGGAGCGACACTTAACACCTACCATTGATGACATTCTGGGAGAATTAAACGTAGCGAAGTGGTTCTCCAAAATGGATCTCCGGTCAGGCTATCATCAACTGCCCCAGCACCCGGACTCCCGCTACATAACCACTTTCTCCACCCATGTGGGTCTCAGACGATACCAATGACTCAACTTCGGTATCTCCAGCGCAGCTGAAGTCTTCCAGAACACCATCAGGGAGGTTCTGAGCGGGCTCCCAGGAGTCCTGAACGTCAGCGATGATCTGCTCATATATGCGAACACCGTTGAAGAACACCACCAAAGACTGAGAGGCGTGTTGCAGAGAATCAAGGACTCGGGCCTGACATTGCACCGCAAGAAGTGCCAAATCCTCCAAAACAAAATTTGTTTCTTTGGATACACCTTCTCAGACCAAGGGATCGCCCCTGATCCAGACAAAGTAAAGGACGTGCAAGCGGCCCCAGCACCGACCAACATATCGGAGGTACAAAGCTTCCTGGGCATGGTAAACTTCTGCAGGAGGTTCATCCCAGACCTGTCCAACCTCACCAGGCCACTCCGGGAACTCACCAAGTCCACCACCCCCTGGCAGTGGGGAGAGGAACAGAACGTTGCCTTCCAAAACACCAGGGCCGCGTTGTCGGCAGATAAAACTCTGTCTTACTTTGACCCGGCGAAGCCTACCAACACAGCCGTGGAGGCCCTTATGGCCTGGGAGCCGTGCTGACACAGCGCCAGGGAGAAGAAGACTGGGCCCCCATTGCCTACGCCAGCCGGTCTCTGACCGAAACTGAACAACGGTACTCCCAGATTGAGAGGGAGGCAATTGCAATCCATTGGGCCTGCAGGCACTTCCACGTGTACGTATACGGACACCCGTTTACCATATCCGCGGATCACAAGCCTCTGATCCCCCTGTTCAGAGGGTCGGCCTCTAAACCACCAACCGAAATAGAGAAATGGATCCTGCTACTCCAGGAGTACGATTACCAACTGGAATACAAGCTGGGAGCGACAAACCTCGCGGACTATCTCTCAAGGCACCCCCGAGCAGCAACTAGCGGAGAAGAGGAGGATGCAGAAGAGACAGAGGAATATGTAAAGGTGGTGCTGGAAAGGTCAAGACCTCTACCGATGAGCAAAGAGATGATCATTGAAGCAACCCGCAGCGATGAAGTCCTCCAACTAGTGGTGAACGCCTTACAGGCCAACGACTGGAGAGCCCTTCAATCGTCACTAAGCAAGAGGACACCACAGGCGAGGAGCGCCCTAGAGACACTTCTGAAAGTAAGAGAGGAACTATCCGTTGACAGCCAAGGGTGCCTATTGAGGGGACCACGGATCGTGATGCCAATGAGCCTGACCCAACAAGCAATCGAGCTAGCTCACCGTGGGCACCAAGGGATGGTGAAAACCAAGAGTAGGCTCCGCACAAAGGTGTGGTTTCCGGACATGGACACCGGAGTGGAACAAACTGTCAAAGAATGCCAATGGTGCCAGGCTGCGGGGCAACCCGAATGCCCACCCCCGGTCATCACCGAAGACAACCCGCGGAGGCCATGGGAACACGTCAGCGTGGATTTCGGGCATCTTCCAGATGGTAGATACATGCTCGTCATCATTGACGACTTCACCAAATACCCAGAGGTGGAAATTGTGACAACCCTCTCAGCCAAAGAAGTCATAGCGAAGTTTGAGAAGGTCATCGCCACACACAACATTTTTGAGTGGGTCAAGACAGACAATGGACCACCCTTCCAGGGACAGGAGTTCGCAAACTACCTCAAGGAGTGGGGAATCCAGCACCGGAAGGTGACCCCCCGATGGCCTCAAGCCAATGGGGAGGTTGAGAGGTTTATGCGCACTCTAAACAAAATCATCCGGATTGCCCATGCCGAAGAAGCCCCACTGGAGAGGGCTATCTACACGTTCCTGAGGGAGTACCGGCTCACACCACATCGCACTACTGAAGCAGCCCCAGGCCCGTCGGCAGTGGGGAGTATAGTCAGAGACACAATCCCCAACCATCCTACCTGGACCCCTAACAGTGCGAACTCTCAAAGAACTCTGTTCAACCGGAGGCGATCAAATGACTACGCCAGCTTCTGACGCAGGCCCAAGGAACCATCCATTCGGGAAAGAGACCAAGTCTACATGAAAGATAGATATCCCGGGAGCAAATTCAGGCTCCCATTTGAACCGAGACCCTGGACAGTCACGCGCCGCACAAGCACTATGGTGACAGCTCAACGAGGAAGGGAGACCGTCACGCGCAACATCTCCTTCTTCAAGAAAGCATTCACTCAACCAGGGGATCACCAAGGCCAAGAGTCAGACCAAGAGCTGCCCAGTATACCGGAAGGAAACAACAGTCCACCAGGAGGCGAAGAGGACACCACAGGTAAAAGCTCGGCAGCTAGCCCCCATGCCGCAGAGACGCCGAAAATCGACAGCCCCCACTTCCCTACTGGCCCTCGGCCTCCCAGAACACCACCTCAGGAGACCCCACGGAGGGCACTATTCCACGGGGAAATTGCGGGATATGGGCTGAGAAGGAACCCGGCCCCGTCTTCACAACTGGCGGACTTCGCCGTGGGCTGAGCACAGACTTCCTATCCACCAGACTGGTAACCGACCGGACGGCCCTCGCTATACTTTATTAATATCATTCTACCCAGTGACTTATGTGTGACTATTGTGTTTTTGTTCAAATAAAGGTTGAAAGGAATGTAATGTCCTTGGACTGCTGGTTAGCAGTCTAGTTGATCGCGCACGTAGGTGTGCGCATACGCGGGCGTGATACGTCACACCGCGTACTATAAAATAAATGGGTCGTGGCCGGCGGAGTTAGTCCGGACCACGCGGAACAGTGAACTGGTGTCCTGGGTCCTTGTGTTACCGCAGCGCTCTCCACACCACGCGCCTGCGGCCCTGCGACTCGACAGGGCGGTATGTGTCTGTTACTGGAGGCAGAGGCAAGGGGTTTCTGATACTGGAGACAGAGAGGTGCGGCGGGGTGTATATTACTGGAGATAGAGGGGGCTGGGGGTGTTTGTTATTGGAGATATAGAAGTTTATGTTTTTGTGAATTTCTGCATTTAGAGTTCGGCAGGAGAGGCGCTTTTCGGCATGCCTCCCTCTCAGACAGCGGCAAGAGAGACGGCAGAATGAAGAGGAAGTGCTTAATTAAATATTTTAATTGCTAAGAGCCCAGACTGGCTGGGATGGTTTAATTAACAATCTGTGCAGCCATAGGCGCTTTAAGTGACAAGAGTTCTCGTTTCACAGAAGCGCCGTTAAGACATATGTGAAGGTCTCCATAAAGCGCTGTATCCCACTCAGTCCTAGGAGCTGGGCACTTTAAACGTGTTGGGCTTAAAATAAATGTGCCTATCCATGCCTTTATGTATTGTCTTCCCTGTAGCCTCGTAGTTTAGTGGCAGGCTTCTGTGTGCACTGTTACATAACACCTGGAAGGGTCCTGCTGCTGGGTGAGTTGTGAGTGGTCTGTGAGGAGTGGAAAGTAAGAACTCTTTCGATTTCCAGGGGGGGCATTTTCAAACTTCTGTTTTCAGCTATGCCGGTCCCTGTTTTTTATGCTGTTCTCTGCATCTTCTCTGCTCTTTCCTAGTAAGTGAGGACTCTATGTGCGTTGCTCATGTGCAGCCATATTATGGATTTCATGCCATTTATTACACATATCGTTTCTTTATTCCGTCCTGTACACACAGTGTGCAGCTGTTATAAATATAGACTTGAATCTGCTCGATTCTCTGAAGACTTTGCAGCGAAGCTTGCTGAATATACACTCACAATAAAGTTAATAAAAACAGCTGTGCACTTGTTGATAACATAGTACACGTTTGACACATACCGAATAGAAAGTGAGCTGAGACAAAGACCCTTCTATGTTTTTGCATTCCTCCAGTTAGAATGTACATATGGCTTCATGTCACGTGTTCGAATCTTCTGCTGCCCGTTAATCCGTAATTAATTTAATCAGGTGTTAGGTTTGACTCCATTAAGCCAATAGAACTATCTTCTCCTTTCCAGAACGCACCTATTTCTTAAATTAATTCCCAAGATGGAAAACTGGTGTCCCGTTGACAGGGGGGAGTCTGGTCACCCTTACAGGAGAGAGATGGAAGAGGGGGACTGAGGGAAGAGAGCCTTGTGCACAGGAGGGATGGAAGAGGGGTACTGAGGGCAGAGAGCCTTGTGCACAGGAGGGATGGAAGAGGGGTACTGAGGGCAGGGAGCCCTGTCCATCGGAGAGCTGGAAGAGCGGTTCTGAAGGCAGAGATGGAAGAGGGGTATTGAGGGCAGATGATCAGAGTGATGATCTTATCCTTACATCAGTCGCTGCGCTTAAATAGGATCTCTCTCACTTCATTTATTTATGGATTTTAATTGAATTTTTGTGCGCTGACTTTTGGCTGGTGGCCACTTTGCAATGCTGTTTTGGATATTGAGTCTAGGTGTATTTCATGTGTAACCAAACCCCCTACATACGCACAGGATGAGCAAAATATGACAGGCTAAGGTCACTCGTCTTTACTCAGTTCAAAGAGCTCCTCTGCGGCACTTTTTTCAGAGACTTTTTCCTTGCTTAGGATGTGAGGCATCCTGTGAGTTTTGTAGAGGGCTAGAAAAGCCTCCTTGAAGAGGCAGGTTTTCATTTTTTCCTTTGGCACTGCCAGATGGGAAGGATCCTGAGCTCTGGCTAGAAAGCATTCCAGTGCTGTTCTTCACACCTTGTGGTTTGCTTGAAAATGCACCATTTACCCACTCTTTTTTCAAAAATGTCTTGGGGGAGTACCCGCCGAACCCCCCGTAGGTCATTCAGCTCGCTCGCTTGCCATAGTGAATTACGACAATTGTTTTATGCCTCACCACTTTCAAATGTCACCAGCCGCCCCTGGGCACAAGTGACACCCGACATCTAACAGCTGGAGAAAACAAGTTTGCAAGGAGAATATTAGGATTACCTCAATCAACACCACTTGTCCCAATGTTCCACAATCTAAATTTGAAGCAAATAGGTAATCTTGCAACCCTACTTCCGCTGCTCTCTTGGATTCAGATATGGACTACGCCGGAATTATTAGCATATAGAGAAGGTGCATGCGAATTTCTGGATAATGATACATGTCTTATCTTCCCGTGGTTAAGATTTGTCCGGAAATGGCTGATTGAGTTAGGATTTGAATCATACTGGACTAGACCACATAGTTTAATGCCAAGTTGCAAAGGCAATCTAAAGCGTATTTATTGGCAATATGTATTGAATGCACTAATCTGACCCAAGATTAGGAAGGTTAACAAGTGAATTCATTTCTATTAAGCTAAGTCCGAATCGTGAGGATTTCCTCGACCATATACAACCGGTCCCAGCAAGAACTCTGTATCTAAAGTTAAGATATAACACATTACAGATCAAGAGCTATACTTTAAAATGGGGGAGGGAGGAGTATCTTGCCTGTTCTCTATGCACTAAACGCACTTTAGGGCCTACAAACAACATCGAAAACAGTGCACATATTTAGTTTTTTTGCCCGGCGTATGATAGGGCAAGGAGCAAATGGATTTGACCACTATGCAATTCGTTGGGATTCGGAAAACATCAAGAGGTGCTGAGGGTACTGACAACAAGTACCCTGCCATACGTCATATTTGCGCTATCAAGATATTTATTCATAGTGGGTCTAATAAGGAAGAGAATGGGGCTAAAGTTGTGATGTACAGATGACCAAGATATCTGCTACCTTGAAACTTAGCTTGGACTGTATGAATAATTAGACATTACTCCATGTATATTTTAAAAAGGTTTTACTGAATGAAACTGTTTTTCTACAATTGCCAATTTTATTGAAATCATGTAACATTTGGCTGAAACAATTTTTATTTTATGATCAATGTTTTACAATGAAATATTTTATGGCCTTTTGCCGAAATAAAGTATTTATAAGATAAGACTGATTTATGTTGTTGTATTCTTAAATAATCTGTAAGCCAAGTATGTAACTGGTCATTCTGAGGTGGGCAGAAATTGTGACCAGTAAAACCACAAAGGAGAAATCCTTGTTGCACTATTTCCCATGCATAGTGGAATGGGGGTTAAATGATAACAAGTGAATATTCACATTTCCTCCACTTTGGACATGTTTCCTCTGTGCAGAATCCTCCATGTAATGAGAAAACTGAGAACTTGTTGGGGTTACTCTGGAATTTACATTGAAATCAGGGGACAAAGTCTGGCGCAGATACCTTTTTCCATCGCAACTTCCACATATTGTGATCAAAAGGTATTTCATTTACTGCATGCATACAAAAGGAGCCTATGGCACCTCTCTGCTGCTTATGATAGATTCTGCTACAGCTTCCTAATCCATATGAGCTAAACATGAACATGTGAAAGCAGCTTTCATGCCATAAATTCTATAGCAAAAATACCTTATTTTTTATGGAATATATTGGCATTTTCTGATGAAACCATCTACATCCATAGTTATTCCCTCTCTTTGTATTTATAATTCACATAAGAGTACCTTCTCGAAGATACCCATGACCATCTATTATCAAGAGTGCATGTTGTCCTGTTGCCTCCCAGATCTGGAAGACATGCAGATCAGCCTAGTTTTCTTCTTGTGACTGAGACTCCCGAGTGTGTGTTGTAGCTTATTTTTAATTAATGCAGTAAGTGGAGAAATAATGATTTTAAGCAGTACTTTCTCATTTTCCTGCATTTTATTGTTTTAGGGATATACATGTTTATTTGTCTATTGCAGATTTTTCATCATTCTCAATTAAAAAATACTTTAATATCACAGTGTTTTACAGTTCTTAAAGATAATGGCAGATGTGAAAGATACACACAACAATAGAAAGAGGACAAAATAAAAAAACACCATGGTAAATGTTTGAGTAGAAAATGTGGCATGTGGTGGCAAAATGGGGTCTGACTAACATACTAATATAATCTAATAATACAGGAAATATTAGGCTTATTATACAGCTTTGTTGAGTATCATCTCCAAGTACCTTGCGATTTTTGGTGTATGATTTACTGTTGTGTGCAATAAAAATAGAAAAACAATGAGTAATTTGGGAAAACACAAGTTTCCTGTGTGCAATTGGTGGAAAGTCGGGGATGGGCAGTGCTTGGTGTATTGTGAGTGCCTGACTCAAGTTTTTTTAAACACAATCACAGACATGGTCATATATGCTGTCCCTTGAGGGCCACCATCCCTGTGAATGTGGCCAATCATAATGAGTTGCAATTTCTGCCCTAAATTATCAATAATATTGAGGTAGGTTGAATTGCAGCCCAATATGAATCCTTATTTTGCAAACCATCCTCTTTGTGTATAAGGTCTGTTCTCAAAATCTGAATGGGCGCACTAAGAGAAGGAGCGCATTTTGCAACCACTTTTTCAGAATTGAATCTTATTACATCTGTCCTCCAGGAGTTAAATATAACATGTTCCACGATATGTCAAAGGAGGACACAAAGTACCCTGTTTGTGCGGAAAGCAATACAAGAATTTGTTGGAGCTGTCTCTCTCTGCAGGATCATCACCAAACTATTTGCCTTCACCCCTTCTGTTTTGCTGAATTTGATTTTACTGGCTTTAGGACTCTGTGCACTTTACCACTTCTAAAAACCAGTGCTAAAGTGCTGGTGCTCTCACCCTAAAACATGGTACTATTGGCTTACAGCCACCTGACACATTTAATGTATTTATAAGTCCCCAGTAAAGTGGAAATACTTCTACCTAGGGCCTATAAATTGAATGCTTCTAGTGGGCCTACAGCACTTACTGTGCTATCCACTTAAGTACAAGTACAAGTACAAAGTAGTTTATTGTGTTGATTATTTAAAATCTTACAATATTACACATCTAAAAGAAAAACAGTAAAAGCTATATTCATGTATAAAACCACTTAAAATGGCATTGCATCAGGTTTGTAGTCAGTTAAATATTTACAGCAGGTACGACTCCTAGTGTCCTTTTAACTATTATTAGGAACTTTACAAAGGTAGCATTTAAAATGATATAATTCGAGTGCAGGCACTTAATCAGGGCCTACCTGCATGTCCTTATGCCTCGTGCCTTGAAAGGAAACTTAAACAATGCTTTTCTCTCCTGCAAGAGGTCAGGGCAAGTACACAGAAGATGAAGAATATCCTCCTCACCACTATTGCACAGTCTACATTGCATTTGGGTGTCCGATCTCTCCCAAGGTGGAAGGTGACACAGGCCTGGCATTATGCCATATCTGGCTTTAAGGAGCACCTGTTTGTTTTTTTCCGTCCAAGGTGTTACCAGATATTGTTGAATGTCCTTCTTTTTATAACCGTTTATTGTCGCCCAAGAGTGTTATCTCTTAGTAAGGATAGCTTTATCGTTTAGAATAGATAGATGGTTTGTGGTTTTATTAATTATTTTTTTAAACAATGTCTTGGTTATATTATTTTCCCATATCGACATGACGGCAAAATCCTTTATTGCTTCCCTAAGATAGAGCCCTGCAGTAGAGTTGGTGTTGTTATTTAATTCTCTCCATAACAGGTGCGATATTTCATTTTGGTGGTCATTTTTTATTTGATTCTATACTTTTATAAAGTGGCCTTGCCTTGCATAGTGTTGATTGGTAAGACCGAATACCAACCTTACTTGGGCAGGGGATGCGTTCGCTGGAAGATGAAATAGGGCCCAATATGCTCTGGTTATGATTTTGTTCAGAGTTTCAGTATCCTTACCCATTAAAGCTTCACTACCGTATGTGATAGTCGGTAGGAGTCTTGCACCAATAATACTCAGAAGAGGGCCGTAGGTTAGGCTGAAAAGTGACTTCTGCACAATTCTGAATGCTGCAGTCAATGCATTTGCTTTTCTTTGGATGTCCCTTTTTTGCAGTTGGAAGTTGCCCTTCGCATCAAATAACACACCCAGGTATTTATATACCTCTACTTGTTCTAGCTCGGTCTTGTCCATGAACCATTTACTCATGTATCTCTTATCTTATTGTTTTTGGTAGCAACCATGATCTTAGTTTTTGTCTCATTTATGACCATCCCGTTATCCTTCGAGTACGTGTGAGTCCGCCTAATTAGACGCTGTAGTCCCACTTTAGTGTGGCTCAAAAGTATGACGTTGTCCGCATACAACAAGTTCGTGAGAGGCTTATCAGCTAGTTTCGGGGGGTGCGCGTTTTCCTCATCCAGTATTACAGTTAGGTCGGCAAGAAACAGATTAAAGAGAAGGGGGGCTAGAACACAGCCTTGTTTTAGGCCTTCGTTTGCTGGAATCTCCTTAGATAATGTTCTGCCATCCCCCATCCTTACACTCACCCATGTGTCTGTATACAAGAGGCGAACCAGTTTCAGAAGGGGAGCTGGAATTTTCATTTTCTCAAGTTTTTTCCAAAGTAGGTTCCTATTGACACAATCAAATGCGGATTTAAAGTCTATAAAACATAGATACAGAGGTTGCTTCAATCTGATTGACTTATCCATAAGTAGGGCGAGAACCAGTGTGTTTGTTGTTGTTCCTAAACCTTGTATGAAGCCTGTTTGGTTAAGGGGCAATTTCTTGGTTTCCGTCACCCATTCCGATAATTTGGTCAGCAAAATTCTGGCAAACAACTTGGCATTCGTGTCTTGCAAAGTGATCAGCCTATAGTTTTCTGCAAGTGCCCAGTTTCCTTTTTTAAAAATTGGAGTTATTAGGGCTCCTCACCATGACTTGGGTACAGTTCCTGTTAGGATGACTTCTACGTATAATTTCTCTAAGATGGTCGCCCATAGTTCTGGGTTTTCTTTAAAGAGTGCAAACGGTATCCCATTTGGTCCGGGAGCACCGTTCTTCAGTTTTTTTATAAGTTTGATTATCTCTTCTTTTTCTATGAGTATTGGCGTATCCAAATCATTATCCTGAGCGGAAGATTCCATATCGATGTCATTTTTGCACCCATGTCGCATTTCCGGTAAAATTGACTGTATAGTGTCCTGATTTAGATGTTTCCTCAAGAAAATCTCCCATTCCTGCTCTGTTAGCGGTGATGAGACTACTTGCTTGTTAGATCTGGCAAGACCATTGATAATTTTCCAGAAGTCTCTTGGATTCTTCTGCTTACTGGCGTGCAATACTTTTGCCCAAGTTGCCTGTTTTGCTTTATTTTGTTCACCCCATACTAGCTTCTTCAAATTTTTATTTAATAGCTTCAAGTTTCCCAGGTTATCTGCTTTTACCCCCGGTTTCGTCATTAACCTGATAGTCCTGTTTCGGTCTTTCTTCTGTTTCATTATTGTATATGGCAAGTTTAAATGGTGTTCCTTATACCTGTTTTGTTCTTTCCACATTTGCTTCTTATTTGTTTGTGTTTGACATTGCGTACTGGTCAGCATCCCAGTGAGGTTTTCCCATTGCTCTATCACTGATTTTAGTGCAGTGTCTTTGAAGCATGCTTCCAAGAGCCTTTCCACAAGTTTGTTTGTTTCGTCTTTGTTTACAACATTCCAAAACAGTTAGTTGTACCAACATGCCCTTGGACAGTCTGATAAACCTTGTTTGTATTTGTTCCAATGTTCATTACAATTATTTGCTGTGCGTGGTCACTTTCATTTACTTTCTTTAATTGGTACGAGGTAATGTTGTGAAACATAAATAATGAGGACATGGTGTAATCAATCCTGGAGTGGGCGTTATACCCAAAGTAACTATATGCTGGAGACACATCAGTCCCATAGCTTCAATGTCCTTTACAAAGTGTGTCCCCATTTTGTTCTTATTGGAGTAATTATCTTTCCTTATATCCTGCACAGGAATTAGCCATTGGAGATTTTGCGATTGCGTTGTATCATTTCTTATGTGGGGTGACATAATATTAAAGTTAAAGTCTCCGGTAATCATAAAATCAGTTAGGGGATCCTCCAATATTTTGTTGATTAGTACATTGTTCAAGGTTCCACAAATTGTCTACCTACTTCGTTTGGTAGGCAGAATGTATACAGTAATCAGGTATAATGTTTTGGATTTTTGGTTGTTTATTTTATAGTTTAGTTTAACTATCAGGATGTTCGTGCTATCTACTTCCACTTGCTTATGGTGTACATGTAATGTATTAGAGATAAATATTGCCTAACCCCCACTAACTCGCCCGAACCTTTGCTCTTTCTTTGCGTGTTCATAGTAGCCGGCGTATCCATGTAACAGAAAAGGAGTTGGTTTCCCATGTTTCTTGTAGTACTATAATCTGGAATCTTCCCACTAGAGAATCTATATGTGCGTTATGGATCTTACCTCTCAACCCATTAATGATCCATGAACACATTCTTATTATTTCTCTGTTGTTACTTATTGCTTCTAGTTGCGATGGACTACCATATCAGTTTTTTATGGTTGCTATGTAGTGCTACATTAATCAATTTTTCATTTATTTCAAAATTTCTGTCTATGGTGTTTTACGACAGGGTACAAAAAATTTTCGAGGGCGATCTACCAAGTGCATTTTTTAGGACAGAAACGATCTATGTGTCTACTTTTTCATGTTTTAATGTTGTTTTATCCCCAATAAAAGGAGTAGGATAAACCTCTGGGATTTGTTTGGTTAGTACTATGCCCCAGGTTTTGAATGTCATTTGCTCGTTCATGATCTGATATTGTTGGAGATATTAATGTAATTAGCGTCGGAGTCTGGCTACTATTTTTCCCCTCCATAAACTCAACAGAGATAATGACCTCACTTACAATGTTAGTCAGTGCTGGTATTAATTTGAATAGTCTGAGTAAGTTCCCACGGTTAAGTATGTCGTGCCTGCCTCTAGACTGAAATTCTGGTGTAAATATACGTTTTCCACTGTTCTTGGGGATTTTGTAAATAGGGACCTCCTTTTTTTCAATTTGCTTGGGTTTGAAGCTAATTGTCCACTTAAGTAGCCTTTTTCAACGGATGTATGATGGAGCAATGCATGCATTTATCATGCATCATTTGCCATGCAATACTTTACAATAAAATATCTTTACGACACATATACCTTTTCCACACATGCCTTTATGTTATGTTAATTTCGATTTATATAGCGCCAAATCACCGACAGGTCTCTTAGCACTTGCTTTGGGAACCCATCCTGGCTTTTCCCTGTGAGATAACCCCTACTGGGCATCCCCAAGGTGAAGACCAGGCATCCCATCGTGGTGGGCCGTAGTGTAGATTAAGCAAGCTATTGCCCAGAGTTGCAGAGTGTGAACCCATGATTCGAGTAGACACCGAGGCGAGAATTATCGAGTCCGTTGACATTATTGAGCTCAAGATCCTGCCGCGTCGGGAATTGAACCCTGGTCCCGGGTCTGACATCTGCATCAGGGTCTGCCTCCTCTAACGAGTGAGCCACACTTCTCCACTTCTTACAACACAAAATAAGTATATTGTAATGCAAATACAATATATATATATATATATATTTTATATATAGTGATGTCATTTGAGATGTCATCAATGATGCCACTGACCATGTCATGAGTAATCAATCAATCAATCAATCAATATGAACTTTATTCGGATAAAAATAACATATCCATAAAAGTACAGGTTAAAAAACATTCATTAAAATTATTATAGGCCTCCAGTAATATAGTACATAATTCATAAGTAGATAATCAATAAAAGACATTCAACTTAGGCATAAGATAAAGTGCATATGATTTAGCAGGGGTGCATAGAGTTACGAGTACGCACCGGTGCTTTAAAAAAAAATCCAACCGAAAGGTTAGATCATCATCATTTAGAGCTAGCACCATCCCGTAGGCTGCCTTATAGTCAATAGCATGTAGAACTTTAAATTAAGGAATCAAGAATCTTTTGGTGAGAAGTAGGTAATAAGAACAAAAAAATAAAAAGTGCAGCATTGATTGTTTATGTTGGTTATTACAGGGACAGGGTAGGCTATCGAGGTTGGTAGTAAAACCCACAGGAAATTATAACAAATATTTCATAGTGTCAGTCCTTAGCCGGAAAAGTAATCCCATTTCCCAGCAGTCATTTGGTTTTAACAAACATCTAGGTACCGCCGGGGTTGCGTTCTCAATGTGCATGTATCTGGCCACTGAGGTTTTTTTGCATGCAGTAGCTAGTCTTACTTTTTTATACAATGCATATAGGGTCTTTTGGAGGGATTTTATACTCATAAAGCTAAGGTCTGAAGGATTTAAAAATAAGCGTTCCAAGTTCACACTAGCTAAACTTTTGTGAACTGCGGCCAACCATGGTATGCCCATTCCCTTGTCACATTTCAAACAATCTAGGATTATCTCTCTTGTAAACAATGCTGCAGGATTTTTCCAGATTCTCAACCAAAATAAGGTTGGACGAGCCTTAACATAATCTTTTACATATGGGAGATTCAGTTCACTATGGGTAGCATACTTGGATGAGGAGATGGGTGCACCCAGGATTTTACGACAAAATCTGTTCCCTTCACCCTGGATGCAGCCACTGGTAGTGTGCCCCAGACTTCCGCACCATAGGTTGCGACTGATATACATTGAAGTCTATAGATCTTAACAGTGGAGGGCACCACCTCAGCAATCCCTGGTTTTGGAAGCCCAAGTATGGTATTAATAGAATTAGTGAACTTCCTCCTACAATAGGCCACATGGTCATTCTACAGTCTGTTGGATGAGAATACCAAACTTAGGTATGGGAAAGTGCGAGTGCTTAATAATTGATTTGAGTTTAAAACTATTGAAGAGTTAAAACACTTTTTAGACCCACACGCCATTAAACAAGATTTTTTTAAATTAGAACATAAGTCTAAGGCTGCCATAAATTCTACGAAGCCATGAACCAGGACGCGTAAAGCTTTTGGAGTACGCCCCATCAGTACTGCATCGTCAGCATATAACAATGCAGGGATTTTGTTACCATTAATAAGTGGGACATCCTGGGTTAGAGTCACTTGAGACTTATTTAAATCATTGATGTATAAAATAAATAGGAGGGGGGCCAGGACACAACCCTGCCTGACCCCCCTGCCAACTTCAATGGCTTTGGAGACCTCGCTGTCCCTGCTGATGCGTACCCTGGCGTATAGATCTTTAGGTAAATAAGCTAAAAAAGAGACCAATGACTCCTCAAGTCCATAATTTAAAAGGGATGACCACAGCCTAGATGTATTAACAAGGTCGAAGGCCGAAATGAGATCCAGAAATGCCAGGTATACAGGTGTTTTCTTGACTACATTATATTTACTAATGATCAAATTGAGGTTACAGCATTGTTCCACAGTGCCAACTTTGGTCCAAAACCCCAATTGACACAAATGTAAAACCTGGCCTTCTTCAGCCCATGACTTAATGCTATTATAAAGTGCCCTCCCTAAAATTTTCAAAGTATTATCAATCAGGGAGATCGGCCTGTAACAGCTCGGACTTGACCTGTTCCCCTTCTTAAAAATTGGTACAATGATACTGGAGGACCAAGTTTGGGGTATGGGGAAATTAGTTAGGTTGTTAAAAACATTTAAAAGTAATGGCGCCCGAAAGTCGGGGTAACTTTTAATAAGATCAATGGGGAGGACATCAGGCCCGAGGGCTTTGCACCCTAGACTCTGAGTAATTGCCTCCTCAACTTCAGATAATTCAATCCGGATTCCAGTGATTGGAGTATTCTCCTCAATGATGAGACATAGGTCCAGGGCAGCATAGATCTTGCTAAAGTGAGCCTCCCAGACCACTAGAGATATTACAGCTATTCGACGACTCTTGGCTTCCCAGAGATCTCATGCCTTTAACTGCTTGCCAAAAAGCCTTGCCATTTTTTAGAGTATTTTTCCGAACAAGATTGTCCCAGTGGTCTTTGATAATCTCCTCCTTTCTGGCTGTGATAACTCTCTTGTAACTCGTCCTAAGCGACGTGACTAGGGAGCTATCTCTGGGTTTGCTTGCAAGTGCCCTCCGAAGGGCGCTATTAGCTGCAGAGCAATCAGCATTAAACCAACCTGGGTCTGAATTAAATTTCTTGTTGGGCTTAGACAATAGAGATTTAATACCAGTGCAAAGCTCTGAAAAGACACCAACTACCTCCAGGTTGCACTCTCTGAATGTCAGACAAGTGTCGATCAAGTAAGGGTAAGATCTTGCCATCTTTTCAAATACTACTCTATTATCAACACCACGCCACACCAGTCGAAGATTGTCAGTAGTAGGTGTTAAATCACTGGCACCGTGCGCGAGGTCATAAATTGGTCTGTGTGTAAAGCTAAGGGTCATATTAATCGGATTATGGTCCCCATGGACCGTGGGGATTACCTCTGCCTTTAACACATAATTTTCTAAAGAGGCATTTATGAATATATAATCAATGGTTGAGGCTGAGCCTCTTCCTCTGTAGGTGGGTTCTATGCTGCCATCCCTAGAGGGCACGGCTGCGATCTCCTTAACAGAAAAAAAAATATTAGAACTAAGGAGATTCCCTAGCTGGTCTCCTCTCTGACTCAACAGACCCATATTAATAGATTGGGTGGCTGAGTAGATACCCTTTGGAATTTTAACATTAAATTCACCACCTAGACATATACCCATAGGTTTGCTATCGCAATTAACAATTTGTAATTTTGAAATCAATTTAAACAACTCGATAAAGTTCATAATACGGCAGTTTTAAAATCATCATTGTAAAAATTAATCAAATAAAGTGGGGTCCCCCGTGTATAAATAGTGGCCTGAAATGTAGTACTATTAGTACACAAAGCTCTAGCACAACCACCTGCCCTGATATTAATCCATGTTGAGAGGCCGCCGGCAGGCCTACTGATTCCGGGATAGGTGATAGAATATTAAAACATTCAAACCCCTCCATAAACAACTCCCCGGTTGCCCAGGGCTCTTGGAACATTGCAATATCTTGACTATTAATTAACTCCTGCCAGTCTGGTAAATTTAATTTGGATGCCAAACCCGCAACATTCCAGCTCAGTATTTTAAGAGACTGGTCTACATTCCTTATGGTCAGGATATCAGATTTACTAAAGTGGGAACAATTTTTTTGGGGGGGGGGTGCTAGTTCTGCTACCTCAGTTAATATTTGGTTCATCGGTAAAATAGACAGTCAGTCCTGGCAATCCAATCTTGATAAGGGTGCAAATCCATTAAGGGTTGGGAGGGGATATAGCGTGTTAGGGCAGGGATGCTCTGATGTAGGTTTACAAAAATAACCCAGTGGCAGGGCCCAAATACTATTGTTGAGGTCAGCCCGCTCCATCTGTGGCGATAATATGGCTTTTGCCACAGACGGCCTGCAGAAATTGATAACTATACAGTACCCCTTGACCCTTGATTGATTTTGGGGATATGCCTAGCCATCCCACTCGGCATACCATAATGATGTTCTTAATCAGAGATGGCGTAAATCTTTTGTGTTTAGACAGCCAATCCACACTTTTACAGCGTAATTGTTCCCAGGATTCTGTCTGATCAGGTCTTAGAGAGGGGACACCTGCTAAGACTACAATATAGGGATATGCCTCAGGGGGTAGGTTTAGCACCTCCCTATTTCCCCCCTGAGTATGACAAACAAGTGGGATCAGTAGCACCATCTTGTGGTCTTTTATCTATACCATTACTATTAACCTTTTTGGTGTTGATGACGAGCTCAGCTCGTCATGCAGCACGGTGGCGCTGTGCTGATGACGAGGTGAGCTTGTCTTGGTCTCCGCGGAACGCCCACGCGGGGATAATTACCCCGCTGTGCTGGGCGTACCATTGAGCGGGCGGGGCCATGACCAGCTGGTCATCAGCACAGCGCCACCGTGCTGCATGATTGCCCCGCGATTGGGTTAAGTGAGACAGCAGGGGGATTACTAGTAGATAATGTAGTGTTTAATGGGTTTCCATCAGTGGTTGTGTTTATGTCATCCCGCATTGTATTCCTATTTGCCCCTCTAATGCCTCCAATTTCAAACCACGAGCGAATGTTGTTGCACATAACACAATTGTTATCGTTAGCGCCTGAATTCCGATTATTTGGCTCTTTTGGGTTGTGTTGACGGGTGCAAGTGTAATTAGAAGGCAGGTTTAACACAGTTCACTTTCCTACGCCAATCGATTCAGGTGCATTAAGATCTATTCGGGGGACAATATTAGGGATCGTGAGTTGGGGCACAGGCAAACCAGAAGTCACAGCGGGTAAGGTATCCCTCAGAGAAACAAGAAAGCTATCGAGGGCACGCTTGACACGATCAGTAATGGTATCCATGATATAACTCATGTCCACTACACTACTGCTACTGCCATTACTAACAGTATAAAGTTGATCAGTCTCAGTCTGAGTTCCATTAGAGTGATTGAAGGAATTAGTGGCTGAGGCATGCACCTGAGCCTCAACTGTTGTAAGATTGGAGGGTGGACAAATCCAAGAGTTCAGTGTTGTGCGAGTAGAACAGGGGCGAATTGGTTGCTTCCTCTTGGCACTTACTGTCTTGGCTGATTTCCTCTTACGTTTTGACCCAGTAGATGCAGTGGTAGTTGCTACAGTATCTGATGCAGGGACAATAGAACATCTAGATACCTCACAAACAGAAGTTGGATTCTCAGGGTCACTTGCAATTACGTTTTATTTATCGGGATCAGAGGTTGGAGTGATGTCCCAAGGCCAAGAAAAAGAAGCCACTCAGTGAGTTAAATTTTGTTGCTAACAATACTGACTGCTCTTTCTAACATGCTATCCATACTTGTTGTGGCAGGTCTGAATCCTGGTTTTCCCACATGCTTTCCCATAATCACTTTGTGACACACATGTCTGTTGGATACAAACAACTGTCCTTAGCTCACCTTGCAGGAGTTATGATCAGCGATTACCAGATGAAAGGGAGATAGCCCTGTCCTGTCTCATCCGGTCTCTGACGGGCCCGCCCTTGTCCCGGGCTTCACCCATGCAGCGCCCGGGCACCCTGCGCGCGTCCCGCGCTGCAGGAGGCGCGGCATGTTTTTAAGCCCCTCCTGGTGCTTGGAGACAATGCCGATCAGCTGCGCTCCACAGGAATGCAGGGAACTGTAGTTCGAGACCGTCCGCGTCACCACCAGCGGAACGGTCCCCCCAGAAAATGTTGCAGGGCGGCGTATGAGGCTTCAGGAAGCAATACCCGGGAGGAGGTTTCGCTCGAGCACAAGGTAGCCAACCGTAAGATTCACAGTCACGAGTAATGTAATATGTGAGGTTACAAGCAGTGCATCGCGGGGCATAAGTTATAATTAGCTCAGTTAACTTTAACTGCTGTATTTCAATGGTTTTGTACTAGCGCAATCTGCGCCTAACTATAACATCCCTATAACCTTTGGATTTTTTCAGTAACTATCGGTTGTTTTTTAATTCAATTTCCTAAGTATAATGTCCCTGTAACCTTTGTTTGTATGTGAGAAGCTGTATAGGTTGGCAAATGGGTGTGTGAGTTGCTGTATTGGTCAGTGACTGGGTGTGTGAGTGGTTATGTGGGTGTCTGAGAGGGTGTTGAGTAACTGTGTTGATTGTGTGAGTGGGTTTGTGAGGGGCTGTATGGTTTTGTGAGTGGGTGTATGAGTGGCTATATGGTTCTGTCAGTGGGTGTGTGCATAACTGTGTGAGTGGGTTTGTGAGAGGCTTTATGGGTCTGTGAGTGAGTGTGAGAGTGGCTATATGGGTCTGTACAGTGGGTGGATAAAAGGGGCAGGGCCTCTGGTGGGCTCTCAATAACACCACTGTGTTGGACTTATTAGTGGCAACAGGAGGGGTTCTTGGCACCAAGCATCCAGGGAGACGTCATCCCCCAACCAGTATTGCTCCAGGAGTTGCATTTGCAGAGTGGTGGAGAAAGGGGGGCAGGGCCTCCGACCAGCTCTCAGCTGCTGAGTGGGACTCACTGGTGGTAACATGAGGGATTCTTGGTCCCCAATGATCCTCAGCATCCAAGGGTAATCCAAGGCCTTATTTTGTCTAGGCTGGACTACAGCAATGCTATCTACATGGGAGCCCCTGAAGCCACTTTCAACACCTTACAGAGAATCCAGAATGCCGCTGCCCGACTTCTTACCAACACCCCGGCCAGAACATCAGCAAAGCCGGCCCTGAAACAACTTCACTGGCTTCCAGTCAGAGAAAGGGTGGTTTTCAAGGCCCTCTGCCTGGCACATAAACTCCTTCATAACAAAGGCCCCTCCATCCTTAAAAATTTCACACTCCCTACAAAGCTACCAGGTCACTCCGGTCGAACCACGAGAACTTCATCACAGTACACAGAGTGAAAAAAGCCCGGTCTGGAGGACGCCGCTTTTCTGTAAACACAGCGAAGCACTGGAATACTCTCCCCCGGAAACTGAGAACAGAACCAAATCTCCTCCACTTTAAGAAAGCACTGAAAACTCTCCTTTTCCCCTGATCTTTCCGTCTTCTCTGCTACCACTCCCTCCTGACTGTCTAGGTTCTAGCGCTGGGATGCTCACGGGTTACTACGCGCTCTACAAAAACCTTAAATAAATATAAATAAACCCCCAACCAATAGTGTGCCTGTAGGTGTTTTTACAGCAGGACAAAGTAAACACATTGCACATATAACATATCGGGGGTACAGTACTGCTCTTTCCTTTGTCTGGGCACACAATTAGACTGCCTAAAACCACACATACCCTTTTACACCCTAGTACAATGGTGTGTGCTGAGAAGTTACACACTTTCAATATAAAAAGCTATGCCTAGACAAACTTCAAAACTATTCCCACTTTCGAGTGTGCTGTACAGTGCAGTACACATACAAAGTCTGAAATAAAGCCATCTATCAAACTATTGTTAGTTGATATGGCTGTGCATCAAAACCTGTGTTTGCATAGGATCGCCTATGTACCACACATGGAATGCTCCCTCCAGCATTGTAATGCAAACCTGTACTAAATGTTGATTTCTGCTACTTTCCAGCCTAAACAAGTTGTGCGCTGGCAGGTAAATACAAAATAATTATTTTCCGTGAATATGTGAAGTTACAACG
Organism: Lissotriton vulgaris; assembly: GCF_964263255.1. Lineage (NCBI taxonomy): Eukaryota > Metazoa > Chordata > Amphibia > Caudata > Salamandridae > Lissotriton > Lissotriton vulgaris. Next base: position 1,056,446,601 of record NC_141699.1, read on the forward strand.
CGATGATTTACATCGCAGTACGTTACATCGCAGTTATTACAATGCAAGTTGTTACAACAACTTGCGCTGGAGGGCACTGGACTTAAGAATAGTGTGATTTACTATTCCAACTCCAGCCTAGGTAACAGTAGGGAAGGTGTTGGAATATTAAATCATACTATTCGTAAGTGTATCGCGCCATCCAGCGCAAGTCGTTGTAACGACTTGCATTGTAATGACCACAATCGTAACGACCACGTTGTAAAGGTTGTTTGCCATATTGCGCTGGTTTACGTCACCTATAAGTCTTATAAAGTAGCTATTAGGCCACAATCAGCAGACTGGGGGTGTACTGCTGCTTGCAATGCAGCCATCTCCAAGTCTGTCAAATAGCAACAGGCAAATTATAGACAAACACAGTGCTTTACAGTATTAGCGGCACACAAATTCATGGTCTGTGTAAATAGTGGGTATGTGGTCACTGTAGTTCTGCATTACATTGTGCTAAAATGACACAAATGTACTTAAAAAACAGATGTGGTTGACTAAAGCCACATACAAACGTAAGTCATTTTCAAAAGACTCCTCATAACCGCCCGATGAGTGCTGTTGTCAGGGCTTAGACAGTGAGATTTGAGGTCTCTATCTAAAATGGCATAATGGGTAAAAATTCCAAAGGTTAGACAATTTGCAACCATATGTCTCATCACCTTTTGGGTGTTTGAGTTCCAGTAGTATGTCTAGAACCTGAGCCTGATGCAGATTTTCGACGTCTACTGCCAATGTAGTAAAATTCTGAAAATGAGTGGCTTTCCACCTATTCAATGAGTACTTTGTGTGCAGATTTACTATTTTTTTGGTAAACCAGTCACTATATACATGTAAGTTTCAAAAAAGAACACATTAAAAACGACACAGACATGGCACACCTGACCATCATGTAGAACAAAACAGCCTGAAGTCCTTGCCGCAGGATCACTTATGTTATTTTAAATGTACACACTCTCTTCTGCACCTCTACTATGGGAAGCCTTGATGGGAGACTTGCCAAATGTGACTGACGGCCTCAAGTATTAAGCATATGTTGCAAATAGAGGTGGGCACGCCAGCAAAGGAAAAGGCCAGAGTTGGCTCTAAGAAACAATGCACAAAGCAAGCTGGGAAAATGTTTGGCATGCATATTGTGCAACAAACAAAATTTAAAAATATGATACCAACCCTCCAACATTCAAAATATTGTATTTATTTAACATTCAGAAGGATTTCACCGTAGTCCATCAGTTGATCTCCCTACATATAAAATCTATACTACTATTATAAAGCGAGAACTGGGAACCTTTGAGGCGGGTAAACTCCAGAAGTACACCATCAATCATACCACCCAATACAGCGTTGGAAAGGGGAGGTCCAGGAGATGGACATAGGCTATACATTTCTACAACATATACATTACGAAGGCAAAACAACATTCCAGAGAAAGTAGTTCCTTGTGGGCGTTGTTCTCAATGTGGGCGGTAACATTGGCAGAGGGGCATGTCCCATTCACTCGGTTTCATGCACTCAAGCACACCCACAACAGATTCTGCAGCACTCAAGCCCACACATAACAGATTCTGCAACCACACACAAGCACCCAGTCAACACCGTTTTATGCACGTCCACTTCAGGAGGACATAATCATCGTTTAATGTGCAAAATCACGTTTTATGCACGTCCACTTCAGGAGGACATAATCATCGTTTAATGTGCAAAATCACGTTTTATGCACGTCCACTTCAGGACATCAACATCGTAAAATGATCAAAATCGCTAAATAATAATGTGCATTCCGAAAGCTTCATACTCACTGAGTCCCCAGGGTTCACAGCCAACATAAACAAAGGGGCGCGGCTTCGGGAAGAAAAGGGCCGGTAATACAAGACTATCAATCCAAGCCACACAAGCATCCAATCGCGAAACACTCATGGACGCCACTCACAGCAAAAGCATCCAATCGTGCAACACTCCTGCCCGCGCCTCACAGCAAACAACCTTCAACAACCATCCAATCGCGGCAACAAGCATTCCAACAAACAACCAATGGCGCCACACACATTACACTAATAACCAATCACGCAAGCAGTCACGCAAGTAACACATTTATTTTAAAGAAATTTCAGAAAAACATTCACCCATTGGTCAAACACACACGTTATTCCTAGGAGCATTATTTCTGTCGGGGACACTAACGCGGCCAAACAAAACAACGGAGCAATTCATTTTCGCCAATTCTGTAGGCACGCACTGTTCTTCAAAGGGGATACATAGGGGCCGCCCAGGGACATCAGAACGCTAAACAACCCTCTTTGGCCAGGGACATAATAACAGTGAACAAGCCTCTTTCGCCAGGGACATAATCACGGTGAACAAGCCTCTTTGACCACGGACATAATAACGGTGAACAAGCCTCTTTCCTAAAAGGCATCATGTTCGCTCTTTAAACGCGAGTGACGGTGAACAAGCCTCTTTCACACAAGGCATCATGTTCCCTCTTTAAATGCTATTCATGTACTCGTGCACTATTGTTGGAAGGGGCTGCACACGGGGCGCCCAGGAAAATCAACAATTATAGCAAGCCTCAATACCATTACACAAGGAGGCATGATAAACGTTAATTAACCGTCTAACGTTCTTGCAGGGAGAAACAAACACACGAACTCAAAGCAGTCCCTCTAATTAGGACAAATAGCGCTTACAATACACAGTGACACCATTATTGCTGTGTGAACTACAGCATTATTTCAGTGTGACAGATTGTCAGAGGGTACAGAACAAGGCAGAATAACGCTGTTGCAAGGCACAGCACAGGGGGCAGCCAGGGACCACTTCAATGCTGTGTGGAATTACAAATTGTCAGAGGGCACACAACAAAGCACAATAACGCTTTTGCAAGGCACAGCACAGGCGGCAGCCAGGGACAACTTAAATGCTGTGTGGACTTACAAATTGTCACAGGACACAGAACTAGGCACAATAACACTCTTGCAAGGCACAGCACAGGGGGCAGCCAGGGCCTCATTGAGCACACTTTACACACATCAAACATCAATGCATGCTCGCAGCACTCACAATAATCTATACTACTATTATCTATACTACTATTATAAAGGAAGAACTTTGAGGCTTTGAGGCGGGTAAACTCGGGAAACACAGCGCCAATCCACACACCCGATACATCTTTGTAATCCTCAGGGTGTGCAGATGGACATAGGCTATATAAAGTAAAAAAATACGTTATATTTTAAAAATTGTACATTAAAAAAGTAGTCCCTGAGAAGTAGCGCCGGCCGCGACCTGGGTGCTCATGTCAGGAGCGCGAGGAAGAGCGGCGGACATGGCGCGGGGGAGGAGCGGTAACGAGCGGCCAGTGAGGAGCAGCGGACCGGGTGGACATGGCGCGGGGGAGGAGCGGTGACGAGTGGCCGGTGAGGAGCAGCGGACTGGCGGGAAGAGAGGTGATCGGCGGAGCGGTGAACTGAGGAGCGGCGAAGAACAGAGGTAAGCGGCGGAGCGGTGAACTGATGAGCGGCGGCTGAGGTAAGGCTCCGGGGGACAATGTCGGGGCAGGCAAGGGACTCAGAGCGCCTCAACACGGACAATGTCGGGGCAGGCGGGGGCCGGGGACTTACGCACATTCTGTTGTCAGACCGTGGTAGAGGCCTTTGCATAGGGGTAAGTCTGTCACCCAAGCTGGGCTGCGTTGATAGGTTCACCGGATTTCGAAAATCAAACACCGGAACATTGCATAAACAAGGAAGTAAGACTGCAATTTATCATCGATCAGTGGGCACAGAATGACTTAACCAAAAGTGATCAGCATCATAGAAAACACAAAGAGAGAGTCACTAAAAGGAATTAAATGCAACGTTTATGTCGGGGCAGGCCGGGGACTCAGAGCGCCCCAACACGGACAATGTCGGGGCAGGCGGTGGTCAGGGCAGGCGGGGGACGGGGACTTACGTACATTCTGTTGACAGACCGTGGTAGAGGCCTTTGCATAGTGGTAAGTCTGTCACCCAATCTGGGCTGCGTTGATAGGTTCACAGTATTTCGAAAATCAAACACCGGAATATTGCATAAACAAGGAAGTAAGACTGCAATTTATCATCAATCAGTGGGCACAGAATGACTTAACCAAAAGTGATCAGCATCATAGAAAACACTAACAGTGAGTCACTAAAAGGAATAAAATGCAACGTTTACACACAGTGTCCTCTGTTTTATACTGCCATAATTGTGTACTTTTCAGCATTTCACAAGGTAAGGCTCCGGGGGACAATGTCGGGGCAGGCGGGGGTCGGGGCAGGCGGGGGACAGGGCGGGCGGGGGCCCAAAATGCTGGACAATGTCGGGGCAGGCGGGGGTCAGGGAAGCCTGATTGCTCCCGGACAACGTCGGGACGGGCTGCTAGTCATGTATTAAAAGTGATAGTTTTTCAAGGTGAACTTCGAAAGGTTAATGGATCGCCCCAAACAAAAATGCCATTTGTGAACTAAGAAGCAAGTTAGTAGTCATGTAGACCGTAAATATTGCCTAGATTCTTATTACAGATGGAGCAACATTATGGTCTATAAAAACAAACAGAAAGGGTGCTTGTACTGAGTTCATCCAAACTCAAGCACTTAAAGGTTCTCTAATACGTGATGATAAAGAAAAAGGAAGCTTTGTGAAATAACATGTTTGCGTAGATTCATACAATTTGGACAAGCAGAGAAACTCGTATTGATTCCAGGTTATCTGGTTTCACATTTTGAAATTCAGCCACCAGATGTATATCTTGGTCTCTCTCTCTCTCCTTTTTTACTTCCAAGGTCACTGTTAAGCCCGGGTGGTAAACTCCTCTTCAATAGAGTTTTCCGGAATCCGCGGAGCACAGTTTTTGTCCTTCTGCTCCCCAGCATCAAGTTGGGGAGCAAGGTTGAGGAAAATCCACCTCCAGGTGAGATTTTCCTTGTTCGCACTCCTCAACGTCAAGCTGGCGAGTGAGAATAATTCACCTCCCGGCAAGATTTCTCAGTGTAGGCAGTCGAATTTCTCAATGGGGGCAGTCACAAGTGGTCATGATTGCTTGCGTTAAGAAACCTTCGGTTTGCGTTGAGTAGAAAATCTACTCGAGTGGCAGAAGAGAAGCAGCACCCTCCTGCGCTTCGCATGGTGCCATTCGCGTTGATTTCCAAGCACTGACAAACACCCGGCCCTGAAAATGAAAGTGAACAAGCATGTCCAAGTGCACTTTGTCGCTTGCAGAACTCCGCTTAGTGCAGCAGAGTTTTTGGGTGTTTCGCAGAGTTCCGCATAGCAGAACTCTGTGAACTCCACCCAGACTTAGCCACTGTTTTGTCTTTATTCTTGGTGCATGAGAGAAAAGCCTACAAAGACATAGGAGACCCGACTCTGCCCCCCGGATCAAACTACAAAGCCAAAGCACACCCCAAGCACTCCCCCCCTGCCCCAAAGCAACGCCCCTGGCTGTTGCAAATCAGAGTTGTAGAAAGCCTTGCTGAACTCCCCAAGCCCTCTCTGTCTGGGTGTAGCTGGCACATGGTCTGAGGGGATGGGTGAAATTGTCCCCACTCCCCGCAGAGACAGAAGTAGATATACCATTCTGGAGGAACTGCAGGCCAATTCTGATATATTATGAAAACCATAACCCCGGAGAACTTTGCATGTCATTCAAAATTGCTTATATAACCATAACTTATTTTCAATGCACTCATACAGTGGAACGATCGAAGCTAGAGCGCAAAATTACATATGCAAGTTATCTGAATCTAAATGCAATGCTACCAAATGTCAATTTTGAAAGTAGGAACAGGTAAGAATGAAGAAGCATTTGGAAAATGCTATAAGTATTTTTTTCAATTTTATATTTTGCATGAAATGCAAAGGCTTACAAGTAATAAAATGGCCAAGATTATTCTAGTTTGTTCTACAAACGCAATTTTCCACAGTCATGGTTCATTTTCTATTATAAAATACGTCAAATTATCAATATTATATGAAAGAATAAAATAAGCAAAATTAACTATCGAATTAACAGCACACTTTATAGTCATGACTTTTTCTAAAATATCCACAATTCTAAATAAGTGTGAGAAGATAAGGCACAGATTTTCAGTACAGCTCATTAAAAGTTACTCTTTATAAAAAATACACAAGAGAATCAAAGAGAATGCAATGTTTGTCTTCTCGCGGGTGATGTTGGAAGTAGAAAGATGTGATTGGGGACCTCAGTGATGCCTTCCAACGATGGATGAATGCCTCATTTCCACGGTCCGAGTAACTTACAGAGCACTTGCTTCAGTTTGAAATGTTTCAGAATCAGAATAATACTTTGTGCTGGCATATAGGAGGCAATGATTATCTTGCAAATTAACCAAAACGTAGTCGAAATTTCGAACATGAAGGCAAACGTTGCCAGAAAAAATAGAATATGGACCAGAAGGAGAGATCCGACTATTTTGGCTGCTCCAAAGTGAGCTTCCAGCCGGGGTTGACTGAATCCTCTGGCATTCTCTCTCATACGACTGACATGTCTGCCGAGGGATATGAGGATGAGTGTGATGGAAGAAATATCAAGCAGAAGAGGCAGGCAGAAGCCAAAAATATTAAGCAAAATTCCATACAAACTATCAAAAACGACTTTCCTATGAATATGAGTAGAATTATTGATTGTATCATTTCTATTTTGGTGGGATTTCTTGTTTACTTCCCAGTATAATGGAATACTGAACACCAAGGAGCTCACCACAGATGCCAAGAGCAGCCAGGGCACTATCTTGGGGATCCTGGGTTTTAAGTAGAAGAAGAGGGGGTGGTTGAAGTCCACAATCTTCACGCTGTAGAAGACACAGAGGCAGGAGGTGAACCAGAAACTGCAAGTGCCAGACCAGGTCAGGAGCTGACTTGTGACTGCAAAAGGGTATTCTATAGTTTCAACATCCAGCATTTTGAAAGAAACATAAGAGTGCGCTATGTGGGTACACTGAAAGCAAGTACTGGAGATCCCCAGAGCCACTACGATGAGATCACAGCTGTTCAGGCTGTTGCCCCTAGTCCAGGCAATTGCATTAATGGTCACATTGAACCCACTGGCAAGTATTCCAATCACATTCACTATGAATAAGAAAATCATAATTTCTTTTGCATACAAAGGATCCATTTTCTGCTTTCTTTCTTGAAAATCTCCAGAAGATCTCACGAACACTAGTGCTGTGCTCGCTAGAGGATGTGTGTGTTGGCTGTGAGCAAGAATGCTTTCCAAATAGTCCCTAAGCATGCAGCTGCTGCCAGATTAACTTACCAATGATGTAATCGCTGTCATAATAGTTATTTTGCTGTGCGCTGATGCAAATCTGACTGGTTTATGTTGTTAGGTTCTCAAATAATCTGTAAACCAAATATGTAACTAGAAAAATCTACCTCTGGCCGCCCAGCTGGTGGCTTGCTGACTTTGATTTCAACATGTTTATTAACTACGGTTCTTCAGATACCCGTGACGTCCAAGTGGCTCTTGGTTTGTAGAATTCAAACATCATTTACTGATAGAAAATATGAAATCATGCTGATCCTAAATGTGTATATGCTGTGGAGTTCACGGAAGGAATATGAGGTCGAATTGTCATATTTAAAGAATGATATGGATACACTTTGTGATAAGTATGGATTTGATTTGATGTGTTATTGGGAGATTTTAATCACAAATTAAACCCAAAAGTGTCAGATCAGTGGTATACAGAAACTCTAGAGGCATGTGAAGTAAAAAAAGCCGAATTTCTGGAAATTAAAATACCGACTGATGCGGCCAACTTAGGCAATTTTTTAGCAATAAAAAGTTTATTTTGTCTAAATAGAAGGACAATTCAGGACCGCCCTGCAAAGAAAACCTTTAAATATGGGACTCAAAATTGCCCGTTAGATTATATTTTTATGTTGGCTTGGAATTTTGAGTTGGTAAAAGATTTTAGGATTGACCCCACAGAATGTAGTGATCACAAAATGTTAAAATTAGAGCTTGTAATCGCCCAACATATAGCATGTGATAGAGTTATGCCTCAAGAGATGGACTATCCTAAGCAGATAACCACTTGGTTAACTGAAAAATATATCAAGAGGCTAACTAGTCTGCAACAAAAGGTGCACTAAGGTCACTTGTGTGGCCAAAAGTTACCTTGGTATGTTGAGAAAATAACTCAAGCAGTGAAAAGCATAAGTGTAGAATTAAGGTATGATGTAAGCGCCAATAAGAACAATGGAAGAGCACAAGCAAAGCGAGGAACTTGGTTTAACCAGGATTGCTTACTAAAGAAAAGAGAAGTTAGGCGAGAAGAACGTAGCCTACGGAAAAAATGTGTGCAAACTAGGGCGGAAAACCTAGCAAAAATAAAAAGGGATTATATTGCCCTAATCCGCAATGCTAAAAGGACCCATAGAGAAATGTGTTGGAGCAAATTATTGGAAGTAATCGAAGCCAAGAACACACAGCAGTTCTGGAAGTTAATCCAGTCAGCAACGGGAGTTTCAGTTGCTCCTATGATTTGCGCAGTGGAAGAGGGGGCGTGGGCAGTGTATATACAGCAATTATACGCCCCTGGGAGGGGGACTGGAAATGAGGCACCAGGGACTTGGAAAGGCCTAGTAGAGGATATAAAACAAGAATGCTCAATAACAAATGTCCTCATGACAATAAGGACACTGAATCTAACTAGAGCTGCAGGCCCAGATAATTTACCAGCCCTGATATTAAATTCAAACCAGACCTGGTGGGCGGAATTCTACGCGAAAATGTTTGCCTTAATTTTAGACCAAGGGATTATGCCCCCAAACTGGAAGGGAGCTATAATAAGACCACTACATAAGAAAGGGGATGTACATGCCCCGAAGAATTATAGGCTAATTAACCTATTGGATATAGGAGAAAAAAATTTCTCTAAAATAATCCTTAGTAAGCTAAAAGTTTGGGTGGAACACAGGTCTATCCTTCCCGTTGAACAAGGTGGCTTCAAAGAAGGCCACTTCACGATAGATCATTGTTTTGCACTGTGGGCATTGGCTAGGAAATCGATGGAACAAAATGGCAAATTATTTTGCTGTTTCATCGATTTCCGGGCGGCGTATGACACAGTGGACCGAAATAGCCTTTGGGAAGTATTAGAAAATTATGGAATGCCACAGGGTATATTGAACATCTTAAAAGAATTACATAGTGGCTATTGGGCCCAGGTCATTAGAGACATAAAGGGCTCACTAACCCATAAAATTCCAGTAAGGAACGGTTTGAGACAAGGGTGCGTTTTGGCACCCTTGCTTTTTTCAATCTTCTTGGCAGACCTCCCCGCTGTCTTGGAAGTTGAAAAAAGTGAATGAATAGCAATAAAGTGTCATGTCTCTTATACGCTGATGACCTTGTGATCTTGGATCAAACTGAAATGGGCCTCCAAAGGAAATTAAATGTGTTTAAAGATTATTGTGATAAAAGCTTGTAACAGTGAATATGGAGAAAACAAAGATCCTACGTTTTGGAAAGAGGGTAAATAATTTTAATTGGTTTATAGGACAGGATAAATTAGATGTAGTAGGTGAATATAAATACTTAGGCTTTTGGTTTAATGGTACATTAAAGTGGAATACCCACGTGGAGGCACAAACGGCTAAGGCTTATTCATCGGTCTGTGGTCTGAAGAAATGTAATAAAGATTACGGTGACATGTCACACAGACCGCTCTTAAAGGCTTTTGAAGTTATGATCCCCCCACAAGTGCTTTATGGAGCAGAGGTGCTTTACCTGAGTGGTAAAAGAGGGTGGGACCGGGAAGAAGGTAAAATTCTGAAAACGTTGCTGTCCTTACCAAATAGCTCCATGATTCAAGCTATTAGAATGGAGGTGGGGTTGACATCATGGGATGTAAAGACCCAAATGTCCTTAATAAGATTTTGGAACCGACAGGAGTCTGGCGGTGATGAGACGGTTTCAATTTGGTATAGAGAGGAAATTCAAGTAAGCAGCTTACTCTGGGCGCGAGATGTGAAGAAAACCCTCCAGACGGTAGCCGCGCACTTGAAATTGAGCCTCTCCCCACCATTGTTGAATATAGTCTTTACTAAAAAAATGCTTAGAGACAAAGGGCTTGAATACTCCAGATCACAAGACATGGACTATCTGAGGCTAAAACAATTGGTGAATTGGGTAAAGAATGAATGGGAAAAGGAGGTCCGGTTCCCATACCTGGATTTGCTGCCCAATTGATGGCTAAGACATGAAAACTTGAAGGTTCGGGTGGGCCTAAATCCATGGAAGATTGAAAGAAAAATAAGAGTGGCCCTGATCCAACCGGACGGTGCTTGTAAATGTGGTCTAGGAGTAAGAAATTATATTTTACATATACTGTTTGATTGTACATGGATTTTAGCAATTCGGAAAGCTTTTTTACGTCCAATTTTTTTAAAATATGAGGTGACCTCTCGTGCAGACGCCATTGACCTCCTTACAGAAATGTCATTTTTGGATATTAAAATTGAGTTGGGGAAATTTCTGAAAGCAACAAGAGAATACATAATGGAGGTAAAAAAAGAGGGCGGGAGAGTTTAAAAATTAAAGAGTATCCCAACTTTATGTTTTATGGTTTCACAAGTGTTGTAAACGTGTAAAATGAATTGTGGTTTTAAATATTTGTTATCACTATGTGTGATCCATTGCTCTATGTATGGTTTATAGACTACTGTCTAAATAAACGTTGTTATCAATCAATCAATCAACTAGTTATTCTGAGGTGGCTAGGAATTGTGGTCAGTAAAACCACAAAGGAGAAATCCTTGTTGCACTATTTCCCTTGCGTGGTGCAATGGGGGTTAAATGGTGACAATTGAACATGCACATTTCCTCCACTGTGGACATTTTACCCCTGTGCAGAATCCTCCATGTAATGAGAAAACTGAGGACTTGCTGGGGTTACTCTGGAATTTGCATTGAAATCAGAGGACAAAGTCTGGCGCATGTACCTATTGTCATCACAGCTTCTAAGTTTTGTGATCAGAAGGTATTTTATTTACTGCATGCATACAAAAGGAACCTATTGTGCCTCTCTGCTGCTGGTGATAGATTCTGCTACAGTTCCTAAGCATTATGAGCTAAAAATGAAAATGTGAAAGCAGTTTTCATCCCATTAGTTCTAGAGCAAAAGACCTTTTTTGCGTGGAATATATTGGTATTTGCTGATGAAACCATCTCCAACCATAGTTATTCCTTCTCTTTGTATGTATAATTAACATAGGAGTACCTTCTTTAAGATACCCTTGACCATCTATTATCAGGAGTGCATGTTGTCATGTTGCCTCCCAGATCTGGAGGATATGAAGATCAGCCTACTTTTCCTCTTGTGCCGGAGACTCCCAAATGGGAAACAACCTTTACAACGCAACTTTTACAACGCACTACCATTACAATGAAACTTTTACAACGCAACATCCATTACAAAGCATGCATTTACAACGCAACCATTACAACGCATGACACTGCAACGCACACCACTACAATGCATGCCATTACAACGCAGTCATTACAACGCATACCATTACAACGCATAGCATTACAACACATAGTACCCTTACACTATCCAACACTTACTCTACTGTTGCAACCCCTGGAGTTAGAATAGTAATTGTAACCCCTACACTATCCAACACTTACCCTACTGTTGCACCCCCTGGAGTTAAAATAGTAATTTTTATCCCCACACTATCCAATACTTACCTAACATGCAATGTAATGTTATGCGTTGTAATGGTATGCGTTGTAAATGTAGTATGCGTTGTAGTGGAATGCGTTGTAAAGGTACTTTCAAAGAATTAGTTGTAATGGCATGCATTGTAATGGTATGCGTTGTAATGGATGTTGCGGTGTAAAAAATGCGTTGTAAAGGTAGGCGTTGTAAAAGTATGCGTTGTAACGTCATACATCCCTCCCAAATGCGTTTTGTAGCTTATTTTTCATTGATGCTGTAAGTAGAGGAATATTGGGCCCGATTCACAGAATGAACTTAAGACTCAATCCTAAACTTACTACTGTTTTGGTATTCACAGATTGCACTTACTACTTTTGGTATTCACAGAATGAACTTACTACTTTTGGCATTCACAGAATGCACTTACTACTTTTGGTATTCACAGGATGAACTTACTCATTTCGGTATTCACAGAAGTTAGGACTTTTAACTTTAGGACCCCTAAATGCCTTCTGTGAATACCGAAAGTCTTAAAATTAGGGTTTTTCTCACTTTAGTAGTAGTAAAGTTAGGACTCCTAACTTTAGGACTCCTAAATGTCTTCTGTGAATACCGAAAGTCCTAAAATTATGATTTTTCTCAATTTAGTAGTAGTAAAGTTAGGACTACTAACTTTAGGACTCCTAAATGCCTTCTGTGAATACCGAAAGTCTTAAAATTAGGATTTTTCCCAATTTAGTAGCAGTAAAGTCTAACTTTACTACTACTAAATTGAGAAAAATCCTTCTGTGAATACCAAAATAAGTAAGTTCATTCTGTGAATACCAAAAGTAGTAAGTGCATTTTGTGAATGCCTAAAGTAGTAAGTTCATTCTGTGAATACCAAAAGTAGTAAGTGCAATCTGTGAATACCAAAACAGTAGTAAGTTCAGGATTGAGTCTTAAGTTCATTCTGTGAATCGGGCCCTTTATTTTTAAGGAGTACTTGTTCAGTTTTCTGCATTTTATTGTTTAAGGGATATGCATGTTTCCTTCTGTATTGCAGTCTTTTTATTATTCTCAATAAAAAAATCACAGTGTTTTACAGTTCATTAAGATAATAGAAGATGTGATAGGTACACACATCAATAGAAAAAGCACAAAATAAATAAAAAAAACATGATAAATGTGGTTTGAGTTGAAAAGGTGGCATATGATGGAGAAATGGGATCTCACTTACATACCATTATAATCTAATAATACAGGAAATATTAGGCTTAGCCTTACATCATTGTTATGTAGCATCATAGCTACCTTGCAATTTTTGGTATGTGATTTACTGTTTGTGTGCACTAAAAATAGAAAATCAATGAGGAATTTGGGTAAAAAACAAGTTTCCTGTTTGCAATACGCGTGCCGATTATCCGCCCGCCAACCTAATGTGGCAGACGGTTTAGCATGGTCCGATGGTGGTGGGACACCACAGACAGCCTTATGGTGGTGTCCCACCACCATCGCAACGAGGCCCTAAGTCCTTACTATTACTACCTACCTGCGACTGCCAGTAGATAATGTGTGTGTGTGTATATATATTTATATATATATATTATATATATATATATATATATATATATATATATATATATATATATATATATATATATACATATATATATATATCAGCAGAAAAAGGCCAAATCTGATTCACCAACGTTCTCAGCTCACAGAAAGACCAACAAATCCCAAAATGCTGGCAAAAGGTAGTTTATTACGATAAAGTTTACAGCAGCGTGGCAGACGACGCGTTTCGGGCAGTTGCCTTGTTCACATATATATTCACTTAAAAAAAACATAGGTTTCAGCCGTGTTATAGTTAGGAATTAGCATTTAAAAAACCTTGCATATTCACTGAAAAAAACATAGGTTTTCACACATGTTATAGTTAGGAATTAGCATTTTTAAAACCTTTGAAATTCACTGAAAAAAATCATAGGTTTCACACCAGTTATAGTTAGCTGGTCATTTTACTCATACAAAACCTATGAATTCCCCTGTTATAGTTAGTTCAGCGAACTAAAACTCGTGCGCCCGCAATGCACTGCTGATGACGTCACATATTACATCACTCATGACATGGTCAGTGACATCACTCATGACATCACTGATGGCATCTCAAATGACATCCCTGATGACATCACTGAAGGTGGTTCTCGGAGCAGCTTGGGATGCGAGCTGTGAAATGGATGCAAATAAAGAAATGTGCCTATTTAACTCCGTGTGGATCTGCTTCAAATGGGCTACCTGTGATGACTTTGATATATATATGTATATATATATATATATATATATATATATATATATATATATATATATATATATATATATATATATCAGGAACACCTCCTCCCACCCGTTCATGAAGAAGCAGACATAGGAGAAAGGACTTTAATTGACTTCAGGCATAAATGCATTTCGGCTAAGGCGTGGCCTTCCTCAGATGCCGTCAAATTATATATATATATATAATATATATATATATATATATATATATATATATATAATATATATATATATATATATATATATATATATTATATATATATATATATATATATATATATATATATATATATATATGTATATATGCATCCAACTAGATTATCAGTTAGACATCCACCTCAGGTTCTTACTGCAGCTGAATTTTATTATGTTGCCATGACACGTTTCTGAGGCATGGCTGACAGAGGTAACAGTAGTGGGGTGGGTTGGAAGGGGGCTAAGCTGACAGATGCCGGGATAGGGACCCTCTCCCCCTAGGAAGGCTTACATGCTATGTCCTGGGAGCTCTTCACAGGACATAGCTGTTTTCCTGTCCGCACCATCATGGGCAGGGAAACCTGCATTTGCTCCTGCTTTGTGGGAGCATTTTGCATCTCCTGCGAAGAGCGAGCAAACACAAAGTCTGCTCCCAGGTGGTGGAAGCTTTAGAAATGGAGCAGACTTTTGATCTGTCTCTCTGCCTGCACTGATGCGGACATGGAAACAGATAACAAATTACACAAAAAGGGAGCAAGGTAAAGGAGTAATATAGGTAATGGGAGGGGGAAGTAAGACTCTGATACAGAGTAGAGGTACTGAGGAGTAGGGAGAAGTAGATGTATTGGGTAGTAGGCATGCTAGTGTTCTAGGAGTACAGGTATCATAGCATAGTACAGGACAGGGCAGAGGTACTGGGAAAATGCAATGCTGCAGATGCTGGTGTATAGGCCAGAGTAGAAGTATGAAAAATGAAGTAGTGCGAGAGGTGGTATTTTATAGATAGGGTGAAGATACTACTGTATAGATTTAGGGCCTGATATGATGCGGTTTGGATCGCAACCCATGGCTTGTTGGTTATGGTCCGAACCGCATCTGCTGCTGCGTTCCGACGGATGCATTACAATGTGTGCAGTCAGAGACAGCAGTCAGAGGGACCGCCAACACCTTGGAGCCCATCGGTCGGTCAGAAAACCACCATAATTCCATAAGGATGGTGTTTTCGCCATTGGGAATATGAGGGCACTTTCCCACAGCAGTTCCACTTCGGTCTTTCCATCCCATGAGGCCTGGGGGTACCAACATCCCTGGCCTGTGTGGCAGGCACCTGAGAGAGAGAGAGAGAGAGAGAGAGAGAGAGAGAGGGAGAGAGAGAGAGAGAGAGAGAGAGAGAGAGAGAGAGAGAGAGAGAGAGAGAGAGAGAGTGTGTGTGTGCATGTGTGTGTGTGTACTGCCTGGGTGATACCTGACTGAACCTGACAGACACTCTCCGTGTGAGGACCGGTGCATAGTGTATTTAGTACTTTTAGCACATGTTTCAAAAATATGTGTGTGTGTGTGGGCTAAAATATTTTTAGAAGTTGGGAAGTTCCAGGATTGCCATATTCCAGGGATGGCTACTTTTGATCCCCTTCATGACATTTTCTTCCGCCATCTTAAACTTCCTGTCTCTTTATCTCATTCTTGAAGGGTCTTTTTCATCCCTGCTTTTGCCTTTTGTCACGGTTTTTAGATATTCTACTACTCATTCTTTCTCCCTGTTCTTCCTTTCTCCCTCTGTCTCTGGGGCAATATCTGATAATGGAAATTAAATCCTGGTCACCTGATACTATGTGCCAAATTAAGCAATGCAGCCCATGCTCTAATATTGCATGCACTTACAGCCCACCTTCAAATATCACATGTTCTAAAAACCTACTAATAGTAGGCGTGGCTCGAGTTTCAGTTTACATTTTGCTTGCAATACCACACTACTCTGAATTAATAATCTTTCTGTACGCTCTGCTGGGATCTGAACCTGAGATGAGTAATTTGCATGCAGCTGTGTGCATTGACTTCAATGACCTAATTACTGGGACCATTGTTTAATCTTTGAGAGGTCACATTTTGAAAACATCATTTGTTTTACAAAAGAAATGCATGGCTCAAGTAGGCTTCAAAATACTTTGGCAAGAGAGCAATGCAAATGTCATAGCACTGAGTGACTTTTGTTTTACAAACCCTAGGAAGAGTTGCCAAGGATGCTCGAGACTGATCATAAATGTTTGAGATCCATCTCTCTGTTCCCTCTCGTGGTTTCTTTGACTCTCCACCTACATTTGAGACCAAACCAAAAGAAGGATTTGGTTAAGCCAATAGGTCTCACCTTGGGAACCTGACTTTTTAATATTTTTATTATTCAATAAACATTATGCACTAAGGGGCTTATTTAAAAGCCCTTTGCACCACTGGTGCGCCACTTTTTTCCAATATTAAAAGTGATGCACTGGTGGCACGAGGGGCTTGTAAATAAGCCCCTATAGGTCTTTATTTTGTGAGGCTTGAGCTGCTGGATCATCTCTTTTTTGATGCTCCGGCGGTGGTGTACGGCTCTCAGTCATATTTATGAAGCGGCCCAAAGCCACTCTGCATTGCTTTGCGTGGCCTCATAGATATGGAGTAAGACAAAGTAGGGTGAATTGCTGCCTTGCCTTACTGTGCGTTGAGGAGGCATTCCAAAGGCATTTCAGTGGGTTTTCCCATGCAGCACTAATGAATGTTTGACTTTGCCCCAGATTTACTTTATCACATAAACCTGCTGCTGCGACAAATCCTCACGCCTCCCCAGAGCAGGCATTCTGCAGCATTCATGGAAAGAGGAAAACACCTCTCTGGATTGTTTTTGTGCAGGAAGGTGCCCCTGCAACAGAGGCACCCTTGCACCATGGTTCACAGTACCTATGGTGGCGCTAGGCAGCAAATTATGCGCCAGCACAGGGTGAAAGGTCAGGAATGCCCCGTATTTCATAAGTACAGTGCATTCCTGCTCTTTCACCTTGGCATAGGGCAGCTCAGCAATACCTCATAAATTAGGCCCACAAAGTTTAAGAGTAAGAAAAAGTCAAACTTACACCATTAAAGGGTGAAAGCGGAAGGAAAGGAGAGATTGTTTCACCATCCTGTCACTTGTGGAGGACTGTTTTTAGGCAGATGTATATATGCGCACCACTGAAATACTGTCACTCGCATGAAAAAGAGCCTTTGACTGAAGTGGGCTAACCTAATAGTGCATGTGTATGCTATGGTGGAAGAAAGCAAAGTGTGAATTTAACTTAAAGAGACCAGAAGTTCAAAAAGTGCAATTAAAAAAATAACACCTATGAAAAACTATCTAAGTGTCTGGAAAATTAAATTACCCTTTACCAAAAACCATGTTCCAACATCGACTGTTGTCATTTGCCTCTTTTTTACCCCACTTTGTTTCATTAGTAAAAACATATACTTTACTAATTTATTTAGGGGCACATGCATCAACATAAGGAATTGCAATCTTTAATAGCGATTTTTAAGGAATTGCTATTTAGTAATCGCAATTCCTTAGGCATGTAGGAATCGCTAAATAAAGTCCTACACATTCCCTATTAGCGAATCACAAATTGCGATTCGCTAATAGGGAATCCCTTCCCATTCATTCCATGGGCCTAAAGGCCCATAGAAATGAATGGGAAACCATTCGCAATTTGCGATTACCAAATTGGTAATCGCAAATTGCGAATGCAATTACAAGAGTGCTTGGGGACGAAAAGGCCACCTTGGTGCACCCCCAAAATTGGCATGTGTGTACTTGAGGCGTACACACATGCCCCAAGGGCATGTGTGTGCCCCACGTGGCATTTAGAAAAATGCTAATTTGTGCATTTTTCTGAGGAATTGCAAATTACCATCAACTTGAAGTTGATGGTAATTTGCAATTCCTTAATGCAAAGTCGCATTCTGTGAATGCTTCTTACATTGCCAAATAGGTAATCGCAAAGTTTGCGATTACCTATTTTGCGAATGGCTTTGGGCTTGAAGCATCCCACAAGGCTAATTACCGGTCGCTAAGGGGTCGATTCTGCGAATCAGCCCCTTTGCGACCAGTAATTAGCTTGATGCATGTGCCTCTTAGACACTTGTAGATAGCATGATTTCCCATAAAATACATACATCGGGTCAATACTTCTGATATCATAGGCATTTTCCTGTCCTATCTCTCCAGATGTCTTTAATTATAAAAGGATTTGAGATTTTTTTTTTTTGTATGTTCTTATATAGCGCTCGACTACCCGGAGGCATCTCGGCGCTTGCCTTGGGAACCCGTCCTGGCTTTTCCCTGTGAGATAGCCCCTAACGGGCATCCCCATTGTGAAAGCCAGGCATCCCGCCGCGGGGGGCCGTTGTGGAGATTAAGCAAGCTTAATGCCCAGAGTTGCAGAGTGTGAACCCATGATTAGGTCAGGCACCGAAGCGAGAATTATCGAGTCCGTGGACATTTGCGCTCAAGACCCTGCCGCGTCGGGAATTGAACCCTGGTCCCGGGTCTTACCTCTGCTTCAGGGTCTGCCTGCTCTAACCAGTGAGCCACACTTCTCCACTCACTCCAACAGATAGACAAGTTATAGATGTCTCGCTTCCTGCATGTATTACATTGGCAAATAGCCTAGAAGAGACATTTGCAAATTGCAGCATTGTGTATGTTCATTGTCGATTTTGCTCACAGGTGTTTTTAAAGTAAAAGTAAGAAATGGAAGAATGACAAATAAAGTGAACTTTGATGTTCCAAGAGTCATGATTTTACAAATAGGGTTTTCCTTGAAATGTAAGGGCATGAATACTTCAAAATTTCAAAAGGATCTGACTTCATCAATAACACCCTGCCTGGAAATTACCTTTGCTTGAAGTGATGGGTACTTTACAAGTGGCTGGATTGCAGGGCGGACTTTAGCGCTGGTGGTGCCCAGTGCGACAGGCACCCCCACCTTACTTCCATCTCCACAAACTTCCTCCCTACCACTCTCCAACAGTGCCTCTCACCTTTCCAAAGCCCCTCTCTGGCATATATATATATATTTTTTTTTCTATACGGTTCTCGTAGTCCATCCATTCACACTCAGGGGCGGATTTACAAGCCCCTTGGAACTCTTTTGCTCCACCTTTGCGTCACTTTTGTGATGCAGCTGCAGCGTAAAAAATGCAGCCATTTTATAACGTGACGCATCTAGAGAAATGAGTCACGTTGTAAAGCCCTGCGTCACATTTTACCTGCATCAGGTATAATGTATGCAGAGTGGGCGTTTCCATGTAGGAAAGCTGTGTTAATAGTGACGCACTAAAATCTACAAGATTTCACTGCGTCACTTCTAGGACGCCACTGGGTCAAAACCTTACGCCTGTTTGAAGCAGGCTTAATTAGTGATGCAGTGTAGTGGGAATAGGCCTCAAAATGAATTGCTGGAGTAGGGTTGTGCTTGCGACATGACTCCAGCAATGCGTTACTTTTGGAACAACAGATGCCTCAGAAATTGACGCATCTGTCAATCCTTACACCATGGTGTGCTGTATTGTAAATACAGAGCATCCATGGTGGTGCAACGGTATCGCAGGCTGACGCAGGGAAACTGATGCATCTCTACAGACGCGTCAGTTTCTTGTAAATCTGCCCCTCAGTTTTGTGGTCTGCAAGATGCACATTCCTTTCTTGGAGGCAGCTTAGCCCTCTGCATTTCTTTGAGGAAATATACATTTTATGGTCAAGTAATGTTCCCTAACGTTTACCCCACCGTCTCCATGTACCAGCTTAAAGTGCATGTAACTTCCCTCCTGTGCCAGCTATGAAGACGCAAATACATTTGCGTCCAACGTTAACATGTCCTCTTTCAGACCCACCCTGAATGGGTTGAATATTCAGTTTCTAAGTATGCTATGCCAACGTCTTTTTGTGGTGTGCTTTACACGTTTTTCAGCTCTGGCGAAGTAGGCCCTGAATTCTGCCATCGAGCCTTTTTCCTGTTTTCTGACTCCGAAAGCCTCAGCCCAGGCTGCCTCTGTACCCGTGACCTCTGCCTTACTCCCTGTGCGGCTCACGGCGCTTAGCTCAGCCTGCTGCCTGCCAAGACTGTATTCAACCTTCGAATTATCTGTCCCGCTCCTCGAAAATGCATTCCTGCCTACTAGTTTAAGTAAACATCCCCCCAGCTGCAGAGCAAAGGGCCCGGCCTCACTGTCTCCGTGCAAGTAATTCATAGCCTCTGTTACCATGGTAGGCCCATGCCCCTCGCATCTCATGCAGACACTTAGGCGCTTATACACGCACTCACAGTCAGTATAGAATAGCTTCTGCCCCAGAGACCTTTTCCGTTTAGATAATATGGTTCCCAAACATCAGATATCAGATATGATAGAGGTACGAGTTGATCTGACATGCCAGACTTCTGTCTCTTTCCGCCAGTGTAAATGTCAAGTCCCCTGCACCCTCCGGTTTCACGTCAATCACACGTCATGCAGCTGCGCGCGCATCCAGGCCTCAGATTTCTGCTGACATTGCCAAATTCTGCTTTGTACCCACCTACTCGTGACACTCACATGTGACGTTTCTAGCACACACCTCTATGTTCACGCCTAGTTCACGCCTTCTAATTACGTATCACTACCACGTGTGTGTTTTATCTTGTTTCTCTCAGCGGTTACGCCTACTGTATTGGTTTCTATTATCTGATTTAAGTATATAAGCTATGTATTGTCAATAAAATATTGCTCTATCCCTTCCTGCACCCCAGTGGTGGCAGGAACAAGATATCCGATCTGGTACCATGACCATTCCTTTTAAGGAATAAAACCCCTAAGAACTCTAACACCACGGACTCTGCCTCTTTCTTTCCGATTGAGTTATTATTGATTAAGTACTTACCTGCATAGAAATTAGGACGGTAAATCAAATATTTACCACATCTTTATGATGAGGAAAACCTGCCACTGGAGATCTCCCACTAGCAGCGGCATTAATCAGCAGAATAATCTTGGCATTTTTATTGTTGCCTGAAAACTGATGGACACACAAGGAAGTTTTCTTGCTTTTAAACCCTGAAGGTATTTTTAAACACAGTGCCCCCAACCAAGTCAGCTCCAGGTGCAGCTGCACCTGTCCCACAACCCTAAAGCCGGCCTGCTTGATTGCATGCTCTCTGTGCAAATAATAGTTTCCCTCTTTTAGTAAATGCTACGTTTAGCCCTATAAAAGTTATACTCAATGTACGTCCTGGGGCGCATGTGACCCTCCTGACCTGTACCTGCCGCCCTCTGGACAACAGCAGCACTGGGCTGCTATGAACTAGACTCAGCACCTGCAGTAAAATAATTTTTAAATAAATAGACAGGCCTTCATATAAAGGTTAATTGATTTTACAGAAAGGAAGTAACTAGGTTGTCCCACACCTCTTCACTTTAGGAATATATTCAGTTTAAAACACATCTAGCATGCATTACATTATAAAAGTATGATAAAGTCTTTTCAAAATTCAAAAAGTATATTTTATTAACATGCAGAACTGTTCCATCTCAGTACATTAGAATATATCAGTGCATTGAGAATTTTTTTTTTTAAGAGTTTTCAAACATGAAATTAGAAACCTAGGGCCCAATTCACAGAACTAACTTAAGACAAAATCCTAAACTTGCTACTTTTGGTATTCATAGAAGTTAGGATTTTGTCTTAAGTTTGTCTTAAGACAGACTTAAGACAGACTTAAGACAAAATCCTAACTTAAGTCTGTCTTAAGACAAACTTAAGACAAAATCCTAACTTCTGTGAATACCAAAAGTAGTAAGTTTAGGATTTTGTCTTAAGTTAGTTCTGTGAATTGGCCCCCTACATTCTTCCTCCCACCCTGACAACAAAGCCACTAGTGCACCAAGAGGTTGGTCAGTTTTTATATGCACTCTTTGGGTGGCCTGGGCTCCTATTACACATGAAAAGAATTATGGTTTATTAAATCCAACACAGGAGAAGTCGTGTATTTTAAGGGCCTCTTATGTGTAATAATGAAAGAAAGGAGGGAAAGTGAAGTAAAGCAATTGCCTAGAACCACACAATTTGGTAAAGAGGGGAAGCCAGGAATAAGCCTAGATTTGCTGGTTTCACATTGTGCAATTCAGCCACTCGGTATGTGTGCTATGGTTGAGTCCCGGAACAACGCATGCCTCACCAACTCATGCCTGAACCATACGAACTCAACCACAACCATATTTTTACCATGCACGCCTTTACCACGCAATTTCATGGTCAAGGCATGATTGGTGAAGGAACATGTGTGGTAAAGATCACACACTTGCCCCTCTACCTGAGCCCTAAAATGCATCCCTCCTGCAGTGTATTCTACCAGTGCCAGCCCTATAAACTACCCCAACCCCCTATCCAGAGCCCTAAAACCCAACCCACTAGCTCCAAAAAACTACTCCAACCCCAGCACCCGCCCCTGAACGTCCCGCTAGCCAGGTCAACTGCCCCTTTCCCACCCACCCTAAGCCCTAAAAACTGCCCTCTAGCAGTGAAAACGGGCCCTTTCCTGCCCCGTGCCTTGAGCCCTAGAACTCAGCCCCCTACAAATGACTCTTCCCTGCCCTAGCCTAACTTACCCAGTCACGTTCTGGTTCATCCTTCCTGCCATATGCCTTCCGGTTCCTCTCCCATCCGCTGAGACAGCTAGAATGCCAACTGCCTTATTCTTGCATATCTGTGGTTAAGGCATATGCATGGTTAAGGCAAGTATTGTACAGCTTGCGGGGAACAGCACGCCTGCTTAAGGCCGCATTGTTAAGGTGTTTCCGGTGTGCTTTGCTTCCCCTATGCCCACCTTACCACGACCGCCATGTCCTCCCCCAGCCCCTCTTCTCCTCAATCAGTCCTCAGTCACATCACAGAACAAACTTTTTGGCCCCCTGGGAAAATGTTTGCAAGTATCCATGCCCTCTACTTTGACATACTGAATGGGCATCTGTCGTTGCAAACCTTTAAATACACTTTTACGTTTGTCCTGTGCCCTTAGACTTATCTGAAATATCACACACCTATTCTTGCTTCCATGAAAAAAAAACAATATTCAATGCTTGACCATTCCAAATAGAAATTATGTCAATAGAACACTGCTGTATATGAAAAATACTGCTGAGGGCATGTTATACCAAGCTTTCAATAAAGACTTGAGGGACGATCTGCAAACATTTTACCCTGGGTTAGCACCACAGAAGTGACCTTAACCAGCACAAAATGTATTTTGCTTTAGAGAGCACCCTTAACCCCTTCGGTGCTCATGACGGAACGGTTCCGTCATGAGCGTCGGTTGGCCTGTGCTCATGACAGAACCGTTCCATCATGAGTCCGTTGGCCCAATAGAACCTTCAGCACAGTGCGAAAATCCGCGCCGCGCTGAAGGGTTAAAGTAGTCCAAAGCCATGCGAAGCACAGTTTTGCATTACTAAGCGCCGAGGGGGGTGTTACATGGGTGGGTCATGGACGTTCCCATGCACACACCCATGCCTTTTGATGCAAAACCATATTTACAAAGATTTGTAGATAAGGTTTAGCACCAAAAGCAACGCAAAGCAGCACAGTCCCCTGTGAGGCTGCGCTGACATGTTCGACAGGGAGGAAGTAGGAGAGCACTATATCTAGAGAGATATGGCTCTCTCCTATCCTTTGCGCCGGCATTGATTTCAGCAGCCACACACCATGCACACACAAAAGCGCCATAGTGCTGGGTTTGTGCATGAGTTCAGCATGGATTTGTATAGTAGGGGTACAAACTCCTATGCCTAGACACGATGCAAAGCTTTTTCCACTTTGTATGTGTACTGCAAGTCAAGTCAAGTCAAGTCAAAAGATTTGTATAGCGCGCTACATACCCAGAGGGTCTCAAGGCGCTTGAAGAAGGGTGGGGAGTTACTTGTCGAATATCCACGTTTTGAGTTGCTTTCTGAATGCTAGGTGGTTCTGAGTAAGGCGAAGGTGAGTGGGAAGTGAGTTCCAAGTTTTAGCTGCTAGGTAGGAGAAGGATCTACCTCCCATGGTGGTTTTGTTGATGCGAGGTACAGTGGCAAGGGCTTGGTTGGAGGATCGTAGCTGGCGGGAGGGGGTGTAGAAGGATAGTCGTGTGTTGAGGCATTCGGGTCCGATTTCGTAGAGTGCTTTGTGTGCGTGGGTAAGGAGCCGGAAAGTGATCCTCTTATTGACGGGGAGCCAGTGGAGGTTTTTCAGGTGATCAGAGATGTGTTCTTTACGCGGGATGTCTAATATGAGCCAGGCTGAGGCGTTCTGGATGCGTTGTAGTTTTTTCTGGAGTTTTGCGGTGGTGCCGGCGTAGAGGGTGTTTCCGTAGTCCAGTCGGCTTGTGACCAGAGCGTGGGTGACTGTTTTTCTAGTTTCGGTAGGGATCCAGCGAAATGTTTTTTTGAGCATGCGAAGAATGTTGAAGCAAGATGAAGAAACGGCGTTGACTTGTCTGTTCATCGAGAGTGAGGAATCCAGGATGACGCCCAGGTTCCGTGCGTGGTCCGTCGGGATGGGTGCTTTTCCAAGGGCCTCTGGCCACCAAGAGTTGTCCCAGGCGGAGGGGGAGGTACCTAAGATGAGGACTTCTGTTTTGTCTGAGTTCAGTTTCAGACGGCTGTGCTTCATCCATTCGGCTACTTCTTTCATTCCTTCGTGTAGGTTGGTTTTGGCCGTGTTAGGGTCTCTGGTGAGTGATAGGATCAGTTGAGTGTCGTCGGCGTAGGAGATGATGTTGAGGTTATGTTGGCGTGCGATGGCCGCGAGGGGGCTCATGTAAACGTTGAAGAGGGTGGGACTGAGTGAGGACCCTTGAGGTACGCCGCAGATGACTTCAGTAGCCTCTGACTTGAATGGTGGAAGGCGGACTCTCTGGGTTCTTCCGGAGAGGAACGAGGTGATCCATTCCAGTGCTTTTCCTTGGATTCCGATGTTTTTGAGGCGCTGTAGAAGGGTGCTATGGCAGACTGTGTCGAAGGCTGCGGAGAGGTCGAGGAGGATGAGGGCGACTGTGTCTCCATTGTCCAGTAGAGTTCGAATGTCGTCTGTTGCTGCGATGAGGGCGGTTTCTGTGCTGTGCTTGGCTCGGAAGCCGGACTGTGAGGAGTCGAGGGATTTGTTTGTTTCGAGGAATGCGGCGAGCTGGTTGTTGACAGCTTTCTCGATGACTTTGGCCGGGAATGGAAGGAGTGAGATAGGGCGATAGTTTTTGAGTTCGTTGGGGTCAGCTGTGGGTTTCTTCAGGAGGGCGCTGAGTTCGGCATGTTTCCAGCTTTCCGGGAAGGTTGCGGAGTTGAGGGAGCAGTTGATGACGTCTCGGAGGTGCGGTGCAATAATGGAGTCTGCTTTGTTAAAGATGTGGTGAGGGCAAGGGTCAGTGGGGGATCCTGAGTGGATAGAGTTCATCAGACGGATGGTGTCCTCAGTGGAGATTGGCTTCCAGTCATTGAGGATGTTCAGGGGGGGTGGGGGTCCTGCAGGGGATTGGGTGGTTTGGTCTCCGGGTTGGTTGTCGAAGCTGTTGTGGATGTCTGCAATTTTGTTGTGGAAGAATGAGGCTAGGGAGTCGCAGAGGGCTTGAGAGGGGGTGATGTCGTTGGAGTTGGCTGAGGGGTTGGTAAATTCCTTGACGATGTTGAATAATTCCTTGCTGTTGTGGGCGTTGTTATCTAGACGGTCCTTGAAGGCTGCTTTCTTGGCATTTCAGATTAGTTGGTGGTGTATGCGGGTGGCGTTTTTGAAGGCGTCCTTGGTGCTGGTGGTTGGGTCTTTTTTCCAGGCCTTCTCGAGGGAGCGACAGAGTTTCTTGGATTTCTTAAGGTCATCGTTGAACCAGGAGGCCTTCTTGCTGCCTAGTTTGATTTGTCGTTTTTTCAGTGGTGCTAGGATGTCGGCGCTGTTGGATAACCATTGGGTGAGGTTGGTGGCTGCTTGGTCTGGGTTTGAGGAGTGGGCGGGGGGCTTTTGAAGAAGCGATGAGGAGATCTGGTTGATGGTGATTTTGTTCCAGTTTCTTTGCAGAGTGGGTTGGGGTGGTTGTTGGATGTGGGCTTGTTGTAGGTGAAGTGAACGCAGCTGTGGTCAGTCCAAAGGAGAGCTGTGGTGTGGCTTAAGGAAACATGTTTGCTGGAGGTGAAGATAGGGTCGAGTGTGTGACCTGCGATGTAGGTGGGGGTAGTGACAAGTTGTTTAAGTCCGAGGTTTGCGAGGTTGTCCAAAAGGGTGGTGGTGTTGTGGTCATTGTTCTCTTCAAGGTGAAAGTTGAGGTCTCCCAAAAGGATGTAGTCCTCGGAGGGGAGTGCGTGTGGAGTGATGAAGTCCGTGATGTCTTCACTAAACTGTGCGTGGTGTCCTGGTGGCCTGTAAAGGAGGGTGCCTCTGAGTGTGGTCTTGGGGTCGATGTGGATCTGGAAGTGAAGGTGTTCAGAGTTGGCGAGATTGACGTCTGAGCTGGTTGAGATGCGGATGGATTTCTTATGGACGATAGCGATGCCTCCTCCTGTGTGGCCGGTACGGTCCTTGCGAATGATCTTATAGCCTTCCGGGATGGCAATGGTGATGTCTGGGGCTGAGGAGGCATTCATCCATGTTTCTGTTAGGAAGGCGACGTCCGGAGAGATGGTGTCGAGTAGATTCCAGAGGTCAATGGCGTGTCTGTGGAACGAGCGGGTGTTGAGCAGGATGCATTGTAGGTGGTTGGGATCGGATATCTGTTGTGAGTTCGTAGATGTGGAGTTGTTCTTGGTGCCGTCGAACTTGCAGGAGTAGCAGGAAAAGGGTCCATGGGTGTGTCCAGGAGCAGTTTGGACGCAGTTGAGGGAGCGGCCGGGGTTGAGGGCTAGGAGGGTGGTGGCATCGTAAGTAATGCGGGAGGGGTGGACTTTACGAGGACCAGGGGCTCTGGCGCTGGGCGCGGTCCAGGCGCGGACGGGCGTAGACGGGCTTACCTTTGGCGCACCTTCGGCGTGTACGTAGCGCGTGGGCGCTGCGCGTGGGGGCATTGGCCATAAATGGATGGTGGGGGGGGCGGAGCGTGGGAGGGGCAGCAGCTGGGAGGAGGCGGTGGCGGGAGGAGGGGCGGACCAGGGGAAAAACAAAAACACAAAATGGAGGGTCAAAGGCGAGCACAGCCAGGGGCAGCAAATGCACAGCGTGAAAAGAGCCTTACACGCACAAATCAGCTGAAAAGTCTGAGTTACTGCCTCAGAGACGTCGCGCGGCTAATTAAATAAATAAGGCGACAGTGCGGCACATTTAAATAATTAAAGCGACAGTGCAGCGCAATTCAGAAAGTACAAATAAAATCGACAGTTCAGCGCTATGGAGCGACAGTGCAGCGCTAGCAATTAAATAAATGAAGGACAATGCAGCGTTAGGAGCTGAAATGCAGGAAAACAGAACGATACCAGCGTGTAGGTCAGCTGTAGCGTGGGGGAGCAACCGGACTGAATGAGGGTCCAGGCGGTCACAGTGCAGCACGTGTGCAAAGTTGGAAAAGCATGGAGAAATGAAAGCATTTTTCCTTGTGGCGCCTCCTTTGAAGGGACTTTAACTTTTGGCACAAAACCATGCATTAAAATCTTTGTAAATATAGTTTTGCATCAAAAGGCATGGGTGGTTCCATTAGAATGCCCATGTACCACCCATGTAACGCTACCTCAGAGCTAAGGAACGCTAAGCAAGCTTTGCGGTGCTTTGTGCTACTTTCGGGATGCTCTACAGCGGAAAACAAGTAAATAGCCCAAAAAACATTTTTTGCTGGTTTGCGTCACTTTTGTGGCGCTAACCCAGTTCAAAATGTTTGTAAATCTCCCCCTTAATCTCCCCATGCCTACCAAAAATGATTGTGTCGGTGATGTAACTGGTAAAGCGCTCCAATACCTTTGGATCAAGTTTGGGCTATAAAAAACTGCAAAAGAGAAAGGTAACTGGAAAAGCAGGGGGAGGCAATATCATGGGCATGAGTGCAGGGACACAAAAGGAAAAGGCAAGGTGATGTTTGAAAGGAAAAAAAGCAGACCAGCAGCCAAAGTGCAATCACAATTGAAATTGAAATTGAAATTGAAAGGCTCTTATATAGCGCATGGCTACTCGGAAGCATCCCAGCGCTTGAAGGGTGATGTAGAAATTAAAAGATGGGGAAGACTGGTTTATGGCCATGGAAACAATGCTGTTTTTAGTTGTTTTCGGAACACCAGCAAGCTGGGTTCTAAGCGAAGTGATAGCGGTAGGGCATTCCACAGTTTTGCTGCATTTCGGGAGAAAAGGCGGTCCCCAGACCAGGCTTTGTTGGTCCTGGGTGTTATAAGGAGATTTTGATGGTTAGAGCGAAGGTGCCTAAAAGGAATGTATGGTCTGATCATATCCTTCAGAATGGGGGGGCCGTTTCCATAGAGAGTCCTATGGACCAGACAAAGAGTCTTAAAATGGATTCGCTCCTTTATTGGGAGCCAATGTAAGGCCCTTAATGCAGGGGCTGCGGTGGTACGACGGCTGGTTCCGGTGAGTAGCCTTGCTGCGGAATTTTGAGCTATCTGCAGTTGACGGATGACTGAGGTGGGGGCTCCTAAGTAGAGAGCATTCCCATAGTCCAGCCTGGATAGAATGAGGGACTGGACTATGGTTTTCTTCGCAGTTTCCGGTAGCTGGGGAAGAATTTTCCGGATGGTTTTTATTAGACCGAAGCACGTAGCCACTGTCTTTTTTGCCTGGGTTTTAAAAGAGAGCTCCGTGTCGAGCCAAAACCCTAGGCTTTTTATCTCCGTTTTGGGGGTGGGTCCAGGTCCCATGCAGGAGGGCCACATAGAGGGGGTGTTAAAGGTGGCCTTTCTTCCGAGTAGCATCAGCTCGGTTTTTCCTCCATTCAGTTTTAGATGGGAGGCATCCATCCCTTCTGCGACTTCACCCAGGCAGCTACAAAGATTGTTCTGAGGGGAGTCTGTCTGGGTGAGGGAGACTACTAGCTGGGTGTCATCAGCGTAGCTCACCAGTTGGATTCGGAAGGGGGCTACTACCTCTGCCAAGGGGGCCATGTACACATTAAACAGTGTGGGGCTAAGGGAAGAGCCCTGTGGCACCCCACACTGTAATGGTATATGTAATTAGTAGTTAAATAATCATTTAAACACTAAATAGGATTACTCTAAAAACACACATGTGCAGAAAGTACAGCATGGAAACACTGAGCAGAGGTTGGTGTGAAAGTAGACGATTTCTTCAAAAATCTGGTGCACACTCTCTTAGTTTGTGCACACTTTTACATATGTTCACGACCAGAAGATATCAAATCAACCTTTCAGAGACGTGTTGTCTGTATGAGCTTGTTGCTTCCTCCAAGGTGTGAGAGGCTTCCAGAGTGCTTGCCTCAGTTTACAGTTTACAAGGATCAAAATGATGGATTGAGCAGGTGGAGAGGAGACCATGAAAACAAACTTCACTAAAGGGAGAGACACTAAGAGTGAGACACACTCTGCCAGTAAATATAGAACATCCATCAGAAGAAGGGAGCCCATCATCTCACTGCTCCAAAATGAGCCGCGAGCCATGGTTTGCTGAACCTCAATGCATTCTCTTTCATCCGCTGGGTATGTCTGAAGATGGATGTTAGGAGGAGTGTGATAGAAGCAATGCCATTTTTTGGAAATAGGACAGGGCCCCTGCAATTAGAATGAAAGAATCCAGACAGGGAAAATACTGCTTGGAAAAGTGGAAACACCGGGCACGGTGTGTTTTACTTTAGGCTGGCATGTCAACTCTAGACTACGTTAATTACTCAATCAGTGAAAACACACATTCCAAATCAGAATAAGTATAAACAGTTTCCTGTTTTCTTATTAATATTCTAATATAGTTTTTTGTAGATTTTTTTTATTTTTAAATCATGTATGGATAAAGATAAATATATTTACATTCTTAATACTAAATTATGAACCACATGTATTCTCTCTCTTTGACAGTTGGTACATTTCATATGCTATCATGAATCTGTGTTTCAAGTAGCGAGATTGTCATAATTTCAATTCATTTGTACACACATAATTTTTTTCTCTTTTTTCAACTTTAGTCAAAAGAAGTGTATATTAAAACCCATAAATCACGTTAAACTTTATGCACAGAGACTGGCGGCTTGTTTACAAACAACGTGTTTCTGCTAGGCCTTCGTCAGGACTCCGTCACAGTGGTTACTACTCAAGAAGGAAACATGATTATAGTCTAGAGTTTAGATGCCCATTTGGATAGATCAAAAAATATATACTACAATACTAGGTACCCAATTGATAAACAGATCTAGTCAGAGGTTTCTTTCCTTGAGTCAGTATCAGACAACAACAGTTTATTACAGTTACATGCAGTTAAAAATTAGACTTACAACATTCTCAAAGACAAAGTCCCCATATTATCAGTATGAGGTATAAAGAGATAGAAACAAAGAAAAATAGAAGCAATGCCAAACAGAAGTGGTAAGCAGAAGCAAAGTACAGTACCAACAACAATGTAAGTTCTCTTCAATACTCATGAGTGTTGATTCAGTTGTGAACTTAGTGCTTGTTGAATTCGTAACTGATTTTCCACATAAACTCCAGTACACTGGGAAATTGAGGACCAAGGACCACACCACAGACCTCATGAGCAGCCAGGGCACCAGCTTAGAGATCATTAGCTTTAACCAAAAGAAGATGTGGTGGTGGAAATCAACAATCTTCACACAGTAGAAGGCACAAGTTGCAGCTGCCAGCCCATACTTGAATCTGATAAAGAATTAGAGCAACTTTACCCATACCACCTTCTTCCGGGCTTATCCGAGTATTACAAGCTTTTCCTCACATAAGAAAGTGATAACAACAGCAGGAGATCCCAAGAGCAATACAAATAAGGTCAGATGTGTTCAGTTGTCTGTCTTTAGCCCAATCCACAGATTGACAGCCACAATGAATGCACCAGAAAGTACTCCAATCGTGCCTACTGTCAACACGATTATCAACATTTCTGTAGTGAATGAATACTCCATTTTGCTTGATCTTTGGCACCTTCACAGACTTCAGTGAAGCTCTCACTAGATGAAGTTTATGAGAGTCATGGACAGGGAAACTTTAAAAGGATTCATAAAACCTGAGGCAGTGCCAAATGTACATCATCACTTATAATCATTCTTCTCATAAGGGTGTGGCATTGGATCAATGCAAATCTGACAGGTTGTATGTTCCTCTTTGTTCAGAGAAGCAGAGGATGAATCTATTAATAGAAATATGTATTTGAAGAGATCTCTGTTATGTCCAGGTTATGTACGCTTTAGGGTTCGCCCCTAAATGCTGAGCGCCTGACCATCTAACCCACCTTGTGCATAGGGGCTGAATCTGGTTGCTGCTCTCTCTCACCATGCACCATCATTCATGCAAACAAATAAAAGATGCTGTTTAATGGATACGGGCCACTTCATCTAAATTGATCAGCGTGCACTCATATGGCACAATGCAACACAAAAGGCAGGACCTTCTTAATATACAATATAATGGTTCTCTTGTGCAACACAAAAGCACTATTGTGCCACTGTTTTAAAATAATCAATGCATACAAATTGTAGTTTTAATAAAGACATAAAAACAGCAAAGTAAGTGCAAGTGAAAAAAGTACTTGGTGCACTCTTGAGGGATGATACACATTTTGTGAGTAAAGTCATCAGTGCGCGTATAACATGGTGAATACAAACATGGCTCATATAATTATGGCACAGAATATTTTTGGGTCTGTGGGATAGGACGCTAATGTTCACTTACCCTACTGCATCACATTTGTGGTCAAGAAATCACATTATTATTGATCAGTGGGGGATATTTACAGAAAAAATGTAAGTTCTTCATCATTATTTTGTCCGTGTGGAAAGTTGAGTTGAACTCTAGAGTATGCTTGCTCCACAATAGTCTCAATATTTTTCTCAATTACCACCTCTCTCATTGTGCACTATCTTGTCAAAAGCCAAAAAAATAGCTGAGATCAGGATCTTGATTATATAATTTCTTACAATGCCTGGCTACTGTGTAAGTTACATCTGCCTTTCTTATAGTTCTTAAATGTTCAAGAATACACTTGAGCATATGGAAATGTTACTACCCACGTACAACAAATCACACATTTCAGCATATATAGAGTAGTCATGGAACATGTTATGACCTTAGAAAATGGTGTTTCTCCTCCTGCAAGGTAAGTTATAACTCTTACAGTTATTACTGGCTTTAGATTTCACAAATCTGTAGAAACCCTTCCTGAGGCTCAACCAATTACCATTAATTGAGCAACTTAAATAACTTGAAACCACAGTGTCTTTAAAAAGTTTGGATTGGCTGCATGCGATAGTAAGGTGCAGGCCTAGCTCAATCCTATGACTAGGTCTGCCTTCATCAGCTTGGACATTGTTTTGTAAGTGCAAATCTCATTCTATTACTGTCCTTCTTGGGTAACATGGTAAACAAGCATTGCTTCCTAGTTATGGTTGCTTCTTTCTCTTTAGCCTTCTCGAGGTCAATTTGTGGATTTCCCCCCATTTTCTGTGTGATCTCTGATACTGTTGCATATCCTTCTGCACTATTTCAATTTCGGTTAGCTCTAAGGAGCTCCCCATTGCGATGCTCCTTTTGAGCCTTATGGGGGTGATAACTTTTTGCTTGAAGAGTGCAGTTTCCTGCTTTGCCCTTGCGAATAAACCCAGAACCAATGTCTCATCTAGTATTGTGAATTTGATGCCAAAATATTCCACCTCATCATTACTTATCCTGGAAATAAAGAAAAATCAAAATCAGCAACAGTAACAATGGAGCATTAGTTGTTGACGAGTTACCCAAGAAGTTTAGGAACATTTACTGGTCTCTAACCACTCTCTTTTCTATATTTTTGGACCCAGAATAATATTCTGATAAATTTAAAAAAAGCTGGCACAGTTACAGAGTAAGCTGTAGTGTACACATTTAAATATATTGCATCACCCTTAAGAACTGAGCAGAATGCAATACATAATGTCTTTGTTGAAGTCATAAGTGATGTAATCACTGATTTCCCTTATGATGTCGTTACTGATGTCACTAATGATGTAAATAATTATGTCATGTGTGATGTCATAGGTAGCTCAAGCGGATGGTGCAGGGTATGGTTCAAACACTCAGGTCAACAGAGTTGTCATGAGTTATGTAATAAATGTTGTTAGTTATGAGGTCATCAACGATGTTGTCTGTGATACATTTGAAATGCAAGGGAGATGTGATATTTATGGTTTGCACCCTGAATAATAACTGGTGAATTTAATTGGTTTGACGAATTTGGGTCAGATCCATGAATCACTTTTAACTGTGCTTTTTTTGAGTGGATTTTTCAAAAACAGATTTTTCTTTAAAATAAGGATTACCGTGTAATTTTTGACTTGTGATAATATACCTTTCAAAATCAGCATTATTTTATCTGATTGTTAATAGAGTGAATGCTGCATGATTTTGCTTTTGGACCTGAATTTGACACCCACTAGATAAGTGTGCCATTCCCTCCATTGGAGTGTTCAAAATCCTAAGGGTAGTATTGTGGGGGTGTTCTTATCCATGTGGCTTAACCCCTAGCGTTTTTGTCTAGGTGTATACTGGTGTCCCTTATTTTTCTATTATGTTTGGCAGTTTTGTATAGTGCAAGTATCAGCGCCCTTTATATGAGCACCAGTTGCATTAAATATGTACACATTCATTTTGTTAGGCACAGGGAGATTACGTGATTTCCCAGATTCACAGAATGTTGAGCGTCCCTGCCAAGACTCGAACCCGGTTCCCCAGCTTCGAGGTTGAACAATCTAGCTGTTAAGCCACATCCTCCAATGTTAGTTGTGCAGGAGGAAGACAGTGACATCCTTACTGTGTGCTCAGAGCTGAATTGAACACCCTCTACTTATGTATGCCATTGTCCCTATGTGTGTGTGGATATGAATAAGACTACCCTTGACTGGAAGTCTGAGTGACTGGCAGCGTCCATGAGCTTGTATCGGATACCTGATTGTGTGCTTGGAACTGAACTGAACACCCACTATGTTAGCATGTCATTTCCTCACTGTGTAAGTGCATATCCCTGATAGAATCCCAGAGTGTGTGTCAGAGTAAGTGCTGATACCCATGAGCTTGGATGATCATTTGCATCCCCGTTGCAGGAGAGTGTGGGCTATTGGGAACGAGGAGAGGATCGTTTGCAGTCAGAATTATTTGCACCAGCCCTAATATGTTTGTGTATTAAGCGGTGGCGAAATTTCTAGGCAGGGCATGGACGATTAGAGCCCGATTGCTGAAAGCATAATATATTAGTTAAACCTTGTAGGCCAAGTATCCTTATCAACTGTTGTGTAATAATATCACCCACATTTTGTATTGGTAATGGAATGATTTTATTTATGTATTTTATGAATCTTTGTAATCTGGATTTTAATCTGGTTTTATCTATTGAATTTTATACATGTACTTTCATATATATGGAATATGCTTTTATGATAATCGTCGAATTAAGCTTGCCTGACTTGACTTGTGCTTTGCTTCTAACTGGACACAAACTACCTACATTTGCCATTTCCTCAATGGACATGTGCATGCCCCAGAGTGTTACCTTGAATATGTGTCTGAGAGAGTGCTACAGTCTGTGAGCTTGGATCAGAATTGGACGCCTACTGCATAAATTAGAGCTTGAACTTGAGTTGCACACCCAATATCGAAGCATGTCATTTTCTTCATGGCTGTGTGAATATCCCTCAGCATACCCCTGAGTCGGAGTGAGTGTTACTTTTCTTGATTTTGGATGTAAATTGGAGACCCTACATGTGATTGTGTGGTTGGATCTGAAAGAAACGCCCACCACCTCAGGGGATAATGTCCTCTATGTGTGTGTTCAGATTCCTGACATTGTCAACAGGAGTGTGTTATATCACTGCTTCTTACCCCCTGTGAGAAGTCTGAGTGTGTACTAATGTCCCTCACTTTTCATTTAACTAATTTAGAGGCAGGTGTATAAATCTTTTTTGCAGTTGCAAATGGGCCGATTTGAAGAAAAAAGCATATTGCTATGTATAAATCCAAATCTGCGATTCGGGGACACGTTATCGAATCACATTTTGGAGTTGCAAATACATACTGATTCGGTATTTGGAAGCTTTGTGTTTAGGGAGTGCATTTCCAAATAGCAAATCTAAATGGGATGATTTATTGTTTTCCTACGGAATACAAACACCGCGAAGAAAGTGGTAACCCATTCTCAAATGGGAAGGGGTCCCCATGGACCCCATCCTCTTGTAGAATGTTAGAATAAATATTATTTAAGAGCAGGCGTGGTCCAACAGACTGCTTTCTGCACTTAACAAATGAAACATGCATGCTTCATTTTCGAGCATTCAAGTTCCTGAATTTGGCCTGAGTGCTTGTGTGGGTGAGTATCGAAGTGCGTAAACCTAGACCAGAGAAGGCCTTCCTTCTCACCGTACGTTTGCTGCAATTGGAGTGCCCAAATCCCTAAGTGTGGCACTGAGTACTTATGTTTGTGAGTAAAGGTGTGTGCTTCAACTTGGTCTTGCATGGGATGCTATCCCCCTCATTGTACTTTTGCTTTATTGGAGCATTTCCTGAAATCCTTCAGTGTGGTCTTGTGTGGTGATGTGAGTGAGTGGAGGTTTGTGCGTATACCTAGGCCTGTGTGGTATTCCCTCAGCCTCATTGTTCACTTACTACCATTGGAGCCTTCAAATTGCTGAGAGTGGCCCTGGGTGCTAACGTGGGTAAATGCATAAACCTGGACCTGTGTGAGACGTTCTCCACCAGCTTGAGTATTTGCTGCCATTGTAGTGCTCAAGTGTGGCCCTGGGTGCTTGTGCTGGAGAGTGGATGTAAATGTAAACTTTTAACTTCAATGGACACCTTCTGGCTCATTGCACATTTTCTGTAGTTGGAGTGCCCTCAAATCCCCTTTTGTGGCTCTAGGTGGTAATAGGTGAGTGGGTGTTTGTCCATAAACCTTGACCAGCCTGGGTACCCTTCACCTCAATATACCTTTGCTAGTGTTGGGGAACACAAACTCCAAAGTTGGCACTGGGGAAGCAGAGATTCTCATCTAGATTTTCCTTACCAATCTCCAGAATCCCAGGTCTGGTTGACTGGATCTTTTTTCCCTGTCATAGAAGCGTAAAGGAAAGATTTTCTAATTCATAGCTCAATAAAATTTTCAATCCAATTCAATTAGACTCAAAGGACAACTAACCATGAACTGAAGTTTTGAAGATTTATTACAAACCCAAGAATAATTGAACATACAGACATCTCAGCAAAAGATTCAAGAAATGGACTGGCACTAATACAAAAGTAATCCTACGCAAGAGTCTCAACCGACTCAAAATAAAAATCAGGGTTAACTCAAGAATCATTAGACACACCATTACCGGCAAAGTAGAAATTGTGACTGTATTTACAAAAAGAAAGAATCTGGTTAGACTGTCCCTACACTAACTCTAAGATGACATCCCTACTTAGCATACCTCCCAGGCGAGAGAAAAGGTGTCAGCCGTGAAGACTTCCTAAGAAGTACATTCACTCCCAATAGGTGACTTCAAATACTGAGCTTGTTCTAAGATGCTCCTTGCTGCACCTTACTCTGCCTCAAGTTCACAACTATCTACATCTTGCCTTTCCAAGCCCACTTCCTAACTACTAGGCTAATGTCTACTCTCTGCTCCGGAATGACACTCCATCCTTGGGTGCTGTCCCTAATACAAAACCCCCAAAACAGTTGACATGCCTTCAGACACGCTCCTCTGGCAGGTGCAGCTCCACGGAGATTTCCACTATGGCACCTCTCCATCCAGCGTCCGTTGGAGTGTCCTTGGGTCCCAGGCACCTTCTGCGCTGAATGTTGCACCCCCAAATTATTTGGCAGCATCTCTGCGCTCGCGCTTACTATCCTAACGTCTAAACAATGGACTTTTCTACCTAACGAGCCTTGTGGCCTTGCATCTGCAAGCTGAAATACGTGAGACCATCCCTGCAACATTCGAAATTACAATTTAATATTCGCTGAGGGCAGCCTTTCCCAGACGAAATAAATCATTTCTTTCCGACTAAGGCTAACCAAAGAAAAATACAGTTAGACCTCTACAGGCTTCAACATGTCCCAGGTCTTTGCACTTTTAAATGCATTTCTAACATTAACATGACATTACATTTCACCACTTTTACATTAATTCTACAAGGAATATCTTTCACATTAAACTCTATGTTGTTGTTGTATGACTTTATTCGATACAATTATCATAAAAGTGTACACAGTTCCTTCATCTCTTTAAAAAGACATTAAATGTAATCAAAAAGAGAGTATCGCTTGGCCATACATACAATACAATGGAGTTAGAAAACAGGGTATAGAAGTTATAAAAGACCGTTAAAAAGTTAAACAAATTTAAAAACAATTTATATACAATAAAAACCGCAACATTGAGGAACGTTGCTGGAACTCCATTATCTACTGATTGCTCGCCCTGAGGAGCTTGTATCTAATTAACCAGGCACATCCCAAGTATTTTGCTGTCCCACAGATTACACTGGGGACGGAAGTGTCTGCTGTGAGAATACGCAGTGCCTCCCTGTAGTTTGCAGACCCCAGATTGGAACACACAGGTTTCAACCATCTTCTTCTCACCTGGCTATATAGTGGACATGCAAAGAGGAAATGGGGGATGGATTCAGTGGGAAAAGGACAGCCGGGACACCCGCTAACCCTCTCCCTCACGTTTTTCCACCCCGCTGTAAAGTCGTTCAAAGGGAGTGTGCCAGACCTCAGCTTCAGGTACAGTACCCTGTCTCTCGGGGATTCGATGAAATCTAGAAAGGGTTCCAGTTTGGGGGTCGGCTTGAAGTCTAGAAACTTCGTCGTCAGAGAGCTGTGTTTCATATTTCGTGTGACTTTGTTGGACACTCACTCCCAATAGGCCTTCTTGACTACTCGCTTTGGTGGAGGGGTCTGGCTATCCCAGGCATCTGCCAAACCAATAGCCCCCATCAACTGTTTCAATTTGGATAACCAGGGTATTTTGTTACCTGTGTCTAGGCGGACCAATTCAGTCAGACCAGAGGCATAGTTGCACAATTCTGGAGTCCTTTTGAGGCGTACCCAGAATAGGAGAGGGCGCAACCTAGCTATATCCCTTATTGAATGTTTCCCAAGGTCGTGTAGGAGAGGGACCAGAGGGGTCGATGGAGAAAGCGATACCAGGTCCCTGTAGAACTTGTTCTCCGATCTTACTAGCTCCATTAAGTTCTCAAAGGCCCACAATTCTGCCCCATATAGGGACGAAGGCAAGGCATTCCCCTCATAGGGCATGAAGGCAGGGGCGACAGGTTAGCTGTGGGAGAGGAGCTGGTGTCTTGCAATAGCCCCCGACACTCGTTTATGGTTAAGTTGCATCTTTGTCAGATGGGAGTTCCATTTCATCAAGTTGTTGACCCGTACACCCAGATAGTCGAAAGCTTCGACTAATTCTAGAGGGGAGTCATCCAACTTGATACTGTTTCTAAAATGCTTGGATGGGGCCAGAGCCATTAGCTTGTTTTTTTTTTTTTTAATTTTTTTTTTTTGTTGCAAAACATAAATAGTATCAGTATCATCATCAGTCACATAAACATATACATTCGTAGGGTCTCTTCAGAACACAAAGTAAATGGGAAACGGTAGGCATTGTGACATTACCCCGCAGTTACGTTGTGAACTCGGTGAGCTGAGTGACTTGATGAAAAGGAACATACATGTAGCGTAAAAATTACAGTTTGCGTTTTATGTTTTTTCTTGTGCTTCGAACAATAGTGAACTTAAACCAGAAAAAGTGCACACATAAATCGGCATGTCACTGAGGTAGTTTCGACAGTATCAAGCATCACAGTCTTCCTATATAGGGACCAATCAAACATTCCTACGCCCCTCGCCCCACTCCATCCCCCCCCTACCAAACTCCTAGCGCGAATCCATCCCGCTCTTGTGTATGTCGCCCAGCAATTACCCCCATACCCAATCAGTGGTCTTCTTCACTCTCAGATCCCTCAAGATCTTCCTCATCCAGTGGCTCACATATGTCCCCCCTATAGGAGTTCCAAGGCTGCCAGACCCCATTCCATTTACGCGGATTATCCCTCAGTTTATACACCGCCCTTTCAGTCAGCATGAGCATGTCCATGTTTCGGATCCACTGAGCCAGCGTGGGGAGATCAGCCGACCCCCACTTCTGCGCTATATCCTGTTTTGCCGTCACCAGCCCCACTGTAGTCCACGTTCTCGCATAAAAGGTGAGGTCAGTCGGCCCCCAGACATTCAGCAGGCACATCCGCGGGTCTAGAGCAAGTGAGGTGTTTAGTGTTTGGGCTATGGTGCGCAAAACTCGTTGCCAATTGCTAACAATCAGTGGACATTCCCAGATCGTGTGTATAAACGAGCCTTCTGCCCCGCAACCCCTGAGACAATAAGGATGATCTGCCCTGTGCAGTTTATGTAGTGTCGTGCGAGTGTAGTAAATCCTATGCAGAATCTTTAACTGTACCAGGCGGAATTTGGAAGATATGCCTGCTTCACGTGGGGACGCCATGGCTGCGTTCCACTCGGTCTCGTCTAGATCTCCTACCTCCAGCATCCCCAGTGGGTCAGGCATATTATTAATCAATTTGCGGTATGTCATCGATGTCGCCCCTTCCTGTAGGTAGTCAGTGAGTAGACGGTCTTCTAGAGGGGAGGATTCTGGTGGGGATGTGTCTGGCGGAATCGCCGCTTGTAGGGCGTGTCTAACCTGTATGTACCTGTAAAGCTCAGTATCCCCCAACTCATATTGCTCCTGCAGAGTCTCAATAGGAACCACTCCCTCCCTCGTCCACAGGTCCCCCACAGTTGAGATCCCGATGTTGTCCCACTGCGTAAAGCCCTTGGAGCGCCGCAGGTGGCCCAATGCTTTCGTGTCCCACAGAGGCGTAAGTTTTGTGATGATCCCATCCCATTTCAATTTCGCTTGTGCCTTGTACCATAGACGAACAGTATGTTTCGTGGGCCCAGTGAGTTTTGCCGCCATACCGCGGTGGTACAGTGGGGCCAACAAACTGTTCGTACCCAGTTGTGCCCTGTCTGCTTTAAACGCTGGGTCCTCTTGCGGGGCGTGTATCCACTGATTAAGGATTTTAAGCTGGGCCGCCCAGTAGTACAGCTGTATGTTGGGCAGCGCAATGCCTCCGTCGTACCACCCCTTATTCAATTTTATGTGCGAGATCCAGGCTGGCTGGTTTCCCCAGAGCAGGCCTGTGATCTGTGCCGTTATTTTTTGGAGGAAGCTATCCGGTACCAAATGTGGAGTATTTTCAAGAACGTACAGGAAGCGCGGCAGAGCCATCATTTTAAAGAGCGCTGCCCTTCCCAGTAGTGTTAAGGGGAGTTCTTTCCAATGTTGCACATCACTACGGAGGCGGAGCAAGGGAGGCTGCAAATTAAGTCGTGCGAACCCTGCCTCGTCTCGGGTAATATGGATCCCCAGATACTTAAAAGAAGTGTGCGCTAGCTCTAGTGGACAGGAATCCGGGAGTGGCGGGAGTGGTCCCCGTAGCTCAAAAATTATTGACTTCGCCCAGTTAATGGTGTAGCCCGAGACTCGCCCATGTGCAGTACAGATAGCCAGGAGGTTAGGAAGGCTGTCCTCCAGGTCAGTAAGGTATATCAGCATGTCGTCCGCGTATAGGGACACTCTATCCTCCCACTGCGGGGTCCATTGGATCCCTTTCAGGAGCTGCGTGGTGCGAATAGTAACCGCCAGCGGTTCCAAAACCAGGGCGAAAAGGAGGGGTGAAAGCGGACACCCCTGTCGCGTGCCACGGCCTAGATGTATGGTTCTGGAAATGTGGCCGTTAGCCACCACTCTGGCTACGGGGTCTCTGTAAAGCATGCGTATCCAGGAGATAAACACCGGGCCAAAACCCATACGTGCGAGCACTGCAAAAAGATAGTTCCACTCCACCATGTCAAATGCCATCTTGGCGTC
Organism: Lissotriton vulgaris; assembly: GCF_964263255.1. Lineage (NCBI taxonomy): Eukaryota > Metazoa > Chordata > Amphibia > Caudata > Salamandridae > Lissotriton > Lissotriton vulgaris. The sequence goes on from NC_141699.1 coordinate 1,056,487,744, forward strand.
TAGTGAAAGGATCGCGGCCGGTTCCCTTAATAGCGGGAGTCGCGCCACTACTCCATGCACCCTGCGGAGGTTTAAGGCGGTACTCCGGTGTGGCATGAAGCCGGATTGGTCTGGGTGAATCAATTGTGTTAAACACGGCAGGAGCCTATTCGCCAACACCTTAGCGATAATTTTAGCCTCTGGGTTCAGAAGAGAAATAGGTCTATACGACGAGCATTCACTGGGGGGTTTACCAGGTTTCGGTATGGCTACAATAGTTGCCATCCGTTGATCCGGCGGCAGTATTCCCTTCAACCTACATTCTTCATACATGTGAAGTAGGGGTGTACTCAGGGACTCTGTCATAAGTTTAAACCATTCAATGGGAATTCCATTGGAGCCCATGGCCTTACCCGGATGAAGGGCGCCAGTGACTAGTTGAATCTCTTCAACCGTCAAGGGCGCGTCGATGTCCCTTGACGCCTCTTCCGTCAATTTCGGCAGGGGAACATGCTCAAGGGCAACACGGACCTCATCCTCCCCCACCACCGTCGTTGGGGTGTACACTTCATTAAAATAGTCAGCAAGGACCTCCACTATCTCGCCAGGGCGGGTGTGAATGATGCCGCACGAGTCAGTGAGCTGTAGGATGTTCCTCCCTCCCCCCTGCCTCTTGTCTAACCATGCCAAAAGTTTACTAGCCTTGTCCCCGATGTCGTAGACCCTGTGTTGTGTCGCCGCAATGTCCGACACCGTAATCCTCCTTAAGTGGTCGGTGAGGCGACGCTGATGGACCTGTAGATCGTGGAGCGTGTCGTCCGAAGGACTTGCCATATGGGCGGTGTTGGCCCTCTCGAGGCCCAACTCCAAGTCCGATGCCTCCCTCCTGTGTACCTTTTTATGGTTCGCAACAACGGCAATGGCCTGGCCCCTAAACACGGTCTTGTATGCTTCCCATAACGTAGAGGGGGAGTCTACCGAGGACCGATTCTCCTCAAAGTAAAGCCGTGTAGCCTTCTTCAGGTCCTTGCTGATCTGGGGGACTTTAAGATAACCAGGGAAGACCGGGAACAGCCTCTGTTGTTTAGTGTCTGTGGTAGTGATCGTCAGGGTGAGCGGAGAGTGATCCGAGATGCCCCTCGGCTGTATACTTGTCTCGGCCACCGTAAGATGCCCGTTGCCTAATGTGAAGAAGTAGTCTATCCTAGAGAGACTGTTATGTGTGGCCGAATAATATGAGTATTGCTGTTGGCTAGGATGTAATGTGCGCCATATGACCACCAATCCCTGTGCATCTAGAAATGTCTGGAGCCTCCTGGGCCCTTGTATGTGTGTGCGGGGGGGAAACCGGTCGAGGGTGTCTGTGAGTGCCATGTTGAAGTCCCCACCTATGAGTTGGTCCCCATCAGGGAGGTCCAACAAGAATCTACCGAGGTCCGGCAAGGCCTCAGAATGTAGTGCTGGTGGTATGTATACTGAGACTACGTTTAACAGTTTCCCCTCCCACTGGCCATGAACTGCCGCAAAGCGGCCATGGGCATCGACCGCTGTTGATTTCACAATAAATTGGGAGGATTTCTTCTGCAAGATACCCGTGCCACGGGACCCTGAAGTGAATTCTGCATGCACTATCATGTGATAGCCTCTCCTGTCTAGGGCCTTCGTGGCCGCCCCCGTCAAGTGTGTTTCCTGTAGGAGAATGAGAGCAGGCCCCTGTCTTCTAATTCCCTGTAGCACCAGCCCCCTCTTGATCTTATCCCCTAGACCTCTGACGTTCCATGACATGACGAGCAGAGGGCTCGGTGTGGTGCGACTAATCGTTCCAGCCATAAGAAAAACGGTGAACCATTATGAAGCCTCTTCGCCGTAGGCGAGGTGGCATGCGGAGGCAGATGTAGGGCAAGTGTGACTCTATCCAACATTCCATTCCCTCATCGCCCCAAATAGACCAGATGCTCTCAGTTGCGTGAAACATGCCAATATACATACGTGTGCTTAGAACAAGAACTTGCAGGACCAAGGGGTCCCGTAGTGCAAACTTACCCAACTCCCACTCCCCCCCCCTCCCTGCCCCCCTGCTGCACGGACTCAAAACTGCCCGCCCCCCCAACTGAGCAGAGTGCATACCCCATCCCCCAAACAGTGTACTTGCGCGTTGGGGTGAGGGACTCTCCGCTGCCGGCAGCCTCTCATTCACACCCCCGGAGGCCCTTCACCCAGTGTCCAATGGCGGGAAGCGCTTACGCAGCATTAAAGTGTCAATAACAAAAGAGTATCAGATGGTCATTGTTCCTCGAACTCTTCCTGGCCGCCTTCTGCTCCCAAAGAATCACTGTTATCTGGTCCCCCTCCCGAAGCCTGGGAGTCCTGGCGGTGGCCTCCAGTTCGGTCCTTCTTGGGTCGATTCGTCCGTCTCTGGTTCTGTCCCGGTCTCCAGCCTTCCAACCATTCTTGCACGTTTTCAGGGTTGTCGAAGAACCACGTTTTGTTCTCCGCTACCACCCTCAGTCTTGCGGGAAAGAGCATGGAATACGGTAGCTCTCTGGACCTCAGTTCTTTTTTCACCTCATAGAACGTTTGTCGCCGACGGGCGACCTCCGCTGTGTAGTCGGGGAAAATGGCGACAGTAGCGTTCTGAATCTTAAGAGGAGGAGAGGTTCTGGCCGCCTGCAAGATGGCATCCCGGTCACGGAAATTAAACAAACGAACCACTATGGGCCGTGGAGCTGCCCCCGGTTTTGGTTGACCTCCCGGCACCCGATGGGCCCTTTCCACTGAAAAAAAGTTAGACAGCCCTTTTGGCTTCAGTTCATCCGTGATCAGGCTCTCCACAAAAAGGTCCATGGCCTTTACACCTTCTGATTCGGGCACCCCAATAATGCGGATGTTGTTCCACCTCGAACGTCCTTCCTGTTCATCCAGTTTCTCCCGGAGCATTCTATTGTCCTGCGCCATCTTCCCCATTTCCCGTTGAAGTTCGGAGACGTCCTCCACTAGAGATTTTGTGACCACCTCCATGTTCTTGACTTTCTCCGACATTTTGTGGAGGTCCACCCTGAGTAGGGTGACATCCGTGGAGATTGCGCCCACAGTCGTTTGTAGCTGGGCTAGAGCGTGCATGACATAATCTAATGTCGCCTTCTTCCCCCCTGGGGTTTCGGTCGTCTTCCCTCCCAGGTCTTTCCCCGCTGGGGAGACGGTTGACTTGTCGGAGGTATATCGTTCGATGCGGGTCTGTGTGGCGCCGCCCTTGGGACCTTTCCCCGCCATGCCGCTGATTGTCGTGCTCCTCGTGCCCCTACGCTCCAGGATGTGTGGAGTGGTGTGGACACCCTGCCCAGACCAACTTGACAAAGATCAGGTCTTAGTAGGGTGAACCAGAGGGCGAAAAGCGTCGATAATTGCCAGGTGCGTAGCGTCTTCTTCGATTTAGAAAATGGCGGACGCCCCCCTCGTCACCGGTTCCTTGACTTTCGGTGCCGCTCGTGTCAACCGCAGGGACGGTCGGAACGCCAGCGACAGTGCTGTTGTCCACCACACCCCCAAGGTCCGTGCGTTTCGTTGCGTCCGACCGTACGGTGTGCACTCGTTCTGTCGTCTCCTGCGCCCTACGGGCACTTCCGGTCCAGGTCCCCAGGTCCGCCTGTACTTCCTGCTGGGCCGCTCAACCAGGGGAGGTCCCGGCTTAGGAGGTCGGGGTAGGCCGATTCGCGTCTCCGACGTATCTCGGTCATCAGACATCGGATCTTGTCGCCGCTTGTCGCTGCTTACTCCACCCGGTCCTGGGCTCAGGTACCCTCCTGTAGGGCTTAAAAGATGTGACGGATTATATGTCGGATTGACGAAGAGGCCGCTTCAGCTGCGGAGCTCGTCCCTTATGCTGCCGCCATGATCGGCTGCTAGCCACGCCCCCCATTAGCTTGGTTTTGGTTGTATTTATACACAAGCCTCTGGACTTACAAAACTGGCTGAACCGATCCAGCAGTGTTTGGAGTCCCATCGGGCTTTTAGAGATCAGAAGGGTATTGTCTGCAAAGAGCAGCGTGGGCGTTTTTTTCCCCTGCCAGGGTTGGCGCATCGGCAGGGTCCTCCCTCTTAACAAAGAGGGAGAACAAGGTCGGGGCCAGAACGCAACCCTGGCGTACCCCTCTCTCTACCGCTACTCTCTCAGTCAGGTGTCCCTGACGGCCCCACCTCACTCTAGCGTAGTTCCCCTTGTGAAAGCGAACAATCAAATCCAATATCGGGGGGAATGCCCAAGTCAGACAGAACCTGCCACAGCCTGGCACGAGGGACCAGGCCGAAGGCTGTTCTTAAGTCAATGAATGCCAAATGCAGGCTGCCTTTCTCGAGTGTTACAGATTTCCAATAAATCATGAAAAATCTGAAGACCTGGTCCATCGTGCCCACCCCTGCCTGAATCCTGCCTGGAAATGAGACAGAATCTCATCCTCGTCTATCCAGGACCTCAGCCTTGTAAGGAGGACCCTACCAACCCCTTTCTGCACTACGTCGATTAAGCTAATCGGCCTGTAGTTGGCAGGATCCTCCCTATCCCCTTTCTTGTAGATCGTCACCACCTCAGCGCCCTTCCAGGAAGGGAGCCCAGACCTCTCTATCATGGCGTATTAGGTCACCAGGGAGGCCATCTGGGCCCGCCACCTTGCCCAGTGCAATGCTTGCAATAGCTGATTGTACCTCGTCGAGACCAAACACATCCCCCAAATCGGGGGTCCCAAAAGCGACCGGCCATGGCCCCTCTTCTAGTGGTGAGTCCCCCCCCCCCTCCCGAATACAGGCCATGGAAGTGCTCAAACGATTGGCGAACTGTGATATGGTTTGGGATTGGGGCATCTCCCTTCCTTTTGCTGATGTTAATAAGCTCCCAGAATGGGGTAGAGTCCTTCAACTGGGCAGCAGATTTAAGCTCCTGCCAGTGCATTTCTTCCCATGCCCTCAGCTTTGTCGATGGCCCTGTAGTAGAGTTTTCTAGCTAGGGTTATTTTTGTCTGGTCTTTTGTTCTGAGAGCTAGCGATAGGTCCCGTCTCCTTTCCCTATATAGGGCAGTGTACCACAAATTCATTACTTGTTTGGAGTGTGGTTTGGGGCCGCCATTATCCTTTATGCCAATAAACTACTCTATCTTTCCTGTGGTCTCCTGATATATCTCAATAAATTTGGAGTCCAGTTGGGCCGTAGAAGTAGGGATAGATAGAGAATCAAGCTCAAGAGTCTTCAGCTCCAGTATATCCCTTATACTTTCCAGGGTCTGGTCCTGCTTGGCGACCAAGTGCCACCTCAGGCGGCGATTACAATTAGATGGTTGTACCTCCCTAGTCAACAGCAGTGGAATTATGCCCGTAGCGGTAGATGTGATATCTATTGCTCGGGTCAGTTGCATGGACAATGGGTTGTGATCGCTGTCTAGACTCGGGATGACCTCCATATCGATAAGGTCGGCCCATAGACCCACATCTAACAAGATATAATCAATACGGGAAGGGGAGCTAATCCTGTTGAAGGTGTAATCCCCATTAGGGTCGGAACGAGTCCTGCCATTAGCTGCTCTTAAATTATGTTCTAGGGCCAGAGCATTAATTTCTATAGCTCTTTGGGACCATTTCTTTCTTGGGTCTAGGTTTAGTGCTGGAATAGCCCATTTAGAATCCTCATCCCTAGTGTCCAAGATATCATCCTCACTCAACGGCTCCAACGTGCAATTACGGTCGCCTGCAACAATGACCCCAGCCTTTTTAGAGATAGCTGACAACTCTGCACCAAGGACCGATAGGGCAGGTGTCGCCTCAACACCCGGAGGTCCTCTAGCATAAATGTTGAAGATCTCCAATTGGGCAGCGTCATCAGCCCCTCCGATGGACAAGTGCAGAATGTCCTGGGAGGGAGTGTTGTGGTTAGATATCGACCAGTTCAGTTCGATACTAACCCAGATCAGGAGCCCCCCGAGGGCCGTCCTCTACCCGAGCTGGTCGCAGGAATGTGGTATGCAGTAAACCCTGGCATGTACGAGGGGACCAGGCTCCATGTCTCCTGGAACAAGCAAATGTCATAATTGCCAGTGAAGTCGTTCCATTCAGGAAGAGACAGTTTTTTTTGTAGCCCCGCTATGTTCCAGGAGAGCAGCTGGATTACCCCCGTAGTGGCAGTACTCTGATCTACATGTCTCACCTCTACCAACCCAGGAGAGCCGAGATTTGCATTTGTAGACTCCCTAGTGTCCTTGTGAGTTACATTGCCCTGCTCTAGTGGGGCCATGCACATACCTACATCTTCTAGAGGGCGGTTCATGAGAGCAGAAGGACAATCTGCCAGGCGTCCCCCCTTTACTCAGTCAACTTGGATCAATCCGGAGCCACCCACCCCCCGGGCCACTGACCAGAGCGGGGAACGACTAATCTGAATGGATGAATGCTCAGGGGGAGATGTTCTAAACTCAAGAGCTAGTATATTCTCTGCTATCGAGGAGTCAAATAACTGGATCTCAACACAGTCGGTTTCAGAATTCACCATTGTGACCCGCCTAACTTTGGCAATGTCCTCCTGTATAATTGATCTGCAACCCCTTGTGTGCCTCAGCCAATGTATCGCCTTGTTATGGATGGACTCGCTACTTTCATAACGCCCTACTGTGGCCAATCTAGGTACCTGTGTCATGTATACAGTAGCCCTGATATTGTAACAGTGAGACAGGCCACCACTCAGAGCTTTGTTAGGGGGGACCGTAGAGCAGTTCGTAGTCGTGGATGGAACCTGCCCCTTGGAACTCCCTTCACGTGCCCTTGGTCTCGCAGAGTCAGCGTATGACCTCACAATGGGGCGAGTATTATTTGCCCCTGCATGGCCCTGTGTGTGGAGGTCCGGTGGGTGAGGAAGATTAGAGGGAAAACCCCTGAGTTGGATTGTGCTGGCCTTTTTAGCTGTGTTGTTTGGCCCTCGAAGGAGAGATTGAGCTGGGATAATTTGTGAGGTTGCACGCCCAGCCAGTAAGCCCTCCACCTTGCCACCCAGGGATGTTACCAACTTTTCCAACTCAATCATTCTCGCTAGTAGATCAATCTTGGAGAGCCCACACAAATTACAACTATCCAAATTCTCTACACAAGGCTTATCAGTATGCACATGACCCACAAGGAGAATGTAGCAGCAATGTCAGGTTATAGATCTAAAGGTGTGAACCTGTTTGAGCAGGGTACCAAGGTGGCCAAAGCATGACCCATTTCCGCCCCCCTGGGGGATTCCACAACTGGAGTTATGTGGGTAGTGGGAGATGGAGCTAGTCCTTCCTCAGTCAGGGCAAGGGTAGTGTTCTTAGTGCTCACTCCATGTTTGCGGATGTTACGTTTGACAAACATGGAAGCGATTGTTTTTTCTTGAACAGAGAGGGGAGTCTCGATGGCCTCCGGCATGGCATTATTCGCAAATTTGGTGCTACTGCGGCTTAAGGCCTCTTCGCAGTCATTCACAATTTCCTCTATTCTTGACAGCACACAGTTAATTGCTGAATGGGGCACTTTTTTGGCTTATTTCCCTGTTTGGTTTGCGGGTATCCCTCTCCTTCCATAGTCTTCATCTTCCCCATAGTGACAAGTGACAAGACACAGTAAGCAAGGGGGTAATACAGTAAAATAGAGCCTCCTTACAAGGAGAGCAGCAGACCCTCCCCTCTGCTATGGTTTTAATTCTGCGAACAGGAGATAGTCAAACTGCCCCTCTACAGACGGCCATGAAAGTACAGTACCTTTTTGGACTTGAAAAGACGAATGGAAAGGGGGTGGCCAGCCCGGCCTCCTCCGGCCCCTGACGGCCACAGACGGCCCGCCCTTTGCCCGGGCTTCGCCCGGCGCTGCCTGCGCGTGTCCCACGGGGCGGAAGGAGAATGCTGCTTCTCCCGCCGCCCTGCTGCAGAGTTCAGCGGTCCTGGTTCCTGAGCGCTGTGTCTCCCGCGGAGCAGGAGGCGTGAGGTGATTTTGTCCGCCCGGTAGGAGGGGGCGGGGCTGGTTGGCGCTGCTGGTTCCTGGGACAGAGAGTCCCTTGCACTGCTTCTCCCACCGCCCTGCTGCAGAGGTCAGGGGTCCTGGTTCCTTTGCGCTGCGTCTCCCACGGAGCGGGAGCCACGAGGTGATTTTGTCCACCTGGTAGGGGGGGGCAGGGCTGGTTGGCGCTTCTGGCTCCTGGGACAGAGTGTCCCTTGCACTGCTTCTCCCACCGCCCTGCTGCAGAGGTCAGGGGTCCTGGTTCCTGTGTGCTGCGTCTCCTGCGGAGCGGGAGGCGCAAGGTGATTTTGTCCGCCCGGTAGGAGGAGGCGGGGCTGGTTGGCGATGCTGGCTCCTGGGACAGAGAGTCCCTTGCGCTGCTTCTCCCGCCGCCCTGCTGCAGAGGTCAGGGGTCCTGGTTCCTGTGCGCTGCATCATTAAACTCTATGTTAATCCAATCATTAATAAACACATGTATTATTTCACTTAAGGCACATCATTGTTAACACGACATTTCAGATAAGATTACATTTCTACGTTATGCAGCATCACGTTTTCTAATTCAGGCACTACATTAATCTTTGATTAATAACCACACCACATCATATTGTATTAATCCCCGGCCTACTGTTACATTCTAAACTACATTAGTAAAGGTCCTCTAAATATGTGGGTGCTGACTACTCAAGACTATAATGCACCCCTACAATTTTCTAAATAACATGGCGCTCTCTCAGTACCAGGGTGCTTTAGTGGGTGTGTGAGTTAGTGTGTAAACCTGGACAAGTGTGAATGCTCTCAGGGTCACTGTACTATTGCTAATGTTGCAGCGCCAAATCTCTGAGGGCTCCTGTATAGTTCTGTGGGCAAGTCAGTGTGTTTACGTCAAGCCTAGACCAGTGTGTGATGCCCTCTGCCTCACAATACTTTTGCTGCCATTTGAGCCTGCCCTCTAATTCCTGAGTGTGGCAGTGGATGATTATGAGATGCAGTTGTGGTGTGTACATAAACTTTGACTGGGATGCCCTCTGACTTTTGCTGCTGTTGGCGTGGTTCCTCAAATCCTTAGGTGTGGAACTAGGTGCTTATGTCTTAAGTTTGTCTTAAGTCAAACTTAAGACAAAAACCTAACTTTACTACTACTAAATGCCTTCTGTGAATACCAAAAGTAGTAAGTTTAGGATTTTGTCTTAAGTTAGTTCTGTGAATCGGCCCCTTTATGTCTTTTTTCCCAGGCATATATGTACTTTTTTGCACTTTACATGTCGGCTGCTACAATCATCTACTGCTTAACGTTTAAATTTCCACATTAGCTTCTGGGAAGTGTTTTTTTTTCCTTTCTCCCCAGTTTTCAGTCTGTTACTCTGCCACGTATGGTTATGTTTCAGCTGCTATCTAGAACTGTTGTTCAAATGCATAATTAGCACCATTTGTACTTTAAGTGTGTTATTTTATAGCAAGAGTAGGCATCTATGCTATTGTAGAACTATGGTCTTTGCTGCTATTTAAAAACTGCTTCTCAATGCTGCTCATTGCACAATTTGCACAATGCACAACGCACAATTAGGCGCCTATGTTGTTGGAGTGTTATGTTTCAGCTGCTATTTAGAACTGTTGTTCGAATGCATAATTAGCACAATCGCACTTTAAGTTTCCTAGTTTACAGTAAGAGTAGGCATCTATGTTATTGTAGAGCTATGTCTTTGCTGCTATTTAAAAACTGCTCCTCAATGCACAATTTGCACAATTTTCACTTTAAATATGTAATTCTTAGAAAGAGAAGGCAACTGTCTTATGGTAGTGCTATGTTTCAGCTGCCATTTAAAACTGCTGCTTAATGCACAATTTGCACAAGTCGTACTTCTTAGTTTGCTAACTCTTAGGAAAAAGATTTTTTTTGTGAGGGATTGTCACAAGTCATCTCTACGTATTCCAGCTTTTATTCAATGGTGAATAGGAATAAATTAACAATTTTGTCCTTTAATGCTAATGGCCTAAACAATAGACGCAAAGCCTACGCTCTAGAGAGCTGGCTCAAAGGGCTTTATCCTGACGTTATCTTTTTTCAAGAGACGCATTTCCGAAGTTTATCAGATGCTAATAAAATTCTTAAGAATTGGGCGGATTTTTATTGTTCATCTGTTTCGGGCTTTGCGCAGGGAGGAGTGAGAATTTTTTTAGGGAAACATGTTCAATTCCATGTTAATGCTACACATTCAGATCCAGGTGGAAGATGGACATTTGGGCATTAAAAATTTTAAGTCAGCTAGATCTTATACTGGCCACAATCTATGCACCAGTGATAGATGATCCACTCCCCATTCTTCAATTAAAGCAAGCTTTATCGGGCATTCCTGGTCAGATCATATGGGGAGGTGAATTTAATGTGCTACAGGATCCCTTAGTTAACTTAACAAAGATAGAACGAAAACAAAATAAACCCCAAGTTTCCGTCACTCTGTCTAGTTGTAAACTCGATCTAGATATAGTAGACTATTGGGGACTTAATAATGTAGCTAAACGTGGGTTCTCGTGTTACTCAGCAAAATACAATTCAGAATCAAGAATAGACTTTTCTATGACCTCACATAATCTTATAGTTAGTAAATATGAACATATTGTAAATGCCTTTTCAGATCATGCCCTGATTAAAATGGAAGTCGTCATAGGGGGGAGGGAGCTTGGCTGAAAGTGCATCAAGAAGATGGCATTTTAATAAATTTAATTTATTAAATGACTTGTGGTGGTCAGAAATAAAAACCGAGATCAGTTCCTTTTTCTATATAAATAAAGATTCTGTCCCAATTATTATAATCTGGGATGCATTTAAGTCCACGTTAAGAGGTATAATTACCTCAAAGGAGATCCAGCAGCAAAGGGCTAAAAGAGAGGAAAGGTTGAAGATTGAAACAAGACTTGCCCACGCAAACCAGGTTTATATCAGAAACAGGAATCCCAGAAGTAAACAGGAAGTAGTAGACGCAAAAACACAAATGAGAGAATTCTATTATGGTTTAGGCGATATGGTAAGCAGAACCTACCTGCAAACAGTATATGAAGACAGCGAATACACAGGGAAGCTTTTATCCTGGCTGGCAAAAGAAAAACAGGTTTGCAACGGATCAAATGTATGTGGGATGATCCCCTAAAACACGTTTAAGTACTACGTTAGATATAGAAGAGGTCTTCCTTAAGCATTACAAGGGAATATACCAATCTGACTACCATGCACCTTATGAATCCATCTGCGTTTATTTGCACAATTTGACAATCCCTATAATAGATAGAAACTTTCAAGAAGATTTGTTAGTTTACTTTACGAAGGAAGAACTCGAATTTAAAAAAGAATTTGCAGCAGCTCTTAATTTTGATTTCCTTAATCTTGCAAATCATCTATTACAAGGGGGCGATCCACCATTATCTTTTCGTACAGCAGTAGTGGTCAGCATTTTATAAAGGATAAAGACAGCAAGAACATGAACTCCTATAGGCTTATAAGCCTCCTAAATGTTGACTATAAAGTCTTTACTAAACTACTTACCAATAGACTAAACAAAATGGTTTGTTTACTTGTTGGTATGGATCAGTGCGGTTTTGTTGTGGGAAAGCAGCTCAATAATAATACAATTTTTTTATTAGAAGCACTAGATTTCTTTTACGTAAATAAAAATGTGATTGCAAAAACAACAGGTGATGGACCGAATGAGGATCAATGTCACACATTCAACCCAGTCAAAAGATCTGGGTCCTAATCCATCGTTTTTTTGCACTCCACACCACCCTGGGTTAGACAATGGCGATATGCAAATCAGCCCTGACCCTGTGCCCCATGGGAACAGTCCAGTCCGAACTACAAAAGCCATGTCCTTCCCAGAACGGAATCAAGCATCCGAGGACCGGACCGGTTTCGAGGTAACACCTCTCATCAGCCCGGCTAGCTTGACTCCAGTGGTGTGGAGTGCCTGGGACCCACGTCTGGGCATCCCCAGTACACTTATAGCGAGATTGCAAAAACAACAGGTGATGGACCGAATGAGGATCAATGTCACACATTCAGCCCAGTCAAAAGATCTGGGTCCTAATCCATCATTTTTTTGCACTCCACACCACCCTGGGTTAGACAATGGCGATATGCAAATCAGCCCTGACCCTGTGCCCCATGGGAACAGTCCAGTCCGAACTACAAAAGCCATGTCCTTCCCAGAACGGAATCAAGCATCCGAGGACCGGACCGGTTTCGAGGTAACACCTCTCATCAGCCCGGCTAGCTTGACTCCAGTGGTGTGGAGTGCCTGGGACCCACGTCTGGGCATCCCCAGTACACTTATAGCGAGATTGCAAAAACAACAGGTGATGGACCGAATGAGGATCAATGTCACACATTCAACCCAGTCAAAAGATCTGGGTCCTAATCCATCGTTTTTTTGCACTCCACACCACCCTGGGTTAGACAATGGCGATATGCAAATCAGCCCTGACCCTGTGCCCCATGGGAACAGTCCAGTCCGAACTACAAAAGCCATGTCCTTCCCAGAACGGAATCAAGCATCCGAGGACCGGAACGATGGATTTGGGCCCAGATCTTTTGACTGGGGGAGTGTGTGACATTGATCCACATTCAGTCCATCACTTGTTGTTTTTGCAATTGCCGCCCTAAGTGCACTAGGGATGCCCAGACGTGGGTCCCAGGCACTCCACACCACTTGGAGTCAAGCTAGCCGGGCTGATGAGAGGTGTTACCTCGAAACCGGTCCGGTCCTCGGATGCTTGATTCCGTTCTGGGAAGGACATGGCTTTTGTAGTTCGGACTGGACTGTTCCCATGGGGCAACAGGGTCAGAGCTGATTTGCATATCGCCATTGTCTAACCCAGGGTGGTGTGGAGTGCAAAAAAACGATGGATTTGGGCCCAGATCTTTTGACTGGGGGAGTGTGTGACATTGATCCACATTCAGTCCATCACTTGTTGTTTTTGTAAATAAAAATGTGGCATAGATCTGGTATTTAGATGCAGAAAAGCCGTTGGACCTAGTCTCATGGGATTGTCTGTTTTTAATTCTGGGAATGTTTGGTTTTCCAGAGGGATTTATTCATCTAATAAGACGGCTCTATACGAATTCATAGGCGCAAATTTTAATTAATTCAGTAAATATAGGCACATGCCAAATCAATAGATGCACTAGACAAGGGTGTCCTCTTTCTCCGATTTTATTTGCGTTATTTATAGAGCCATTAGCAATAGAAATTAGACAGAAAAAAGCGTACACTGTCCCTGTTCAAGGGATGACAAACATAAGAATTCACGCTGATGACATTGTCCTTTTATAAACTCAGAAACAGATACCAGGAGGAAATCATGAGGATTTCTCAGATTTTCAAGCAATATGTGGCTGTAGAATAAACAAGTCCAAAACCGAGATCATATTGTGTAATTGTTCGGTCAATTCCCTATTGCCAGAATTTAGGACAGCATATAACATTCATCCAAAGAGATATTTAGGGATCCTTATGACGGAGAAAGTAGATGATCTATTTCATTTAAACTACACCCCGTTGCTAAAAAAAGTGAACCACCTATTAATACGATGGAATTAGCTCCCATTATTAATTCTAGGTTGAGTCGCACTAATTTGTATGTCTATTCTTCCATTATTTAACTTTCTTTTCAGTGCTGTTGCATGTGCACTACAAACTGCTTTTTTTAAAGTGGCAGAAAGTATGTTCTCCTCATTTTTATGGTCACATAAGGTACGGAGACTGGCACTTAGCACTTTAAATCACCCTGTTGCAGAAGGGGGGTTGTTGCTCCCAAAAATTAGGAATTATTACTACGCAACTTTTCCACATCATAGTTTTAGATTTTTCTTTTTGGACCCTTAGATGACAGATAATTTCTTTATGGAAAAGATCTTGAAGGACTACAATATTACTGACCCTAGAAGAATAACTAAGTACCCTAAGAAAGTACGATATAAGAGTCTTCAATGGTTACTCAAGCAAAAAAAATCCCAGTTTTTAACATATTTCAGTATTCCAAGATTTACTTGCTCAACTATGCTGTCCAACTTTTTTACAGGGGAAAGATGTTTTATAGAGTCTAGTATTCTGAATAAATGGGAAGGAAATGGGTATGTACAAATCTGGGATTTTATTATAGGTAGCTCTTGGAAGCAATGGCTAGAGATAGAATTGCGGCTTCTGCATTCTAAAACAATCTTAAATTGGTAATTTATCAGATTAAAACCCTTGTTGCAAAAATTTGATATACAAAAATACTGCAATTAGAGTAAATATAAGGGAAGCCTTTGATTCCCCAATCCAATGGAGGATCAGTGCCTGGGTGAAAATCTTTGAGGAAGATAAAATTCTTTTGCCATATGATAAAATCCGTGAAAGATAGTGGAAAAGGTAAGGGAATCAGTCAACATGGAACAGAATTAACATCTTCAATGCATCAACACAAATTTTAAGCGCATGGAATTCTACTCAACATGGCTGATCTATAGGACCCTTTCCTTCCTTCATAAGTTATATCCCCAAATAGAGGATAGGTGTTTTAACTGCGCAAAAGAGGGAGGGGGCACATGGTCGCATATTGTTTGGGAATGTCCAAAAATTAATGGTCTGTGGGAGGAAATTGAACTCTATCTTAGATCCACCTTAGACCCTCTAATATCCATTGATGTATCAATTGCAGTTCTGGGTTGTTCCCCCGATTTTACTTTAACCCCTTCGCCGCGGGGCTAATTCCCCCGCGGCGCGGGGGAGGGGGCCCACGCACGGCACCGCGGTGCTGATGCCGAGTCCAGGCTCATCATGCAGCACGGTGCTCGTGTGCTGGTGACGAGCCTGGGCTCGCAATGGAACGCTCAGCACAGCGGGGGAATTATCCCTGCATGTGAGCGTTCCACGGCTCATGACGAGCCCAAGCTCGTCACCAGCACACGAGCACTGTGCTGCATGACGAGCCTGGGCTCGTCATCAGCACTGAAGTGGTTAAAAGATGAAAGCCTACACATCGCAGCATTGGTGGCAAGATCTTTAATTTTACAATGTTGGTGATCTGATATAGTTCCCTCTTTTCAGGCATGGAGAGAGAAACTAAATAAAAGCAAAGAATTGGAAAATAAATATGCACTAAGATCGGGCTCAACAAAAAAGTTTGAGAAACGCTGGAGTCTATTGGGGTTATAATCAAGTGTTAGGGGAAAAACGTTTTAAACTGTCAGGTTAGAATTATACCTAAATGTTCAGCACCTGCACTTTAAATGATATTTATCTAGGGGAAAAACTGGTAGGTTAGAGTCATACATAAGTGTTCAGCACCTGCACTTTAATTGATTTCTATTCTCTGCAACAGGGAGTTGTGAGCACTATGCACTTTACTCGATAACTTTACAGCTTTGAAACATTTTAAAAATTTGGATGAGATATGTTTAATTTTAAAGACTATTTATCACTGATGTGTAATGTTGTAGTTTTCTTTATATATCATCTATTGACAATGTAATTTAATGTTCTTCGATCTGTTTATAATAGGTATTCTATTTGATAAGTTTATGGATTTGTAACGTGTACAAAACTCTCAATAATAAGAAAATAAAATAAAGATATACCCTGTAGGTTTACAGCTTAGTGGTCGACCATATCCTTCATCCAATACAAAATTGGTTTAAGTCGTACTTTTGGGATGATGAATTGAATACCAAATTACAGCTAAAAAACTATCGGAGGTGCTGTGGGGCAGTCTAAGTACTACCCTCAAACATTTATCTTTAGAAATCCCCAATACCTCAGTGCTGCTGTGTCCCCAAAGGTCAGGCCTATAGACTGTGGCCGCCACTCCCTGATTTCTCTAGATTTCTGAAAGGGGGGAAACAGGGTAAAGGGAGGTGTTCTTTGCAAATCTCAGGGTAGCAGCCACTCTATGGTTTTATAAGAGAGTGCTCCTTGTGATCTGGCTCCCCCCAGAATTACTGCTGGATAGGCGAATTCCCAGGTTGCCAAAATGCAAGTCTCTCTCATGGTCTACACCCTCGAACCTTAAAACCCCCCTAAAGCACCTATGTGGGTTAATAGCCATAAATCTAGTTTTGATGGTGTTAATAACTAGACCATGATTGGTGCAAAACCATTTAAACCTAGCTAGTAATGTCTCAATTCATTTTGGTGTTTTAGAAACTAGCAAGCAACAGAGCTGACATTTTTATGTCACTGTAGACTAGGGGGTGGTTTATGCAATCTGAACGAAAATTTACGCAACGGTTTATAAAAAGGAGGAATAGGGTAGGGGCAAGAACGCACCCGTGCCGAACCCTCTTAGTGACCTTTATCTGGTCGGTAGTTTCCCCATTAACTCCTCATCTGATTTGTGCATAGTTGTCAGTGTGGAAGTGCACTATAATATCCAGAAGGGGAGATGGAAGCCCTAGTTCTTTGAGGGTGCACTAGAGCCTATCTTTAGGGACCATGTCAAATGCCTCTTTTAGGTCATCTAAAGCCACATAGATGCTACCCTGGTTTATATCAACCACTTTCCTTCTCATAAGTTGCAATCTAAAAGTTGGTCCACTGTGCTCATGATGGGGCTAGCCCCTGCCTGGAACTGGGGACATTTTTATTATCCTCAATCCACCTTAAAGATTATCTAGGTTTTGATTACAGAATGTGTTCTGGTCAGCATGGATAAGGCCTATTGGGTGGCAAGTTGCATGTTCGGATTTTGGGACATTCTTGAATATACAAATCATTTTTGCTCTTTTCCAGGTAGCAGGGATTTGGGCACCAGCCATTTTGGTATTGGTGACACCAATTAAGTAAAGGACCCACATAGCAAGTTCCACAGGGATATTATCTGGCCCAGAAGCTTTTCCGCCTAGTGAACAGATGGCACGCTTGCTGTTGGCCATGGAAGAGAAGGAACCTACACCATTATCTAGTTCCTGCTTGGGTGAGGGGTTAATTACTAGAAGGCCAATACCTGATTCTTCAGGTTACTAGTCAAAGAGCATAGCAGGGCTGATAATATTATAGTTGTAAAGGGTTTGGAAGTGGTTAACCCAATTCTGATGGAGGATGTTTTTCTCTGGTCTCATTATATTTGATTTTACATCCTGGCTAATTAAGTACCAAAAGGCTGCATGATTACCAGATCGAACAGTAGCTAAAATATCTTCCCATTCGGAAGTATACCAAAATGCTCTAGCCTTTTTTTGTTCGCCCTGAGTTGGCCCAAACGCTCCGTCCATCATCCCCTTTGGTATCGCTTTGTTCTCCCTAAGTTGTCAGGGTATGCCCATAAGTGGGTCCCTCGCTCACTCTGCCACTGGATTCAAGATAGCCTGGCTGGTGAGGGTAATGAACCTGAAACCGGTCCCAGGATGCTTGTTTACGGTCCAGGGAAGACATGGCTTGGCAGTTCGGGCTGGACTGTTCCCAAGAGGCACAGGGTCAGACTAATTTGTATATGGCCATATCTGAACTGGGGTGGTGGAGTGAGCTAAAGAATGATGATGGATTAAACCCAGATCAGTTAACTGTGGGTGGGTATTTGATTTACTCAAACACTCTGTCCATCATCCTCTTTGGTATCGCTTTAGCCTTTTTTGGGGCATTTTTATAATTGGGCAGTTTTAAAATTGGCTCTTGCGATCTAGGTTTCATACAGAGAGCCGCTTTTAAGGGCTTTGATTAAGAGGCACTTGTCTGCCCTACACGCTTTAGTGAAGAATTAATTTTTCAAAAACTTGAACCACTTTTCATGATAGTCCATAACAGTATTAGGTGAAGAATCAGGGTCAGCAAATTCACGCAGTGTGAAATCGAAGAAATGGTACAAATGGGTATTAATATTCTTGTTGCTTGCAATACATTACTATCTTACATAACTCCGATTACCATGCATAACAAATAGATCCTCACCAGGCAATTGTGGCTGCAGACCTAAATGATTTGGGTTACCTTGTAGAAAATTGAGGAAATGGTCACTCTTGAACCGTTGGGTAATTTCCATATCGATATGATTGTCCCAGGAGTTTAACTCAAAAAATATATATAGTTGATATGGCTCTGTTAGGTGTTCCTGCGAAACGTTGGGAGCCTAACTCAATCATAGACAGTACGGCCATTGCAAGATCTCATGCAACCATTTAGGGAAAGGTTTATCATTTGCAGAGCATCCTTGGTGAAGGGTGGTGTACAAAGACCCAAGGATTGCAAAATGCCCCATGACTGGTCTTCCTCACCAGCAATGTTCTAAAAGGTAGGTGGGTTGCTCCAATTACACTGAACACCAAAACCATTTGCTTGCATGTTTATTGTCTAGGAAGGTGGAGAACACACTTTCCTCCAGAGGCCACTGCAGAGGAGAGGCAGAGAAAGAACTCTTAGCAGTTCCATAAACACTCATCCACTGCTCATGCTGCCTGGGACTGTTTGCTTGACTGTTTTCCACCTGGGAGATAGAAGCCTACACCTCAGAGGCTGCACAAGGGGCCATTGTAGAGGGGAGGAGAAGAAGGAGGAGGGAGAGCTCTCAGCAGTTCTATAAAGTGTGCCCACTGACCCGGAAGCACACTCGTCAGCAGACGAGTGAGGCTAGGATGGCCAACCCCTCTTGGTTCTTTGGTTTAAGATTTACAAAGGATAACTTATCATGTATAGAAGAAAATGCTTAACTGCACCACCTACTGGTAAGGAAAGCCCTCCTACCACTGTAATCATTAATTTTTTAACTGGTGCCATAGGCATCATTCATGGTGAAATCATCTGTGTTGAATTGACACTAGGTGCTACCCATCTTACACCCTTAAGGGCAACCAGATAGATACTGGTAATGCCCGCACAAGAGAGAACCCCGTGCCAGCTGCCATTGATTGGAACCCATGAATGTTGACTATTGTTCTATTCTGACTTTCAGTGAATTAGGCCCGGCCGAAATCTTAATTAGACTGGAGTAATCAGAGTGAATTCGATAGTTTCATGTTACTCTTTTGTTGCAAAATCATTGGAAATGACTTGATTATGCTTGTTCGCATAATTTGCTGTAATTTGGGGTACCCAAGAACATGTGAATGGAGTGCAAGCAGATGCCTGCCACTGCTGTTCCAGTTCTGTCGCATTTACTACTATTTGCATCCTCTGGTTCATTTTGGACACAAGGGTGAATTCTGCGCTAAGGAAATAGCCTGTATGCAGGGTAAAGCTCCTCGTGTAATTTCCGTAACCTCATGAAAGTTGGATGGCACTGCACGGAGTTACGCTACAGTAAATTATCGGAGTTATGTCCGCCCCTACTTACAATGGTAAAAATGAGAATTGATATTGGTGGAAAATCTGGCAATGGTTGTAAAGAAAGGAGCACTTGACAACTTTGTATATCCATGCAACAACTCTGTGACTGTAACATGCAACGAACTTTAAATGAGATAAAAAATCAGAACTCCTAGTAGTACAGAAAGTGGTGAATGCACTTTGAAACAACTGCAGCGTACAGTGGCGGCTGCTATGAAACTGGGTGGTAGGGCAGGGGAGGATAATATATATTTTTTAAAATCTCTTACCAGATTACGGCCGCAGAGTCTCCTCCATTCTCTTCTCAGCTCCCGGCAGCACACAGGCTCCGATAAACCAATCATGACGCTGCTTTCACCAGCATGACAACAGTGTTGTGATTGGTCTGAGCATCCTGTTTGGCAGCTCAGACAGTGTCTGAGTACCTTGGGACTGTTCTCCACCAAAATGCTAAGTATGCAAGACAGTTTGGACGACCCAAGACAGCCGGCCAAACTGTCATACGCTCTTATGGTGCACAGACCACTCCTAATACCTATGACTCCAGCCCGCCTGCCCTAACCTGGCCCGTAGCCCGTACTAAAAATAACATTATAATAACATTGTGATATCATTTTATTTTTCCTTTTTCCACTGCTCTGATAGCAGTGGGGCGATGCTCCTGCACCTCAGCAGAGTATCCGCCACTGGCAGTACACCGATCGTATAAGAAAAATGTATGAATAAAACTCACAAGCTACATTTGTCTTTTTTTTAAACAGTTTGCTGACATTTTAATAATATTTGCAGAGGTTGCTCACACTAAAGTGTGTCTTTTCTTCCTAAAGTATTGATCGACATTGAATGCATAAATCACCAATAGTCATTGCATAGGTTCAAATAAGAGATCTGGAAGTAAAACACAGAAATGTTAATGGGACTCTCAACTTACTCTTTTGTAGCAGAGTCATCAATCAATCAAAATGTTGTAAAGGGCGGCAAATCACCCATAAGGGTCTCAAGGCGCTGTTAATTTCTGTCGATGCCAGAGACTATAACAAGGTAACATGCATGAGGGTAGGAAAATACCTGAGGGCATATTCTCATGGATTTATAGCAGAGTTAACAGCACTTTATCGCAGCCAAAGTGGTGGAAAAAACTATCGCCCCATTCACAACCTGGTGATAACAGCCCATATCACCAGTTTACCTGCGATAGCAGCCGCAAAAAACATTGCCAGAGTTGACCCCTGCAACTATCGCTAATGAGATACAAAGTAGGCGTTCCCGTGCTAAAGGCCGTAACAACATCACACCGCAACATTCTCAACGACCAGCCAGATGGGCAATGAGAACCCAAAACAGGCCATAAGGCGTATTAGCAGCAGGAAATAACACCTGCTCTGACCTGGTGTAAAGTCGGACGACAGCCTGCACCAGAAAAGGAAGCCCAGCCGAGAGCCACACCTGTAGACAAACAGAAGACATGGAACTACTGATCATGCAGCTCAGAGCCCTTCCTACACAAAATCAATCCCCTGAGGCATAGCAGCATTTTGGCACATTCCCAGCTCTACCAGTAATAGTAAATCTGGGACTGCATCAAAATCCATATGTGTTGCATGGGAACACCCACACAGGGCCCATGGAATGCCTTCCTAGGCGAGACTATTACAACACCGCGATCTGCGCTGCATTGCATTACTCCTGATTTATCAAGCCACTCTGGGCCATGCAAGGGTGCCTTGTGTGGCTTTATAAAACGCTTCTTGGGGGTTACGTAGCTTTTGCACCGATGCAAAAGCAACACAACTCCTTGATAAATCTGCCCCAGACAATTCTGGTTCATTCCACGCTTAGCATATATAGCTAACACTTAGCTAATCACAAGCGGGGAAGTGGGTCATATCTGTATCTTAGAAAGTGAATCCACTTTAATATAAAGCTACATAAATTGAGGCATTAGGGAACCAGACCGAGGGCGCATGTCTGTAACTTTACATATGTATTTACCAGCCTACATGAGCCACAGGGCCAATAAGATAATCAACAAAAGTAGGCATGAGACTTAACATCTCTCAAAGAACGATTTTAGGGACCCTGGGCAAGACATAATGTTGGGGGCCCGGGCAAGAAATAGTTTTGGAGACCCTGCTCAGAACAACATTTCTGCCCATTTTATTTTTACTGAAGCCCAAAAATTGGTAAATAACATTGAATTACATGTTCAAGGCTGACATATAACATTAGAGAAAAGTATGAAGTGGCAAAAGTTCATTTTCACAGGGGGGGCCCTTGGAAGGTGAAGGCCCTGAGCAATAGGCCACTTTGCCCATGCCTTAAAAGATCCCTGTGCAGTTCATTATATCTGTCCTTTCCTGTCCTGACTGCCTCTAGAAACAGCCACTCGACCTTACACGCATTTCGTATCTTTGAAAGCAGTTTGACCATGGCTCTCCTCAATACTAATGTAGTAACAGCTAATCTCTTTATCAACTATGTTTACATGTACACAGCAGAAGTAAAGGAGAAAAGCAGGGACGATTTCATTTAGAACTTTACTCACAACTATCCACCCTGTTTAAGCATTGCACTGTAATTGAACATATATCTGAATATGTTTGAAAATGTAGGACCAATTAGATTTTTGCTTACTTATTTTGTGCTGTTCGTCATGTTGATGAGGGCCATCAGGACTCCAACCTTGCCCATCCTATCTGTTATGAAGCTAGAATGACAGCAACACAACTCTTCTACCTGGCAGAAGGTCCTCAATCCAGAAGTGTTCTGAGTATATGGTGCAGAGGTCCAGTACTTATACCCAAATGGCCTTTGAAGTGGGGAGACTTCTCAGAAAGGTCTTTGAAGTGCACAAGATCCTGCCATTCCTTGCCTCGGCTCCAGATGCACTACGGGGGATGGAGACTTCTTTGTTTGAGGGCAAGCACAGCCCTATCCAGGTGTCAGTGTCAACTCCTCCCACCACTGCTTAGGAAGACCCATCAGCCTGGTGGTGAGCCATCAGGATATGTGGGGTACACCTCACCTCCCTTGGTATTACTGTCTAGAGTGAATGCACAGGAGCCCAACTGTCATCCCGACCCATACGTGTATGCAGAGACTGGCAGAGGCACAGAATGATTTAAGTAAGAAAATGACCACTTTCTAAAAGTGGCATTTTCTGACCTGCAATGTAAAAACCACTATTACTAAAAGATGCATTTTTTAATTGTGAGTCAAGAGATATCAAACTCCAAATTTGTATCTGCTCCTAATGGGAACTAACACTTGAACGAATTTTCAAGGTAGGCCCCATCTTATCCTATGGGAGAGATAGGCTTTGCAGTAGTAAAAAACGAATCCAGCAATTTTTAACTACCAGGACATGTAAAATACCACAGTATGTGTCCTATCTTTTCAATACACTGCACACTGCCCATGGGGCTGCATTGAGCCTACCTTAGGGGTGCCTTATATGTAATAAAAGCGAAGATTTGGGCCTGTCGAGTGGGCTCACTGGCCAGGTAGGAATGGCAGTTTAAACCGGCACTCACAGACACTGCAATGGTAGGCCTGAGTTAGGTTTTGAAGGACTACGGAGTGGGTGGCACAATCAGTGCTGCAGGTCCTCTAGTAACATTTGATTTACAGACCCCGAGCACATGTGGTGCACTGTAATAGGGACTTATTAGCAAAATCAAATATGCCAATTGTGGAGAAACCAACTACCCTCATATGTTAGCCACAGAGCACATGAAGTTTAGCACTGGTCAGCAGTGGTAAAGTGGCCAGAGTCCTAAAACCAGCAAAAACGAAAGTCAGCACAGGATAAAAACAGGTCAAAGGCAAAAAGACAGGGGACTTTGCCAAAAGATGCCAAGCCTAACAGCAGTCAATATTCCCAATGTAAACGTACTTTTCGAGTTCTGTCCTTCGTGCTAGTCTCTGGAAGAATTCAGAAACAGCAGTGCTGCACCCATCAGAGTATCACAAACATGGATGCTTTGCATAGACAAATGAAACCTGCACCTGTGCCTGAGTTTGACTACCAAAGGCATAATTTCTATCAAAACTTAAGATGAGACTTTGAACGAATGCAAATCTGAAAGGTTTTAAGTTATTCTATCTTTATCGAAACACGTGGCCAACAATCGCTTTCCCTTCACAGGGAAACACTTTAAAAACCATTACACACAGAGACACTTTAAGAAGCATCACATGCAGAACAAAACTCGTGAGCACTTCTCATCAAACTCATTGTAACCCATCATTAAAGAGAATTCAGTTCTGCATAGAGCTTACATTTGCAAGCGTTTCAGATCATGATATCAATACCATAGTCACAGAGAGGCCTTGCATTCAGAAATGTATTCTGAATTTGAGAACATGCAAAAATAGTGTGCCTCTAATTGGGCAATTTATGAAATTCAGTGTCGATGAGAAGATCTAGAGATATGTACAGTAATATTTTTTTAATCATTCTTACTATTCTCATCTGTAAAAGAGGTTCCTCCCTCTCCCATTCATTATCCCCACCTCATTCCTTGACAAAAATGTCTAGAGCAGCTATTATCCCATGAAACGAACAGCCTGTATTATATTGTAGTGTTCTGTTTGTCGCCCTTTTTGGGAGGTACTGGGACAGTCAGAAATAACTTTGTGGTATCCACAGTAGGAAGTGTCATCTACCACAGGTATGTGAAGGTCACCAATACAATTGTACTCAAAGATTACTCCATGATATCGATATAATGCTGCTTTATGTAAATGTCTATGTTTGACAAACCTTGGCTTCAATAAAAAAAAAAAAAAAAAAGATTACTCCATTAGGGCTCTTGACTGTCCTGTGGTAGCAAGAATACAGTGGGGTGGAAACATTTAACAGCATGACACAACAAACGAAACTATAACCAGAATGTCCAGTATGTAGCATTACTTCAAAAATAATCTGAGCTTCAGTTTATACACATAAAAAACCTTATAATTTGTATGCTAAACATACGATATTTCATTTGCATTGAGCCCTATGACCAGTGGTTCTCTTTATGAAAGCATTCTTGTGTTGTCACAACGGTTTGTGGGCTGTCAGAGTTTTCCTAGGTCTGTGCAAAATTGGGATTTTTCTATTTTGCAAAATGTCATAAAATTATACAAAAACATTGCAACGTTTTACAAAACTAAATTTTGTGGGATCTCAAATGAAACATGTACTTAAGGACATACATCATATTCAAAAGTCACACGAATTGCCTGGAAGGAAACTGTTTCAAGGAGTAAATGTGTCCTTTGCCATATTTTCTGTTTTTAAAAGATATTTTCTATTGGAAGCAGATGAATAAAATCGTGTGAAATTTTAATACAGCAAATTATAGACAATTTTGTGAGTTTCAAATTTAATGAAAGTAGTAAATTTGAAAAATGTTGCACACATACTGCAAATTTAACTATCGTAAATGGGGAATATAGGTACACTATTGAGGAGGTACAGTGCATCTTTCTAGGCTGACATCTCTGGCACTATGCTTCTTTGATGCTGCAGCCATGGGGCTTCCGTCCAAAATATCCTAAGGCCCAAATTTACTAAGGGCATGTGTTGCCCTTCCATCACGCAAAGTGACACACTGAAATACAAGCCCTGAAGTCGGGTTTACTAAGCCACACAAAGGCATATTTGGCAACTCTGAGGGGGGAGACTACAGCTCCCAGACTCCTCTGGCCGCAACGCCTACTTCCGCCGGACAGCGCGCCCGGAGGCGCATAAAGGCTAAGAGATGCCTCCACGTTGCGGACGCGCGCCCGCGGCGCCGGGCTAAGCCCGGGCAAAGGGCGGGTCGTCTGTGGCCGTCCGGGGCAGGAGGAGGCAGGGCAGGGCCACCCCCTTGACATCACCCAATGGGTAAGCGCAAGAAAACCTTATTAACTGATGAGGGGGGAAAGAAGGCAAAGTTATCTAGACACTCTGAGTCTATCATTTCTTATTTGTCATCTGCGGTAGGTGTGTTGTCTAAGGAAATTGCAAATGCCGAACTTGAACTGGGCTTATCTGCCTCCTTACCACCTACGTCCCCACAAACCTCTGTCGCTAAACATGCCCCTGTTATCCCTCTCGAACCGGAAGTAGTCATATCTAATGTGAACTTGTCGTTGACACAAACTGTTTGCACTCCACTCAGGCACCCCTCGGTCCCGAACCTGACACTGAGTCAACAAACTACTGGCAGTGCTGTTACACAGAACTCTGAGAAGATGGGGAGCCCAAGGGTATTCCAATCGCTCCCCCTGGGCCAGATGCCCATCTTGGAGACCAGTTAGAGGCATTGTTCCTTGCTCGAATTGAGCCTTGGCTAGTGGGGATCGCTAAGGACATTGTTGACACATTGAACACTTGCCTTTCTGGTTTATTGAAGAAATGTTCATTGATTGATAAACTGGTTAAAGATCTTACCTCAGTCTCTCATTTAATTGCAGGGGTCGCCCCGCTCGATACTGGTAGAGGTTTGGCGGTTACTACTCCAGAGCCCACTTTGTGTAGCTCTGGGCCGCTTGTAGCTATGGAGGGGGTAGGAAATCCTCACAGTGCTAACATAGGCGCAGGCTCAAGGTGCCCCAAGGTAGGACATCCAGGTAGTGTTAGTCACCCATCCAACCCATCCAATTCAGTCCCAAGCAAGAGGTCTAGGGGAAGCAAATTGAATCTTGATTTACCCCCGGCGGCAGCGCCACTAGTGGCTATTTTCGTTGGCGTACCCCCATTAGAAGAGGGAACGACGGAATCAGTGGCTGACTTAATAATTAAGGCAAAGTCATGGTGTGCATAAGTCAGCAGTGGTGGGACTCGAGTAGCTGACAGGATCATATTTGCCAACAGGGTGGGTTGGATCGGGAAACGACCCAAGTTAGTACAGGGGGATTGTTTCGTAGTCAATTTCGACAGCCCTGATATGGCCGATAGATTATTCTGGGACGGCTCTGACATTAGGGGAGGAGATCAGATGAGACCAATCCCCCTGGGGTTCTTTTACCCACCACCAGCGACTCACACTGGGCTTAACTACCCAGTGCGAGCAAGTAGGAGCCTTAATACCGAAGTTGGTGGGACAGGGCGAGCGGCTTACACACATTTCAACTTAAAGAAGGATCTTAGCATCCAGACAACTTCAATCACACAACCTATGTACAAATGTAAGGAGACTGATGGGCTAGCCTGGAGAAATTGTTTTTCTCCCCTTTCTGATATTGAGGAAATAGATTGACAGCCAGCTACTCCGCTGTCTGGCAGTGATAGCACCATCTTCCCTGTTGATCGTGGGCTTTGTAAACTGATTAGTTGGAAAATAGCTGGCTCCAGAGCAAAGAGGGCTGACGCTGCTTGGATTGAGTATGTTAGCAGCCACGACATCATAGCTTGCCAAGAAACCCTGGGATACTTCTCCAAACTTCTGGTTGGATGGCTTCACCACCTTTGCAATCCCAGCTGTCCCGAGCTCAGCCGGAAGGGCAAAAGGGCGCTTTATTCCTTTTATTTTCACTTAATCTTAAGGGCACCTTCAAGATGATCCCAAGTGGGTCACCAAACCTACTAATTATAGAGTGGGTAGTCTCACATAGTTGCAAAATTGTCTTATTAAAATTTTTATAATTCTTGGGATAGGGAGCAGGGAAATGATCACACAGGTGCTCTGGATCACTCCCTTACTATGCTCAGTCAAAATAAAAACTACACTAATTTCGAAATCATTTTATTAGGTAATTTTAACGTTCACCCATGTAGTGATCTGTGTTTTTTAGGAGAACAGGTGGGCCTGCTGGGTATAGGGACCCCCCATTTTGAGCACACTAAGTCAGGGGAGGCCCTTGAGGAGTTGCTTGCCAATCATAACCTGTATGAACCCTGCATCTCTGAGGCAGGGACAAGAACTGTCACGTATAAAGGATCTGCTCCCGGTACCATATTGGATTATATCTTCATGACCCCGGGCAGCTTACATAGGGTTGCGTTTTATAACGCTATAGTCTTAACCTATAGTGACCATAACCCGGTCTTGCTTAAGTTACTCTGGGAACACCATTTGGAAACTAAACCCCGCCCTGACATTCCGGGGCCTGCCGTACGCCCCGTAGACCAAGGGAGAGGGCTTAAATGGGCCAATGTAGTTCCGGGGCACTTTATGGATGACTTACTCCCTACCATTGGGGGTATATGACAATTTGTCAGGACCATTGTGCAACAGCTGAAGAGATCATGGGGGCTTTCGAATGTATCTGCGTCCAAATCTCGGGAGCCCTGAGGGCCAAACCATCCCAGGTGGTGAACAAGAAACATAGATGGTTTGACACAAAGTGCTCCAAAGCCCATAAGGCGTTAATGGCAGCCCTAAAAACGTCCCCGAGAGATAGGTTAGCGGTGGCCTCCTTAAGAAAAGAATATAAGGCCACAATCAACAGGAGGAAAAAGGATATAAAGATTAAGGCTTGAAAAAAATGAATGTCCACTGATGTACTTCGTGACAGCTCTCAGTTTTGGGCCATAGTTAACCAACCTCTCTTTTCAGATGTGGACAACACGGTCTTGGATTGTGTTGTTCCAGACGAAAAGTGGATAGAGAGGTGTATGGTGACAACGAACTTGGCGCCCCCAAGAAGTCGTGGATGGCCTTGGAGTGCGATCCCCTACCCGTTAACTTAGCCGAGGTGGAGAGAGCTATCTTGGAGACCTCCAAGAAGAAAGCCCCGGGGCCGGACGGGGTTCTGGCTGACTTTTATAGGCACTCCCCAAAACTCTGGGCAGGGGTTTTAACCCACGTTTTCACAGCTGCAAACGGAAATGTCTTCCCTAGTAGTTGGTCCACCTCAATCATCATGCCTATTTTTAAAAAGGGCCAACGTGACGATCCAGGGTGCTATAGGCCCATTTCCCTCCTAGACTCTGCAATTAAGATCTTAGGCAGAGTCTTGTTATATAAACTTAGAGGTAGCATCAAGGGATGTGGAGGCTTATCAAACATCCAGTACGGTTTTAGGGCAAAAAGATGTACCCTAGACCAGTGTTCCAACCTCCACCTGTTAATAGCCAAGTATACGGTTGCCAAGGAGGGGTCCTTGTTTCTGGCTTTCATGGACCTCTCCTCTGCATTCCACCTGGTGAACAGATCGAAATTATGGGAAGTTTTATTGGAGTCTGGGATTGACAAACCACTTTTTTATTTAATGGCATCCCTTCACCAAGACCTGTTTGCTACAGTGCGGGTTACCAAGGAGGACAGGTGCACATACCCTTTTAAATCGGAGAGAGGAGTCCGTCAGGGCTGTATCCTGGCCCCCCTCCTCTTTACCATCTTTATAAACGGTTTGGGTAAATATCTTGAGGCACTGGAGGGGGACGTTCCACGTGTAGGACAAGTCAACATCCCGGCTCTCTTATACGCAGATGGCGCAGTCCTGATAGCACGTGCTGGGCTGGATCTTCAGTGCATACTAGTATCATTTGGTGCCTTTATGGACCATTTGGATTTAAAAATCAACGCGAAGAAATCCCATACGATGGTGGTGGGCCGCCATAGAAATAAGGGTAAGCCTATATCCTTTTTTTGCAAGGGTGAGGCAGTGTCCAGGGTGACAGTTTTCCCCTATCTCGGGGTTAGCTTCGATGACAAGGGCTCGTGGGGACCTCAAATTAAGATCAAGAGCTTATCACTGGCGAGAGCCTCCTCAGCCCTCATAGGGTTTGCAAACAGGTTATGGGCCAGGCCCATGGAGGCACTTTTAAAAATGTATAACTCTAAGTGTATATCAATAGTAATGTATGGGTCTTCAATATGGGGGTACGTCTCTCAGGACGCAATACAAATAGTGGAAAATAAGTTCCTGAGACGTCTTCTCTCTGAACCCCAGTCCACCCCTACTTTTTCTATTCATGGGGAGGTGGGCCTGGATTACGTAACTGATAAACTTAGACTGGCTCCTTTATTATTGTGGTTAAAGACCTGGCTAAATGATGAATTATCTCTCAACCATGCTATTTTGCACGATGTTATGTCCTTGGATCATGTAAAGAGAATAGCCCGGCTGGAGTATGTGAGACACACTTTCCTACAGCTAGGACATCCGGAATTATTTAATTCCACTTCCTGCATCAGGAGGGAGGACATCAACTGGACCAAATTGCATTTTATGGATAGGGCCAGATTGACTTGGGAGGAGCAAGAACTGATTAAACCAACTGTCAGATCACATTATATGCTATTGATTTCCCCTTCCCTTGAGCCCTACCTCAAAATTGTAACCAAGCCCTTCCATAGATACCTGTTAATCAAATTCAGATTTAATTTAATTCATTATTTCCGAGGTAGTTACCTCTCCTGGAGCAAACCAGAAGAGGGCCCTCCGTGCAAATGTGATGAATTTTCCACCAGGACACTATGCATTTTATCATGTTTTGCAGTTTATACTCGGACGCTAGGAAAAAATATCTGGTCCCAATTTTAAGAGAAGCCGGCTTTGTTCAAGTTAGGCCGGCTCTAGTTTACCTACAGTCCTTGGGCAGCACTACCATCATATTTGGTGTAGCCAGCTTTCTTGTAGCGACTCATAGAGTGAAAACAAATTTGGTGGCATCAAGGGATCTTGCCTAGCTCTTTGAGCCGCACCTTAATCTTTTCTCTGCATTGCATTTGTGTCCTAGTGTTGTATATAACGCCCTTGCTTGGTCCTTGTAAATCCATGTAACTTGTAAATCTTTAAATTTGTATGGAAATGTTTTAATGTCTTTTAAGGTTTTTTAACAAATCGAATAAAGTGTGCTTGACTGACTGACACACAAAGGCATATTTGGCAACTCTGTGTGGCTCAGTAAATGCAAGGTAACGCCAGGGAGTGCATTTTGGTGCCTTGCGTTGCCTTACGACAGGGAGGCATTCCATTGGTGGAGTGTAGGTGTCGCCATGCATCAACCAATGGATTTTGGTGCATTCCTAGATTTACAAGGAGTTGTAAAACTGGGAATGCATCAAACTGTTACTTCTCTCAGACCCAGGTATAACGAGGAGAAATATATTTATTTCTCCCTGTTACTCCCTTTTTTCTATTTGTGAATTACACTTAGATAAGAAAAAATGCGTTTAACGATTGTTTTTGTGCAGGAAGGTGTCACTAGCTGTGCTTAAACGATCTTGCTCGTAATGCAGGCACCCTTGCACCATGGGGCAAGGATACCAACATTGGCACTAGGCAGAACAAAGTGACCCAGTGGAAGGAAGCAGCAGAAATATGTCATATCTTTGTAGATATGGTGCATATCTCATGTCTCCCACTCTTGCAATGCAGCGGAGCAAGTTGCCTTGCTGGCTGCATTGCGTGACTTTGGAGTAAATCTGACCTAAATGTTTAGCAACCTGAAAATGTGCCAGATGAATGGTACAGTTATCCCACCAAAGTATTTGAGAAGTTTCCAGCAGTCCAGAAGGTAAGTGCCACAAAGTTTCTATTTTACTAGAAGGAGGTAATGTTGATCCAGTAGATGGTGTCTGTGAACACACTACAAAGATCCTATGGCCAGTAATGGGTTTGACTGATATCTCAAAGAGCACCATGTCAAAGGAGGAAAAAAGTAAGGATTCGCTCAGAAAGGATTCCTCAGAGAAATGGTCAATATTACTATGTTGTGTGAGAGTGGGAAAGAGTATGAGTTGGCTATCCTGGAGAACTAAGCCATTGTTACACTGAAGGATGTTATCCATCATTTTTCGATTTCTTCTCCCTATGACCTTCAGCATTGATGACATGATATGTCAGGGAACATGTGTCATTCATTTTTCCTTTCCTTGTATGATAATCAGCAGTAGGGTCCTTGAGACCTGTGACGTTTGAAGGAAAACCTTAGTGAGCTCCAGCACAAAGTCTCTAATCTGAATGAAATGAAATGAAATGAAAGTGAGTTTTGTAGAGCGCATTACTACCCGAAGGCCTCGTAGCGCTCTACCAGCCCAGATTGGTTCTTGGAGCAGTCATTCATACATATTTTGCTAATCAGGGTGAACAAGGATCCCATAAATGGCAACAGGCTAACAGCCAACCATTTTCTGGTCTCACCAAAAAACGAAGGCAGTAGTCTGTGAAGTGAATCACAGAAGTACATTTGGAAATGTACTTGTTATTATCCACCTTACGAGCCATTGTTCCCCATGTAGTATAAGGACAAAACATTGCAATGTGCGCTGCAGACACCGGCTTGAAGCTCCTGACGGCGGACTACCTGACCCAGGAGGCACAGGGTCTAATGAGCGGATTCACTGGAGTATTTAACTAAGCAATCTCCCTCGCGACGCGGGACACGCGCGGGACGGCGCGGGACGGGCACGGGACGCGCCGGTCAAAGCCCGGGCAAAGGGCGGGCCGTCTAAGTCCGTCTTAGGCTGGAAGAGGCTGGACTGGGCCACCCCACGAAAAAGATCTATTATTGGATGTGAGACACTTCATTCTTTGATTTCACCTGCCTGTTGATTGTACAACTGCCCTTAGATAACTTGAGTACTTAATATCCGTTAAGCTATTACTGTTTGGGTAAGGGTTACCGGGGAGATATACCGTGGCATCTCGACCGGGAAGGGGGAGGAAAGCAGCGCCATGTTCTATTGGGGGAAGTGTTACCAGGACCCTAGATAACTTTATTACAAGAGTAGCAGTTGTCCTGGAGCGCGAAATTGCCCTCACTGAAAAGCGCCTATCCCTGGAACCACTATGTTCGAAGCGGTCGTCCCTGGGCTCTATAAAGTCTGTAAAAACCCCTAAACTACTAGGTACTCAGGCCCTTATTGGAGATAGCCTTCTAGAAGTTAGTACAGGAACGGTGGGGAGTATAACTGGTATACTGCTGAATACTACTATACTGGATCTGAAGAAAGTGTTTCTGCAGCACTAAACACCATTAACATTCCATCTGACCCTCCGCCATTGAAATCTGCAATACGCCCTCCACAAATGGGGAAAAGAAAGCGAGGTGGAGGACGCCAAAAGGGTAGCCGCCTGAAAGTGACCAAGTTA
The DNA here is from genome assembly GCF_964263255.1 of Lissotriton vulgaris. NCBI lineage: Eukaryota > Metazoa > Chordata > Amphibia > Caudata > Salamandridae > Lissotriton > Lissotriton vulgaris. The sequence continues at coordinate 1,056,520,023 of NC_141699.1, forward strand.
ACTAATAAAGGGGGGAACCCTGTGACTCCAGCAATACCCACACGAAATACTATCCCTTTGAGGCTGCTCCAGGCACAGTTGCCTAAAGGGTCTTCTTTAACCATTCAAGCCCCAGAAGGTCTCGTGGAACAAGCGGAACAAATACTGAAATCTTTATGTTACCACTTATAGAAAGAATGAAAATTATTAACGAGAGCCTGCGGAAGCTCGAACGAGCCACCACAAACAATTCACAAACATTGGTTAACCTGGTAGCTTGTACGCAAAAAAGTGGCCCCATGACACAATGCAAAAAAACCATTTGGACTAGCAACAGCTTTCCATACATAGCGCCACCATCAATAGCTGAGACTTCTATAGTGACCCAAAAACCAACCAGTAATGAGGGTGGGAAAGAGTCAGATAAACTCAATGGTAATGATGGAATAGAACACGCCGAGGGGGAAGTGGAGAAGACAAACCCCATAGGTATAGAGCGGTATGGGGAAAAAATAAATACAGCGACGAGGACTAGAACCTTAGGCAACTTATCAGTTATTGACCTACCGCCCCAATCAGCTCCGCTAGTGATTATTATGTGCAATGTACCCACTCTCCCTGATGGAGTTAAAGAGGATTATGAACAACTTAAAAACAAGGTTACACATTGGCTGGCCTGTAACACAGTAGATGGGTATCGTGCCACACATAATGTTATCATGGCACGCCGCGTGTCCTGGTTGGGAAGCTCCAGGAAGACACGAAGGGAAGACTGGATAGTGGTTAACTTAAATAATCCCCTAGCGGTAGAAAGTATACTCAGGGAGGTAGACCGGGGTGTGGCGTTTAGGGGTCAAGGTATAGAGATCCTGCCACTTGGCTTTTTTTACAGGACAGGGAGTGAAGAACAACATAAATCGTTCAAGGGTCATCGGGTGCGACCGTATAAGCTGAGAGATGTACCAAGCCATGGCCTAATTCAATCTAGGCCATTAGGAGATAACCCATGGGGGGCCCGCAATTATCATTCACAACCCTTGTTGAGGCATAATAGATACACAGTCCTCTCAGGTCTCAATGACTGCGATTGACTACGGGAAAATAAGGTAAAACCAGCCCCTGTAGCTAGTGATGGTGTACCCCTTGATAATCATGACATAGATGAAGGCCCTGTCCCGGACATAGAAGCATCAGTGCCTTACCTCGAATCACCAGATACGATCCTAAGAAAAGGGACATGGGAAGCTGACCTCCAAGGGGTAATAAGTACTGATTTCACCGGGGAGCAAATCACCATACCTCGGGTAAACCACGATAACACTTTGGATTATAATGTAGTATCTTGGAATGTCGCAGGGCTGGCTGGAAAGATTGCAGACCCCTTATGGGTGCAGTTTATCACCCACTTTGAGGTAATTTGTCTCCAGGAAACGTGGTTGGTTGACTGTAATTTTTCGCTGGCCGGGTATAAAACGTTTTTTGTGCCTGCAACACGTGCCACCAGTGGTAGAGAAAGGGGGGGTTTGGTCATCTTTACCTCCCTGTCCCTGAGATGTAATATCAGGGGTATATTATCAGCCCATAGAGATATGCAGGCAATTGTTTTAGGGGGTTGTAATACCAGTCTGTGTGTGATAAATGTTTATAATGCTCTACAGAATGAGGCAGGCTGCAAGATAACTGAGCTGATTGACTTTGTAGAGCAGTGTTGTGGCCCATATAAAAATAATGTAATGATTGGAGGTGACTTTAATGTACATCCGTGTGGTGACCCTAAAAACACAGACATGGGGTCCTTGGGGTGTCCATTGTTAGAGGGTTTCCACTTTGAGCATTCCGTACAGGGAAACATTCTCAATGATATGCTTAACGAATATAACCTGTACCCTGCTATGAGCTATGCTAAACCAAAGGGATCCTTCCCCGTGACCCTTAAATGTTGGTTCCCAAAGGGGAACCAACATTTAAGGGTCACGGGGAAGGATCCTTTATAGACCACATATTATTTTCCAGGCCTATCTCGTCACTCATGAGGAGTTTTTCGATCATAGCAAGCGCCTATAGTGACCACAACCCTGTGTGTGTGCACCTCGGAGGTAGCCTATTGAAGAAAAAGGACTCTGTGTCAAACCCTGCTTGGTTAAAATTAACCGAAGGTAAGCGCCGACTGAAATGGACCCAAGTAATTCCACCTCTCTTTCATGAGGCACTTAAGGATGCATGTGCAGGCGGAATTTTTTGTGCTGCATGAATGTGGAAGCAACCGCTCTGGGTATTCTTAAAGCATTTGACGGAATTGTCCTTAATGTGGGGACCCTGCTGTCAGCTTCAGGGAAAAACAGGGTGCACAGTGATCCCAAATGGTTTAGCCCTTCATGCTCCAAAGCCGCAAGAGATCTTAAGGTGGCCTTGAAAGAAATCCCGAAGGATAGAGAACATATTCGAACTCTTGGGCACAATTATAGAGATCTACTAGCAAGTTGTAAAAAGGAATTGAAAGAGGCCCGGTGGAGGGAGCTTCTAGACCCCCTGACCCTCTCTAGCAGCTCCCGATTTAGGGAAATTATTAATAGACCACTCTTCTCAGTGGAAAGAGCCGAGGAAGTGGGTACCAATATAAGTGAGGATAAATGGGTATCTCACTTTGCTAATATTGTTAAAGGTAAATCTTCCCGGGCACAGCCAATAAATAGGATTATTAATAAGGAAATAGTTGAATTTACCGAAGGGGAGGTGCAGGAAGGTATCAATAATCTTACAAATAAGAAGGCGCCGGGCCCTGACGGGGTCCCGTCTGACCTTTTTAAATCAAACCCCACTTTTTGGGCCTCAATCTTGGTTGTGGTAATTAACGCACCAGCTAAAGAAGGCTGCCCAAAATCCTGGGGAACCTCCACTATTGTGCCTGTGTTTAAGAAGGGAGATCGTGGGTGTACTGTAAATTATAGACCGATCTCCCTTATTGACTCCATAGTAAAGGTTATAGGCGGAGTCATTCTAAAGAGGTTGACTGCCTGGGCTGAGGACAATAAGATCGTTTCAGACATTCAGTTTGGGTTCCGCCAGGGCCACTGGACTATGGCACAATGCCTTATTCTCTACTTGATCCTCGGAAACTATACCATAACCCCCCCCCAGGGACAATCTATTTGGCTTCATGGATTTGTCATCTGCTTTTGACTGCGTCAACCGGGAAGGGCTGTGGCAATCCATGAGGGACATGGGGGTGGAGTCTAACTTGGTGAACTTCCTGATGGAACTACATGGAGATACACGGGCAAATATTAGATATGCTTCCGACCTCAAGGTGACCAGGAACTTTAAAACAGAACGGGGGGTACGCCAGGGGTGTATTCTTGTACAATTTAACCTCTATATTAATGACCTAGAAAGAATCCTGCGTGAGACCGGGGCTGATTACCCATATGTGGGACGCCGGGGACTGCCCGTCCTGCTATATGCGGATGACGCCGTCCTCTTGGCACGTACCCCAAAACGTTTACAGACCCTACTAGATGCATTCGGGGGTTTATGGATGTTAGAGATCTGTCCATAAACAACTCCAAATCATATGTAATGCAGGTAGGGCAGCGCCCCAAAAAGCATTATCCCTTTAGGAAAAATTGACCTAAAGTCCCTATATCCACAACCTTCTCCTTTCTGGGCGTCTTATTGGATGACAAATTGAATTGGACTGCTCTGCTTAACAAGAAAAGGGGAGAGGTTGGTAGGTCCAATGCAGCAATATTTAGTTTTGCGGCTCAAATGGGCTACCGCCTGGTGGCCGCAATGTTGAAAATCTACCAAGCGAAAAGCGTCTCTATAGCCAGCTACGGGAGTGATTTATGGGGGTATTCGGGCCTTCAGGGACTGCAGGTAACCGAAAACAATTTTTTAAGCAGCTGCTGTGCGTCCCACAAGGGACGCCGAATCTAACGGTCCATGAAGAAATGGGCACCAATTACATTTGTGATACCTTGGCCATGCGCCCCTTAATCTTCTGGCTCAAATGTTGGCTAAATGAACATCTTGTTCTTACACATAAAATTTTAAAAGAGACTTTGTGTCTAGATCATATGCTTTTTATTCCCTGGTTTAAATATCTACAGGGGAGCTTTAGAGAGTTGGGACGTCCTGAATTGTTTTTAACACCTGATTGTATCACCAAGGAAGACGTGGATCTTGTAAAGTGCTCTTTTATGTTACGCAGGTAACCGGAAAAAAAATTTTTAAGCGCCTGCTGTGGGTCCCACAAGGGACGCCAAATCTAACGTTCCATGAAGAAATGGGCACCCATTACAATTGTGATACCTTGGCCATGCGCCCCCTAATCTTCTGGCTCAAATGTTGGCTAAATGAACATCTTGTTCTTACACATAAAATTTTAAAAGAGACTTCGTGTCTAGATCATATGCTTTTTATTCTCTGGTTTAAATATCTACAGGGGAGCTTTCGAGAGATGGGACGTCCTGAATTGTTTTTAACACCTGATTGGATCACCAAGGAAGACGTGGATCTTGTAAAGTGCTCTTTTATGTTACGCAGGTAACCGGAAAAAAATTTTTTAAGCGCCTGCTGTGCGTCCCACAAGGGGCGCCAAATTTAACGTTCCATGAAGAAATGGGCACCCATTACATTTGTGATACCGTGGCCATGCGCCCCCTAATCTTCTGGCTCAAATGTTGGCTAAATGAACATCTTGTTCTTACACATAAAATTTTAAAAGAGACTTTGTGCCTAGATCATATGATTTTTATTCCCTGGTTTAAATATCTACAGGGGAGCTTTAGAGAGTTGGGACGTCCTGAATTGTTTTTAACACCTGATTGTATCTCCAAGGAAGACGTGGATCTTGTAAAGAGCTCTTTCAGGTTATGCAGAAAAATGGAAAGAGAGGAGAGAGAACTCTTAAAGACCAGTGTACACAAGCACATACTACTTAGGCCTTCTCTTGAGTTGGAACCATATCTTCAATGGCCGGTACCCTCTTATGAGCGCTTTCTGTTAATCAGTTTTAGATTGGATTATTTTCATATTTTATTAGCTGTTCCGAGAGGGTGTCATAAAGGAAAAGTGCTAGCACCCTGTGACTGCGACAATCTGTCTCCACAGGATCTGCTTCGCGTTGTGTTCTTTTGTAAATACTATGAGGCCCCTAGGAGCTTTTATTTATAACCTCTTTTAAAAAAGTTAAATTTTAGACAGGTACTCCCCGCTCTCTAGTATCTATTATTGTTAAGACCTGAATGTATTCTTTTCATGGCAGGCTTTTTGAGACGCTCAATGAAACTAAGAAAATATTTGGATCTTTAAAGAATTTCAGATATGTATTGCTTGATAAATTTGTGTTTTTACAAAAAAAATTAAAAACAATTTTAAGATTGGAATTACTGTGTCCTTCCCCATATACCCCTACTATTGAACACCTACTAGAACCCTTGTATTATATACCCGGGACTGTATTTTTAATGTAATGTATCGTGTCTTGTGCTTTTTTAAAATGGACATATATTTGAATTTGTAAATTGTAACTTTTATGGTTTCATAAGTTGTGAACCGAATAAAGTTTATTTGAATTGAATTGAGCCTGCAGCCTGTGTCCAATACACGCCTGGGATAGGTGATAACTACACTTTGTGCATTCCCCCTAGACAGCCAAAACACAGGAAATTATGGTGTGACAGAGGACTCATCTGCATTCATCTGCATTCTGATAGCCTTCCTTGGCAGGAACGGGAAGAAGGTGTTCACACTTACTTCTGAATAGGGTGTGTCTTGTCCCAACACAAAAGACTGATTAACCCCCACAGATAGCCTTGCAGGCAGGGCTGGGATGAAAGGGGACCTGTGCACTTCAAGGAGCTGCTTTGACATTACTCCCACTTCAAAGGCACAAATAAGTACTGGGGCTCTGCCCCTACGAAATGAGTATACTATTGGACCTGGGAATAACTCTCCTGGATTAAAGACTGGCATGCTAAAAGGATTGCCGCTTGGCCTTGATTGACTGCTCTGAGGAACTGCTTCGCTGCTTTACTGAACTGCCCTGCTGCCTGCTGGTCTCTGCCCTGCTGAGGATAAGGACTGGATGCATCTTATTTGAACCCAGAGTGGCTCCAATGGCTTGTTGGCTTGCCTTCTGTTTTCTAAAGTCTCAGGGACACAAAACTCTTCCTGCAATACTTGTGATGCTTCTTGTCTCTGCCATCTGTCCTATCCTTGCCTCCAATCCTGGGCCTCAGCAATGGGTTCTGCAACTGTTTTGCTGCAAAATCAACACATCGTCACCACTGCACCAGTCATAACCAACGTACCATTCTTTGGCACCAATGCAGGGGCTGTTCTACAACTGTTGATCCACAGCCTGCATGGACTGTTGTCAATGCTCAGCGATGCCATTTTGCCTTCATCTCCACAGAGCTCAATGACAACACGGGAACCCACTGCATGAATTGGAACCCAGCGCATTGTCAACTACTACGCTTTGATCCATCCAAGATACTTTTTTAGAGGGACCCTCAGTCATGAGTCTTATAGCTGGTCTGCCCTCCATCGTGGTTGGCCTGAACTTTGTATTGATATTGGTCCCACATGAACTCAAATAACCTTTTGACTGCTACTGACTGACCTCTAAACAATGTGTTTGCACTTATTCCTTCAAAATGTATATCTCAACTTCTGCTTAGCGGATTTTGTGCTTGTGGTTTTGATTTACTCAGATAAAAGTCTGTATTTTTCTAAACCTGTTTAATCTTTTTGTGGTGTTTTCATTGTGTTATTGTGTGTCTGTGCTGCACAAATACATTACACTTTGCCTCTTAAGTTAAGGCAGCCTTCTCTGTACCAAGCTGCCAGAAAGTGAGTGCAATTTAATTTAAAGTGTGCATCTAGCTTACCCTGACTAGGATGGATTGGGTTCCCTGATTGGACTGGGTGCATACCTCTGCCACCTTGAGACCCTATTTATAACAACCATATTCACTACTGATGGAATATACAATTTTCAATAGATACTTAATTTTCTGACTTTAGCTTTCCTATTGATTTGAATAGTGCAGAAGGAAGGAGTTGCATTTGAGTGTGAAGAGCCTGGACACTTTCCAAGGACACTTGAACCTTGCAGCTGTGACTGGTTTACGTTTCCCCTGTCATCAACCTCATCCCAGCAATCACTTTGAATTGATGCAAATCCATCAGGTTTTATGTTCCTGTGGCCTCAAACCCAAGTCAAAGCTAATAATTTGTCAACCAGTTGCACACATTTCCAATGTGACATACATATTGCAAAAGTTCCTATCTCATGATTAGAAACCTTTAAGGGTCCCTCTGGTTCACTCCCCAAATTGCAGCGAAAAATGTATTTCCTCTGCATTTATCTGTACGTTTAGTATGCTGGTATGATGTTGCCAGAGGAAAAAAAGTTTGGTCTGGACAATTTTTCCTGTTTACAGTAGTTTTACACATTTGCGTTAATTAACTAGAGGTGTGACCTCTAATCGCCAGGTAATTAGGTAACTGCCTCGCCCCACAATAGACAGCAAGAAAAAGAATGCAAAATTTAGTGAGATCAACACATTTTCTCGTGGGCTTTCACCTGTTTTTACATGATCCTCTAACAATGCATCAAATGTTGTTGCAGTTGTCCATGCATGTGGAAGTGTGGGTGTGTTTTTCTGTATGTAGGTTTATGAAGACACGTTTGTGGGTTTCAGCCTGCTTGGGTCCACACACAACCATACAGAAACACAAATGTGAATAATTTATGCATGCTCGTTTATTAATGTTTTAGTTAAGAATACTTATGTAACTATTTGAATGTGCATTTGTGTGAGTGTAGTTAACTGCAGAGTGGAAACATTCTTTACTTCGCAGTCTTTACCAGGCAATACCTTTATCACGTATCATGTACCACTCATGCCTTTACCATGCATATGCCTTTACTACGCATGCCTTTATCAAGCAAGGTAAGTAGGGTTAAGGAACATATTTAAATATAACCCTGTGGTGGTCACAACTGGGTAGTTATAGTTAGGATTGTGTTTCCATAGGAAAATCATTTTCTTATTAACTATGGTGCAATTTGACAAATCTTCACCAATCCTCATGGAAAGGTTCGGGGGTTATCCATCAACCAGAGGCCGAGAAAAAAAGGATGCCCGAAAACATGATTTCCCCATTTATTTTTCATATTTGGCAGAAATCAGCTGGATAGCGAGTGAAACGCCAAGGGGCGCCCCACTGCAGCTGAGGTGCCTCCACCTGGGGAGGAGGGAGAGGCCCGTTTGCGCTGCCTCCCCCCCCGGGCACCCCACGCCGTCTTTCGGCGCAGCATTGTAGGATGGCATACCAGTGAAACTTGCTGGACACCACCTCGGTGCCATCCGGATCTCGGCGCGTTGTGCTGCCTTCGGCGTACTGTAGCAGCAAGAGTGACCGCAACTCAGCTGGACGGCGAGTGAAACGCTGTACCGCAAGAGCGGGCGGAACTCAGCTGGATGGCGGGCGAGACGCTGTACCGCAAGAGCGGGCGGAACTCAGCTGGATGGAGGGTGAGGCACTGTGCCGCAAGAGCGGGCAGAACTCTGCTGGAAGGCGAGTGAAACGCTAAGAGGCGCCACACTGCAGATGAGGTGCCTTCACCTGGGGAGGCGGAAGAGGTCAGTTTACGCCGCCTCTCCCCCCCCCCCCCACCCGGGCACCCCACGGCGTCTTTCGGCGCAGCATTGTAGGATGGCCACACCAGTGAAACTTGCTGGACACCACCTCGGTGCCATCCGGATCTCGACGCGTTGTCCTGCCTTCGGCGTACTGTAGCAGCAAGAGTGCCTGCAACTCAGCTGGACACGCCGTCTTTCGGCGCAGCATTGTAGGATGGCCACACCAGTGCGGCAACTTGCTGGACACCACATCGGTGCCATCCGGATCTCGGCGCGTTGTGCTGCCTTCGGCCTATTCGCACATCGGTCCGCTACTGACGCCGCCTCACAGGCCGACGGATTTTGTAGGCTTTTTATAGCCCAAAGCCGCATAACAGGTCATGTGACTTGTTTATAAAACTTTTCATTGGTTCATTTTACTTTTGGTTTCCTAATGATGAAATGCTTGATCATATGACCTAAAAATAACACTTTTCATTGGATTAAAACATTTTTTTTTCCCAAACGATGAAAGCCCCACCTTTTTTGTTCTCACTCGGCAATCCAAAAAGGTTCCGTTAGATGACAACAGAGGGGACAGGCAACAAGAACCATCACTTAAAAAAGGGGAGGGCAAGTTCTTCCCTACCGGGTCACGTTGGGGCTCCACCGGAACTCATCGAATTGATAGTCTACAGTGTTTCTGGATGTTTCAGACTGAAGCTGGCACCAGCATGAGAGCACCACCATCTCGTAGCTCCGTCGTGGCCATTCCGCAAGCAATCATGGCAGCCGCTCCCCACCGGAAGCCTGCGGGAGTCGGGGGCCCCCAAGACTTTTGTAGAATCTTCAAGGCTGAGGGGACGCTTTTGAGAATGGGGCCCAAGCCCTAGCAGACAAGCGTCCGAGTTCCAAGGTGTCCCAGGGCCATTTTAGTGGACCAGGCCCAAATCCGAAGAGCCGGCCGCCATTTTAAGAGTCCTGTGGCAGCCGCCTATCGCTGCACCGCAAGAGTGGGCGCAATTCAACTAGATGGTGAGTGAGACGCTGTAGCCACAAGAGCGGGCGGTAAACAGCTGAATGGCAGATGAGGCACAGTGTAGCAAAAGCGGGCGGAATGGCAACTGAAATGGTAAAGGGGCGCCCCACTACAGCAGACGAGCCTCCACCTGGGGAGGCCCATTCATGCCGCCTCCCCCCCCCCACCCCCCCCCCCCCCCGGGGCGCCCCACGCCGTTTTTCGGCGCAGCATTGTAGGATACCAAGACCAGTGCGGCAAGTAAAGGACATCACCTGGGTGCCGTCCAGATCTCAGCGCGTTGTGCTGCCTTCGGACTATTCGCACAACAGACCGCTACTGACCATTGTTGCTTCTGTTTAAAAAAATGTTTTTTAACGTGTTTACTGTTTATGGTGCGTTGTATATATTTATAAGTTATTAAAGTGTTATAATCCTACTACTTTGTTGGAGTGCTATATATTTTTAATGTGACACATAATTGTGAAGACTTTGATGTACAAAAAGGCATCCCTGGAATCTTCCGCTTCAGGCTCGGTCCCACACATCCTCACAGTGAGAATCCCCTCCCCAATCACAATACAGGATCGTTATCTGATAGTAGGAACGCGTGTGGTGTGACGGATCTCATCGGGTGGGGGCCTTGATCTACTGTAACTCCTTTGAAGAGGGGTGATTCTTTACAGTTGAGGCCATAAACTACATCCGCAGGGCTAGGTGATAGCCTGGGACCGGCCTGGACAATCAGACACAAAGGAAGAGGAGTGTCAGAGGGTGCGGTAGTGAATAGGGTGAAAGGGTGGTGTCGGGCGGGCACAGGGTGTGATTCTCAGGGAAGAGCAGCGCAGATGGGGGGAGGTTTATGGCCCATGCATAAGAGAGCGGGGGTGACCAGTGCGTGGGGGAGATGCTTGCGAGGGTGGGGAGCCATGCTGAGGATCGGCGGCGTGCAGAGAGTGGGTCTGGTCAAGGCATCTAAAATGGCTGCCGTGCACGACAAAAGTGTGGCATTGGAAAAAAAGCAAAATGGCGCAGACAATGTTTATCAATACGAATTAATTTATAACAATTATTTTTAACAATATATTTACTCGCAGTGTCAAAATGGCGGTCAACACTTCCTGATTTCCTTCGAATCGAACGTTAACAGACGTCACGATCGGCGGCGTGCAGAGAGTGGGTCTGATCAAGGCATCTAAAATGGCTGCCGTGCATGACAAAAGTGTGCATTGGAAAAAAAGCAAGATGGCGCAGACAATGTTTATCAATACGGATTAATTTATAACAATTATTTTTAACAATATATTTACTCGCAGTGTCAAAATGGCGGTCAACACTTCCTGATTTCCTTCGAATCGAACGTTAACAGACGTCACGCAGCAACAAAAAAAAAAAAAATGCTCACGCGCAGCCGCTGGAAGACAAGTATCAACATATATGAGCATCCTCAGCCACCCTCAGAAAACATAGGGGGGTCAGGATACGTCTCCCGTACCCTCTTATACCCATTTCTCACATTGTTTTTCCTCCATCTTGTAATTAAATTAAAACGAAACACAAAATGGCGAATTCCCGTTTCGCGTCCCGGTTCACTACCCGGTTCGCGAACCGGAAAGCGCTTCTACCGCAAAAAAACAATATTTTTTTATTTGCCCCACGGGACCCTTTATTAACCCCAACATCATTCCTAGGGGGTCAAGAAGGGTCTACCTTGCCCCCTTTCATTAAATTCCCCCTTCGTTTTTCTCCTCCTCTTGTCTCTTGATCCTACCGAGAGACAAGATGGCGGCAGCTCCAGACTGTTTAGAATGTTGACAGACACCGGAGAGCCAATCAGGTTCACTTCTCAAAGTTCCGTTACGCGAAAAGTTCGCGAACCGGAACGCTACCCGGGACGCTGTCACAGATATATCTGTTTTTTAAAACAATAATTTCTCAAAATCCACTGGAGCACATATATTGAGACCCAGCAAAGGCACATCGGGCTAACAGTCCCTACAATTTTGCCAAGTTTCGTGCAAATCCATTCAGCCGTTCGAGCTAAAAGTGAGGCCAAATGCCCTATGGAAAACTCAATGTTAAAAACATGTTTTGGGACCCCCCTTTTTTCTCAGCCCCCCCTTGACAAAACCCTTCCAAATTTTCAGGGGCTGCTCAGAAACAAAATGTGCCATTTTCCTGAAAATTTCAGCCGATTCCGTCCACAAACGCCAAAGTTATTAGACACAGAATTTTCAAAAGTCCCATAGAGAAAAAATCCTAACTATATATACCTACTGGCGACCGCCAGTAGGTAATATATATATATATATATATATATATATATATATATATATATATATATATATAAAAATCAACGCGAAGAAATCCCATACGATGGTGGTGGGCCGCCATAGAAATAAGGGTAAGCCTATATCCTTTTTTTGCAAGGGTGAGGCAGTGTCCAGGGTGACAGTTTTCCCCTATCTCGGGGTTAGCTTCGATGACAAGGGCTCGTGGGGACCTCAAATTAAGATCAAGAGCTTATCACTGGCGAGAGCCTCCTCAGCCCTCATAGGGTTTGCAAACAGGTTATGGGCCAGGCCCATGGAGGCACTTTTAAAAATGTATAACTCTAAGTGTATATCAATAGTAATGTATGGGTCTTCAATATGGGGGTACGTCTCTCAGGACGCAATACAAATAGTGGAAAATAAGTTCCTGAGACGTCTTCTCTCTGAACCCCAGTCCACCCCTACTTTTTCTATTCATGGGGAGGTGGGCCTGGATTACGTAACTGATAAACTTAGACTGGCTCCTTTATTATTGTGGTTAAAGACCTGGCTAAATGATGAATTATCTCTCAACCATGCTATTTTGCACGATGTTATGTCCTTGGATCATGTAAAGAGAATAGCCCGGCTGGAGTATGTGAGACACACTTTCCTACAGCTAGGACATCCGGAATTATTTAATTCCACTTCCTGCATCAGGAGGGAGGACATCAACTGGACCAAATTGCATTTTATGGATAGGGCCAGATTGACTTGGGAGGAGCAAGAACTGATTAAACCAACTGTCAGATCACATTATATGCTATTGATTTCCCCTTCCCTTGAGCCCTACCTCAAAATTGTAACCAAGCCCTTCCATAGATACCTGTTAATCAAATTCAGATTTAATTTAATTCATTATTTCCGAGGTAGTTACCTCTCCTGGAGCAAACCAGAAGAGGGCCCTCCGTGCAAATGTGATGAATTTTCCACCAGGACACTATGCATTTTATCATGTTTTGCAGTTTATACTCGGACGCTAGGAAAAAATATCTGGTCCCAATTTTAAGAGAAGCCGGCTTTGTTCAAGTTAGGCCGGCTCTAGTTTACCTACAGTCCTTGGGCAGCACTACCATCATATTTGGTGTAGCCAGCTTTCTTGTAGCGACTCATAGAGTGAAAACAAATTTGGTGGCATCAAGGGATCTTGCCTAGCTCTTTGAGCCGCACCTTAATCTTTTCTCTGCATTGCATTTGTGTCCTAGTGTTGTATATAACGCCCTTGCTTGGTCCTTGTAAATCCATGTAACTTGTAAATCTTTAAATTTGTATGGAAATGTTTTAATGTCTTTTAAGGTTTTTTAACAAATCGAATAAAGTGTGCTTGACTGACTGACACACAAAGGCATATTTGGCAACTCTGTGTGGCTCAGTAAATGCAAGGTAACGCCAGGGAGTGCATTTTGGTGCCTTGCGTTGCCTTACGACAGGGAGGCATTCCATTGGTGGAGTGTAGGTGTCGCCATGCATCAACCAATGGATTTTGGTGCATTCCTAGATTTACAAGGAGTTGTAAAACTGGGAATGCATCAAACTGTTACTTCTCTCAGACCCAGGTATAACGAGGAGAAATATATTTATTTCTCCCTGTTACTCCCTTTTTTCTATTTGTGAATTACACTTAGATAAGAAAAAATGCGTTTAACGATTGTTTTTGTGCAGGAAGGTGTCACTAGCTGTGCTTAAACGATCTTGCTCGTAATGCAGGCACCCTTGCACCATGGGGCAAGGATACCAACATTGGCACTAGGCAGAACAAAGTGACCCAGTGGAAGGAAGCAGCAGAAATATGTCATATCTTTGTAGATATGGTGCATATCTCATGTCTCCCACTCTTGCAATGCAGCGGAGCAAGTTGCCTTGCTGGCTGCATTGCGTGACTTTGGAGTAAATCTGACCTAAATGTTTAGCAACCTGAAAATGTGCCAGATGAATGGTACAGTTATCCCACCAAAGTATTTGAGAAGTTTCCAGCAGTCCAGAAGGTAAGTGCCACAAAGTTTCTATTTTACTAGAAGGAGGTAATGTTGATCCAGTAGATGGTGTCTGTGAACACACTACAAAGATCCTATGGCCAGTAATGGGTTTGACTGATATCTCAAAGAGCACCATGTCAAAGGAGGAAAAAAGTAAGGATTCGCTCAGAAAGGATTCCTCAGAGAAATGGTCAATATTACTATGTTGTGTGAGAGTGGGAAAGAGTATGAGTTGGCTATCCTGAAGAACTAAGCCATTGTTACACTGAAGGATGTTATCCATCATTTTTCGATTTCTTCTCCCTATGACCTTCAGCATTGATGACATGATATGTCAGGGAACATGTGTCATTCATTTTTCCTTTCCTTGTATGATAATCAGCAGTAGGGTCCTTGAGACCTGTGACGTTTGAAGGAAAACCTTAGTGAGCTCCAGCACAAAGTCTCTAATCTGAATGAAATGAAATGAAATGAAAGTGAGTTTTGTAGAGCGCATTACTACCCGAAGGCCTCGTAGCGCTCTACCAGCCCAGATTGGTTCTTGGAGCAGTCATTCATACATATTTTGCTAATCAGGGTGAACAAGGATCCCATAAATGGCAACAGGCTAACAGCCAACCATTTTCTGGTCTCACCAAAAAACGAAGGCAGTAGTCTGTGAAGTGAATCACAGAAGTACATTTGGAAATGTACTTGTTATTATCCACCTTACGAGCCATTGTTCCCCATGTAGTATAAGGACAAAACATTGCAATGTGCGCTGCAGACACCGGCTTGAAGCTCCTGACGGCGGACTACCTGACCCAGGAGGCACAGGGTCTAATGAGCGGATTCACTGGAGTATTTAACTAAGCAATCTCCCTCGCGACGCGGGACACGCGCGGGACGGCGCGGGACGGGCACGGGACGCGCCGGTCAAAGCCCGGGCAAAGGGCGGGCCGTCTAAGTCCGTCTTAGGCTGGAAGAGGCTGGACTGGGCCACCCCACGAAAAAGATCTATTATTGGATGTGAGACACTTCATTCTTTGATTTCACCTGCCTGTTGATTGTACAACTGCCCTTAGATAACTTGAGTACTTAATATCCGTTAAGCTATTACTGTTTGGGTAAGGGTTACCAGGGAGATATACCGTGGCATCTCGACCGGGAAGGGGGAGGAAAGCAGTGCCATGTTCTATTGGGGGAAGTGTTACCAGGACCCTAGATAACTTTATTACAAGAGTAGCAGTTGTCCTGGAGCGCGAAATTGCCCTCACTGAAAAGCGCCTATCCCTGGAACCACTATGTTCGAAGCGGTCGTCCCTGGGCTCTATAAAGTCTGTAAAAACCCCTAAACTACTAGGTACTCAGGCCCTTATTGGAGATAGCCTTCTAGAAGTTAGTACAGGAACGGTGGGGAGTATAACTGGTATACTGCTGAATACTACTATACTGGATCTGAAGAAAGTGTTTCTGCAGCACTAAACACCATTAACATTCCATCTGACCCTCCGCCATTGAAATCTGCAATACGCCCTCCACAAATGGGGAAAAGAAAGCGAGGTGGAGGACGCCAAAAGGGTAGCCGCCTGAAAGTGACCAAGTTAACTAATAAAGGGGGGAACCCTGTGACTCCAGCAATACCCACACGAAATACTATCCCTTTGAGGCTGCTCCAGGCACAGTTGCCTAAAGGGTCTTCTTTAACCATTCAAGCCCCAGAAGGTCTCGTGGAACAAGCGGAACAAATACTGAAATCTTTATGTTACCACTTATAGAAAGAATGAAAATTATTAACGAGAGCCTGCGGAAGCTCGAACGAGCCACCACAAACAATTCACAAACATTGGTTAACCTGGTAGCTTGTACGCAGAAAAGTGGCCCCATGACACAATGCAAAAAAACCATTTGGACTAGCAACAGCTTTCCATACATAGCGCCACCATCAATAGCTGAGACTTCTATAGTGACCCAAAAACCAACCAGTAATGAGGGTGGGAAAGAGTCAGATAAACTCAATGGTAATGATGGAATAGAACACGCCGAGGGGGAAGTGGAGAAGACAAACCCCATAGGTATAGAGCGGTATGAGGAAAAAATAAATACAGCGACGAGGACTAGAACCTTAGGCAACTTATCAGTTATTGACCTACCGCCCCAATCAGCTCCGCTAGTGATTATTATGTGCAATGTACCCACTCTCCCTGATGGAGTTAAAGAGGATTATGGACAACTTAAAAACAAGGTTACACATTGGCTGGCCTGTAACACAGTAGATGGGTATCGTGCCACACATAATGTTATCATGGCACGCCGCGTGTCCTGGTTGGGAAGCTCCAGGAAGACACGAAGGGAAGACTGGATAGTGGTTAACTTAAATAATCCCCTAGCGGTAGAAAGTATACTCAGGGAGGTAGACCGGGGTGTGGCGTTTAGGGGTCAAGGTATAGAGATCCTGCCACTTGGCTTTTTTTACAGGACAGGGAGTGAAGAACAACATAAATCGTTCAAGGGTCATCGGGTGCGACCGTATAAGCTGAGAGATGTACCAAGCCATGGCCTAATTCAATCTAGGCCATTAGGAGATAACCCATGGGGGGCCCGCAATTATCATTCACAACCCTTGTTGAGGCATAATAGATACACAGTCCTCTCAGGTCTCAATGACTGCGATTGACTACGGGAAAATAAGGTAAAACCAGCCCCTGTAGCTAGTGATGGTGTACCCCTTGATAATCATGACATAGATGAAGGCCCTGTCCCGGACATAGAAGCATCAGTGCCTTACCTCGAATCACCAGATACGATCCTAAGAAAAGGGACATGGGAAGCTGACCTCCAAGGGGTAATAAGTACTGATTTCACCGGGGAGCAAATCACCATACCTCGGGTAAACCACGATAACACTTTGGATTATAATGTAGTATCTTGGAATGTCGCAGGGCTGGCTGGAAAGATTGCAGACCCCTTATGGGTGCAGTTTATCACCCACTTTGAGGTAATTTGTCTCCAGGAAACGTGGTTGGTTGACTGTAATTTTTCGCTGGCCGGGTATAAAACGTTTTTTGTGCCTGCAACACGTGCCACCAGTGGTAGAGAAAGGGGGGGTTTGGTCATCTTTACCTCCCTGTCCCTGAGATGTAATATCAGGGGTATATTATCAGCCCATAGAGATATGCAGGCAATTGTTTTAGGGGGTTGTAATACCAGTCTGTGTGTGATAAATGTTTATAATGCTCTACAGAATGAGGCAGGCTGCAAGATAACTGAGCTGATTGACTTTGTAGAGCAGTGTTGTGGCCCATATAAAAATAATGTAATGATTGGAGGTGACTTTAATGTACATCCGTGTGGTGACCCTAAAAACACAGACATGGGGTCCTTGGGGTGTCCATTGTTAGAGGGTTTCCACTTTGAGCATTCCGTACAGGGAAACATTCTCAATGATATGCTTAACGAATATAACCTGTACCCTGCTATGAGCTATGCTAAACCAAAGGGATCCTTCCCCGTGACCCTTAAATGTTGGTTCCCAAAGGGGAACCAACATTTAAGGGTCACGGGGAAGGATCCTTTATAGACCACATATTATTTTCCAGGCCTATCTCGTCACTCATGAGGAGTTTTTCGATCATAGCAAGCGCCTATAGTGACCACAACCCTGTGTGTGTGCACCTCGGAGGTAGCCTATTGAAGAAAAAGGACTCTGTGTCAAACCCCGCTTGGTTAAAATTAACCGAAGGTAAGCGCCGACTGAAATGGACCCAAGTAATTCCACCTCTCTTTCATGAGGCACTTAAGGATGCATGTGCAGGCGGAATTTTTTGTGCTGCATGAATGTGGAAGCAACCGCTCTGGGTATTCTTAAAGCATTTGACGGAATTGTCCTTAATGTGGGGACCCTGCTGTCAGCTTCAGGGAAAAACAGGGTGCACAGTGATCCCAAATGGTTTAGCCCTTCATGCTCCAAAGCCGCAAGAGATCTTAAGGTGGCCTTGAAAGAAATCCCGAAGGATAGAGAACATATTCGAACTCTTGGGCACAATTATAGAGATCTACTAGCAAGTTGTAAAAAGGAATTGAAAGAGGCCCGGTGGAGGGAGCTTCTAGACCCCCTGACCCTCTCTAGCAGCTCCCGATTTAGGGAAATTATTAATAGACCACTCTTCTCAGTGGAAAGAGCCGAGGAAGTGGGTACCAATATAAGTGAGGATAAATGGGTATCTCACTTTGCTAATATTGTTAAAGGTAAATCTTCCCGGGCACAGCCAATAAATAGGATTATTAATAAGGAAATAGTTGAATTTACCGAAGGGGAGGTGGAGGAAGGTATCAATAATCTTACAAATAAGAAGGCGCCGGGCCCTGACGGGGTCCCGTCTGACCTTTTTAAATCAAACCCCACTTTTTGGGCCTCAATCTTGGTTGTGGTAATTAACGCACCAGCTAAAGAAGGCTGCCCAAAATCCTGGGGAACCTCCACTATTGTGCCTGTGTTTAAGAAGGGAGATCGTGGGTGTACTGTAAATTATAGACCGATCTCCCTTATTGACTCCATAGTAAAGGTTATAGGCGGAGTCATTCTAAAGAGGTTGACTGCCTGGGCTGAGGACAATAAGATCGTTTCAGACATTCAGTTTGGGTTCCGCCAGGGCCACTGGACTATGGCACAATGCCTTATTCTCTACTTGATCCTCGGAAACTATACCATAACCCCCCCCCCAGGGACAATCTATTTGGCTTCATGGATTTGTCATCTGCTTTTGACTGCGTCAACCGGGAAAGGCTGTGGCAATCCATGAGGGACATGGGGGTGGAGTCTAACTTGGTGAACTTCCTGATGGAACTACATGGAGATACACGGGCAAATATTAGATATGCTTCCGACCTCAAGGTGACCAGGAACTTTAAAACAGAACGGGGGGTACGCCAGGGGTGTATTCTTGTACAATTTAACCTCTATATTAATGACCTAGAAAGAATCCTGCGTGAGACCGGGGCTGATTACCCATATGTGGGACGCCGGGGACTGCCCGTCCTGCTATATGCGGATGACGCCGTCCTCTTGGCACGTACCCCAAAACGTTTACAGACCCTACTAGATGCATTCGGGGGTTTATGGATGTTAGAGATCTGTCCATAAACAACTCCAAATCATATGTAATGCAGGTAGGGCAGCGCCCCAAAAAGCATTATCCCTTTAGGAAAAATTGACCTAAAGTCCCTATATCCACAACCTTCTCCTTTCTGGGCGTCTTATTGGATGACAAATTGAATTGGACTGCTCTGCTTAACAAGAAAAGGGGAGAGGTTGGTAGGTCCAATGCAGCAATATTTAGTTTTGCGGCTCAAATGGGCTACCGCCTGGTGGCCGCAATGTTGAAAATCTACCAAGCGAAAAGCGTCTCTATAGCCAGCTACGGGAGTGATTTATGGGGGTATTCGGGCCTTCAGGGACTGCAGGTAACCGAAAACAATTTTTTAAGCAGCTGCTGTGCGTCCCACAAGGGACGCCGAATCTAACGGTCCATGAAGAAATGGGCACCAATTACATTTGTGATACCTTGGCCATGCGCCCCTTAATCTTCTGGCTCAAATGTTGGCTAAATGAACATCTTGTTCTTACACATAAAATTTTAAAAGAGACTTTGTGTCTAGATCATATGCTTTTTATTCCCTGGTTTAAATATCTACAGGGGAGCTTTAGAGAGTTGGGACGTCCTGAATTGTTTTTAACACCTGATTGTATCACCAAGGAAGACGTGGATCTTGTAAAGTGCTCTTTTATGTTACGCAGGTAACCGGAAAAAATTTTTTTAAGCGCCTGCTGTGGGTCCCACAAGGGACGCCAAATCTAACGTTCCATGAAGAAATGGGCACCCATTACAATTGTGATACCTTGGCCATGCGCCCCCTAATCTTCTGGCTCAAATGTTGGCTAAATGAACATCTTGTTCTTACACATAAAATTTTAAAAGAGACTTCGTGTCTAGATCATATGCTTTTTATTCTCTGGTTTAAATATCTACAGGGGAGCTTTCGAGAGATGGGACGTCCTGAATTGTTTTTAACACCTGATTGGATCACCAAGGAAGACGTGGATCTTGTAAAGTGCTCTTTTATGTTACGCAGGTAACCGGAAAAAAATTTTTTAAGCGCCTGCTGTGCGTCCCACAAGGGGCGCCAAATCTAACGTTCCATGAAGAAATGGGCACCCATTACATTTGTGATACCGTGGCCATGCGCCCCCTAATCTTCTGGCTCAAATGTTGGCTAAATGAACATCTTGTTCTTACACATAAAATTTTAAAAGAGACTTTGTGCCTAGATCATATGATTTTTATTCCCTGGTTTAAATATCTACAAGGGAGCTTTAGAGAGTTGGGACGTCCTGAATTGTTTTTAACACCTGATTGTATCTCCAAGGAAGACGTGGATCTTGTAAAGAGCTCTTTCAGGTTATGCAGAAAAATGGAAAGAGAGGAGAGAGAACTCTTAAAGACCAGTGTACACAAGCACATACTACTTAGGCCTTCTCTTGAGTTGGAACCATATCTTCAATGGCCGGTACCCTCTTATGAGCGCTTTCTGTTAATCAGTTTTAGATTGGATTATTTTCATATTTTATTAGCTGTTCCGAGAGGGTGTCATAAAGGAAAAGTGCTAGCACCCTGTGACTGCGACAATCTGTCTCCACAGGATCTGCTTCGCGTTGTGTTCTTTTGTAAATACTATGAGGCCCCTAGGAGCTTTTATTTATAACCTCTTTTAAAAAAGTTAAATTTTAGACAGGTACTCCCCGCTCTCTAGTATCTATTATTGTTAAGACCTGAATGTATTCTTTTCATGGCAGGCTTTTTGAGACGCTCAATGAAACTAAGAAAATATTTGGATCTTTAAAGAATTTCGGATATGTATTGCTTGATAAATTTGTGTTTTTACAAAAAAAATTAAAAACTATTTTAAGATTGGAATTACTGTGTCCTTCCCCATATACCCCTACTATTGAACACCTACTAGAACCCTTGTATTATATACCCGGGACTGTATTTTTAATGTAATGTATCGTGTCTTGTGCTTTTTTAAAATGGACATATATTTGAATTTGTAAATTGTAACTTTTATGGTTTCATAAGTTGTGAACCGAATAAAGTTTATTTGAATTGAATTGAGCCTGCAGCCTGTGTCCAATACACGCCTGGGATAGGTGATAACTACACTTTGTGCATTCCCCCTAGACAGCCAAAACACAGGAAATTATGGTGTGACAGAGGACTCATCTGCATTCATCTGCATTCTGATAGCCTTCCTTGGCAGGAACGGGAAGAAGGTGTTCACACTTACTTCTGAATAGGGTGTGTCTTGTCCCAACACAAAAGACTGATTAACCCCCACAGATAGCCTTGCAGGCAGGGCTGGGATGAAAGGGGACCTGTGCACTTCAAGGAGCTGCTTTGACATTACTCCCACTTCAAAGGCACAAATAAGTACTGGGGCTCTGCCCCTACGAAATGAGTATACTATTGGACCTGGGAATAACTCTCCTGGATTAAAGACTGGCATGCTAAAAGGATTGCCGCTTGGCCTTGATTGACTGCTCTGAGGAACTGCTTCGCTGCTTTACTGAACTGCCCTGCTGCCTGCTGGTCTCTGCCCTGCTGAGGATAAGGACTGGATGCATCTTATTTGAACCCAGAGTGGCTCCAATGGCTTGTTGGCTTGCCTTCTGTTTTCTAAAGTCTCAGGGACACAAAACTCTTCCTGCAATACTTGTGATGCTTCTTGTCTCTGCCATCTGTCCTATCCTTGCCTCCAATCCTGGGCCTCAGCAATGGGTTCTGCAACTGTTTTGCTGCAAAATCAACACATCGTCACCACTGCACCAGTCATAACCAACGTACCATTCTTTGGCACCAATGCAGGGGCTGTTCTACAACTGTTGATCCACAGCCTGCATGGACTGTTGTCAATGCTCAGCGATGCCATTTTGCCTTCATCTCCACAGAGCTCAATGACAACACGGGAACCCACTGCATGAATTGGAACCCAGCGCATTGTCAACTACTACGCTTTGATCCATTCAAGGTACTTTTTTAGAGGGACCCTCAGTCATGAGTCTTATAGCTGGTCTGCCCTCCATCGTGGTTGGCCTGAACTTTGTATTGATATTGGTCCCACATGAACTCAAATAACCTTTTGACTGCTACTGACTGACCTCTAAACAATGTGTTTGCACTTATTCCTTCAAAATGTATATCTCAACTTCTGCTTAGCGGATTTTGTGCTTGTGGTTTTGATTTACTCAGATAAAAGTCTGTATTTTTCTAAACCTGTTTAATCTTTTTGTGGTGTTTTCATTGTGTTATTGTGTGTCTGTGCTGCACAAATACATTACACTTTGCCTCTTAAGTTAAGGCAGCCTTCTCTGTACCAAGCTGCCAGAAAGTGAGTGCAATTTAATTTAAAGTGTGCATCTAGCTTACCCTGACTAGGATGGATTGGGTTCCCTGATTGGACTGGGTGCATACCTCTGCCACCTTGAGACCCTATTTATAACAACCATATTCACTACTGATGGAATATACAATTTTCAATAGATACTTAATTTTCTGACTTTAGCTTTCCTATTGATTTGAATAGTGCAGAAGGAAGGAGTTGCATTTGAGTGTGAAGAGCCTGGACACTTTCCAAGGACACTTGAACCTTGCAGCTGTGACTGGTTTACGTTTCCCCTGTCATCAACCTCATCCCAGCAATCACTTTGAATTGATGCAAATCCATCAGGTTTTATGTTCCTGTGGCCTCAAACCCAAGTCAAAGCTAATAATTTGTCAACCAGTTGCACACATTTCCAATGTGACATACATATTGCAAAAGTTCCTATCTCATGATTAGAAACCTTTAAGGGTCCCTCTGGTTCACTCCCCAAATTGCAGCGAAAAATGTATTTCCTCTGCATTTATCTGTACGTTTAGTATGCTGGTATGATGTTGCCAGAGGAAAAAAAGTTTGGTCTGGACAATTTTTCCTGTTTACAGTAGTTTTACACATTTGCGTTAATTAACTAGAGGTGTGACCTCTAATCGCCAGGTAATTAGGTAACTGCCTCGCCCCACAATAGACAGCAAGAAAAAGAATGCAAAATTTAGTGAGATCAACACATTTTCTCGTGGGCTTTCACCTGTTTTTACATGATCCTCTAACAATGCATCAAATGTTGTTGCAGTTGTCCATGCATGTGGAAGTGTGGGTGTGTTTTTCTGTATGTAGGTTTATGAAGACACGTTTGTGGGTTTCAGCCTGCTTGGGTCCACACACAACCATACAGAAACACAAATGTGAATAATTTATGCATGCTTGTTTATTAATGTTTTAGTTAAGAATACTTATGTAACTATTTGAATGTGCATTTGTGTGAGTGTAGTTAACTGCAGAGTGGAAACATTCTTTACTTCGCAGTCTTTACCAGGCAATACCTTTATCACGTATCATGTACCACTCATGCCTTTACCATGCATATGCCTTTACTACGCATGCCTTTATCAAGCAAGGTAAGTAGGGTTAAGGAACATATTTAAATATAACCCTGTGGTGGTCACAACTGGGTAGTTATAGTTAGGATTGTGTTTCCATAGGAAAATCATTTTCTTATTAACTATGGTGCAATTTGACAAATCTTCACCAATCCTCATGGAAAGGTTCGGGGGTTATCCATCAACCAGAGGCCGAGAAAAAAAGGATGCCCGAAAACATGATTTCCCCATTTATTTTTCATATTTGGCAGAAATCAGCTGGATAGCGAGTGAAACGCCAAGGGGCGCCCCACTGCAGCTGAGGTGCCTCCACCTGGGGAGGAGGGAGAGGCCCGTTTGCGCTGCCTCCCCCCCCGGGCACCCCACGCCGTCTTTCGGCGCAGCATTGTAGGATGGCATACCAGTGAAACTTGCTGGACACCACCTCGGTGCCATCCGGATCTCGGCGCGTTGTGCTGCCTTCGGCGTACTGTAGCAGCAAGAGTGACCGCAACTCAGCTGGACGGCGAGTGAAACGCTGTACCGCAAGAGCGGGCGGAACTCAGCTGGATGGCGGGCGAGACGCTGTACCGCAAGAGCGGGCGGAACTCAGCTGGATGGAGGGTGAGGCACTGTGCCGCAAGAGCGGGCAGAACTCTGCTGGAAGGCGAGTGAAACGCTAAGAGGCGCCACACTGCAGATGAGGTGCCTTCACCTGGGGAGGCGGAAGAGGTCAGTTTACGCCGCCTCTCCCCCCCCCCCCACCCGGGCACCCCACGGCGTCTTTCGGCGCAGCATTGTAGGATGGCCACACCAGTGAAACTTGCTGGACACCACCTCGGTGCCATCCGGATCTCGACGCGTTGTCCTGCCTTCGGCGTACTGTAGCAGCAAGAGTGACTGCAACTCAGCTGGACACGCCGTCTTTCGGCGCAGCATTGTAGGATGGCCACACCAGTGCGGCAACTTGCTGGACACCACATCGGTGCCATCCGGATCTCGGCGCGTTGTGCTGCCTTCGGCCTATTCGCACATCGGTCCGCTACTGACGCCGCCTCACAGGCCGACGGATTTTGTAGGCTTTTTATAGCCCAAAGCCGCATAACAGGTCATGTGACTTGTTTATAAAACTTTTCATTGGTTCATTTTACTTTTGGTTTCCTAATGATGAAATGCTTGATCATATGACCTAAAAATAACACTTTTCATTGGATTAAAACATTTTTTTTTCCCAAACGATGAAAGCCCCACCTTTTTTGTTCTCACTCGGCAATCCAAAAAGGTTCCGTTAGATGACAACAGAGGGGACAGGCAACAAGAACCATCACTTAAAAAAGGGGAGGGCAAGTTCTTCCCTACCGGGTCACGTTGGGGCTCCACCGGAACTCATCGAATTGATAGTCTACAGTGTTTCTGGATGTTTCAGACTGAAGCTGGCGTCAGCATGAGAGCACCACCATCTCGTAGCTCCGTCGTGGCCATTCCGCAAGCAATCATGGCAGCCGCTCCCCACCGGAAGCCTGCGGTGCGGAAGTCGGGGGCCCCCAAGACTTTTGTAGAATCTTCAAGGCTGAGGGGACGCTTTTGAGAATGGGGCCCAAGCCCTAGCAGACAAGCGTCCGAGTTCCAAGGTGTCCCAGGGCCATTTTAGTGGACCAGGCCCAAATCCGAAGAGCCGGCCGCCATTTTAAGAGTCCTGTGGCAGCCGCCTATCGCTGCACCGCAAGAGTGGGCGCAATTCAACTAGATGGTGAGTGAGACGCTGTAGCCACAAGAGCGGGCGGTAAACAGCTGAATGGCAGATGAGGCACAGTGTAGCAAAAGCGGGCGGAATGGCAACTGAAATGGTAAAGGAGCGCCCCACTACAGCAGACGAGCCTCCACCTGGGGAGGCCCATTCATGCCGCCTTCCCACCCCCCCCCCCCCCCCCCGGGGCGCCCCACGCCGTTTTTCGGCGCAGCATTGTAGGATACCAAGACCAGTGCGGCAAGTAAAGGACATCACCTGGGTGCCGTCCAGATCTCAGCGCGTTGTGCTGCCTTCGGACTATTCGCACAACAGACGCTACTGACCATTGTTGCTTCTGTTTAAAAAAATGTTTTTTAACGTGTTTACTGTTTATGGTGCGTTGTATATATTTATAAGTTATTAAAGTGTTATAATCCTACTACTTTGTTGGAGTGCTATATATTTTTAATGTGACACATAATTGTGAAGACTTTGATGTACAAAAAGGCATCCCTGGAATCTTCCGCTTCAGGCTCGGTCCCACACATCCTCACAGTGAGAATCCCCTCCCCAATCACAATACAGGATCGTTATCTGATAGTAGGAACGCGTGTGGTGTGACGGATCTCATCGGGTGGGGGCCTTGATCTACTGTAACTCCTTTGAAGAGGGGTGATTCTTTACAGTTGAGGCCATAAACTACATCCGCAGGGCTAGGTGATAGCCTGGGACCGGCCTGGACAATCAGACACAAAGGAAGAGGAGTGTCAGAGGGTGCGGTAGTGAATAGGGTGAAAGGGTGGTGTCGGGCGGGCACAGGGTGTGATTCTCAGGGAAGAGCCGCGCAGATGGGGGGAGGTTTATGGCCCATGCATAAGAGAGCGGGGGTGACCAGTGCGTGGGGGAGATGCTTGCGAGGGTGGGGAGCCATGCTGAGGATCGGCGGCGTGCAGAGAGTGGGTCTGGTCAAGGCATCTAAAATGGCTGCCGTGCACGACAAAAGTGTGGCATTGGAAAAAAAGCAAAATGGCGCAGACAATGTTTATCAATACGAATTAATTTATAACAATTATTTTTAACAATATATTTACTCGCAGTGTCAAAATGGCGGTCAACACTTCCTGATTTCCTTCGAATCGAACGTTAACAGACGTCACGATCGGCGGCGTGCAGAGAGTGGGTCTGATCAAGGCATCTAAAATGGCTGCCGTGCATGACAAAAGTGTGCATTGGAAAAAAAGCAAGATGGCGCAGACAATGTTTATCAATACGGATTAATTTATAACAATTATTTTTAACAATATATTTACTCGCAGTGTCAAAATGGCGGTCAACACTTCCTGATTTCCTTCGAATCGAACGTTAACAGACGTCACGCAGCAACAAAAAAAAAAAAAATGCTCACGCGCAGCCGCTGGAAGACAAGTATCAACATATATGAGCATCCTCAGCCACCCTCAGAAAACATAGGGGGGTCAGGATACGTCTCCCGTACCCTCTTATACCCATTTCTCACATTGTTTTTCCTCCATCTTGTAATTAAATTAAAACGAAACACAAAATGGCGAATTCCCGTTTCGCGTCCCGGTTCACTACCCGGTTCGCGAACCGGAAAGCGCTTCTACCGCAAAAAAACAATATTTTTTTATTTGCCCCACGGGACCCTTTATTAACCCCAACATCATTCCTAGGGGGTCAAGAAGGGTCTACCTTGCCCCCTTTCATTAAATTCCCCCTTCGTTTTTCTCCTCCTCTTGTCTCTTGATCCTACCGAGAGACAAGATGGCGGCAGCTCCAGACTGTTTAGAATGTTGACAGACACCGGAGAGCCAATCAGGTTCACTTCTCAAAGTTCCGTTACGCGAAAAGTTCGCGAACCGGAACGCTACCCGGGACGCTGTCACAGATATATCTGTTTATTAAAACAATAATTTCTCAAAATCCACTGGAGCACATATATTGAGACCCAGCAAAGGCACATCGGGCTAACAGTCCCTACAATTTTGCCAAGTTTCGTGCAAATCCATTCAGCCGTTCGAGCTAAAAGTGAGGCCAAATGCCCTATGGAAAACTCAATGTTAAAAACATGTTTTGGGACCCCCCTTTTTTCTCAGCCCCCCCTTGACAAAACCCTTCCAAATTTTCAGGGGCTGCTCAGAAACAAAATGTGCCATTTTCCTGAAAATTTCAGCCGATTCCGTCCACAAACGCCAAAGTTATTAGACACAGAATTTTCAAAAGTCCCATAGAGAAAAAATCCTAACTATATATACCTACTGGCGACCGCCAGTAGGTAATATATATATATATATATATATATATATATATATATATATATATATATATATATATATATATATATATATATATATCTCGATATATAGAAGTAGATAGATAGATACCTACATAGATAGATAGATATATACATAGATACAAAGATAGATAGATAGATAGATAAATGTATACATACATATATGGTTTGGGAGAGGGAATGGTTTGTGGTGGTAAGGGTAATTGTAGAATTTTTGGGGTGGGTAGGTTTATAGGGTAGTAAGAATATTTTTGAGGGTTTATGGGTGGGTAACTGTATAGGGTGGGAAAGAAATTTTTAGGGTTTAAGGGAGGGTAAGGGTATAGACTGATAAGAGTATTTTTAGCGTTTGGGATGGATAAAGTTACAAGTCCTGAGTCCTAAAAAAACACAAAAAAGAGACATAAAGCGGCAGGGTCCTGAAACTTTGATCCCCTAGACCTGGTGGTGGGGTCCCAGAGGAATCCCACCTGGGGATAAAAAATGTATTGTTAAATTTTGCCGCAAATTTGCAAATCAGCATAATGTTTTTTAAAACTGAAGCGTGGTCTCCCGTGTTTCTTTTCAAAACCCCTAGGGATGGCCATGACCCAGGCTGACAGTAACAAAATGTGCCATTTTCCTGAAAATTTCAGCCGATTCCGTCCACAAACGCCAAAGTTATTAGACACAGAATTTTCAAAAGTCCCATAGAGAAAAAATCCTAACTATATATACCTACTGGCGACCGCCAGTAGGTAATATATATATATATATATATATATATATATATATATATATATATATATATATATATATATATATGTGTATATCTCGATATATAGAAGTAGATAGATAGATACCTACATAGATAGATAGATAGATATATACATAGATACAAAGATAGATAGATAGATAGATAGATAGATAAATGTATACATACATATATGGTTTGGGAGAGGGAATGGTTTGTGGTGGTAAGGGTAATTGTAGAATTTTTGGGGTGGGTAGGTTTATAGGGTAGTAAGAATATTTTTGAGGGTTTATGGGTGGGTAACTGTATAGGGTGAGAAAGAAATTTTTAGGGTTTAGAGGAGGGTAAGGGTATAGACTGATAAGAGTATTTTTAGCGTTTGGGATGGGTAAAGTTACAAGTCCTGAGTCCTAAAAAAACACAAAAAAGAGACATAAAGCGGCAGGGTCCTGAAACTTTGATCCCCTAGACCTGGTGGTGGGGTCCCAGAGGAATCCCACCTGGGGATAAAAAATGTATTGTTAAATTTTGCCGCAAATTTGCAAATCAGCATAATGTTTTTTAAAACTGAAGCGTGGTCTCCCGCGTTTCTTTTCAAAACCCCTAGGGATGGCCATGACCCAGGCTGACAGTATTTTGTATTGTTTGGGGCGGTGGCGCGTGGGGCTGTTTTTGGCCCTAGCGACCCATTCCCCCAGGGCCCCACATATGAGTTAGGGGAGGGGAGCACATGGCCCCCCTCCCTGGGTCATATTCAGCTCAGGGAACTCCATCCTTCAGGGTCCCACTGTATTTTTTTAAAGAGAAGAGGGGTATGCTGCACCCTTCCCTGAGCTTCAAAACATCCCAGGAACCCCATCCCCTGGGGACGCCAAACTAACTAAAAGGGAGCAGGGCCATGGGCTGTATGGCCCCCTTCCTGTGCCATTAATGGCCCCAGGGATCCGATCCACCGGGGCCAGCTCACTAGCTGTGTCATGGTGAGCCCACACCTGGGGCACAGTATTTCCCCAGCCTGCACCAGCACTGGAAGGGAAACTTGTGTTTGTTCCAACCTGATCAGAGAATTTTCAAAACTCCCCCATGCAGGAGCAAACTCAAAGTCTGCTCCCTTTTTCATCTGTTCCCTGCCTGCACTGATGGAGGCAGGGAAACAGATTAAAATGTTGATCCCTTCTGGATGGAGAAGCATAAGTTGCTGCTCTCTGTGGGTGGGAGAAATGTTGTCTCCAGTTGCAAGCGTGAAGCACCCCCGCAAATGTCTGGTGGGTGAACTGGGTTGACCCCAGAGCATCTTCCTTTAATAATGCAGGCACCGGGGGATTGGGTCCCCTGGTGCTGGAAAAGGCTCAGGAGGAGGGTCCACGTGGCCCCCTCCCCTTTAATAAGAAAAAAAGTCCTGAGTGACGAGATCCCCAGTTCAGAAAGAGCTTCTCCACTTTAAAATATATATGGCCCTGGGGGATAAAGTTGCCAGAGACATATTAGACTTGAGAAGGGTTGCCACTCAGCCGCCTCCCCTTTAAAAAAAGGCCATGTGAGGTGAAGTCCCCAGGGCCAGGCCTTGGGGCCAACCACACACTGCACACAGCCAAAGGCCATGTGCAAATTGTGGTTGCCTGCCTTTGGGATGGGTGGCCACAGGGCCTGATTATAAGCCAGACCTGTGACCAACCCACCATTGTGCATGGCCAAAGAATATGCGCAGCAAGGGGGTAATCTGCATGTGGGTGTTGGCTTTTCAACCCTTCACCATGTGCTATTAAAGGCCCTGGCAACTGTGTGGTTGGCTGCATTCAGGGGGTTGGCTCCAGAATCTGCCCACTTTTTGTACCTTTCCTAAACTGCTCATCCACTGTGCATCTAATATCCAGAGTAGTTATGTGGACAAAGCTGAGACAACTGAAGATGGATGAGAAACTTCAACCAATTATAATAACTACCTATCATTTAAGTATCACACATGAAGGAAACAATGCCTCAGATGTCCCAATCATTGAAGGCTTTCTAATGCTTCCTCTGTTAGAGGCAAACAACCCCATCTTGATGAAGAGAGGCACAGCTTGCCATTCAAGCCCAACTGTAGGCTGTAAGATGGTACTCTAGGAAGAAATATAACAATCAATACCCCAGATCTAAATCCATTCCATGTTGGAGACAAAGTCAAAGGGGTAAATTCAGAAGAATCTACGATAGGTCAAGACTGCCTGGAGGAGGTTAAATTCTACGCATGCCTAGGCATTCAAATAGACAAGAATTTATCAGTAAACCCATTTAAGCACTACGAAAACCAAGCATAAATTCACTTATGTTCTTCATGACATATATGGCACCACATTATTCAAAAGTTTAGACAAGAAAATTGATATCCAAAGTGGAGGTTTTTATGAACCATTAGGTTGAAATATGGGACATTACTGTTACCTAGGCACTTGTGCAATCACATTTGGAAGAAATGTTTGCGCCTGCCTACTAGCCATAGAGGGAGACCTGGAATGGTTGCTTTCAGAACCCCATTCAGAGGGTACTGGACACGCATTGTTAAACAATCCTACAGACTTTTCATGGCTGAATAAAAGAATCCGCCAAAATAGATGACCAAAGTACAACTGGGGTTTTTGAAGTATACTGCAGGTCAATGCAGCAGTTAGTACCACTTATAATATAGTCCTATATTGCTGTCTTGAGGTTTAGGGAGAATGCACAAGTGAGTCAGCTTCATGGTTTATTATTTCACCAGAATCCCTCACTATCATTAGAGGACCATATTAATTAATTATCAATTATATATCCTTTATATATACAAATTTGAGCCTGATTCACAAAGGTAAACTTATATTTTGTAGTACGTTTACTATTGTTTTGGTGTTTACAAACTACAAGTGCAATTTTTCAACTAGTAATTTTACTAGACATAAATTTATGCTCATAGTTTGAGAATACCAAATAGTAGTAAAGTTAATAAAGTAAGCGTAAACTTACAAAAAAGTGTAAGGCTATTTTTGAAAATCAGACCCAAAGTTCCTTAACCCTTTTGGTGCTCATAACGGAATAGTTTCGTCATTTGCACCAGTGCTCCTGTGCTCATGACAAAACCATTCCATTGTGTGCACAGGCACAAAAAATCCCTCTGTTGCAGACAGCAGAGGGATTTTCATTTTTTATTGTAGGCCCAGGAAGTGAGGAGGAGCTTCCTCAACCTCCCAAGGCTTTTTTTTTATTTCAATGTAAAGAAGATCACACGCAAGGGGCACTGTCGTCATTTTATTAAAAACAAAACTGAAACTTAGTTTCAGTTTCACTGTTTCAATGCTCATGGGGATATCGCAGCCCCCACACACGGAAACAAATGGGAAAGGTATTGTTGGAAAGGAGAGGTATCATTTTACTCGGGAGACCAAGGGGAATGTTTGGTGGTAGGACATTTGTACCAGCACAGTGACCCGCACAAAAATGTGTGGAAAAAGTGTTTCATTCAGCAAAATTTGAGGTTTGCAGGGGATTCTGGGTAGTAAAATGTTGGTGTATCCACGCAAGCCATACCTCTCTGGACTCCCAAGGGTGTTGAATTTTCAGAAATATGTGGGTTTGGTAGGTTTCTCTACATGGTTGCCGTTTCTTGTCACAGGCACCAGGCCTACCCACAAAAGTGAGGTATCATTTTTATCAGAAGACTTTTGGGAATGCGGGGTGGGTGGAATTTCGTGGATCCAAGCAGATTCCAGAACTTTCCGTCACAGAAATTTGAGGAAAACTTTTTTTTTAAACAAAGTTTGAGGTTAGCAAGGGATTCTGGGTAACAGAACCTGGTAAAGGCCACACATGTCACCCCATCCTGGATTACCCTAGTTTACTGACTAGTTTAAAAAAATGTATACGTCTCATAGGTTTCCCAAGGTGCTGGCAGAGCTAGGGTTCAAAATCCACAGCTAGGCACTGATCCAGCGGGCCAAAGGAAATTCAGTCCCATATGTACAACTCTACACCACAATACTCACCATTATTAATACATTTTACACTAGGCCCATAAATGACTGAGACATGAATTGACCAACTGAATCATATGACCTAATTAATCAAAACACTTTAGGAACATTTAATTAAGTCAAAATCATAGGCAATGGATTAACTAATGGTAACTCGAACGAAACAAACAAAACCAGCTTGTCATTTCAAAATCTTTTTTATTAACTTTATTTGTCAAGCAAAGTGCATTTAAGAAATTAATTCTTTTATTTGCATTTTAATAAGCAGCATTATTTTATTAGAAAGGCACATTAGACTGTCAGATTAAATCAAAATCAGCATGAGAATTGCTATAACATTTAAGAACTCATTCCCTAGTCAATATTTCCCAAACTTAACTAAAGAAAACTCTAAGGGAAAATCATAAGTTCAGAAGAATCTTACGTGAGTCAAAAGTCCGACAGCATCTCCCGAGCACAGGAACAAGCCAACAGTGTTCTTTCCAAGGGGGCAATTTTTATACCTTTTCTCTATCTAGAACTAACTAAAAGAATACAAATAACCAGCCAACACGACGCATGATTGGTCGAGAAATGTCACTCCACGATGTCATTCGCCTTTCACATTGTAAGAATCACGTTCTTTAAAAGCGGCATTGTCCTTTGACTACGTGTGTCACAGGCTCTTCCGAAGCTTGCAACATTTAATAAAAAACGTTTGTTGCTTCCTCCGTCCAAGCTTTTCCGCTGCAACACATCCTGTCCTTGGCAATGAAAGTTTATACAATGATTATTTCAATGCTCTGCACAGCCTTGTTTCCGCATGTGTTTTTCAAAGAATTATGAAGAAAATATTTTCTTTTCATTCACTGCTGTGCAAGACCCAACTCGTCAGGACTTCGGACATCCATTTTAGAAATAGGCCACAGGCCTCTTTTAGCATGAGTCTAGTATGCAAGGAAATACAAGACATCAATTAATTCAAGAAATGATCATTATTCTGTTACCCACCCCCTTGACTAATGTTAACCCATTAGTCTATGTTACCTAGCATAATGCACAAAAGACAAACAGAACACAGTCACATAAAATGACACAACATAAACAAAAGCACATTTAAAAGAATGCACATGCTATTATTTTAAATAGCCGCAGTTAATCAGTGACAAAACAAAAGACAAAGTAAATATATTATGTAAAACGTATTGACAAACATGACAAGAGCACATATAATTAGTCCCATATGTTTGTGTAGGTGCACATTATTCTAGGTTGAATCAGTACAAAAACATGCAACACTCGTTATTGAATTAAAAATTATGGGAGTTTAAATCAGTGTACTGAATCTAAACTTATCTCTAAAGTCCGCTTCATCAACTCCCTCATCTGGTGATTTTAAAATCACCAAACAAAACCCAAAATTTACTCAAAAATGTTACTTTTAGAAAAGTCATATAATGATCTCTCTCTGTGTTAGTAAATCTAAACTCCTGTCTCATCAGTCTGTCTGGAACTCTCATATTGAGCCCTGCGAAATTCATCCATTTCTATCTCCTTCTCCTGAGCCTTTCTGAGTTTGTATATTCACTTCTTTTCCCTCACATGCTTCTTTCTCTTGTGAATCATGCAACTGATTTTTAACAAAAGTGTCACTATAACAATGATTATTACAGGATAAAGCACTTTGCCAATGATTGAACTGCCAATTTCAGCAAACCATTCCCTGATTGCCCCAAATCTTTTAGCCAAACGTTCAGAAAAACTGTTACTTTCCATGGGTTCTATTTCAGAGTGAAATTCAGTGATATTCTTAATCAGCAATTCTATGTTCTGACTCTTGTCTGGGATATATGTGCAGCAATGCTGAACATGCAAAATCCCACAGACTCCTCCCTCTTTTGCTAGGACAATGTCTAAAGCAAGCCTATTCTGCATAACTATGCTTCTGGTGGCAATGAGCTCAGTATTGACCAATTGAAAACCACTTGCAGTATCAGTGGATAATCTGTCAACAATTGTGGAAACCTTTCTGTTTTTGATTGCATTTAAAGTTATTCCCACCATAGGAATTATCGCACCAAATATATCCCCCATGATCTCAGAGAAGCTTTCTCTTTTGTATCTATTCAGGTGTTTGCCAATTTCAAATGAACCTTCTCCATTTCTGTCGACATGGAAAATTTTAGGAAAAACTAGACCAAGGTAACATGTACCATACCAATGGTCAGGGAGACTGAAATATGCTTTGTTCCCACAGACAAAATAAATTCCTGGGAAAATTGGGTCCTTGCCACCTTTAAATCCCCAACCCCCTACTATTCGATAAGTGTCCTCACACTGGCTTGCACCGACAAAATAACTGTTGTAAAGCGTGTTATCTCTTCTAATGCAAAACTTTCCACTAACTGGATCATCTATGTCAGGGGTCTCCAACCTTTTCTGTAGTGAGAGCTACTTCTGATCAGTGAAAATAGTCGTGAGCTACTAAAGGCCGAGCAAATCACGAATTGTTCCCAGAGTCCCCCCACACACAACTTCATTGACTAAAGGGCTACAACAGAGAAGAGCTACCCATTTAGTATATGCAAAGCACAACATGAAACCAGAAAACCTATCCCGGCTTTCCTCTTGAACAGACTGTGTGATCCTGGCCTCTGCAATCGTAGCGAAGCACACTACAATCATAAAATTATAGGGACTTGCAGAGCTGTGTAAAGCTACCAACATGCTGAAAACCATAAACTGAATGTCTGCCTCTCATTCTTGGTCATCAACTACACTGCTTCGTCCCATAACTCAGTAAAGGCACCTCAGTTGACACGGAAACACTTCCACACAGGATCACAAGACAATGACAGCACCATACCAACCACACATCCTACATGGTATAGCCTGCTGGCGATATATGTAAGCACCTCAGTGCCCCACAAAGGGGTAA
This sequence comes from Lissotriton vulgaris, assembly GCF_964263255.1. Classification (NCBI taxonomy): domain Eukaryota; kingdom Metazoa; phylum Chordata; class Amphibia; order Caudata; family Salamandridae; genus Lissotriton; species Lissotriton vulgaris. Next base: position 1,056,555,111 of record NC_141699.1, read on the forward strand.
TAGGCTCATAAAAATATATAAATGCTGTGATACAACAATTGTATTGCATTGTGCCTTCTTTTTCTTTATTATCACGCATAACTGTAACTTGAAATGCTGGAGTTCAGGGTGTGCACTGTGCACAAATCTCCCCCAAGAGAACATAAAGCTGTTACACATGACTTGCCTCTTAAGTACATTAATATAGCGTTCTCATAACATAAGGGACAGTGGCAGTCCATGACTGTTTCATGTTTAAAAACTATCACTTTTAAAAATGCCTCTTAAAGCAGTGGTGGAATTAGATGCTTCGTTGAATTGCTTCTCTGTGTTGGAGAAATAAAAGAATGTCATTTTTTAAAGGATACCATTTTTGTATGACTTTTGTGTCATCATTTGCAATGTTTTCAAACCTGTGCTCGTGCAAGGATGGGGCCGTACACCTAAGCTTGATTCATGTTTCACCTTCCCATGTTCATTGGCCTCAGACAAATATAGTGAATACAGGGGTTGGTTAGGTACTTTTTTCAAATGGGATACAAAAGTGAGGTGTTGAGCCTTATGCTCATTGTGCTATAAAATTAACACTTGATTTGAAATTTCTCCCATTATTTCATGAAATCAAAGCAGCGTTTTTCAGGGATTTAAAAAAAACATAAGGTACCTCTTGCAAGTTGTCCCTAGGCACAAACCGAAACCAGGAAGTTATTATACCTTTCTCTCATCATTTCATTAAATTTGAATGAAAATACATGTAAAATGATGTATTTGGGTCCGGTTTGGGGCCAGGAACAACTTCACAACTGCCACGTTTTCAGGGTGCTTACGTATGACATTTGGGCCTAATATCCATGAAAACAAATACATACCACAAATTGTCCCCGTCTGAGACATGAAAAAATATGTAGACTTACCATAACTTGGTCTTCCTACTGATGGTCCTGGTGCGAATCTGCTGGCATGGCACGTGCAACAGGGGCAGAGGCGCTGTCTTGAAGGGGGCATGCTGCTTGCGGTCGAGTGGCATGATGTTAAGGACACTGCTGGCTGCAGGCATCACTCGTCCCTCTGTGGCCTCAGTCAATGCTGGTGCTCTGCTGCTGGCGTCACGCTAGGGAAACATGCATAAACTGCTCTCTTGACTGGGCCTGGGGCTCAGCAGAGGGCACAGACTGCATGCTACCTGCAATGCTGGTCTACCGTGGCTGCAGAGGTGTCTTTTAAATGGCAGCAGTCATCTTTTAAAGACAGCTCAGCGCTTCTGACAACAGCGTGATTAGACAACAGGTGCGTGCTTACCAGCCTCTTCAACATGCAGGACCGTCAGGAGTGGGCCATCCCTATACAATCTGGACAACAGTGTGCCCTATGCACCCTCCACTGGATAAGCCAGTGTTACCATGTTTTAGGGTCAGAACACCTGCACTTTAGCCTTGGTCATCAGTGATAAAGGGCCCAGAATCCTAGAGTCAGCAAAACAAGAGGTCAGAAACCGAAAAAAGACCGGGGAACCACACCAAAGATGTCAGGTCTAACTTTACTAGTAAAGGACATAAATGTTGATGCTTATGTCCTTCCTGACCCCCTTGCACCAAAACCTACTGGACACATACGTACGCTGTTCCAAACAAGATGTGGGCATAATATATTGCCAGAGGCAACATCTGTACCCAATCCCCCTGCCTCCTGAACACATTGTACATGTTTGTTTCCAGGGAAGTGGCCCACTTGATGGAAGTACTTCCACAAGTGATTCCCAACACTTTTCAGCTCGCAAGTCACATAAGTAACCTTACAAAACATGCCAGATGGATTTATAGCAAACCCCATGGAAAAAAATCTTTTCTGTGTAGAGTCGTATATTGATGCAAAGTTTGATGTAATTCGTTTCAGCAGTTTTTTGTAACATCAAACAAAATGTCTCATGGTAATTAACTTGAGACAGACTGTATAGGTGTAGCAAATATTTTCAACTTGAAGAATTCTCACTTTGTATGTCACTGTTGTCGGGTTCCCTTTGTGTTTGCGATGTTGCCACATTTCTGCTACTGAAGCAGAAGACTCGGGTTCTTACATTGATATTTCTAGATGTTGTGCTATAAGTATTGAAGTACTATATGGAATATGGCGTGCTACATACTCCAAACCTATAATACTTCATCTGGAAACGTCTCAAATTTTACCCTCCAAATTTCCGGGGTAACCATAAAATACACCAGACTTGAAATAACAGGAAGATCATTATCTTTAAATTTAGTTAGAGTAAATAACACGTTGCAGTCTAGGCCACTGTATGTGAATTAAATAACTATATCAGGCTGCCAGACTAAAACCTCGCTCCTGAAATTGAATTATACACTCTCGCCAAATAGTACAATTCCTGCGTGGTCTAATCTTTTCCAGCATTTCCATTTGAACTACAGTGTCGGAACAAATACATAGTTTGTGCAGTGTCTGATATGGTTTGAAAGCAAATAATAACAAAAACGAAACGATACGAAAAACCGACTTGAAGTCCTGCTTCTGTCTCAAATTAGAGGCAGACATTGGCAGCGTTAATCATTTTGCCTCTTTTACTCTGTGAGGGTTGACAGGCCGACTTCACCCGCTTCTCTCCGCCCCAGCTAACTTAATAGCCAATGGCAGCAGTGTAATACCGGAAAGGAACGACACAAACAGACAATAGGTCAAAAAGGCCTGAAAATAACATAATGACAGTGACAGGGTATAAAAGTGAGCATCGGACCGTGAGCTACTGGTAGGTTATTGGCGAGCTACCAGTAGCTCGCGATCAACCGGTTGGAGGTCCCGGATCTATGTGAATAGCAGCAAATCTATTTTCACCATTAAGCTTCTCATCTTCGAGCTGCCAAAACTTAGATTTAGTTTGTTTCAGCATTTCATTCCTTTTGTAAATCGCCCTCCTCTCCTCAACCAAATTGAGAAAAGATCTTTCTTCATCTCTCATTTTGCAGGTTAGAATATTTTTGTAAGCATACTCGTAGGTGAGTTCATTAGTTACCAGGAAGAATTCCCTCATCTGTTTGGCAGGCCTAACTTTGTTAAGACTATGTACAACCTTTAAGTTAGAGAATGTCTCATCAAAGTCTGAGTAATAGTACTCCAGACGACCTGTTTGATAGAACAAGCTAGATATAACACTGCATGTTATTCCATAAGTAAGAGGAAGCATATTATACTTGACCCCTTCAGAAACTGAAGTTGGAAGCTTAACACACACATAACAATCTTTGACATCCATGACTCTAACATACTCTGATAAGAGTCTTGAAAAGGAATTAGTAGAAAAATCTCCAACAGATCTGTCCTGATGGATCTCTGGTTTATGCTCAATAATCCTGTTAGTTTTGCCTGCAAAATCATGAGCAGCTTGTTTAGATTCAGCTTTGCTCGTCATATTCACCTTATACTCCTCCGTGTCAATGCCAAGAGGAAAGATGACTGCTAAGATTAACGAAACTAGAATGATTAGAATGACTCAAATGGAAGACATTTTACAGCATCTTGAGGATAGCACACCTTGAATTGTCAGTATTAGGCATTTTTTTTTTACTTCTTTACATAAAACAAAAATGTTAAATTAATATGAAATTGAAATAATACCCTCCCTTTTTAATTTTTTTTAGTAACCCTCTAATACCTAGGTATGATCTCCCTTAAAAGCAATTTTGCCACAGTAACTGAATCATTGTGACGTGTTGGGAACGCTTCCACCCATCTCGAAAACAGACAGACAATAACAAGGACGTATCTCAACTTGTTATGTGGTGGCATGTCAATGAAATCCATTTGCAATCTGGTAAAAGGACCACCCTCCCGTCCTATGGTTCCCATGCTTACAACTGTTTTTCTGTTTGGATTGATTTGTTGGCAGATCAAACAACGCTGGCAAAGTGACTCTGCAATAACCCTAAATTTTGGATTATACCAAGTCTCCCTGAACAGTCGAATCATTGTGTCTCTTCCTAAATGACCAGGACCAAGGTACATCCGTGCCATGTCAGCAATCATGCAATTGGGCATAACAGGTCTGCCATCTTTGTAAACCCAAATTTCATCTTCCTCCGTCTGTCTGCAACCTTCCTTGAGCCATGTGTTTTTCTCCTCATCATTTGCCTCAGCCTGTAAGTCTTTTACTCCCTGCCATGTTTCTACCACAGATATTAGCATGAGAGAGTTCATTATATGGTCATTATCTTTTTCCCGATTAAGTGAAAGATTAAGTTTCGCACAGTAACGTGCAGTTTTATCAGCAAAGGCATTTCCTTTAGTTATATAGTCTTCTCCTTTCTTGTGCACTCCACATTTGACAACAGCAATTTTTTCTGGTAACTGAATGGCATCAATCAATCTTTTGATCAATTTTGCATTCCTGATCGGAGTTCCCGCCTAGGTTAAATAACCTCTTTGAGACCAAAGCTGGCCATAGTCATGAACTACGCCATATCCATACTAACTATCAGTCACTATGGTAACCTTTTTCCCTGCTGCTTTTTCACAAGCACAAATTAAACCAACCAATTCTGCCACTTGTGCTGAACAAATTCCTTCAAGAGTTGAACCCTCAATTATTTCTGAAACAGTGAAAACTGAATATGCTGCTCTCAGAATGCCTTCATCTGTACTTAAACAGGAGCCATCAACAAAGCAAACAATGTCTGACTCTGGTAAAGGCACATCTTTGGTGTCTTTTCTGGGTTTAGTACAGTATTCCAAAACATCCAAACACTCATGATCAATGTCATCAGTTTCATTGTCAATTTCAGAAACCACACTATCTGGTAAAAGTGTAGCAGGATTGAGATTAACACATCTCGCAATGGATACATTATTTGATCCCAGAATATTTTTTCATATTTGGTCAACCTGTTACTTGACAGGTGCTGTGTCTTACTTCTGGTAAGAAGTGTTTCAACTGAATGAGGTAAATACACCTTTACTGGAAACCCCATTATGATAGCCTTCACTTTGCTCAAGGCTTACACTTGTTGCAGCCACTGCTTTTAAGCAACCTGGCAATGCTTTTGCAACAGGATCAAGAACAGCTGAAAAGTATGCTATAGGTTTTCTCATTTTTCCATGTTTCTGAATGAGAACTGATAATGCACAACCTTCCCTTTCACTGCAATACAGCTCAAATTCTTTGTCGTAATCAGGCATCCCCAATGTTGGTGCTTCACAAAGACTTTTCTTTAGCTTTTCAAAAGCCTCCAATTCTGTTTTTGTCAAAACAATCGGGTCTTTCATGTCTGCCTTTGTCAAACTTTGCAATGGTTTCGCAATTACCGAAAACACACAAATCCACTGTCGACAATAACCAACCATTCCTAGAAACATCCTGATCTGTTTTTGTGTTGTCGGTGGTTGTATTGCTCGAATCATTTTTATTCTCTCAATTGTCACTTGTCTGATTCCCTTTGCAATTCTGTGACCAAGGTATTTAACTTCTTGTTTGCAAAACTGTAATTTCGCAGGTGACACTTTATGTCCTTCATCTGCCAATCGATTCAAAAGTGTAATGGTGTCTGTTACACAATTTTCTCTTGTTTTTCCTGCAATAAGGAGGTCATCTATATATTGGACCAATGTTGACTCTTCAGGCAATTTTAAATCTTCCAGGGATTTCTTTAACAACTGATTAAAGATAGATGGACTCTCAGTATACCCTTGAGGAATACGACACCATGCTAATATGCGATCCTGGAACCGGAACGCAAACATTTGTTGGCTATCTGGATGCAGTGGAACTGTAAAGAAGGCATTACATAGGTCAATGACCGTATACCATTCGGCATCATGCGGAATCTGATATAGAATTACCGCTGGGTTTGGTACAACTGGACAGCAAGGAACAACTATTTTATTAACCTTTCTCAGGTCCTGAACTATTCTGTAAGTTCCATTTGGCTTTTTGATTCCCATAATCAGTGAATTACATGGGCTGCTTTCAATTTCTCTCAAAACACCTTGCTTAATGAATTTTTCAATTACAGGAATGACACCCTCAATAGTTTTAGGCTTTATTTTGTACTGAGGAATGTTTGGAAAATCTATTCCCTGTCTCACAGTCATTTTTACAGGGTCCACATGTTTCATTAAACTCATTTCATCACCAGTTAAATCCCATATTTTCGGATTAACTTCCTCTTTCAATTCTTCAGGTAAATTGTTTTTATCAAAAGCAGGGATCATTTTATTTTCTTCATCAACCATTAGCAATGTCAATTTATACAGACCATCTGCTTCTAAAGTTTGAAGCTCAATACCTTCCGGTGAGCAATATATTTTGCAATTCATCTTGCACAACAGATCACGAACTAAAAGATTAACAGGACTGCTGTTACAGACATTAAATCTATGTTTGTCTTTGTCATTTCCAATTTCTACATCAACTGGTTTTGTCAAGTCTGTTTTAATTTGCTGATTATCTACGCCAACTACCTGGATGGTTTCACCCGAGAGAGGAAGATTTTCGATTTCCACTGATCTAACAGTAGAGCGGGTAGCACCAGTGTCCACAATAAAAGTGATATCTTTGTCGTTCACCTTACCATTTACAAATGGACCTGACTGATCTACCTCAAGAGTGGCTCCAAGCACACACTCTTCTTCCTCTCTCAGGCACCGTCATGAGTAATCATCTGAGTCACTGCTCTCATTTTCTTTCAGCCAAAAATTTTGAGAGACATTTGACACATTTACTTTTTGTGATCTTTTTACCTGTTCAGCTCCGCAGAAACCCGTCTCTGGACTGTATCTCTGTGTATTTATGCAATTTGGCAAGGGTGGCTGTGGAATTTGGCTCTGTTGATTCAATTGGCTCTGCTGATTCACTAACTGTCGCTGTAGCTGTTGCTGCTGATTTATCTCACTCTGCATCTGTGGATTTAATGATGAATTTTAAAAATTTCTGGGCGGATTTTTACACTCACGCTTCCAGTGTCCAATTTCGCCGCAATTAAAACAAGGTAGCTTTTGTTTTAGCTCTTCAATATTTATATTAAATTTAGGCTTATTTGTAAAGTTCCCTTTGAACTTTCCTGGATTCTGCAGAAATTTTTTATTTTCTAAGGTTGCTATCTGCTGTTCAGCTACCTTCACTTGTGCCCACATTGCCTTCTCCTTGAGTTTCGTTTGTTTTGCATCTAACTCATCACTGCAGTATTTTGCCATCCTCAGGATATCATCGACTGAAAGTGATTGCCAGCCAACAATTCCGTTTCTAATCATTTCCCCAATTTCAGGTCTCAGGCCATAAACACATCTGTAAATGAAGTGGCTCATGTCACTTTCAATTAATTTTTCATAGCCACTGTATTGTTTAAATACCAGGAGTAATCTTTCATAAAAGGAATGAACTGATTCCTTTGGTTCTTGGTTTGTCCTGTCTATCTTAACACAATCTACTTCTTTAGCAGGAATCTTATCTTTTAGCCAGACAATTACTTTGTCATTGAAATCCATGACAATGTCTGAAGGAGCACCTGTTATTTTATGTCGAGCTGGTTGTTCTTTGGGCCAACTAATAGAAATTTTACATTCTGTCCAAAGATCTGATGGGACAACAATGTTAAAGAAACCATCTAAATCAATCCACAGAACTTTTGAGACCTTAATGAATCTGTCAACCTGATGGTACCCTTCTACTGGCTTTTCTCTCAGCCGAGGGAAATCGTTTGTAAAAAGCAGAATATCCTGTCTTGTCCATGGAACATGAACATAACCTCCACCAGCTATTTCCCTCATAGGAAATTCACCCAAAAATTCTCCTCTCTCTCTCATTTCTTTGTCCATTTAACTCTCCATTTACTTAAATCACTTAATCTTTTTAGAAACACAATTAATTCTTTTTTTATGGGTTATTCTGCCTGTGGTATTTAGATTCTCAATATCTTTCTCAGAAAAATCCACTCTGTAATGTTTTTGCAATTGTTTCTGGCTACTCAAATCTATTTCTAATTCAGCAGCCACTTCTTCAAATTGTTCATATTTATTTTTAGTTTTCCACTGAATGCTCTTGCAAATGAACAACAATTCATCATCCTGATATTGCTTTAAACAGTCAGTACCAATTGTGCCAATAATTAATTCTTCTAAATCTGCTTTTAATTTTGCAACATCAAGTTGTTTAGACTCAGGAACTTGTGTTAAATCTGTTTTATTTGTGGTCTTTTCCAAAGAACCAGAATCAGAATCTGCAGCTGATGGTATGACACCATTTGACAAACTTTGATTTAAAGTTAAATTTGGCATTGTTTTATCCCTATGTATTTCTGTTAACTCTGAATAAATTTTTTCAGCCACTTTTTTAGTTTTTGCATTTAATGGATTCGTTACAACAGAATGTCTATTTTCACTTTGCTCAAAAACTGGTACAACAGGACCAATTGTAACTGGAACTGTTACCGCTTCCATGCCTTTTGTTAACTGATGAATTAATTCTCCCTTCGCTTTTAAATATTCTGAAATGTTTGGAATATTTTCAAGTAACTCTGTCTTTTTGTCATTTTTCGGGAAATTATTTCTGGAATTTGAACTTTCTCTTGGAGTATTTGATTTACTTCTTGATCTCGCCCTTTCAGGTAATCTCATAAATCTGGGTGAATTATCATCAATCTCTCTAGGAGGTGCACTAGGAGAAATTCCTGAAAAACTTCTCGGGGTAGAATATGAACAACTTGGCTGATAAGGTGGAGGATTAATAAAAATGTCTTCTAAAACTGCATCATCTAATTCTTCATCAAGATGACCTTTTTTCTGGGAATTCTTTTGGCCTGATGTTTCTACAACCATTTCTAAAACCGGAAACAAACCATCATGCATGTCCCCCTTTCTCCAACGTCGCACTTTATCTTGGTGGGTTTCCCTATTTATGCCTCTTGGTGTTCCACAATTTTCTCGTTCATGCTCCATCATTTCAACTTCCCATTCAACTAAAGCTTCAAATTGAGTGGGTCTGGGTCTTGGTGAAAGAGTCATCATTTTATCTCTTAAGTTTCTTAAAACTTTAACATTAAACGATCCAACTTCTGGCCAGGCTAAAACACCATCATTTTTAGTATATTGCATCCAATTTTCAAACCAAAGGACCGTATGATAACCATATTCTCCTTCCATATATGCTCCGGGTGTTTTGTACTTATGAAGTAATTTTTCACCACGCACTTCAATTTTCTTGTCAGGATTGAATACATTTTAAATTTTCTGAAACCATGAAGGCTTCTTTTCTTCTTTATTCCAATAATAACTCATGTTTTAAAACTATTCCGTTCAATTTAGAAAAGATCGTAAGTATTTCCAATTGTTCCGCTATTCTAGCCAATCTGTGCGCAAAACTCACCAACAAGCTAATCAGGTTAAGCCACGTCATTACCTTGCTCAACCAATGAGAATCCTGTTTTCAGAAAGGACTAATCGGCTAACAGCTCATTTTGGTCATGTGGACCAATCAGCGCACTTGCTGTGACGTATATTAACCAATCACAGCGCGAACCCTGTGACGTATACTGCCGCTGCAGCAAAGCTGTACGTGTCAGTGTCACCCCTCCTTTACAAAATTTTTTCACAGCGCCATTTTAAAACAATCCTTTTTAATGATTTTCAGTTAATAACTACAGAAAAACAAACCATTTGTCCGATTCGCTAAGCAAAGTGATAGTTTTACCAGACATTCGAGATTTCACTCTCGTGAAATAGACGACGCTATTTTCAAAAAAAGACTTTTACGCATTCATACGGGAAAACCTATTCATGTATACATGAAATCTTTGGCAGGACTCTAACCAACCAATAGAAATCCACAAACGCCAGTAAGAATAGACGACGCTACCTCACCCTTCACACAAGCTCGGAAAAATCCTACTACTCTTTTCGCAACGAGTTTTAAAACCGGGCCCTTAGTCCCTATACTCAGAGCTACGATTTCATAGACAAACCTCACTATACATACGACCTGGCATACCTAAAAATCCCTAAACTTGTGTTGTACGTCCACAACACTTAGTGATATTTCAGTACCACTAATTTGAAACAGAACAAATGAACTGTGTAACTTCACCTGTCACACTACTCTGCCGGCACATAGGATTTTTCTCACTGCTGGAAAAACCCTTTCAACAACAAATAACAACTCGACAAAACTTAACATGTGTTAAACATGTATCCTATGTAATTACCATGTAACATGTCAGTTACCATAGTAACCGAACTCTGCTACCAGAGATTTGATCCAGCGGGCCAAAGGAAATTCAGTCCCATATGTACAACTCTACACCACAATACTCACCATTATTAATACATTTTACACTAGGCCCATAAATGACTGAGACATGAATTGACCAACTGAATCATATGACCTAATTAATCAAAACACTTTTGGAACATTTAATTAAGTCAATATCATAGGCAATGGATTAACTAATGGTAACATCGAACGAAACAAACAAGACCAGCTTGTCATTTCAAAATCTTTTTTATTAACTTTATTTGTCGAGCAAAGTGCATTTAAGAAATTAATTCTTTTATTTGCATTTTAATAAGCAGCATTATTTTATTAGAAAGGCACATTAGACTGTCAGCATGAGAATTGCTATAACATTTAAGAACTCATTCCCTAGTCCCTATTTCCCTAACTTAACTAAAGAAAACTCTAAGGGAAAATCATAAGTTCAGAAGGATCTTACGTGAGTCAAAAGTCCGACAGCATCTCCCGAGCACAGGAACAAGCCAACAGTGCTCTTTTCAAGGGGGCAATTTTTATACCTTTTCTCTATCTAGAACTAACTAAAAGAATACAAATAACCAGCCAACACGAAGCATGATTGGTCGAGAAATGTCACTCCACAATGTCATTCGCCTTTCACATTGTAAGAATCACGCTGTTTAAAAGCGGCATTGTCCTTTGACTACGTGTGTCACAGGCTCTTCCGAAGCTTGCAACATTTAATAAAAAACATTTGTTGCTTCCTCCGTCCAAGCTTTTCCGCCGCAACACATCCTGTCCTTGGCAATGAAAGTTTATATAATGATTATTTCAATGCTCTGCACAGCCTTGTTTCCACGTGTGTTTTTCAAAGAATTATGAAGAAAATATTTTCTTTTCATTCACTGCTGTGCAAGGCCCAACGCGACAGGACTTCGGACATCTATTTCAGAAATAGGCCACAGGCCTCTTTTAGCATGACTCTAGTATGCAAGGAAACACAAGACATCAATTAATTCAAGAAATTATAATTATTCTGTTACCCACTCCCTTGACTAATGTTAACCCATTAGTCTATGTTACCTAGCATAATGCACAAAAGACAAACAGAACACAGTCACATAAAATGACACAACATAAACAAAAGCACATTTAAAAGAATGCACATGATCATTTTAAACAGTCGCAGCTAATGTTTGACAAAACAAGAGACAAAGTAAATATATTATTTAAAACATAGTGACAAACATGACAAGAGCACATATAATCAGTTCCATATGTTTGTGTAGGTGCACATTATTCTAGGTTGAATCAGTACAAAAACATGCAACACTCGGTAATGAATTAAAAATTATGGGAGTTTAAATCAGCGTACTGAATCTAAACTTATCTCTAAAGTCCGCTTCATCAGCACTTTGAAAAAAAGGGTCAGTATTCACTGTAAAAATGTGGCGTGTCCATGTTGCGTTTTGGGCCGTCCTACCCATACAAGTGAGGTACCACGCAGATGCCGTCTCCACGCCCCTACACGCACTGATCGTGTGCGCTCCCTTATTCACGCTCAGCCATTTTCCAGGACGCCACTGGCCCTGCTACCCTTGCCTGACCCAGCAACTACTACTTGACGTTTTATCGCCTTATTGCACATGCGGACGGGGTCGTTTCTCCGCCGCTCCTTATCTACACGATTCCACCCACCTTGTAGCCTTACAGCCCTGATGAGTTACACCTCCTTCACGGTGTGATGAAACACGTGTCGGCTGGCTACTTCCTTACTGTACTGTCCACTGTTTGACTTATAAAAACTTTATTCACACGAATCTTGACATTTCACGCTTCTTTTTTCAAGCATTCACTCTTATTGAGTAGAAAACCTAGGACCCGATGTAGGTAATCTCGATTTACCTACTCTTAAATACCGAATCATACCGATTCGGTATTTAAGAGTAGGTAAATGTGATGTAGATAATTCCACTTATGAAATTACCCAATTGGAATGATTCGGTAATTACCCTATCGGTATTTACCGATTGGGTAATTGCCATTGATTCCTGTGGGCCTCAATGCCCATAGGACTCAATGCCAATTACCGAATCAGTAAATACCGATTCGGCAAAATTACCGAATTTGCAAGGGGGACAGGGTGTCACTTTGACACCCTGTTGCACCCTGCAATTGTGCATGGGTGCACATGTTGCTGACATACATGCCCTTAGGGCATGTATGTCTGCAACATGACACATTTTTTAAAGCAAAAAAATGCTTTTTGAAGGGTTTTCATTATTTACCACCAACTTCAGGGTGGTAAATAACAAATTCTTAAACCCTTGTAGCACTGTTTACAGTGCTACCTACATGTTAAATTACAGAATCTGTAATTTTACCGATTCAGTATTTTACCGAATCGGAAAAATTACAGATTCGGTAAAATTACCGATTCTGTAATTTAACATGCCCCTACATCTCATTTTCCAAATACCGGTCGGTAACGGCCGAAATTACCGAATTGTCGCCGTTTCTGACTGGTATTTGCCTACCTACACCGGACTCCTAGTCCCTATACTCGGACTATCAACCATACATGCGTGTGCACAGGATCTGCTCGCAAGTGAGGTACCATGCAGATTCCAGAACTTTCCATAACAGAAATTTGATGAAAATTTGTTTTTTTACCAAGTTTGAGGTTTGCAAGGGATTCTGGATAACATAACTTGGTGATAGCCACCCACGTCACCCCATCCTGGATTCCTCTGGGTGTCTAATTTTCAAATATGTATATGTTTGCTAAGTTTCCCTAGGTGCCAGCAAAGCTAGGGTTCAAAATTCACAACTAGGTACTTTGCAAAAAAAAAGGGACTGTGTTCACTATAAAAGTGAGGTATGTCCACGTACCCTTTTGGGGCGTTTCCTGTTGCGGGCACTAGGCCTACCCACACAAGTGAGGTACTATTTTTATCAGAAGACTTAAGGGAACACAGAATCTTAGAGCAACTGTTATCACCTATTGACTTTTGGTGCATTTCTGCCTTCCAACTGTAAGACAATGTGTAAAAAAGAGGTCACTTTGAAAAATGTCCTATACTTTTCATGCTAGTATGGGTACCCGCAATGTCAGAGATGTGCAAATAGCTACTGTTTCTAAACTCTATACTTTGGTCCCCTTTCAGAAATACCTAGGTGTCTTTTATACCTATTTTTCACTCTTTATATTTTACCAAATAAATTGCTATATACCTGGTACTGAATGATAAACCATTGCAAGACGCTGCATAGTTTTTGCCTCTGGCTTTCTCGGGTTCTTAATGAACCTACAAGTCCTATACATCTCCACAACCAGAAGGGTCCTGCAGATGTAAAAGTATATTGCTTTCAAACATCTGTCATACTGAGAAGAAGTTACAGATGAAAAAGTTTGCACAAATGGCTGTTTTTTTTAGACTCATTTTCAATTTTTCTTAAATTGAACTGTTAGTTTCTATTAGAAAAACCTTGAAGGGTATACACAAATGACCCCTTGCTGAATTTAGAATTGTGTCTACTTTTCAGAAACCTATAGTTTTCTGAGATCCAATGTTGCCTTCACACCCCTTTCTAACACTAACTGGAAGGAGGTTGAAAGCACAAAATGTAGCAAGCATAGGTCCCAGTAAAATACCAAAAGGTTGTTCAAAATGTTGGTTCTCTGACAAAAGTCTGCCTGTCTCTTAAAGCTGGGGTTATTGTGGTTTCAGCACTACAAATCCTTTCTTGATACCATGTGCAGGGAAAAAACAGATGCTTTCTTCTGCAGCACTTTTTCCCCCCAAAACTAAATTTTGCTGTATTTTGGCTAAATTCTGGGTCCCCTCCAGGGGAATCCACAAACCCTGGGTACCTTGGCGTGGATTCCTTATGTGGACGAAAAGCTACAGGGGCCTAACCGTGAACTACCTCAAATAGCCCCAAACAATTCTTAGCATGGGGGAAAAGGCCTAGCAGTGAAGTGGTTAATGAGATGGTTAATGAGATGACTTATTGTATATTTTAAATTATTTGAGATGAAAAAAACACATAATTCTTTGAGCAAGTAAGACAGTTCAGTCAGGACAGAAATAATAAAATAGTCATACCACTTGCCTGCTGCAATGTTTAATAACATGATTTTTCACAACATAAAGTTCCAAGGGCACTGTAGAAAGCCAAAACAATTACACTGGTACTGGCTGTAAGCATGAAGTAATTTTTTTTGTGTGAAAAACTATTTGTCAAGGGATGTATCTGAAAAACATGAGTAATTGCTGTGTCTTGAGGACGTGTTTTAACATGCTTTGCTGTTTTAGAAGACTCTATTGTTGCTTTTTTTTCTCAGGAGAAGGTAATAGAGCACTGGAGGTGTACATTGAAGAAATCGCCAATCTGCATAGGTAAAATGTGCCAAGATCATCAGCTTTGCTGCTGGGACTAGCCCTAGTGAGGTGGTTTGCAGGAAAGAAGTTTGCATTTCTACCTTCCATCAATGTATTGTTTCATTGTGATTGGATGGTTTGTATATGCATGTATTTAAAGCTGCACATGCTTGTGAGTGGAGGGGCTGCACTTGTGAGACACATGCCTAATTTAATTGTATTTAGCCAGTAGTGGGCATTATGGTGGCAGCGTTTCTAGTTCAGGAAGTACTTAGAGCCATATTTACTAAGATTTCACGCAACGCAGCGTAGCACAGTAAATCTCAGCAAGGCAAGCTGGTATTCTGTGCTGAGTAAAAGGGAGGGATCAGACCTGCATTATATTTACCAGATATGGTGCAGTCCGGCTCTCTCTGGCTCACTTGTGGCTCCCTATCGCCAAAACAGGCACCTTTCTAACATGTTGCATGTATATTTACAGTGTGATCAGGATAGTTCAATGCAAGAAGGGATACCTTCATGCACAAAAACCTTCCTTTGAGACTCTTTTCTATTTGTATATGTGTTGATGAATGCAGCACACATGCTAAGAGGAAAAAACTAGAATTGTAGTTATTTCCACTTTGTTACATCAGCCAAAAGTATGTGCAACCATTTTTTCTCGAACCCATGGGCCTCATTTATGAAAAGTGACGCATCGCTGCATGAAAACAGCGATGCATCACTTTTCACTGCGCACTCCTTGCGACACCAATGATGCGTCATATTTAATGTATGACGCATCAAGTCGCAAGGACTTACAGATACGTCAGTATTTCTGACGCATCTGTAAGCGCAAAAGTGACGCATTGCTGGAGTGTGTCACAAAAGTGACGCAACTCCAGCAATGCGTCCTTTCACATGGGGAAAGCCACATGTGAAAGGGCTTGCGTCAGTCTTACGCCTGCTGTGAGGCAGGCGCAAGATTTTGACGCAACAGCATCCTAAAAGTGACGCAGTGAAATCTCATAGATTTCACTGCGTCACTATTACGAGGCTTTTTGCGGGGGAACGCCCCCTTCTGCATACATTATACCTGACGCAGGTATAATCTGGCGCAGGGGTTTAAAAAGTGACACATCTACCTAGATGCGTCACTTTTTAAATATGCCGCAACAAGGCGCATTTTGTACGCCGCTGGTGCGTCACAAAAAGTGACGCACCGGCGTCGCAAAACTGACGCAAGGCCTCATAAATAAGGGCCCATGTTCTATGACTTTAGTAAATATGATTTTGTGTCAAAATACATGGGTGAATTCACGGGAAAGTCCATCCTCCAGCCATGTAACACCTCCCGGCAGCAAGGTAACGCAAGGCAGTGCAGCACTATGCCCCGCATTGTTTTTGCATTTTTGTTTTTTACCAAGCCAAGCTAATCAGGGTTTGCGTGGCTTAGTAAATAAGGAAATGCGTCGGCTGACCTTAAAAATGTGACGCAACCCTGGCACAAAATCTTAGTAAACTTGGGCCTGCATTTTTAGGGGTTGTATTTTGAGGTTGGTTAGGAAGTTGCAGAGAACATATTTAAATGTGACTGTAGCAGAGTTGTGTTAAGTCAGGATTTTGGTTTGGATTCTGCCTGGAGCCAGTTGTAACTCATAAAACAGCGCAATGTGATGACTGATGGGTGCACCGCTTTCCGCATATTCTCTATACGGCATGTCATTGTGCATGTTTATCACTTTTCTGTTTCTTATTGTGAGATTATGAGAGTATTTTGGGAGATTCTGCAGGTTTTGCACTGTTGTTTGTATGCCAAGGGGGTAGTCGCATACTGCATTTACACTCTGTGATTGTCAAATTCGTTAAGTCACACAACACTACCCGTTCACGCCCCACATTCCACCTAGGGTACCTATGTTTGCTCGATTTACTTTTTTTGCCACTCACACAGTGGCGGTGGGCATGACCACATTGCTACACCTGTTTGGCCTACTACATACATTTTTATGCCACTCTCTGTGGTCACCTGCTGCTTTTCATTCTGGGTGGCTACATGTTGATTGTGTTCATTGCATGCATGCTCAAGGTTGTTGCATGACCACACCTACACATGTAGGTTCTTAAATGTGTTACTCTTGCAACTGGCTTGCACCACATGATTAACACGTGCCTCATGAAATTTATGACATCTATGTGTTAATGATAATTGTTAAATTGTGTAGGACACCTACAGTCAGTGGTGGGCAGCGACAAGATGCAGTCCGAGCAGTTCTCTGCCACACATAGTTCAAGCATGCACCAGAAAAAGGTGGTGTTATGCTTGTGGTGGAGCCCTAAATATGTTGGGTGATCCATACTTCCGTTGGGTGGTGGTATTCATGTTGATTTGGTTGTTATGTTGGAGAACAGTAGGTTTTGCTTTTCTATTATTTTGATAATGCATCTTTATTTTGATGTATTTCCTCTAAACATGTTTATTTCTGTTTCCTATCTGTGTCATTGTTAGGCAGACTTGTGATATCCTTTCATTTGGGTCGTTTTGATGTTCATGTTATTTCCTTGCTCCTGCATGCAGTTTCCATCAAGTGTATCTAACTAGCATGCTGGTGGCTAACGATGTCCTTGTATGTTCAATAATGTACTTCCATTTGTGATTGTTATGGCGCAAATATTTTGTTTGCTTCTACAAATCATACATTATAAAAGATCAATAAACAAATGTATACATTTTGAACATTGCCCGTCAAATAACATTTAATGTATAAATAACACCAGTTTAAGACTGTAACTAATAGAAATAAAATTGTTATTCTAGTGTATATCCATGGTGGTCTTCCAGGCTGCCCAAAGATATGATACAGTGGTAGGAAATATTGTTGGTGAGTCTTTTCCATGGAAAAAGGCCATTCCATCTTTGCAGTTAAAACTGGAGTTCACTGTGAACAGGGAAAAGAGCCTCCTCTTCCTTATGTCTAGTGATCTTGCACAGAACAACATAAAATGACAAAACAGTCTCTGTTTCACCAGAAGCACAATCTCAAAACAATATTTCCTAGATTGATGGTGCCACTGTGTGATGTAGACTTTAGGTGAGAATGTACCAAGTCAGAACCTAATATACCACGCACGGATGGCCATGTCATCAAGGTAAAGATCGAATCCAAGCAGCAAGTTGTTGATTAGGTACACTGGGCCCGATTCACAAAAGTAATCTGAGACAAAAATCCTAACTTTACGACTTTCGGTACTCACAAAAGACATTTAGTAGTAGTAAAGTTAGAAATCCTGACTTTACTACTACTAAATGCCTTTTGTGAATACCGAAAGTCGTAAAGGTAGGATTTTGTCTCAGATTACTTTTATGAATCTGGCCCCCGATGTTAAGTTCCTTTTACTGGCACTGTTTAGGGCATGGTCCTGTTTATGTTACCCGTAACTTTCTATGATGGGACTACTTGCTGTATCGTTCAATTGTTGAAGATTAGTCCAAAATTCACTACATCCAGTCTTACGCAAAGTGACCTCCCCATGCCCAGGTCACTGCTATTATTTAACCTCTTGCATGCTCATGACGAGCTGAGCTCGTCATGAGCCACGGTGCTCCGGTGCTCATGACGAGCTCAGATCGTCATGGCCCATGGAACGCTCAGGTGCGAGGAGAATTCCCCCGCTGTGATGAACGTTCCACGGAGCCAACGCACCTGTGACGAGCTGAGCTCGTCATGAGCACAGGAGCGCCGTAGCTCATGACGAGCTCAGCTCGTCATGAGCATGCGGGCGCTGTGCGCACCCCCTCCCCCTCAGCACAGCGGGGGAATAACCCCTGCAGCGAAGGGGTTAAACTTGTCCACGGTATTGTTGTGTATTCTAGTCCAGTAGAAGAGTGGTGCAGTAATATTGTTTCCTAGATGCAGTTTACTCTCATTCCCATCCTTAATGGCAATTCCTAAAATATTTTTTGCAATTTTATGCAATTATTAACACCCCAAAACCCAGCTCCAGTGCAGTTTCGAAAGGATAATGAAGTTCGTATTGTAGGAACGTCTTCTATGATTGTCATTTAAGGTTATATTTCAAGTGTTTGTGTATCTAGTGTTTAATTTGTAAAAGATTCAATGTTGGGGCCCAAAGTTTTTCTTAGAAGTCCACAAATTAAATAATGGTCAGCCCCACCTGCAAATTCAACAATGTGGCCCTCCCGGATTCACAAACCTTTCATTAAACCCAGAGCAGAAAGTGAAATAGCTGCGCTGAGTGTGTGACCCGGAGAAAGCAAATCTATTGCGTATCTTCAAAAAAATGGTGCAGGTCTGCTCTCTCCATGCACTAGTGCACTTGTGGCTGCCTAACGCCTACGGAGGAAGCCTTGAGCCATAGTGCCAGGGTGTCTTCATTAACCACTTCGATGCTGATGATGGCCCCCGGCCGTCATGAGTTACGGTGGGCGTGTGCTGATGACGGCCGTGAGCCGCCATGATCACGCCCGCGATTGGAATGTGCCGCTCAGGTGCAGAATTCCGGCCGCAGTCAGGGGGTTAAGGCCAGAGCTTTGTGCGGGAAGGCTTTTCTATCCATTCAGAATACAGCACACAAGCAAAGAGGAAATAACAACGTAGGATGTTTATTTTTGTTACATCAGGCATGACACAAACTAGACCCATAGATATCTGGTATCAGAGCGCTTTACATTAGCATCAGTTTCGTTACACAAGGACACGTTAATTTTGCTTAGGTACAGGGAGATTAAGTGAGTTGCCCAGAATCACAGGATTTTGAGCGTCATTGCCGAGACTCGACCCACGTCCCCAGCTTCGATGTCGACCTCTCTAGCCGTAAGGCTACATCCTCTCCCCTGAGAGCATACAACTCTGAGTGAGAACAAACTAAACACAACTCCGAATCAATTTGCAAACTTAACATAAATCTCTATCACTTGGTTTTTCACTAACACTAGGTTTGAAATTAGACCCGACAGGTTCATATACTAAAGACAGAAATAGAAAACAATAAATGTCTTGTTTGTAAGCCCAAGGCAAATTTGACTGGAACAACTAGATCTACATATGATATGAGTCTCATGTATGTCTTCATGGGTAGAATTCCTCACTTCCTACAGATGAAGAGAACCTTCCAGAGAGCTTGCTTCAGTTTGGTGTTTCCCAAAATCAAGGTAAGAGATTGAGCAGGGAGGCAGAAGCCAGTGATTATGTCGAATATATAACAAAACCAACGACCATGGAAATAAAATCTGACAAGAACTGTGGGTATAAAGAAAAAATAGATCAGAAGAAGAAACCCCAAAGTTCTTGCTGCACCTAAATGAGCTTCCATTCGTGGTTGACTGAACCCTGATACATTCTCTTTAATTCTCCGGGTGTGTCTGCGGAGTGATATGAGAATGAGTGTGATGGAAGTAATGTCAAGTAGGACAGGCAAACAGTAGCCAAAAGCAATAGGAATCATTTCATACAGGTTTGGTGATTTTGTTTCACCATCTGAAAGAGCAGAAGCTGTGGTGAAATTAGTCATTGAATTGTGAGCTGGTTCTTCATATGAATCCCAGTATCCTGGGATACTGAGGGCCAAGGACCCCACCACAGACCCAGCGAGGAACCAGGGAACCACCTTAGATATCCTCAGTTTTATCCAGAAGATGAAGTGATGGTTACAATCCACAATCTTCACACAGTAAAAGAGACAAAGGCAAGAGGTGAACCAGTAACTGCAGCTTCCAGACCATAGCATAAGTTGAACCATGACAAAATGACCGTAATCCATATGTTGAGTCTCCTGTGCTTTTGGGGAGACGAAAGTATATCCGAGCACAGCAAGTTCTGAACAAATGCTAGAGATCCCCAAAACCATAAAGATGAGATCACATGTATTCAGGCCTTTCCTTTTAGCCCACTGGAGGACAATAGTAACCACAACAAATGCACTAATGAGTATTCCAATCACCTTTGAGATCACCATGAAATATACAATTATTAATGCATAATTCATTTTCTTTCTTTTGATTGTTCGTGTCCCTTAGATCACAAAGAGCTGCACTAGTCTCCAATAAACCACCTTTGGGAACCCTTTTCGCAGACTCTTGAAACCTGCAGCTGTCCCTGGTTTAAGTTACTGCTGACATCATGCTCACCATGGCAATTGCTTTGAATGGACGTAAATCCTACTGGTTTTATGTTCACCTCTCATCAATCCCAAAGCAAAGCAGTCAGTACCCAGTGGCACACATTTCCATTATAATATGAATTTTAAAAATGTTTCTCTGTGTTTATTAGAAGTATGTTATGGGGCGTTTACTCCTGCTCTGTAAGTTTTTAGTTAAGAATGTCCATAGAACGGACACTTTGTTTCCACTGGCCCTTATCATCTGCCTCTTTCCCACATTAAATGCCAATAATGCCAGAAAAGCAAACATAAATGTGCAGTAAATGGATTAGTAGACAGTTTTCCAACTTTGTAGCAATCACAAATTTGTCCTAATTACTAAGAAGTGTAACCTTTCCCCATTTGGTAATTACTGAAAAGGCCTCCTCCAGCTGAAGATTTGAGGGCATGAAGTAAGGACTGAGATTAGCAATGTTGTTGCAGGTAAATCCAGAGGTTTTTTTGTCCCCTATACACTGTTGCAATGGAAGCTGCTCTTGTTAGTAATATCACAACCATTATCACAGTATGTTCCTGCAGAATCCCTATTGGAAAAATGGAGATAAATGAAGTAAACAAATGAAGTTCTATAACTAAAGGGACCCAATAAACCCTTATTGATCACATAGGCACAGGACTAAGTTTAATTTTTCACACCTTCCTCATGTAGAAAAAATTAATTGGGCTTCCCAGAATGACAAACATTTCATCTTAATTATTCTTTAACAGCAGCAGCTCTGAACATAATAATTCAAATATGTCAGATATTACTCCTTTTAAAGATGCAATCAAATACATGATCATCAACATTCTACTCGCAGATTAGACTCCCTACAAGGGTAAGAGTATCCATATCCTGATCCTTTATCAGAAATGTGAAGAGGGACATTGAGGGATAGTTGGAGCCTTCCACAGTCCCACACACACTTTGCTACCTACTTCCACCTGCATACAAGTGCAAAAAGGACATGACTCCAGGTCCATTACAGATTGGTTCACTGCGACTCTGTTCTCTTTCACTAAACACGCAGAACTGTTTTAAGGACATTGGGGCACATGCATCATTGTAGGAATTTGCATTTCCTAAATTGCGAAAATTAAGGAATCGCAATTTAGGAATTGCAAAACCCTATGCATCAAGAAATCCTAATTTTTTTTAGGATTTCTTAATTTTCGGAATTTGCGATTCCTTAATTGCGAATGGCAATTAAGGAATGGCATTACATTGATTCCTATGGGCCTAGAGGCCCATAGGAATCAATGCCGTTTTGCATTTCTATTTTTTGGAATTCGCAATTTGTTGATGCATTGCAAGGGTGCAGAGGGGAGTCCAAAGGACCCCCCCTGCACCCCTGAAATGTATTTTAAAGTGTATGTTTCACACACACATGTCCTAAGGACATGTGTGTTTGTAACATGACACTTTCCAAAATGCATTTTTGTGCTTTTTTAAAGAATTTCGCAAATTAACACGAGGGTCAACCTCATGTTAATTTGCACTTCCTATTTCAAAATTCGCATTTTTAAAAAGATTGATGCATTGCATTTAAGGAATCGCACAAATGCGATTGCTTAAATGCATTCGCATTTTTAGGAAATGCAAAAAAAAGCGAATTTTGAAAAATTGTTTCATGCATCCCAAAAACGTATTTAGGAAGCGCAAACGGCCGAATTTACCGATTTGCACCGTTTGCACTTCCTAAATAGGTTGATGCATGTGCCCCTTTGTTTGTCTCTGTTCTCCAGGGGCATAAATGCTTCTCGAGGCACAGCCTGCCCCACGCTTGAGATTAGTTCAGACCCCTGGCAGTTCTCTCCCAGCTTAAAGATGTGTGTGCAAAACCCTTGCTAAATGAGGTGGATCTTGATGACTTCTCAAATAAATTGATCTTGATAATTTCTCAAATTATCAAGTTATTCTTCTCATGAATTTCCACCAGTCTGTTGTTAATGATATGGAAGACTAAGTTTGTTTCAATTAAATGGTGAGAAAACTCACATGGTAAAACATATATGAAAATATGTTGCCACTATGAATAAAACCTCAGCAGCAGCAACACCTGAAGATGGGCAAGAACCTCATATAAATTGTAGTGAGAATCCATGTGAGGCTCACCTAAGAGCTGAAGGCCAGACAGCACAGACAGCTAAATAAAAACATTACCAACACAATATGTATGAAATCGATAATATAGTAAACATTCTTGGACATCTCGAAAAATGTCCCTATGATTGAGAGATTTTTTTGTGCCGATTTTGTTTTATGCAGCAGACCCTTTTTTGATGCCAAGGGGTCATTGGGGCACATGCATCAACCTATTTAGGAAGTGCAAACGGTGCGAATCGGTAAATTCGGCCGTTTGCACTTCCTAAATATGTGTTTGGGATGCATCAAGCATTTTTGAGTAATTCGGTATTTTTACCGAATTCCAAAAATGCGATTGCTTTTAAGGAATTGCAAATTTGCGATTCCTTAAAAGCTATGCATCATTTAAAAAAAATTTGCGATTATTCAAATTGGAAGTGCAAATTACCACGAGGTTCAACCTCGTGGTAATTTGCGAAATTGTTTAAAAATGCTTAAAAATGCATTTTTTAAACTGTCCAGTTACAGACACACATGTCCTTAGGACATGTGTGTGTGAAACATGCACTTTCAAATGCATTTCAGGGGTGCAGGGGGGGGTCCTTTGGACCCCCCCCTGCACCCATGAAATTTTCTAAGTGCCACTCGCAATTTGCTACTGCCTTCCAATTGACTACATTGATTCCTATGGGCCTCTAGGCCCATAGGAATCAATGTAATGCCATTCCTTAATTGCACTTCGCAATTAAGGAATCGCAATTTCTGAAAATTAAGAAATCCTAAAAACTTTTAGGATTTCTTGATGCATAGCATTTTGCATTTCCTAAATAGTGATTCCTTAATTTTCGCTATTTAAGAAATGCAAAATCCTAGATTGATGCATGTGGGGGATTGTGCTGTTTAAGCCCAGCCACAGGCAGTAAGATCTTAATGCAATGCAATCATCCTAAAAATTAACTGCTCTATATAAAAATTCCTGGGATTTAGGTGCCAGCTAAAAAGCAGTAAACTCAGGGAGTCCTACTTAGGCAAAGGCAATCTGCAATAGCTGGCTAGCCTCCAAAAGAGGAATTCTCTACCTGTTCAATAATAATGTACATTATGTCACAATTATGCAAACCTCTGAATTTCTGGCCAACTGACAAAGACACACCAGTGTAGAAATATCAAATCATATCAAAGTTATTTTATTATTTTCAATTCATAAATAAGTGGAACATTTCAATAAGTGAAAATATGATAAAAATAAGGCACATACCGCACCGCACACACTCAATCATCCAAACATACAGTTGCATACCCACACATACTCATAGGTCCTGGAGCTCAAGGGTCCAGTAATGCATAATTAACAATTGGAAAAAGCAGGTGGACCAATTCACCTCATAGGCATAAATAACATCAATGTTTGTTACATATAAGGGTATTGAATATTTTCTGTGAAAAAGCAACATGAGCAGAATAAGCAGTAAATAGAATGTCCGCAATATGTCGTCAAATCACACATATACTTAAAATCAATGTGACAGAGATAAATCTCGAAAGAGATAGGGGGAAGAAAAAATAATGGGTAGAAGGGGTCCACAGATATCTTTAAACGCCGACACGCGTTTCGGTGTTCAAGCTAGGTTTGGGTCTCACCTTCCTCAAGGCGTAAATGTCTAAAGAACAATGGCCAAGGGACGTGCTTGAAATACACAAAAAACATAATGGTCAAAGGGAATTTTTAATTATAAAATCTGGAATAGACGTACAAAAGATCAATGTATCAGTCAGGGTGGTCCAAATGAATACCAGGTAAGGTAGAAAGTCTAAGGAACGAACTGTTTGACAAGAGAATGACATTGTAAAAGACAGACTTAAGACAGACTTAAGTTAGGATTTTGTCTTAAGTCCCTCTTAAGTCTGTTTTAAGACAAACTTAAGACAAAATCCTAACTTCTGTGGATACCAAAAGTAGTAAGTTTAGGATTTTGTCTTAAGTTAGCTCTGTGAATCGGGCCCCATGTCTTTAGGAGCTTTCTAAATGTCAAATGGTGAGGTATGGCTCTAAGATAAGAGGGTAGGCCTGAGTACCAGTTCATACTGTCATGTTACCAATCCGCACCTCACAGAACTGACTATACATCCATCCATCTGTCAGTCCTTCCATCTGTCTGTATGCTACCGCCAAGAAGGAAACATCCTTTACAGCACAGTCCCAGTAAGTGAATGCTCTCTACTGCCAACTCCACCATCTCTTGCTCCTTGGCCATGTTTGCAGATCCATGTCCATCCATCCAACCATTCATTTTTCAGTCCAGTCATTCAAGCACCCACACGCGCTGGTATACACCTGTTACAACGCAACTTTTACAACTACCTACTGTTACAACGCAACTATTACAACGCATACCATTACAACGCATTGCGCTGGGGGGCGCTCTAGGATAGGGAATAAGTATAATTTACTATCCAACACCTTCCCTAGTGTCCACGGGGACTGGAGTTAGAATAGTGAATTATACTTACCACTATCCAGCACCTCAAAGCGCTATGCGTTGTAATGGTATGCGTTGTAATGGTAGCGTTGTAACAGTAGGTAGTCGTAATGGTATGCGTTGTAACATGGTACATCCCACACCCATCCACCTTTCTTCACAATGTACACCTACCCCTCTTTCCATACACTCACCATCCAGCCATCGAACTGTTTATTCACAAATTCACTTTTCATTCATATATCCATTCATCAATTTGGTCAGATGCCACTCCATCTATTTGTCTATGCACACAACACCATCCATACGTCCATATATCTGTCCCTTCCCAAATCTACCTTCCAGACATTTTTCCATTTGTTCTTTCAACGTAGGACACTTAGCGGCATGAAGTAACGTACAGTATATTTAAGTACCTTACCTCTGTTGCTAAACATCACACTCAAAATCTTCAACGCTGTTTCTGATTGAGTTTAGGGTGAGTGATGCCTGTGTGCACTCAGGGTGAGTCTTGTGCCTTTTTACATGTGTGGTGAGTGTTATGCCTGTGTTTATGGAGTGTGGGTCCTTTGCCTGTGTGTGTGCAGAGTGTCATGTGCCTGACTTTAGAGTGAGCTGTGTTTGTGTGAGTGTATGCACCCTTGTTACTGCGAGGTAAGTATTTGTGAGTGGGGTGCCTGTGTGAGTGCAGGCTGAGAGGATTGCCTGCAGAGTGAGCAGTGTGCTTGTGTGGCTGCAGAGTGCAGCAAGCCATAAAAAACAGACCTGTTGGCATTGCCAATGGCTTTCTGAAAGAAGGGGTCAGCAGATAATCAGGTCCATGTTTTTCGTACAGGAAGCTGGGCCGGGCTACATACAGATCCTATTCTCCAAAAGTAGAGAAGGTGCTTCCTCTCTTGGAGGGTAGCATGGCTTTTACCACATATGTGTTATTTTTCTGAGTCTTATTTGTTGGCCCTCTCACCAGTCACTTTAGGGATTCCACACTCTGATGACCTTAGGCAGTGATATAATGATTCCCAGTTTGAGCCTGGGCGCCTGGACTTTACTCGAGAATTGAGGGAATGCAACCAGACTAACTTTCTTTCAAACATGTGTAAAGGAGATCCCTAAAACAACTATAATTTGATCATATTTATGCATATTTCACCATAGTCCAATGAAATCAGTGGTGCTACAACAATTTTCTGAATTTGGAGTGCTGCCATAAGTGTTGTCACTGAAGTCATAGTGAGTGTGAAAAATTCAAGCATCACCCAAAGAATAAGTGCAGGAAAGGAGTCACACCAATTGAGCAAGCGAGTGGTGTAGGTGTGTCATGTTGCTGGGGTGGGGGGGCACTATAGAGCATACTGTCGCAAAACATTACTACAGCATGGTGCGGTAGTACACCGTCATTTACAGACAGCGCCTTTTCCACTGCTATGACCCCTCAATTCTCACAAACTATGGGGTATATTTACAAGTAGTTAATGCCGCCAAAATGTCACTTTTTGTGACGTTCTAGTGGTATGAAGTCGTTCGCCTTATTTGCAAGGTGTCGTTAAGCCACTTAACATGACTTAATGCCGCCTTGTAAATAATGCCCCAATTCCTGCAGCACTTAGCGTGAAAGGGGCGTGCAATGTGTGTTGTAGTGGGTGTTCCGCCAGAACACCCATTGCTTTTTGAGGCTGCCCCATATTTACAAGGTATGGGGCAGTGCGAAAAATATATTCAGGGAATACCTGGTCTTAACCAGGCGATACGAAGAGAAATGTTTTATTTCTCCTTGGAGCACACATAGAAACAGCAAATCGCTTTTAAAGATTGTTTATGAGCAGGGAGGTATCCCTTCCTGTACATAAACAATCACCCCTGCAGCACAGGCACCCTTGCAACATGGCGTTCGGAGTGCCTGAGCTGCACTAGGCAGCTTCTTTAGTGCCAGCACTAAGGGAAACGCAGGGATGGGCCGTATTTTTGGGAAATATAGAGCATCCTTCAGTTTTGAAACTGAAGAAGAGCTGCGTTACCAATTTTGATGTATCACCATGCTCCGCTAGTTTCTTGTACATTTGCTTCTTAGTTTTACTGATAAAACTATACAGCACACAAACAATAATGCATTGAAATGAGATTTCAGCAAATATTTACCAGTTAAGTTTTGTTGTGTGTTTGAAAAAGATTAGCATCCTAAACCCTTTCCTTTCACACTAGCAAGATTGTT
The DNA here is from genome assembly GCF_964263255.1 of Lissotriton vulgaris. Classification (NCBI taxonomy): domain Eukaryota; kingdom Metazoa; phylum Chordata; class Amphibia; order Caudata; family Salamandridae; genus Lissotriton; species Lissotriton vulgaris. Next base: position 1,056,582,610 of record NC_141699.1, read on the forward strand.
ACATAGTTCACATGACAAAATCCTCTCACTCTGCAGTTAGAGAATAAAAAGTAAACACCTATTTTCCTGTAAAAAAATAATCAGCCATTGTCAGAAGACAGAAGCACACATTTGACATCAGAAACATAATAAAAAAAACAAAATGTAAAGGCATTATTCTTGCTCATTAACCTGAACCCCAGGATTGTTTTGTGGGGGGTGTTGCAGCACCCCCTGCTCCGGTACATTCAGCGCCCAAGAAAGAGTACATTAAAAGCCACAAGGAATACACAGGTGAGCACAGAAATCACAATCACTATTAAAGTCACACACATATGCACATTTATAAATTCAAGCTCCATTTTCTGTCAATAGATTTACTTGTGATTTGTACAGTTCACAATAAGTCAGGAGTCTCCCCGAAAGGTATTTTCTGAGTGTAAAAAGCAGGGCCACGTTCCACAGACACACGACCTCTGCAGCTAGGGCTGACATCAGCCTCACCATAGTAATCACTTTGAACTGATGCAAAGCAGGTCTTATGTTCCTCTGACATAAACAATCACAAAGCTAAGCTATCAATTTATCACCCAGTGGTACACATTTCCTTTCTGACACATGCTTTGATGCTCTGGGAACATTTATACCCCTTCTCTAAATTGTTGGTTAGAACCTCCACGTCACCTGTCAAATTACACCCTCAATAGAAGCTAGCATAATGCCACCAAAGGCACCATGCATGATAATAACATCACCACACATTTTTCCACTTTGCAATGTTTGTTTATTGCAGTCTCTGGGGATTGAACCTCCTCAGTGTTGTTAGACCCTGGAAGGGACCACCAGCTCCAGACACCTTTGCACCTGGTGTCAGGACTCACAATGGGCCCTGTCCTGTTTCTAGTGGGTCAGCACTGGTGGGTGAAGGTCTACATATCCCATGAACACCAGGGGTGGCAAGTCGCGCACGCAGGGCAAGGGAAGGTATTTGTGCACACTTCTGCCGCCGTGGCGCTGCTGAGTATGCTATGTTTGGAGTGAGTGGAGATTTGCTTGGCGTCTACTCACTACTATTGGTTTTGGTGCCCCAGCGCGGAGCTCAGCTATTGGCGCCCTGGTGTGGGGACACATTCTTGGAGTTCCGGTGAGGAGTTCAATTGTCGGAACCCCAGTGTTGGGCTCAGTCTGGGAACCCTTGTGCAGGAACAAGTCCGGTTCCGGTAAGGGTGCGGCTGCACCACCTCTGTTAATCATTTGAGTATTATAGTTCTATTTTGAAAGCGAGTACGTATTTAATTACATTGGTACTACTCTCGGGAAAAGCATCACATACGTACCTGTGTTAGATGTGAGTCTCTATTGACTTCGCCTACTGAACCCATTGTGCTAGGTGTTCCTCCTCATTGGTGAGACACATGTATGTAGTCTCTTGCGAATTGTAGGGATACCAGTTTTCGGTCTCTTACGTCCTCTGTGAAGCAAGGTTCGAAGGGAAAACCGTTATGTGCACATACCTTTATTGCTTCAAAGAGGGAGATGATGTTGCAATACTAATAGAGAGGTACACACATGCGTTATGTATGACATGTGCAATCTTCTTTTCTGTAGTGCCAAATATAGTACCTTTTTAACACTGGGTCTTACGCTTACCCGTCTTCTGTTCTTGGGAGGTACACGTTGAGCTGGATCAACTAGACGGAACACGTCATTATTTCCCTTTACAGGTAGTTCATTTGTTTGTGTTCCTGATTATTATACATTAGGGAGGAGAGTGGTCTGTTAGAAGATGTTTATTGATTTCTTTGTTTTCATGTCATTTCAGGTCTCCCTCCCGCTGTCCCCTCCCTTTACTTCCCTCGCTTGATTGCTTCACTGTTCTGCGCAATAAAAGCACTCAGACTTGGAGCTATCGAGAGGTGGACCATTTAAGAGCAATGTTCTGATCCTGAGGAGTTGAGGAGCCCGACACCTTGAGGCACTGCCAGCTCTGGAAGGGGGGGGGGGGGGGGTAGGGCGGGCACCCAGCCTGAAATGGGCTGAAAGGGCCTACTGGTACTCCCGCTACCCGGGTCTCTGTCTTTAGCCGCTGACACAGGAGATTGGACCTTCTGAGTGCTGCTTGTCCCTGGAAGGGACCACCAGCTCTATACACCTGTGTGCCTGGAGGCACTGCCAGCTCCAGAATGGGGCGGGCCTACCAACCCAAAACTCAATGAAAGTGCCCACTGTTACTCCCACAGTGCAGGATGCCCGCAGCCAGAGGAGGCTTGGCTGGGCCACACCCTTAGCATCATGTACACCCTCCTTTTTGCTAGCCCTCTCCTAACAATTGGGTCATGCTGCAGGGTTAGGCTCCCCACTGCTTGAAGGCTGGGACTTTGTTTTACTATAAGGAAGGGCCCATTGGCAAACTTTTACCCCTCCTATGACTGTTGGTGGCTGGTCTGGTCTCATCACTTCTAGGAGGCCTTTAGTCCACACAAGGTTTTGGAATTCTGTCCACTGTTGGCGGAAGAGAGTTAAAATTTATGGACAAGAAAAAAGTAACTGGTTGCCCTGCTCGCTCTCTGACCCTTTATACACAAGTGGCATGTGAACACGCATAGCAGCCCCGCCCGTTCGGCCCCGCACCACACACTAGCGGTATGAAACGTCTTCCCACCCTTTCCCCACTATGATGGACAGCTTCGTCCATCATAGTGGCATCTTCGTGGATAACTATGCAGGGCAGGATTCATTCTGGCACGAGGCTCCTGTCACAAAAATTAAACCTCAACAGGAACTACTTAGAGATATAGCAGGTGCCCTAGTTGAAGTTCAAATTCAGTAATGTTTTTAATCAGCCTAAAATATTAGTGAGCACGATCGAGGCTGGTCAAGTGTGCTTTAACCCCATATCTGCAGTCGAAAATTAGCTGTAATACTCGAGGGAGGCCTTTGAATCCATGAGTTTCTCGAGCGCAATCCCTGTGTAGTTCATGTGACCAGGAGGCTACTTTCTCCTCACCTGCTCCCTGCTCGCTCTCTGATCCTTTATACACAAGAGGCAAGTAGACACGCATAGAAGCCCCGCACCACACACTAGCAGTATCAAACGTCTTCCCGCCCTTTCCCGTGTTTGAAAGCTTTATTAAGAGCATAAAATGGCAAACAACAATAGACATTAGCATGAAGTAAATAATGCAAGATCAAAATTTGAAGCAATGGCATTGCAAATGTCATAACAGAAAACCAAAAGCATTTTATGGGATTTTAAGATTATAAGGGAGAAGGAGGGGACGAAAAAGGAGGGATTGTTACGGCAGAGTAGTAATATTATAAAGAATAGTGGCAATTCCAATTATGAGAGAAAACATTTGACCAGTTCACATATGCAAAAGGTGGTATAAAATGGAAATATTTCGATAAAACATCGATAAAACATCAATCAAACAAAGAAGGAGAGAGTATAAATCCTTCAAGGAGGTTTAAAATTCTCCCAGATGGTAGGGTTGGATAATGTATGAGCTAATTGATCTAAGTATGTAGTAAGGGGCAACCAATAAAGGTCCACATTACGTCATGGTGTACAAGAAGAAGCAAAGGCAACATCAAGTCTGTGAAAATTACATAAAGAGTTCCACCAGTGTTTTGAGAGGGATTTCCAGTTGGAAGAAATATGTTGGAATGCGATTGCCAGCATGAGATCATAAAGTCCATGTGAAGGTGGAGGAAGTTCTAAAGATTCTGATAAACTACCCAGAAAGAGATGAATGTTTGAACAAGGAAGAGAAAGTGAAAAGATGTGAGAAAGATAAGACCATATTTTATTCCAAAAGGAAGTAACAGGAGGACAGAGAAAAAATAGATGGAAGAGATCAGCATTTAAAGAACCACAGGTCCAGCATTTAGAGTCAGAAGAGGAGGCGAATCAAGATAAAGAGAGAGGAGAGAGATAAAGTCTGTGGTATAGAAAAAATAAAGATTGAGGGAGAGAAGGAGAACGAGAACTCTTCAAAGACCTAGACCAAAATTTGTCCCAAAGTGTGACAGACCAAGTACAATCCAAATCATGTTCCCAAGAGAGTTCCACTTTGGTTTTAGTACGTTCAGGGTTAGGAGAGAGAAAAAAGATATAGATTAAAGATGATTTGGGAAGGGTAGAAAGAATAACAACAAGAGGAGATTGAGGAGATAATGAAGCTATAGAAGGAAGGGAGTAATAACGATCAAGAATTATCTCCATAAGAATAGTACATTTATGTAAGAAAGAATTAGGACAATGAAATAAACGTTGAAATTGAGAGAAAGAACGGGGTGAGACACCATCAAAAAGATGGTTGACCCACATGATACCTTTCAATCTCCAAAATGTCCAACAAATGGGTCTATTGTGAAAGAGAATGAATGAATTATACCAAATTGGAGTATGTAGAAAGGATTCCCGTGAAATCTCATGCGAAAAAAGCAAAGGCTTTAAAAGAGAAGAAGTATGTTTAAACAGAGGGAGGGAGGTATAAGGCATTTTAGTAGAGAATCCCAATAGTTCATTAAAAGAAAAGGGTAGCAACAAAGTCTGTTCAATATCAAGCCAAAGAGGAGAAAAGGGGGAAATATCAGGAGAAAGCCAACGGGCAGCTTGTCGCATAGAAAAAGATTTGTGATAAAGACAAAAATCAGGAAAATTAACACCACCATTCAATTTGGATCTACGAAGTGACCAAAGAAATTCTAGATTTTTTACCTTTCCAGAGAAATTTGGACAGAGAAGAATCAATGCATTTAAAATAAAGAGCAGGAATATGAACAAGTAACATAGAAAAAATATAAATAAGAATAGGGGCAATCATCATTTTTATAGAGTCAAGTCGACCCCACCAGGAAAGGAAGAGGGGATTCCATGAGGAAAATAACTTCTCAATACGGGATAAAACTGCAGACATATTTAATGAGACAGAGGAAGAAATAGATTTGGAAAACAAAATTCCAAGATATTTGATCTTTGTACTATTCCAAGCAAAGGCAGTTAAGGAAAACATATGTGGAAGACAGGTATTGGTCAAGGGAAGGATTTCAGTTTTGTCGGAATTAATCTTATAACCTGAGACGGAGGAAAAGTCATCAAATTCGGATAGTAAGGGGGGAAGAGACGATTCTGGGTTGGAGATAAACAAAAGAATATCATCTGCGTATGCAGAAAGCTTTAGGTGATTATCATCATAGGAGAAACCAGTAATAGAGTTATTATTACGAATAGAAGTAAGAAACGGTTCAAGAGCTAGAATGAAAAGAAGCGGAGAGAGAGGACAACCCTGACGAACACCTCTCTGGAGAGTGAGGGAGGAGGAAAGCTGACCATTCACCAGGACCAAAGCTTTGGGAGCAGAATATAACAAAGAAATAAGAGAGATAAAATTGGGACCAAAACCATGCCAGCATAACAAAGCAAACAAAAAAGACCAATCTACTCTATCAAAAGCTTTCTCCGCATCAACAGAAATAACTGCTAATGGAGTGGAAAGGGAAGAGGCTTTATTCAAAACATGGAGAAAGAGCCGAGAATTGTTAGAGGTAAGTCTGCCCTTAACAAAACCACACTGTTCCTTACCAATAAGATGAGGCATGAGAGGATCTAAACGCAAGGCAAGTAATTTAGCAAAAAGTTTATAATCAACGTTAACTAATGAAATCGAACGATAATTCTTACAATATTTAGGAGACTCGGTTATCTTTAGGAATCAAGCAAATGGTGGCATCTTGAAAATAACCTTCAGCCTTGCCAGAAGAGTAAAAAGATTGAAAAAGCGACAATAGTTTGTGTAATAAAAGATCAGTAAAGTGTAAATAAAATTCAACAGGACAACCATCAGGTCATGGTGTTTTACCTTTAGTAAGAGAAGATAAAGCAGTAGAAAGTTCTTGTAGTGAGAGATCACGCTCAAGAGCAGGAAAATTAAGATGGGAGGTAATAGGTCTGGGGAGTTTCTCAAAGTAAGATTGAATAAGAAAGGAGGAAGGAGGAGATTCTGGAGTATAGAGCTGTTGATAAAACGATTGAAATTGGTCAAGTATGTCTTTATCTTTATGAAGAAGAATATTATCAGAAGAGTAAATGGAATCTATGAGAGTACGTTCTTTACGGGATTTAAGATAATTAGCCAAGAATTTACCAGATTTATTACGACCACCATAATAACGGGCGCTACTGCGAAGAAGAATAGAAGAAGCATTTTCAGTCGTGAGTTTATTAAAATCAATTTTAGCACGAAGAAGATCTGAAGACATACATGTCTCTGAAGAGGTGTAAAATTGATTCTCAAGTTGCTTAATATGTTATAAGGAAAGTTTACGTTTCTGAAGAAATGTTTTGTTTTCTTGGAAACAAAATCAATAATAAAACCCCTGCAGTAGCTTTATAGGAATCCCAAAGGATGTAGGTCGGTGTAGTAGGGCCAGAATTCAGATGAAAGAAATCAGTAGTAAAGGAACGAAATAAGGAGGAGAAGTTAGGTTCGGAGAGAAGAGCACAATTAAAACGCCAACGAGAGGATTTGGGATGAGGTGAGAGTAAATCCAGGTCTGTCACAATGGGAGCATGGTCAGAAGTAGCACTAGGTTCAATTGAAGAGGAAAGTAAATTCTGAGATAAGGGTTGAGAAAGAAAAATGTAGTCTAATCGAGAAAAGGATGTGTGAGTAGGAGAAAAGAAAGAATAGTCCAAAGTATCTGTATGCAAAAGTCTCCAAGATTTAATGAGATGTGTTTGCGAAATAGTGTCAAGAAATTGTTTATGAGACTTGTGAGGAGTAAATCGTACTGTGGACTTGCGGTAAAGAAATGGCTCCATAATTTCATTACAATCTTCACCTAACAGGAATAAATCATTTTTATGTTGAATACATTTACTGGGAACAGAAGGCCAAAAACTACAATCAGGTTGGGTAGGACCATAGACATTAAAAACAGTTAACGGAATTGAATTAATTAGGAGATTAGCAAGGATCCTTCTGCAATCACTGTCTTTTTCTTCTGACAAAACCTTACAGTTCAACTTATTATGTAAAAGAATTGCAACTCCATTCTTTTTGTTATTAGAGGGAGAGAAAAGAACTGAACCAACCCAACTGTGTTTTAATTTAAGGGATTCAATTTCATTAGGTGAGTCTCCTGTAGAAGGACAATATCAGGGGTATAGGAAGCTAAGTCAGAGAGGACTCTCTGCTGTTTAATGGGATTAACAAAACCTTTTACATTCCAAGAAATACCTCTAAATGATAAAAAAGAGGAAGACAATTATAACAAAGATGTCAAGCATAATTAACATAAAAGGGATATCAATAATAAATACATGAACATACTTATGTAAAGAACAGCCGAGAAACGAAAAAAGAAGAAGATAAAAATGAGTAAAATAAATACCTGCAATGAGAAGGACAAAGAGAAGGAAAGGAAGGTGAAAAAGATCTGCATAAATATAAGAGTAGAGAAAAAAAGATAAAGAAGACCAAAGACAGAAGATAACTGATGGAAGCAAAACAGTGAAAGGGAAGGACAGGGAGAGAAAGGGAAGGAAGAGAGAAAGCAGAAGTAAGAAGAGACATACAAATCCAAGGGGATGACTGAAGGTAACATACCTGAGGGGAATAAACAACAGGAAACTGGGGCAAGGACAACACTCAACAAGAAGGACTGCCTGAGAAGTGAAAGTCCAAACCACACCAGGATGGGAATGAGGAAAGGAAATCATGTAAGATGACGGGAAATACATCTATGAATCTACAAAGGAAGACAAAATAGGGTCATTAACCATAGGTAAGTACATTAGGATGCAAATAACAAAATAGCAGATTTGTGTAAAAACCAAGAACTAAAACACCAGACAATGATAAAACAGTGTAAAAGAGTACGTTAAAGCTTAATAAACATGAGAACCATGAATTAAAGAGAAAACAGAACATAGAACATTCACAGAAAGGCCTGAAGAATAAGAACACATTAGACATTCAATCAGCCACTAGAGGAAGAAGTGGAGGTATCCATGTCGCCGTTAGAGTGCATATGAATGAAGTTATTAGGTTCTCCAGGATCCTGAAACATCCGTGTACGGTTTTGGTGAGTAACTTTAAAAATATATGGATGGAATAAACTATAACGAGCTCTCAAAGCTCGTAAAGGGGCTCGGAGATTCAGACACTCCTTTCTTCTTGCTGCTGTTAAATTGGAGACATCCTGAGAGAGAAATTCTCTTTGACCCAACCAAGAGATCTGACGTTTGGCTCTGGCTGCAGAAAGGACTGATAAGAGATCTGTGAACCTCAAAAAAAGGATAATAACACCTCTTGACTTGGTTGAAGTGGTTGAACGGGGACCAATGCGGTGGGCTCTTTGAATACTGAGAGAAGTGGTAGGCGACGTGTCCAGAAGTTTTGGAAGAAAAGACGTAAAGAAGGTCACAGGATTGTCACCTTCCAGATTTTCCGGCAGGCCATAAATACGCAGGTTATTTCTTCTATTCCTGTTTTCTAAGTCCTCTGTATGCTGCTGGAGGGCGAGAACTGATTTCTCCAGAACGGTAATGTGTTGTGGATGATCTTGAAATGTTGAAACTTGTTGTTCTACAGAAGCAACTCTGTTCTCCATAGATAACCATTTCTCTTCGAGAATGTGCATTTTGTTATTAGTTGCCTCTACAAAAGGTTGCAAGGTGCGAATCTCTTCCAGAAGTAGTTCCATAGTTATGGAAGGCGATGCCTTTTCGGGAGAGGGAGGATCATGCTTCAAGCGCTTAGTAGAAGTTGTAGAAGGAGAAGACTTGCTTGGAGCAGGCTGCGTGGAGGAGGAGCGATTAGGGGGAGTACCAGCCATTTGAGACATAGTGGAAGAAGAGCCTGGAGGCGAGGAAGAAGAAGCCGCAGTATTGCTCTTGTTTGGAACAAAAACAAATTTAGGCTTACGCAAATTGCCCATGAAAACCAAGTGTCATGAAATGGAGATCTATGGCAGAACTCCTAGTACAGTACAGTCAGGCAGAAATCTGGGCTCCGTAATAAGGTACAGTTACAAAAATATGCAAGGTGCTCCTCATAGAAGTGTAGGAAACATGCAGCAATAGTAACGACCAAATAAATAAATAATAAGTCTGTAGGAGAAAAAGAGAATTGCCAACACGTTTAGTATCTTGATATAAATAAACACTAGGTTCTCTCAGCAAAATAGGAAGAAAAGAATATCATAAAAGCCTGGAAATCCTCCATGCACTGTCTTGTGATGAAATAATGCAGTCAATAGGAGTTCCTTCCTCATATATTCCAACAAAAAGGATATTCCAGGATGCTCATTTACATCCAAGTTAGGGGAAAGACTGCTGAAAAGGAAGGCAGGTGGGGGAAAATGCAGCAGAACTGAAGTAACATATTGCAAAAGTCACCTGAAGAGCAGCAGATGCTGTGAGGAAGACGCGCGCATTTAAGGTGATGGGCGTAATGAAGACAAATTCGGCGGCATCAATGCTTCTAGAAGACGTGGTGCTCCAGAGACAAAAAGCGTTTGCTCAAATAAGGGAACACTTCGGTGCATGTAGAAAGTATTCTGGCAAAAGTCACCTGAGGAGCAGTAGACGCAGTGAGGTAGGACATGCACATTTAAAATGGCGGGTGCGACGAAGACAAAGTCGGCGTCGCCATTACCTCCAGAAAGCGCTGTACTCCAGAGTCAGAAGGCGTTCGGTTAAATCAGGGGACACTCCGGTTCATGTAGCAGGCATTATGGCATTTCGTTAGAGCAGGAAACCGCAGATAATAGCTAACAGGAATCCCGATGTGGTGGAGCCGGCACACTAGGCGTCCATCTTGCACGGCGCCGTAGCTATGCCCCCATTCCCGCCCTTTCCCAACTATGATGGACAGCTCACTCAAGGGACCTCGCCGGCTTTTGGCACGGTGGCAAAGTTACAGACACACATGCTCAGTGGAGACAAATCTTCTGGCCCTTTACGCAGCTGCAGTGTAGGAAAAGCACTTTACATTTACCCAACGAGGTAGCACTTAATGGATTAGCCAGTAGAAAGTACTCCAGTTGAGAAGAGGTATTTCACAAAACGGTGGCTTCTTCGTGGATAACTATGAAGGGCAGGATTCATTCTGGCACAAGGCTCCCGACACAAAAATTAAACCTCAACAGGAAGCACTTACAGATATAGCAGGTGCCCGAGTTGAAGCTCAAATTCAGTAACGTTTTAATCAGCCCAAAACATTAGTGAGCATGGTCGAGGCTGGGCAAGTGTGCTTTAACCCCATATCTGCCGTCGAAAATTAGCTGTAATACTTGAAGGAGGCCTTTGAATCCATGAGTTCCTTGAGCGCAATCCCTGTGTAGTTCGTGTGACCAGGACGCTGCTTTCGCCTCACCTGCTGTCTCTGACCCTTTATACACAAGAGGCATGTTGACACGCATAGAAGCCCCGCACCACACACTAGCGGTATCAAACGTCTTCTCGCCCTTTCCCAACTATGATGGACAGCTCACTCAAGGGACCTCAGCGCCTTTTGTCGCGGTGGCAAAGTTACAGGCACACATGGTTAGTGGAGACAAATCTTCTGGCCCTTTACGCAGCTGCAGTGTAGAAAAAGCACTATACATTTACCCAATGAGGTAGCACTTACTGGATTAGCCAAAAGAAAGTACTCCAGTGCAAATCTCAAAAAAATCTGCGATTTTTGGAAAATCCGCAAATTTGCTGATTTTTTTGCAATTTCGCGCAAATTCGTGGACCGCAGATCCGCAAAATTCCCCCATACTTATTTGACACCCCGAGTACTATTAGTGCCCGGTCAGCCTCTGAACCAATTGCTAAGTGCTAGAGGACAAGCACACGAGCTCCCTGAGCTCTGAGTTCAACACCACTAACAAATAAACAGAAAGCAGGCAAGGGTCCAACCTCGACGTTAATGGTCTTACCAAACTTGGAGATTATGTGCAAATAATTATCCTCAGTCCTAAGGGAGTATTTAGATCCAATCATAGATCCAGGTTGTCAAGAAAGTTCATCTGGCAATTTTGATTAAGCCCCCTGTAACTGCTGCAGCCAGTTTATTCCGGGTGCCGGCGATGCAGTAAAGGCCTGTTGTTATGGTCCATATAAGGGTTTACCAAGGGATCCTTCACCTGCAGTAACATCCTATCAGAATGGGATTACACATGTACCCCTCTCATCCTCCCCTTCATTACAAAAGGATTTGAGCAGTTAGTCAGTCAATGTTTGTGCTAGGGTTTCAGAGGACCCTCGCCATCTTGGCAGCAGGGTTAGTGGAACTTCTCTTGAACTGACTGCGGGGACCATTAATAGGCTAGGGACACAAAAAAGAGGAGAGCAGTGTAGCAAGGGGGTGGCTAATTTCCCAGAATTCTTGTATAACAGAAACGTTTTATGCCCCTTCCTATTCCACTGTTTGGGAGTATAATTGGGGTATGGAGGATGGAAGCCCCTTGGGGTATCCCCCTGTTCATTCTTCTCCCCCTGTAGTGCTTCCCACCAATGGGAGACCTGCAGCAAAGATGGCCCCACAGTTTCAGCTACACAATATGCTTGCGTTTTAGTGAATTTTCCCTGTTTGAATAATGGTGATGAGGAGAACTTTAGTTGGTTGAAAAACACGTTTGTTCAATAACTTTCATGTCGCACGGGCTTCCCATATTCTCTGTTGTATAACAAGATTATTATGGTTCGAAGAGTGAATTGGGTTTGAGGACTAGAGAAAATGGAAATGGGTGATTGTATTGTCGTCAATTTTAAGGAACCTGAGGATGATATATGCGCTTAAAAATACATTTTTTTTTTTTATTTTTTATTTTTTTTATTTTACAAAGTTTTTTATTTGCATCAAAGGATCACAAAGGCAATAAACAATTTCGTTTTTACATAAAAAGAAAAAAATATAACAATACTCCACGGCTGCATTAGATAATTATTTGACATTACTTAAATCATGCCACACATATAGATAAGAACAGATAGACATATATTTTAAGAAAAGATTACTAAGACATAAATAAACCCCAAATTCTGTCAATTTTTCGTCTGGCCTGCAATCCCCTTGAGTCTGCAATAGCGGTTTCCATACTATAAATCTCCTTAACTAAACTCCACCATTCTAAAACTGTTGGTGGGTTCTTTTGGATCCATGCTCTAGCAATAATTAACCTTGCGCAAGTAATTAGGATATTCAAAAGATCTCTAAACCTTTCACCCCCATTGATGCCCACACAAACATCGGTATGTGAGAATGAGAAGGATTGCTCAAGCCTCTCAGAGATAACCTTCATTATTCCTTCCCAGTATTCATTAAGCTTAAAAATACAAATACAAATACAAACTCATGTCTTTGACTAAATAGGTTAGCATTTCTCATCCATTAAAAAGTGTTGTAAATCATTTTTTCAGGTAGGAACTTGTAAAGATAGATGCCAAATACCATCTACACTCCATCAGTGGTCACCCCTGGAATCCAGCTAAGTAATAGGTCTGTAGCCCTCTCCGCCATCATTGAGCAGGATTGACCTCTGGAGATATGAGGGTAGGGAGAGCCGAAAAATGTGAAATCCCATACCGACATGATCAGAGGCCAGTAGATTAGTAGGACGGATGCCTTATGCTATTTAGCTAGCCAGATAGATGCACAATTTACATAGGACACATGAATTCGGGCTCAGGCACAGTCTTTTAACAGAGTGACACATGGCATTGACGCTTTTGCAAGAAGGCTGGGATGTCCACATATCAAATCTATACTGGTTCTATGTAGAGCCAATTGATTTCCCACAGATCTTTTTGCCATGGAGATTTGGGGCTTTAAGACTTGCCACCCTGTGCAGGTGGCAGACAGCCAATGTCTCAGGAGGTTATTGAGGTTACAGCTGTCAGTACCCCCAGAAATCATCCATGAAGAACTTGGTGTAAGCTTTATTTCAGATTTTATTCACATCCGCCCAGTTCTTTTATGTTTTTCTGTCTGGTTAAAAAAGATCTGGAATTTAATAGAACTATCCTGAAAGACTGTTTGGAGTTGGAATATAGCCATTTAATTCCATGGATTCAGTACGTTAAAGATACGTTAAGGGCCCTAGCAAGCCAGAGCTGTGCTCTTGCCTGGAAACAATTCTGAAATTCGATGTGAGCTGGGTTAAAGAGACATATCAGCAGTATTGGCTTGAAAGAAGGGTATAAAGTTCTTTGTCTGAGCCAGTCTACCGGCATTATGCTACAGTCAAACTTTCAAGAGAGTGTGAATGGTATTGTACACTTGATATGGCGGTTTTCCAAATGCGCCTTTTATCGTATTTTTGCCTAAATTTGTTTCTCCAGCTACTGGTTGGATGGCAGAGAGCCTCAGAATCTGTTACTTGCATTTGTGATAATGTTTCTGTAATTCACACTCTAAACATTGTTTTTATTTGACCCATTTTTAAAAATCTCAGATCTAAATATATTCAACCTTTATTACCTTTACATTGGGTTTCACACAAGTAAGGCCAGTCCTACTGTATCTGCAAATTTTAGAGAGTCACACAGTTTGTTTTTATACCTCATGGTCTTTAGCTGGAGTCTTCCACTCCTCCCATTGATTGGAATGCAATTGATCTGTGTGGTTTTTAATGATTTATTGCGGATGTACGACGGTACAACGTGTGCCGTTACTACGCAACTTTTACAACGCAAGTCGTTACAACAACTTGCGTTGGGGGGTGCTGGATAGTAAATATTTTAATTTGCTATTCCAACTCCAGTCCCCGTGGATAGTAGGGAAGGAGTTGGATAGTAAATTAAACTATTTACTATCCTGGAGCGCCCCCCAGCGCAAGTCGTTGTAACGACTTGCGTTGTAAACGTTGCGTGGAAACAGTACCACGTTGTAAAACCTTCGTTGTAAAGGTTGTTCCCCGTTTATTGCATGTGTTTTTATGATTTATTATGATGAATCGAAGAAAGCAATATGAACTATTGCAGTCATTGCCAAAAGTTGCGAGTCCTCCCCTACTGGTAATCACAACATATAGCTGCGATACCTAAAGACTGCCGGAGTGAGGAATGAGGAGGATGCAGAAATGAATGGAAGTAACAATATTTCAGCCAATACTGCTGCAGTTAACAATGGGTTTCCTAGGAATAACATGCGGTAAAACATTATAATAATGTTTTGCAGTTTTCTATAGCCCTATATATATATCAAAAGACCACTAAAGCTGATCATGGAGTACAGGATGCAGTTAAATTATAGCTTTAAGTTTTCACTCACATACTTTATTTCGGTCAGAGGCCTTAAAAGCATAAAAAAAATATTAAAAAAAGATTACATCACCCATTTATCGACGTACAGTAGCAATTATGAGGACAATATTTGGATTTGTTAGATCTTAATCTAGTTTTAGAATTTCACATACAAACGTAAGTAAAATATGAAATAATATACATTCATAATTAAAAACATTACATTCATATAAGAAAGTGTGTCATATTTTATATTGAAATTGAATGTGGACAAAACGGCAGGACGCTTTAAAGATTATAACAATAATAATTCTCCCAGAGTAATGTCAGTGGAAGTGCAAATATGTGTGGCTAGCAGGTACTATTGCACTACCAAGATCACCAAACTATCGTTATTTTTGTCCAGCGAATTAATTCGATTTTAAGGGGCCGATTACGAAGGCGGTAAATCTGCGACCGCTGGGCTGGCGGTGAGAACCACCAGTCCGGCGGTCGTGGATTTACCGCCATCACCCTTAAAATTCCCACCGACAAATTAGGATGACGGTATGAAGGGAAAAGGCACCTCGGCGAACGGAAAGACCGTCTGCTGTGGTCCTGCAAGGCGGGCCTTTTCGGCCCACCTCGCGGGACCAGGTTCAATGGGGCAATGGAGGCGGTGAAGTGCAGGCACCGCTGTGGGTATTAGGATGCCTGTCTTTTGCGGCGGAGTTTCCGCCACAAAAAGTCAGGTGGAAAATGCCTTTGGGGTCCCGTTGTGGGCCCCCAGGGGAGTGGGGGGGGTGGGGTGCTGCACGTGGGGGGTACCTATAGTACCCCCCTACATTTACATGTACAAGGTGGCAGGCACTGCACGGTGCCTGCCATGTTGTACATTCAAATGTAAAACATGTATTTTTACATTATAGCGGGTGCTGCCACCCGCCACAATGCAAACATACAGGATGTGCCCACCAGTGTGGCGGGCGCATCCTAATTCGCTTTGCAGGACCGCCGCACCTATATCGGGCGGTCCCTTTTGCACCAACGATGGCCATCGTAATCGACCCTTAAGTGCGGTAAAACATTTCAATAATGTTTTGCAGTTTTCTGTAGCACTATATATATCAAAAGACCTCTAAAGCTGATCATGGAGTACAGGATGCAGTTAAATTATAACTTTAAGTTTTGATTTAAATACTTTATTTCGGTCAGAGACCTTAAAAGCATCAGATAAAATATTTAAAAAACTTCCCATTTATCAATTAACAGTAACAATTATGAGGACAAAATTTGGAAATATGCGTGGCTAGCAGGTACTATTGTACTACCAGATGATCAAACTATCATTATTTTTGTCCAGGGAGTTAATTAGATTTTAAGTGCAGTGTGAGTTGATGCTACTTGGACAACAACCTCAATGTGAATGGACCATATGAACTCAAGGAATGTCTGTTTTTATTACTAGGCAAGTTTTTAGTTTGCATACATTAACACTTGCAATGTAAGGGTATGCAAACTAAAAACGTGCGCAGTAATGGTATTTGCTAAGTAAGAACCTTCGTAGTAAAATGCTGCGAATTAATGGTATACGAAATAACGAGTCATATTCTTACCAGATATCGACAAAGGGACACAACCCAGTGTCTAAGCATGGGCGAATTTTGCGAATTCGCAATTCGCGAATTTTGCGAATTTGTGATCCGCAAAATCCGCGAATTTGCGGATTCCAAGATTTTGCGGATTGTGTGGGTAATGGCCGGGCGGGAAAACGGTGCACATCGCTAGTGTGTGTGTGGAGGGGCCAAACAGACGGGGCTTATATGCGAGTTCACATGCCTCTTGTGTGTATAAAAGGACAGGCACGGATCAGAGAAGCTCGTGGTCACAGGAACTGCACAGGGATTGAGCTCGTGAAAGTCAATTATGCAAAGGCCTCCATCAAGTATCATAGCTAATTTTCGACGATAGATATGGGGAGAGCGCACACCTACCCAGCCTCGACAAAACACACATTTTTAGGGGGGCTGATTAACTTTGCCATCACACCAAAGAGCGCCGGGGTCCCTCGAGTGAGCTGTCCATCAAGTGGGTAAAGGGCGCGAAGATGGTGCACACACCACTAGTGTGTGGGGAGGGGCCAAACGGACGGGGCTTATATGTGAGTTCACATGCCTCTTGTGTGTATAAAAGGACAGGCACGGATCAGAGAAGCTCGTGGTCACAGGAACTGCACAGGGATTGAGCTCGTGAAAGTCAATTATGCAAAGGCCTCCATCAAGCATCATAGCTAATTTTCGACGATAGATATGGGGAGAACTCACACCTACCCAGCCTCGACAACACACACATCATCCTGTAACTATTTTAGGATGGCGCCGGCAAGCTGCCAGCGCCATCCTAAAATAGTTACTAAATTAGCTTCATCAGGGCACTAATAGATAAAATAAAGCAGGTGCTCGAGCACCTGCTTTATTTTATCTATTAGTGCTTCCTGTTGAAGCTAACTTAGTAACTATTTTAGGATGGCGCTGGCAGCTTGCCGACGCCATCCTAAAATAGTTAAAAGTTCAACAGGCTTGAACTTTTGCCCGCCAAATCCGCCGCTCGCGGATCTCGCGGATTTTCAGTAAATTTGCGGGAGTTCGCGGATCGCGGATTTACCGAAAATGCACGAAATCCGCGAGCGGAACGGATTTCCCGCTCATACTTACCAGTGTCTCCATTGCTTCACATATACTGGGCAGAAAAAGAAAAGATGCTCATCTGTTTTTATCAGTTTCCCTGCAAGCTGGGCAGAGTGCACTGTCCTTAACCCAATTTGCGCTGATGTCAGCCGCTGAACGTTCAGAGCACTACCTGGCTGGTGCTGCAAACGTTCAACGGCCGACGCAGCCCCGCCCACTCTTTGGAACGCCCAGCACCGTGCCGAAATCAAGATTATAGGCCGATAATTAGCTGGATCAGATTTCAAGCCCTTCTTATGAATGGGGGCTAGCTCTGCTCCCCTCCAGGTATAGGGAATCAGTGTGCAAGCCAAAATGGTGTTGGTAATTCAATTTAGATATGGCACCCAGACATCTGGCTCCGATTAAATAGATCCCCAGGGATCTTGTCCGAGCCTGGGCCTTACCAGCTTTCAATTCACAAATAGCTCGGCATACCTCAAAAAGAAAGATGTTGTTACATCAACCATCCCTCTAGAGGACCCAGAGGGGTGATCTAGTGAGATAGTCAAATGGGTAAACAACATCTCCCCCTCAATTATTTAAGGATCAGCGTTAGTGGTGCTACCTGCACCATAGAGAGAAATGGACTGTGTGCCAGAACATTGCCTGGTTCCTATTCTAGATGGCATCCAAAATATCCCCTTATATGGAAGTGTCCCAAGGTATCTTGGACTGCTTAACCCCTTGCGTGCGGGGCGTATTCCCCGCCTGTGCTGACTCCGCCTTGCGCGGGCGGAGTCATGACGGAACGGTTCCGTCATCAGCACAGCTCAACCGATGCTGATGACGGAACCGTTCTGTCATCAGCACGCAAGGGGTTAAGGGGCTCCTTGTAGCTAGCCCTGGCAGCCTGAAGTTGGGATTGAGGGTTACATTTAATATTTTTTATCACATGGAGTTTTGCGTCTCTGCATTCCCTGTTGTACCAGGAAAGATTATCTTTTATGGGAGGCTGTATCAAGGTGTAGGTTTAATAAAACAAGAATTCTTCAGGACCTCAAAGCATATGTCCTAGATATTCATGACAGCAAATGGAGGGAAATCAAAATCACCTAATGCAGATAATATGGGGTTTAAACAATATGATCATTGCTCAAGAGTGGCGTCGTTGTTAAGAATACTGTACCATGTAATGTTCCTCCTGTTATTAATAATAGTCAGGTCCCCGCTGGACAGGCCGGAGCCGAAAACAACAGGATCCATCCTACCCTGAAGGATTAAAAACAGTGGGAAAGGGTCCCTTTCATATTTTAACTCGACCTCTATATCGATGAGGGCTGGCCACGAGTAGAGATCAAAGAGAACATATTATTACTCAAATACACTCCCCTTCTGAATGTTGGTCTCCTGGTTAGATTGGAAGGAGTATGGCCATTTCAAGCTCTCATATGACAAGACGGTGAAAAATCTATCATTTTGAGGTGGCCTTAGACGTATATGATATACAGGGGTCTAACTGTTGGGGAATACCCCACTGCTGATCTTCATCACATGATATGTCCCTCCTAAGGGCTGTAGGCTCAAAGCATGTGCTAAAGTCACCTCCAAACCCATAGCTGAGGTCCAGCTAGCCATTGGTATACTTTCCATCAGCTGTGATATGACCATAGATATCACAACCCTTTGGAGTTTTCCTATTATAAACATTATACAGGAAAAAAAAATCCATTCCAGGACAGGAATTCTAGCCCTAAAATTGTCATGGGAATTAATGTTTAATTGTTTCACCTGGCTCCCTATTGAGGAGCTAACCTATGTAAACCTAGTCAATCAATAGGAAACGTATATGAGGTAGCTCGCAATCTCTCTGCATTTTTTGGTGACGGGGTTTGGATTTTAAATCGAATTCAGGAATTTGCTGGGAGAAACATACAGACATCAAGAGATAAAAGGCCATCTATAAGGTGCGTGGACCTAAGTTTCAATCTAGCATGATCAAAATCAGCAGCTTCAGAGAATTGTCAAAATGCCCCAAGGGTATCTGAATGGATTAGGCTGTAACATTCTTGGACACCCCTGATCCAATGTGTAACCTGGTTAGTTAAAGATGCCTCATTCTCAACCAAATGTGAGTGTATTTTCAAAACACCTATCGTATACACAGTGCTATTTAAAGATGGACTTGAGTTATGCGATGCCCCATCATGGTGCTTTTTAGATTAGGGAGATACATGGGTAGGTTGAATTGGACACTTAGGTAGTTGTGAAAGTCTACGAGGTCTAGAAATAGTGGAATTGTAGGCCATGTGTGGTCTATAGGCAGTGGGAGTATTGGCCATAAGAGATCTAGGAAAATTAGATGTCATTTCTCAGCAATAAAGTCTCCTAATATCTCTATTATGTACTTCCTGAGGAAGGTCTGAAGAAGCATAGTGAGTGCCACAGTCTTAGGTGAGAAAATGTGGTCCAAGCTGGGCTTTGGGGTGTAAAAGGAGGCATACAATTGACTCCCTTAACTAAAGCAATATACGAAAATTGGTTCCCAAAGGCCTGTTGGAATGATGACTGTGATGATGTGATGATTCATGAGTTGTTAATGAGGAAAACCATTTGAGCAAGGAATCGTTGGTTCTAACAGAACATGAGGTTCTACATGAGTAGGAACCTCAGAAGCCTCGCCACCTCTAGGAATGGGTATCTACAATTTCAGAAGCAGGATTTTTATCATTATCCACAGATGGTTTAATTTTGGGGCCCTTTTTCACATATTTTGAGGGTACCTTTCGTTTGGTGTTGTATGATGAATCTTTGTCATTTTCCATAAAAAGTGTGCCCGTGATTTTTGTTGCACATGAAAAGTTTTGGGGTGATCTGTCAAGCAGGGGTAGACAAAAATGCGGAGACAAGTGCATTTCCTAAAATAATTACCACAGGAGATTTAAACAGGTCTACAGCCCAAACCGCTGGACGAAATTATACCAAATTTGTCAGAAAAGTAGATTTGGTTATGCAGATCACACTTTCAGTTCTTTGGTTTAAATATGTTCAGTAGTTGTTGGGAAATTAAAGGAAATCCAAATTTGTACATCTGTGGATGTGACAACATCGTGAATAATGACAAGCTTGTGCAGAGATCTGCAGAGCTATGATTGGCTGCCAACAGTTCACCCAGGAAGTGTTGGCAGCCATCTTGGGATTTAGCTTCAGCTTAGTCCCCAGAAAAGCACCAAAAAAAAGAAAAATGGGCAGGATAGGAATATATTAACTCCCTAACCTTGGTCCAGTTGTCCTACCAGGGCAAAAAAGCATTTAAGCATTTAAATTATAAATCATGAAAATCCACGAATTTGTGACGAGAATTGAAAAAAAAAAACAAGCGCTTGCTTTGAAACAAAAAAAAACTGGGTGCCATATTCACAGGGAGAGATATGTTTCCTGTTATTTCCGTTGCACTAAGTGTCTTTTGCTTTTTTTGTTGGTTCAGCCATTCATCTGCTGCTATTCCAGCTGGTGGTGTCAAATATCACAAGAAAAATACAGTGGGCCTCATTTATGAGGCTGTGCGTCACTTTTACGCCGCTGGTGCGTCACTTTTTGTGACGCACCAGTGGAGTAAAAAATGGGCCTTGTTGCACAATATTTACAAAGTGACGTATCTAGGTAGATGCGTCACTTTGTAAACCCTGTGCCACATTATACCTGCTCCAGGTATAATATATGCAAGGGGGGCGTATTGACGCAAGGAAGGGTCGTAGAAGTGACGCAGTGAAATCTATGAGATTTCACTGCGTCACTTTTAGGACGCCGTTGCGTCAAAATCTTGCGCCTGCCTCATAGCAGGCGTAAGACTGACGCAGGCCCAAGGTGAAAGGACGCATTGCTGGAGTTGCGTCACTTTTGTGACACACTCCAGCAATGTGTCACTTTTGCGCTTACAGATGCGTCAGAAATACTGATGTATCTGTAACTCCTTGCGACATGATGCGTCATATATTAAATATGACGCATCCGGAATGTCGCAAGGAGTGTGCACTGAGAAGTGACGCATCGCTGCTTTCACACAGCGATGCGTCATTTCTCATAAATGCGGCCCAGTGAGAGCTTCCACACACAGCCTGGCCGTGCGTGTGTATATTTAGTCACCCAAGATGTCATGTGGTTGATCAGACACTGTGCCGGTGGCTAGTGTAGAGCGGCTTGTGGCCTACATTCCCAAGGAGACTTGACACACATTATTTATCTATCGAAAGGCCTTGTTTCATATGCCACTGAGAGGGAAGAAAGCCTGTTTGACAGAAGGACAAAGGAAATCCACTTTGGGCTAGGGTTTTGTGCGTGTGTTTGTGTAAAACGGTGCATGCTTGCCTGTTTGCGTCTGTGCGGGTGTATGTTTGTGTGTGCGGCTGTGTAAGTGCCTCTGTGTTTGTGGGCTGAGTGATTGTAGTGTGTGTGGATGTACGTGTGACTCTGTGCTTGTGTGCTGAGCATGTTTGTGGCTATGCATGTGCCTGTGTCTTTGTGTGTTTTGGCAGCAGTTTCTTTTCATGCACCATTTTGTATAACCCTTTTACCGAATCACTGCTGGAGACAGTAAGTTATCTAATAACCCAATACAAAGAAATAGAACTAAGAAGATAACCGGGGGTGTGGCTAAGATGTCATGGGGTTCTGACCACCAGATTGGATACAGGACCTTGGCCACCTGCGGCGTCACTCTTTGATGCAGTGTGAGATTTTATCAGCTTTCAGAATTGGTGCGCTTTAAGAGGCTGTTCGACGGTGATGTACAAGGACTAGCATCCTTTGCCAAGCAACAAGCAAAGAAGGGATCCTGGCCCTGGAACAAAGGCTCGGTGCATCACGGTGAAGCTGCCTTGTCAGGGGTAGTAAGTGCTATATACACACAATTACAATTTCTTGCAAGTGTCTACTTGGATAAGAAGTTCTCTTGCAGGGCTCTGGAGCAATATTCAAATGGCAGGGGGGTGCTGGCATTATTAACCTTAAATGAGAAATGTAAACTAATATGTCAGTCCACAAGTATATCGGTGCTTGAGGGCTTTGCCCCCCCCCCCAAATCTAAGTTCTACCCCCTTCCTCCTGTTCATTTGCTTCACTTTTGCTTTGTGGAAAACCATACCTCTAATGACTCATTATGCTTTGTTCTAATGACTTAGTGGATGTAGAAGAAGAGGAGAGGTGTGTTAGTGCAGCAGCAGCACTGCCAGCTTCATGGCATTTGAGGGCTATGATGGTTGGTTCACATTTCTTGATTTAAAATTAATGATTTCAGCACCCCCTTATGGATATTGTTTCAGCCCCACAACTTACACTACATCAGACAGAATGTAAAACACTGCAGTCTAATGTTAACACCAATACCTTTCCTACATGCACTGATGCACTGCACCATGCTCCAAAATGTTTTAGAATGAATATTGCTAATATAATGCTGTGCAGCACAGAAGAAATAGCCATCTCCATGCATCTGATTCACTTGAGTCTTCCAAATGACACACATTTATGCAGCCTTACATGGCCTGCTGCAAGTGAAGCACTTTTGTGTGCCTGTCCCTCTTCCCCTCTCCTTCATCTTACCTCACACTTCATCTTACCTCACACTCCTTTACCTCCCTCCCACCTCATCCCTCTGTCTCTTACAAGCCAGTGCAGCTCTAACAAGAGGTTGCTTCTCTAATATAAAGCTGGCCTCCAGTTGTCCTATTACAAGGGAGCGATGGAGAAATAGGACTCAAATCACAGCTATTTTAGCACAGCAGGGGCTGCCGGGCTCATCACACATTGCTTTAAAATCAAGAAGCATCACTCGCACTTTCCTTGCGCCCCCAGCCCAGGCGCACACACCTTCCACTGGAAGGCAGCCCCACAGAAGGACTTTACAGATTAGTTACTAAAACTTCAAAAAAATGTAAAAAGATCAAATGTTGCAGGGATTTTCTATTTTAGAAGCAAAATTTAAAAAGCATTAGAAATTCATTGAAAAAAGCAAAGGTTAGAGGGATGTTATAGTTAGGAAATAAAATGTAAAAAACCTTAGAAATTCACTGACAAAAACAAAGGTTACAGGGACATTATAGTTAAATAGAATTTTAAAAAAAACCTTAGAAATTCTCTGAAAAAACCCCAAAGGTTACAGGGACATTATAATTAGGTTCAGATTTCGCTCATACAAAACCATGGAAATTCAGCAGTTATACGTATTTGAGCTAACTATAACTTACGCCCTACAATGCACTGCTTATGACTTCACATATTACATCACTCATGACATGGTCAGTGACATTACAGATGACATCAATTATGGCATCATCCACACACACACTCACACCCCCAAACAACCTCTCATATACCCACTCCCACACCCACAAAACCACTCACATTCCAATTCACAGACCTATACAAGTACTCACACACCCACTCACTGACCAATAGAGGCACTCATATATCCATTCGCTCATACAGCCCCTCACACAACCACTAACACACCTATACAGCCACTCATGCACCCGCTCATTCACCAATACATCTAGTCATACAGACAAACAGACACTAATACACCCACTCATAAACCCATACAGCCACTCATAGAGTCAGTGACCCATACAGTTACTCACACACCCACTCACTTATTCATTTAGATACTAACACATGTACTCACTCACCTATACAATCACTGACACAAGCACACACTCACCCATACAGCCATTCTCAAACTCACTCACCTATACAATCGCTTCACACACCCACTCACTCACACATACACCACTTATGCACCCACTCACTCACCCTAACATACACTCACACATCCATTAACTCACCTATGCAGACTCTCACATACCCACTCACTCACCCATATAACACTGACACACCCACTCACTCAACCACACACAGTCACCTACACATCCACACAGCCACTCACACAGCTACTCACACACCCATACCATCGCTCATACACCCATAGAGCCCCTCAGACACCTACTCACACATGGATGCACAAAGTCACACAGCCACTCACATAATATGAGTTACAAATAATATCACTCATGGTTGTACACAAACTATACACATTTAACGTTTGCAGTATCTTTGTATATATCCTTTACACTCAGAAACTTTTAGAAAACATTCAAAATCACTGGATAATGTCATCAGTGAAGTCATTGGTGTTGTCATTTGAGATGTCATTAGTGGTGTCACTGGCCATGGTTTGAGCGATGAAATATGTAAGGCCATTAGTAGCAGTGCATTGCAAGGGCATAAGTTGTTAGCTCAGGTAACTATAACTGATGAGTTTCTATGGTTTTTTGCAAGTGAAATCTGAGCCTAACTATAAATTCCCTGTTCGTTTTTTTCAATATTTATCCTCTGACCAAGGTTTGAGTAGAGAACTGAAACGTGTTGGGGCATGACTATGGCTGCAAACATGCAATAAAGCAATTTGAAAATCAAAAGATTTCGAGAGAGTGGATTTTTCATCAAACCTCTGATTTCAGGGTTACCTGCTGTGATAAATACCGGCTGCCCTGCCGGAGAAAAAAAAACACACCACACCAGAGGAGGAGCGCTGGCGTTCTAACCAAGGGCGTTGGAGTTGGATATATATAGGATATATATATATATATATATATATTATTTTTTTTTTTAAATTACCAGATTGTTAGTTAGGATTTCGTCATATGTTGTTCCTTTCTTCTCGCTCTGGTTTGAACATCTGTTGTACTTGGTTTTGGTGTCAGCAGGTTTGGTGGTCTGGTACGATTGTCTTGAACATTTCCTAGGCGTTGTCGTTGAACTTCCTCCCGAAAACTTACTTGTGGGCGAGTGTTACTAGTTGCAGGTAATTCCTCTATTGAGTCAGCTTCTGATGAGGTGGGAGTTTTATTCATGGTGCTAGCGTTGCTATTTGTTGTTGAGGTGTTGATGTTATCATATTTTTGTGCGAAGGTATAAACCCTTCCCTGTTGGTAATCATTCAGATCTCGTCTGAATTTATGGTTTTTCCTCTACAGGATTCAACCTTAAAATAATACTCATATAATAATGGAAAACATACTCTCTTCTTCCTAAAAACTGTATACTTTTAAAGCTCTAAGGGTCCAGAGTTTTGAGTATGTTTCCTTTGTCTTCATAAAATCCTGTGAAAACGGATATAGCACTGGAATCCTTGGACCTTTCTCTTACATTTGTTATGAACATATATATACATATACACACACACATATGTAGATACATATAGAAGCTTCTCTGTAATTATAGTTAGGGTTACTAGAGATAGGAATTTCTTGTTTTTTTTGTCCCTTAATATCTTTTCACCTGTTTCACAAATCTCTGCAAAACTTTGCAGATCTGTTGAACTCATTACATTTACAAAGGATTGATAGTTTCGCGGTGTTTAGTCAAGGGCGTGCAAGGAAAGTAGGGCTGTCCCAAAACACTCTTGAAATTAAAAGCATTGTACATAGACTTTTGTATTTAATGTAGCAGCAAACTGGCTGAATGGATTTTAATAAATGGACTACGTAGATGACTCTTTTTCCTTTGGCAAGTAATGTTATGGCTTATGAAGTTATATAGGGGCCAACAACTTAGGGGCCGATTCCGATTCGTGTCAGAAGGGGTCCGAACCATGTTCGGAGCCCTTCCGACCGAATCGGTACGTGTGGGACGGATTCCTTTCCGACGAGCCATTCCGATGGAATTCACTTCACCGTATAGTATTCCACTGAATGCTATTTCATGGTATGCTACTCCATTTTATGGTAACCCACTGTTTGTCCTCTATGCTGCTCCATTGTAAGGCACTCTCTTCCACTCTATATAACTCCACTTTATAAATTTCTACCACACTTCATGGCACTCTACAACATTCTACTCCACTCTATCCCTGTACACTCCACTGCCCAACTCAATACTCCACTCTATGCCTATGCAACACTCTATCCCACTATACAACACGTACTATATGACATAGCACTCCAATGTACTGTACAAGACCCCACTCATGTATAACAATTTACTACCTCTGTTACACCAGTACACTCCACTCCATGCAACTCTACTCTACAACACACCAATACACTCTATTGTACTTTACTCCACACTGTTATACCGCTCCACTAGGCTCTGCTTCATTGTACGAGACGTTACCTCACTCTAAGCTACTATATAACAACGCACTCTCTCAGCTCCACTGTTTAACACACTTTTGTACTCTATGCAACTCCACTCTACAACAATGTACTATACTGTATGCCACCCTCCAACACTTTACTCCTGTCTATACCTCTTCACTCCACTGTACAACACTGTACTATACTGTTTGCCTTAGTACTACGCTTTACTCCACTCTACTCTATGATACTCTAGTCCACTATACAACACTGTACACATCTCTTTGTATGCCACTGCATCCCACTTTACTCCACTCAACTCTGACACACTACTCTACTCTATCCACTACTCCACTGTATGCCACTCCACTCAATGTCATTGTATTCAATATACTGTATGCCAATCCACTCTACCACACTTCTCAACACTGTACTGCACTGTACACCACACCGTTCTACATAAAGTAGACTGTATGTCACTCTACCCTTCAGTAGTCACCATCACTTCCCATTCCAATACTGCACAACACTGAATTACACTCTACTGTATAACATGGCACTCCAATTTATAACAGGTCAGTCAACTGCATGCTAAGCGACTCCACTCTACTGCACTCCATGCCAGTATGGTCCACGACACGCCACTCCACTCTATGACACACTACTCTACTCTACACTACACCATGTCAGCCTACTACTCTCCACTATACTTCTCTCTACTACACTTTATCTCAGCCTACGCCACAGTACCATACTCTGCTCTGCCCCACTTCACTGTCCAACACTCTACTACACTGCATGCAGTTTCAGTCTACAACTTTGTACTGAACTCTATGCCACTCTATGACACACTACTTCACTCTATACCCATCCACTCTACACTGCTGTACTACACTGTATGACACTCAATAACAAGCTACACAACCTCTATCTATGATAGGCCAATACACTATATGACACAGGACTCTACCCTACAACACTCCACAAAACTCCAAAATGAGAATTCTCCACTCTATGGCAGTCTATTTCAACGTACTCCACTCTAAAACACTCTTCACCACTCTATGACAGTCTACAACACCTTACTCTACTCTTTGACTCACCATTTCACTGTACAACTCACTTCTCAAATCCATGATACTTCAACTCCACTATATGAGGTACCTTGCCAGTATACTGTATAACACTTTACTACTCTGTACGATACTCTACTACACTCTACTTTACTCCACTCTATTCTAATCTACAATAGTCCACTCTATAACAATAGACTGTAGAACACTCTCCTCCACTGCACTGTATGAAACTCCATATAACAACTCTCCACTTGTGAGACTGGAGTCTATGATTTGAAAGACATTTTTATTATTAAAGTTTTTAAAAACACATTGAAATTGAATTTAAAAAAATCAAATTTAAAGCTTAGTTATAGTTAGGAAAACATATTTTACCTTTACAAACCAAGTTTAAACTACACAAACTTTAAAAACTCAAAAAGGATAGTTATAACTTTCATTTACAATTAATTTGTTCAAATTCTTATAAATAGTGCACCTTGTTATACACTCCTTTCCACTCGCTAACTAGACAACATTAACTATAACTCGCCACTCTACCATGCATTTGTAGTATAGTTTAAACTAAGTTTGTAAAGGGATACTACATTTTTCCAACTACAACTAATCCTTAACATTTTGCTTTTTCATTAAATATATATGTATATGTGTATATATACCACCATATTGTTTCATTAACTTAAATAACAAAACACAGTGCATACCCAAAATGCAGTACGTAGGGGTAACAACGTTCTACAGTTCCATTCAATTTTAATGGGCGCCATCTTGTAAGGTGCAACTTGCGATGTTTCAATTATTATTCACAATGTTGACCATGCATAAATAATAACATTATCGCCCTGCTGGACCAAAAATGTAATTTTAGTTAATATCTAATGAATTTCATCTCGCACTGTACAGGCTATTTATATTAAAACCACTCATTAATTTGCTGAAATTCTCATAAGTGTTTAGCCAAAACAAATAATTCATTGATGCTGCATACATATAACACTGACTCGAACATAGTGGTGAACCTCACACATATGTACCTCATGGATCAAGACACAATCAACTTATCCCTATGACAGTCTTATTGCCAAGAAGAACATTTTAATTATTCACAAAAACAAATTGATCTATACACATTTTAGCATGCAATCCATAATGTCAATTTTTGACATGTAGACACATTTTGTGGTTAAAAAAATAGTGCAAAAAAACACAAATGGCCAAGAACCAGCCACTCACATTCTTCCCATTTGCGTTATTCCTGAGCATTCTCATGAAAACGTTGGTGCTGACAGCGCATAATTAAGCATCATGGAGTGATGTAGTATTTTCTGGAGTTTCGCTCATCAAGCCTCACATGAAGTTCTCTAAATTATGCTGTTGGTGTTTGATTTCATATAATGCAGTGGTTTAGAGACACATATTTCACAGGGAACTGGTCACTGTGAAATACAAGGTTTATCGTCCTAACACTAGCCAACATACCACTCTGTAGACCTTTACCAGCCTCAGGGCTATTAGAATGTAAGAATATGCAACATGCACCAAGTTATGTGGGAAGGTTGTCCTAATGTTGCATCAAGCTATGCAGCATGTTCTCTGGCAGTATTGCTTTCATGCAATTGAGATATAAATAACATTTTATTGTGAAGTCTCTAAATTATGCAAATGATTTAGAAAGTGTGGAAATCAATATTTATTCATCAAATGCTGCAGCCACAGAATTGCTTAAATCCACTGGCATTCACCATTGCCCATGGACTTATCAAAAATGTGTTAATGAAAGGTAAAAACAACCTTATTACAATTAGAACTCACTGTTAGCTGTACTTTGAAATTTTCAAATGATTTATTCAAAATAACCATTCTAAAATGAACATACAACTTAATAAATACATCAGGGGTTGTGTGTAATATGTTACTATATTGTCCTTTAAACATTATGGCTTATGTAGTCACAAGAGACACTCAACGGCAATGTTGGTACATATTACATGGTTACCCATTATATAAAAACAACAACAACAACAAAAATAAGTATAATAATATTAATAATAATAATAACTTATATGTAGTGCCTAATGACACAGACCTGTAACCTGAAAACACACTCAATAGGTAGTTGTTACACCAGTACACTATGATATAATAAACATCTAGGGTGGCAGGCATATGCGATAGCTGACTTTTTGACCTGTGACATACATGCTACATCTGGAGCTCACTTGCAGTTGAATGACCAAATCCACTATTGAATAATATCTGAGGGCAAAAGGGAATTTATAAAATGCTGAAATTTGAAACTTAATAGAACATTACCTAATTTAAAATGCTAAGTGTTTTTCCTATCCAAAGCTCTAAAAGCGTCTAAATTCCAAATTGTCATCATGCATCTTTATTCATGGGCTTAATCATTTTTCTGGCACTCCTTCATTTAATTGAAAACAACATACATTTTGTTTATGAATCATGAGAATGAAGTATTTTATTGTAGTTCATGGAAATGGTGGTAGGATAAAAAATACCCAGGACCTCATGGTTTCCTGGACTCAAGCATGTCCTCAGTGGGTCAGCGCTTTACTTCCTCCAAACTGAGATCATCTTCCACAATGCTTGCCTCATTTTGGTATTTCCTACAATCATGATGATGTATAATGCGGGCATAGTGGAGGCAAGTGTGACCTCGAAAATTGCCTTCAACAAAGAGTCCGTTGAGTGTAGTGAGACAGCCTCTGACAGTACATATAATATATTAGCCAGAAGGAGAGAAACCACCATTTTGATTGCTCCAACATGAACATCTATGCGGGGTTGACAGAATTCTAATGTGTTCTCTTTCATCCGTCGGGTATGCCTGCAAAGTGACATAATGATGAGTGTGATGGACAACATGTCAAGCAGAGCAGGCAAGTAGAAACCAAGACTACTGGATACCACATTGTAGCTGTGTGAGACTTTCAATGTTTCTTTATAACATCTGAGAGAGCAATTAGCTGTTAGATTAGTTGATGGATTCTGAAGGATTTCTCTATATACACTCCAGTAAGAGGGGATACTGAGGAGCAAAGACCCCACAACAGACAAGAGGAGCATTGGAGGCACCAATTTAGAGATCCTTCGCTTTAGCCAGAAGAGTAAAAGGTTGTTCAGTTCCACGATCTTCACACAGTAATAGGCACACAGGCAGGCTTTGAGCCAAAAATTAGAGCTACCAGTCCACAGATGAAGCTGAACAATTACTGAAGTATTAAAATATTCCTCCATCAATAATAAACTCTCTGCCATCCTGACTGATTGAAATACAACACCGGATATCCCAACAGTCAGCAAGATGTAATCGCAGGTTTTCAGATTTCCGCCATTTGCCCAGGTCAACACATGGAAAGATGCAATGAATGCACTGGGAAATATTCCAATTACATCTACTGTGCATCTAATAATCAATAGTGTTGGAGTAAAAAAATGCTCCATTTTGTATCCTTCCCCTTGCAGATCACTTGATGAATTCACAAACAGATGGTTTTGTGTGAGCTGTGAGCAGGGATACCTTCCAGACTCATGAAACCCGCGACTGTGTAGGGATTAAATGAGTACTGCAGAGTTCCTTCCCTTCAGTGTGGATTTGGCTCTGAATGGATGCAAATAGAGTATTGATGCTCCTCTTTATTGAAATGCTCATGACACCTGGCCAAGGCAACCCTGTCTGCTTCTGACAGAAGGATCTCTGAAACCAGGAAACAGAACTACATTTCACAAGTACTAATCTAACTGAAATGGCTGCCTTTGGAGGCACGCCCAAGCTTCAAATTAGCATGCAAAGCATGAATACACCATCAAGGAACTCCTGTTACATTAAATCCTGCAATTTGTTTCAATCAGTCTCAGGATCTGCACTAGAACATGAAACAA
Source organism: Lissotriton vulgaris (assembly GCF_964263255.1). Classification (NCBI taxonomy): domain Eukaryota; kingdom Metazoa; phylum Chordata; class Amphibia; order Caudata; family Salamandridae; genus Lissotriton; species Lissotriton vulgaris. The sequence goes on from NC_141699.1 coordinate 1,056,613,589, forward strand.
CATTCTCAGTGGACTCTGATAAGACCCTGCTTCCTAATCCAATTATAACAGGTTAATAAAACAAGTGCCTTTCTCCACCCTTTGCCAGTGAAGCCCATGAAGTAGAGGTGTAACCTATGCATGTTTAGGCAGTTTATGAATCCGCCTGGTGGCTGCATTCTGCATACCATTCATGGATGCTTTATCAACCCCCAGGTAAAAAATGTTGCCATAATCCATTTGGGACAAAGTAAGTGCCTTGGTGACAGTTCTTTGGTCAGATATGGGAAGAATACAGATACATTTTCAGATACCTCTGCCACCTGAGGCTTCAGGGAGAGCTGAGTGTCCATTAAAAAGTCAAGATTCTTTACTTTGGGGGCTGGGATAGGAGTTTCACCCAGAGCTTTCCACCAGGTTTGTAGTTCCACGGGGAGGGGTTTTACCAATCACCAGCACCTCTGTTTTCCCTCTATTCAGTTTTGAGTTATTGTTCATCCATGAGGTTACATGAGCCAGACAGGAGTTAAGCGATCCAGAGTTGTGGTCCTTAGCAGACAATAGAGAAAAGATGATTTGAATATCATCCGCATTGGAGAATAGTGTGCAGCCACATTGTTCCACCAGACCGGTCAGGGGGCGAATATAGATGTTGAAGGGCTTATAGCAGATATTTACAGGACCCAAGGTCAAAGCATGACACATGAAGGAGGTGCTGCCCGAGGATAACTGGAATGTTCAGTCAATAAGAAGGAAGACAGCCAGGCAAGTGCCGTTCCCTGGAGCCCAAGTTGTGCCAGACTCAAAATGATCATATCATGGGACACAGTGTAGAAGGCAGTGCTCAGAGAGCAAGTAAGATCAGTGCTGCTGTCTCGCCCTCATCTGAGATGTTCTGAGACCCGAGGAGGGCAGACTTGGTGCTGTGCCCTGCTCTAAACCCTGACTGGGAATCATGTAGATAGCTTTGTGATGTGACTACACAAAAAGGAAGAGTTGTTTGCAAACATGTTTTTATATGATTTTAGACAGGATAATGAGCAAAGAAATGAGTCTGTAATTGGACCAAATGGAGGGATACAAATTGAGTTTCTTCAATTGTGGAAGGACTGTGACATGCTTCTAAGCCTGAGGGATGACCTCCTCCTGTAACAAACAGTTGAGGAGTCTTACTAAAGGAAGCATGATGGCACAATTCAAGAGGCAGAGCTTGGCTGAGGGGCAGAGGGTCGTGGGGAGAGCCTGATCTTATGGCTTGAGCCAGGGACAAAAAAGGAGGCAGGTCCATGGTATCCCATGTGTCCAGTACCTGGTGGACAGGAGGGGTGTATTTAGTAGTAGAGACCTCAGTAGCCAATGGCTCTAAAAGGAGAGCGCCAATTTCTCACATTGAACTTGTGTTAATGTAGTTGCTGGGACAATCCTGCTAGGGTCAAATAGCTCACTAACTATTTTGAAGAGCATCCTGGTGCAGGTTTGGGAAGCCATGATCTGATTTGAGTACAAGACGACTCGAGCTATTCTACATAGGCTATGATAATGTTTCAGGGTTGTTTCAAGTTTAAGTTTGGAGAAGTCGGCCTTGTCATGCCTCTAGGCCCTTTCCAGTTGCTTATTGCCAGAAATTGGGTTGCTGGTTGACTGGGGTAGGAACCACAATCCTAGTCAAAGTAAGTGTTGCTTCGAGTCAAATCCACGCAGCAGTGGCAATATGTTGATTCAGCAAAGGATGCATCAGTTCTGCTGGAGCAAACACTTTCAGCTCTCTTCCTAGTGTCCAGGACTGGGGTGGCGCCACTTGGCAGAACAAACTCACAGATTGCAGATTCCAGGTGCAGACACAGATATGTTGGATGTCTTTTGTGTCCCTGAGACTTCAGATCAGGAGGCCTGCCAGCTAGCCCTTGAAGTCACTAGGTTCAAGTGATACATGTTGAGTCTCATCAACCAGGCAAGAGAAAAGCACAACAGGCAGCAGGGCAACAAAGTAAAGCAGGAGTTCACCAAAACAGCAGCCCAGCAGGGTGGCAGTTGTTTTAGCAGTGCAGCAGTTCTTCTTCTTGGCACTTTTCACAGGTACTAAAGTGGTGGTGTCAGAGGTCCTGTTTTTCTACGAAATGTGGCCTCCAAGTGGAGGAGACTTCAAAGACATGCAGTTGAAGTAAACAGTGTTCCTGCCTTTCCTGCCCTCGCTCCAGACTCACTACAGGGGGTATGAAGCCCTTTTTGTGTGGACAAGACAGAGCCTATTCTGGTGTAAGTGAGGCTGGGTCCAGCTCCTCCCTCCTATCCTGCAAGGATGGTCCATCAAGTCACACCTATGCTCTCATTGTGTATGGCTGCCTAAGAGGGAGTAAAACACAAAGCCCAGCTGTCACCCACCCCAGACATGTGATCTGAGACATGCAGCAGGGACACAATGGCTTAAGTAAGCAAATGCCAACTTTCTAAAAGTGGCATCTTCAGAATTGTAATTTAAAATCTGACTTCATCATAAGTTAGGATCTTAAATTAGAATGCCAGAGACACCAGACTTGGAGGTTTTAGCTCTTTCCAATTGAAAATTACATGTATAAAAGGTAATAAAGTAATCCTAATGTTATTGTATGGGAGGGATAGGCTTTGCTGTTATGAAAAATGACTTGGGAAGTTTTTCACTACCACAACAGGTAAAACTTAAAAGTACATGTTCTGCCTTTTGATTTCATGGCACCCTGCCCTCTGGGCATACCTTAGTGGTGACATTTGTATAAAAAGGGAAAGTATAAGCCTGACATAAGGTTTATTTTGCCAGGTCAACATGGTAATGTAAACTGCACACACAGGCTCTGCAAAGGCAAGCCTTAGACATGGTTTAGGGCTATGTAAGTGGGTGGCCACAATTAGCATTTAATGTACAGACCCTGGGTACAAGGAGTACCACTTTACTAGGGACTTATAAGTAATTTAAATATGCCAATTGAGGACAAACCAATATTACCATGTTTAGGGGAGAGAGCAAATGCACTTTAGCACCGGATAACAGTGGTAAAGAATCCTAATAATAGCAAAATGGATGTCAGAAAAATGGAAAGAGTTAGGCAAAGAGGTTGTGGGAAGAACACCCTAAGACTGTCAGGTCTAACAATTATTACCAATATCCTGTCTCCGATTATTTAACTTTCAGTACAAAGATGGAGAGAACATCTGCTCCAGTGTTTTGGTGCGTAAATCATTCTATGCACTGGTAACTAAACGATGAACATCAAAAACTGACTGCACTTTAACATTTGAGAGAGGTGAGTAAAAGTGTAATTCAGTACCCATCAATAGATACTTGTTCATGGACAACCTTTGTCAGATGTCAGTGAAGAGATGCAGGACCTGATTTACTAACAGAAAACAACAGGAGCGGGCGGTGCAGGTAAAAGCAGTGGGGCGTGGTGGGGGTGAGTGTGAGTGACTCAACGCAGACGGAAAATTAATTATTTATTTAATTTTTCCTCGTCTTCTGTTGAGTTCCCCCTCCTTTAGCCACCTCACCGCTCTTACCTGCACGAGCCACTCCTGGAAAGCCACAGTAAAGTTTTGTTCTAGGATTTAATTTCCCACAGAACTCATGATGATTGCCTTGGAATCTTCACTAAAATAACATAAAGTAGCTCTATTCAGTACTGTGTTCTACTTTGCGTTAAGGGGGTGTATCATGGGCGCTACTTGGGTGTTCCCATGAAACCACCCAGGGTTTTCGTCGCAAATCCTTATGTACCAACAATGGTTGACAGGGATTTGTGCTAAATTATTACACATACAAAGCCCATGCTTGACAGAACGCACACATCCTTACACTGTTGTGTCAGTTTGTGTGTGTCGACGTGTAGCAGCATAGAGAACGCCAACACTGGGGCAGAGAAAAATAGCGCCATTTCGTAGTATATAAGGCTCTGTTTTTCTCGCACCATTTGAAGCAAAGTAGAGCAAAAATGTTTGTTGCTGCACTGCACTGCATTGTGCCCACATTTAGTAAATGTGATAAGGCTTGTTTTTTTACAACCTTCATTATCCCATCAGTAAATGTAAACATCACCGAGATGTTCTGGCATGGACACCTTTTCCAGCCAGAAGAAATGCTATGTTACTGGAACTTTGAGATGAAAACTTATCAAATTTCTAGACAGAATTATTCTGTTGAATTCACAAATATACTGCTCCTACCGAGCTCCTACTGTCTTTTTATCCCTTTTTAATGATATCCTACCACTACGCTGAATAATGAATTATAAACACCGTAGTATCTTTCTGAGATATATAGAATCCATGAATTTCTAATACTTCCTTGCGATATGCCCTTACATGTGAGAGAGCTCATGTATCCCTTCTCTATGGTACTAGCTAAAAGCGACTGCCCAAAGGAGCAAACAACCTCCCCAAACCTGCTTCTCGTTCTTTCAGTTCTGCCTGCTGGCTAACACAGTAGCCCTTAACTGCACAACAATCAAAACATATGGGCTTATGTCCAAGCCCCTTCCTCCACTGGTGCGTCACTTTTAATATTGGAAAATGTGATGCACCGGCAGTGCATGGGGCTTGTAAATAAGTCCCTCAGATTGCAAGAACCACATAATTAGCATCCACTTCAAAGCAAATGTAGACAGACAGTTAGTGGCGTAGCTAGCCATTTGGCCGCCTGTGATGGTCCCTGTGCTTACTGCCCACGGCAGCTGCACTGAAGAGCAGGGGAGCCCTGCCCCCAAAACTTGTGCTTCCTGGAGTGGACCGCCCCCGCTCCACTTGCTACGCCACAGCAGACAGTTGAAGGCTGTATGAACCACATATTGCATGACTTAACCTTACAAATTGTACAAAATTCAATAAAAAAATAATAATTGCGCAAGATTAAGAATGAAATATTTTATTAGTTTGAAAATCAATTGGTAACTAATTTAAATAATATTTTTTAAACGTTTAATAAAACCTAAAATGTAATTTACATTATTGCTCCAAAAGTTTAATTTACTAAATATCAATTACAAAAAGAATTACTAGTCATTTTGTTTTTATATTATTGAAAAATGATTTATTAATAAATCAATAATTTAAATTAGTTAATTAATTAATAAACACATTATTTTAAAGAATTAATGTGCTCTAACATTTTATTATTATTATATAATAATATAATCTCTATTTCAGCAAAAATCCATAAAACATACATACATACATACAGAATAAAAGACAAAGATAAAATTACACAAAGACCATTATATCGATTGAGATAAGACTCATTACAACCAGCACAATCAATCACAGTTGGGATGTCAACAATAAAAAACTAAAAAATATAAAATCAATACGACTGTAATCATCAGTAACACGTTAAAACAAAAGTTATGTACGGGTATAGGCTTTCATGCCCAGCACAATAAAATATAGTTGCTACCTTAAAATTCATAACAAACAAAGAAATCATTAAACAGTTGATTGCCTTCAGTAAATTTTGGTTAAACAAACAACAAGATCTTACAGTATAAACATTAAAGAAACGTAAGGTATACAATTATTGGCTTTCTACCACACGAGTATAAAGTGGAAACATTACTTATCTAGACAGAATTAGCTAGGCCACTGAGCCTCCAAGCAAACAGAAGCAGTGTTTGAAAGGCACATATTTCACCTGATCCTCATCATGAATCGCAAATATTGTGAAGTGGCAAATACGATATTTTGCCTTGTATCGTATTTAAATAGTCGGAGTGCCTCAATGAGTTTCCAAATTCCCAAGTTCCGACTATCCATCTTCTTATCCCCTTCTTGTAGGCTGAATAGAAGAACAGAATATTCTCTTCTGTTTCCTTGCTATACCCAACTAGTAGGGTTACCCAACCTCTCCCACTTGTTTGTAAAAGAGAAAAGTGGGAGTGTGCCATAGCGGAATTGAAGATAGAACTTCCAGGCAGCTGCATTTTCAATGTCATGCAAAAACCACTCTTCCCAGAAGTCATCCTTCACCTGAAGGAAAGCATCGGTCAGGAACCCAAGTGATGTCTGTGCCCACATTAAACTCTGTCTAAATTGACCATTATTTCCCGTAATAGACAGCTTATTAGTAGACATGAGAGAGGATTATTCCTCCCACAACATCTCGTTGCCTGACTTCTTGAGGGTTTCTTTGACATACTTAAGCCACAGTCTTCCACTGGAGCCGAAAAGGCCCAAGATCTCTTTCAGCCCCTGGCAATACGAAAACAGGTCAGGAGTGAGATCAACGCCTTACTCAAGAAACCAAAGGCGGGGACCTCGAGAACTTCTGGCCCATCTCCCTGCTCCCTTTCCAGGCGAAAGTTATCGAGAAGATTTCAACAGACAACTGACCCGCTTCCTCATGGAGAACAATGCTCTGGACTCGCTCCAATCCGGATTCCACAGCAACTGCAGCACCGAAACTGCCCTCATCGCCGCCACCAACGACATCAGGACCCTGCTGGACAATGGCAAAACCGAGGCCCTCATCCTCTTGGACCTTTCGTCTGCCTTTGACACCATCTGCCACCACACCCTACACACATGCCTCCACAACACAGCGATCGGCGACAAAGCCCTGGATTGGACCACCTCCTTCCTCACTGGCAGAACCCAGAGTGTCCGCCTCCCTCCATTCCGATCTGAAGCCACTAAGATCATGTGCGGCATAACCCAAGGATCATCCCTCAGCCCGTCCCATTTCAATGCTACATGGCACCGCTCACCAATATTATCCGATTTTATGATCTCAACATCATCTCATACGCCGATGACACTTAGCTGATCCTCTCCCTCACCAAGGCCCCCACCACCGCCAAAGCCAAACTCCACGAAGGAATGAAGGACGTCGCTGAAAGGATAAAGAACAGCCGCCTGAAACTGAACTCAGACAAGACGGAGATCGTCATCCTCCACTTCACCCCCTCCACCTGGGATGACTCCTAGTGGCCGGCCACACTGGGAGCTGCACCGACACCCACCGACCATGCACGCAACCTGGGGTTCATCCTAGACTCATTGTTATCAATGACCCAGCAAGTCAACGCCATCTCCTCCTCCTGCTTCAACACACTCCGCATGCTCCGCAAGATCTACAGATGGATCCCTACCGGAACCAGAAGGACTGTCACTCAGGCCCTCGTCAGCAGCAGACTGGATTACGGCAACGCCCTCTATGCGGGAACCATGGCCAAATTCCAGAAATTACTACAACGCATACAGAACCCGTCTGCGCGCCTCATCCTCGACATCGCCCGCCACAGCCACATCAAAGCCTACCTGAGAGACCTGCACTGGCTCCCCGTCAACAATAGGATCACCTTCAAGCTCCTCACCCACGCTCACAAGACACTCCACAACACCGGACCAGAATACCTCAACAAATGACTCACCTTCTACACTCCAAACCAAAAGCTTTGCTCCGCTGACCTGGCCCTCGCCACCGTTCCACGCATTCACAGAACAACCGCCAGCAGCAGATCATTCTCCCATCTTGCCCCCAAGACATGGAACACCCTCCCCACCCACCTGCGGCAGACCCAGGACCTGCTGACCTTCAGAAGAAATCTCAAGACCTGGCTATTCAAGCAGTAGCAGCAAAAAAAAAAACACCCCAGTGCCTTGAGACCCTCATGGGTCAGTAGTGCGCTCTACAAATGTTTGATTGATTGATTGATTGGAGCAAATCCTCCTCCAGTGGAGAATCAGTCTCAAGTCTGTCCCTTCAGGAATTGCCCTCAACCCCAGATCAATTTTAAGTGGTAAATGGGGGGGTATTGACAGAAAGACTCCACAGTTGAAGCTAAATGCGGTTTTCCACAACTACAGGGTCCTTGTCACCTCAGAGCTCAACACCATATAAGGCAGCGCCCAGGACCTGCTCTTTATACATTTTTATTACAGGGAGAATTCGGCAGAATTGAGATCTACAATGCAATTTAATGACCACCAAGTGTGTAGCTCTAATTTGAGCTTACAATTGTCCCTATGGTGAAGCCAGTCCAACTGCTCTGACAAGTTCAGCCCAAGATACTCGAGGGTGCTAACGCACTCCAGTGGCACACCCCTACGCCTTGGATTTAATCTGATAGAATGGCATGGATTGGAAACCATATATTTGGTTTATGTAACATTAATTTCTAACCCCTGCTGTCTACAAAAAGTTTCAAAACTGTCTAGGATCCTCTGCATCCCAATGCATATAGCTGTATCATGTTAGCCAATAAGTAAGCTGGGACACCTATGTCTGCCAGCACTTGCCAAAGCAAAGTTCTGGGGACCAGGTCAAAAGCAGACTGTAGGTCCACAAATACTGCATAGAGCCAACCACCCCCCCCCCCTAGAGTGAGTGTTTTCCAAAAGAGGACGTGGAGGCGGAAAGCCTGGTCCCCATTATTGGTACATTCACGAAACCCTGCCTGTAATGGAGTAAGAACATTTTCCCCAGCTGCCAGTCGTGGAACCTTTCCAAGAGTACTCTGCTAAACAGCTTCTGAGAGCTGCCCAACAGAATTATTGGTCTGTAATTTGACGGCAAGGTAGTAGGGCCCTTTTTATGTAGGGGAATAATTTCAGCCCCCTGCAAGGTTGAGGAAATGGACACCCCCATTAGAATGGCGTTGAATAAAAAGGAAAAATATGAACTCCAAGTAGCTACTTCATTTAAAATCAAATCACTAAGGATTTGATTAGGCCCTGTGGCATTGTTGGGAATGGTTTTAAGGATCACTGATCTCATCTTTTAGCTTGTAATGAATGGGTTTTTTTCCCATTTCCTGGCTTATTCCCAAATATTAAAGCCAGCTCCAGTAGGAGCAATCAAGGGAACATTGTCTTGAGAGATGGTACAGACAAGATTCAAGAAAAAATGCTGGTTGTCTTGGTGTAGAGTCTCCAACAGACCTTTCCAATTCTCAGTCTCAACTCCCTTTTTACTTGAATAATAACTTTATTATAAGCATGCCGATCTTTTATCATACTCCTATTTTGTTACCTAATGGCAAACATCAGGCTGCGATAGATTCCTTGCAATTAAGATTATACCATCAAGTGGGGGGGGGGGCATACCTTGCACCATTCCTTTTAGTTTTGACATAAAAAAGCTTCCCAAGTCTCTCCATCATAGAGCTATGAATGGTACTGAGCTTATCCCTGGTCTCACTGAGGACCATGGAGGGCTGTAAAACTTTTCCAAACTTGACATTTTGAATTTGTAGATTTCCTCACTGTCTCCAGAGAATTGACAATCTTACTCCATTTTACTCTACGCATATCATTTGCGGGCCTCATTCTTCGATCAAAATGGTCATTAGAGCTGGTTATTTTAAAGCAAGATTAAAAAGTTACATCAAGAACTAAACCATTATGATGTAAATGTAAATTGATACTTGTATAGCGCACTACTCACCCCCAAGGGTCTCATGGCGCTTGTACGAATACCTCTGTGGAACCCATCCTGGCTTTCCCTGTGAGGCGTCCACTCCTGGGCACCCCCAAGGTGGAGGCCAGGCATCCTTAGCGTTGTGGGGTCCATTGTGGAAGTTAAGCAAGATATTGCCCAGAGTTGCAGAGTGGGACTCCATGATTGGAATAGGCACCAAAGCGAGAACTATCAGGTCCGTGGAATTTCGAGCCCAAGACCCGCCAAGGCAGGGAATTGAACCCTAGTCCCGGGCTAGACCTCTGCATCAGGGTCTGCCGCTCTAATCATTGAGCCACACTTCTCCCCTATCTCCATGATCACTATCCACTCTCGTAATTACTACCATATTCACAAGATGTGGCTATGTCCTCACATCCACCAGAATATAATCAATGAGGGTTGTACTCAAGAAGCAACTAAAAGTATGCTTGCCTTCCCTATCGGAAGTGGTCCTACCATTTCCAGCACACAAGCCCTGACTCAGGGTAAGCATATTAATTTGCTATTCAAGGGGAATAGTTAGCTGGGGCATGGGCCAAATTCTACCTTCTTCCTGGGTGACTGACTCCATATTGCTGTCCAGAGGTTCAAATTGACAGTTTAGATCCCCTCCTACAATTTCCCTGACACCAACTGGGTTGGATTGCTAAATGTTTACCAAGTAGTTCTAAAGTTTGGGAATCTCTGTTATGCGCCCCTGGCCGGTGATAGAGGTTATAAACTTGGAAAGTGATTTGGGGAAATGACAAAGAGGCACAGAACATCTACCTCCCAGATAAGAACTGCACTAACCCAGGTAGGTATCCACTCCGATGGCCTACTCTTTCCCATAGTTGTACCTGCCTTGTGTAATTGGTATAACCCATGCAAAGGTTTGACTTGGTGGACCAGGTCTACTGAAGGAGGCAAAGGTCATGAGTATCAATGAAATGTGCCCACTTGGGAGAATCTAATTTGGAGGTGCCCAGCAATATTCCAAAAAAGGAATTTGAGAGAAGGTTTAGGGCTGTTCGTAATTTACTCACTTAGGGAACTAAGCCCAAAATTCCCACCCCCAACTAGAGGTGGAGAAGCCTGGCTCAATGGTTAGAGTGGCAGGCCCTGATGCAGAGGTCTGGCCTGGGACCATGGTTGAATTCCTCCCACGGCAGCTCTTGGACTCAATCTCTCCGGACCTGATAATTCTTGCCTTGGTGCCTAGTCTAATCATGGGTCCCACTCTGTGACTCTGGGCAATAGCTTGCTTAATCTCCACAAGGGCCCCAGCAGCGCTTGGATGCCTGGCTTTACCTGGTGGGTGCCCAAGAGTGGACATTTCACAGGAAAGCCAGGAAGGGTTCCACAGCGGTATGAATACAGCGCTATGAGACCTCAGGGTAGAAGTGCGTTATATAAATACAAACACATTTACATTTAACTGCATGATTATTGAAACCGGGCAGTTCCATAGAAGGACAGACCCTTTCCTGAGTGTGTGGGGCTGAGCTAGATAGGTAAAACACACTACAGGCTCACAAATCAAAATGGTTTGACACCATTTTGCTAGACAAATGATCAGATTGTTGGGGGGCATTAAAGTAAAACTTCCCCATAGCCCAAATGGAACGTTTTGAGAAGCATCCCCATAGTCTACATTGACCAGCAATCCTGTTTGCAGTGGGCTATGGGACCTGCATCCTAAAGTGGTGTTAACATTAATTGTAAACCTTGTAAAAACTCGAGACAGCATCCGCCCTCCCCCATTGTAAGTAATCAAAGAAACATTTATAGAAATGGGCACCTGGGTGGGAGGGAGTCAATCAACCCCATTGAGGGCTTCAGAGCGGTTTGAAGTGGGGATCCAAAGCACCCTGCAAGCCGCCAGATGTAGAAGGGTAAATAGCCCAGCCAGAGTGTAGGGGTGAACTTTGTTATTGAAAGTGAGCAGGATCACTGAGTCTCCCTAAATAGTGTGATTTATAAAAGCATCCCAGCTGTAATATTTCAACACAGGGAGAGCTACCCTCTGATTTGAACGGCCTAGAACCAATCTCTCCACCAACTGAGGCAACATGAAGTTGATAACAATGCAATACACAGAACAGTCCACCTGCTCAGGGCCTATCCATCCTACTCTATGGGTTAGTAGAATATTGTTAGCATGGCAAAGGTCCCTGATATAGGCCAACCAATTAAAAACTTTGTTGGTAAGTTCACTCGCGTCTCTCACTGGTCTTGATGCAACTGTGGAACCCCTGCGAGAACCAACACATCTGGACATATGACAGATGGAAGACTAATCACACAATGCCTCTTGTAGAGATTTTGGATTATTGACTTGGGAGGTGAATTCCCTACCGCCCTGCACGTTTTGCCATGACTAACGCATTTGATTAACACTCAATCTGGCTATGTGTTGTTGTACAGTAGTCTAGTTAACATGTGAAGAAGGAGTGGCAGGATGGTTGGTAATCAGTCGTGTTCGATGGCAAGACAAGATCTACTGAAGACTGTAGGGGAGGCTGGCTGGATACAGATGACAGACCTGCCCTTTGTGCTTCTAAAGTAGCCATGGGAACATCTAACTGAGCTGTTGTGATATCCCTTAACCACTGTTCAAAAGCATGCAAACAGGAGAAAATTGTTGAAAGTTCCGCAAATATTATGTTTCTAAATTCAGATAGACAGTCCTCCATAAACTTTGAGGCCCAAGAAGGATCTGGTGAAGACTATTCCACTTTGATTGCAGAGTTGCATGGGTCCGGGTGGACGGAGGCTCCAACAGGGATGGAAGCAGCTGCAGATGGGCAAGCACACAGGCCAAAAAACATCAACCATTTGAAACCTTAAACTGTAATTTGCAGTGGAGAGGAAGCTGTAAACAGTTGCAGCCTGTACGATACACACATGGGCACATCATAGACCTCCTAAACATATATGTGAGGGCTTTAGATCTGATGTGACTTCTTGTCATGCCACTTCCTGTAAGGTCGTGGCTTGTGATGCCACATTCTATGATGTCAATTCCTGTGATGCCATGTGTGATGTTTGCACCATGATGTTGTGCATCGTGATGTCTTATGCCCAGATGTCTTGCGACCGGATGTCACGCGCCGTGATATCGCACGCCGTTATGTCACTTGCATACTGCCTAACAAGGGGCCGATTATGAAAGCGGTTAATCCGCATCCTCCGGGCCGGCGGAAGCCACCGCCGGCCCTGTGCTGACATAGTTTTTGGCTCTATTTATGAGTGATGGTGACTTTAAGCTTGCTAACATCTTGAATCTCTATTCTTGCTTTGTGTTGGTCCTTTTAAGGCCTTTTTCCAGACCTAGAAGAATAAACTAGAGGATAGCTGCTTCATATGATGATAGATCCCTTATTCTTGACTCTAATCCATCTATTGCCTATTGGCTTTGACATAATTATGTGTCCTTTCATCATCCTACCTATAGTAGAGGGTGGATCCTGTAGTCCTGACTTTATATTACATATTGGTATGGTTTGTGTATGTACTCTGACAGAGCTAAGTGTTATTTCATCCTTCTTAGGCCTACAAGGCCCAGAACTAGAGAGACTCCATTTTGCTTTCTGTCCCTGCAGAACTGAGATGCTTGCAGGGTAAAGGTAATGTTTTAGTTATGAGCTGTTGTTCGCTAGGGGAAAACCAGCCGGGACTGGTTCTTATCGGAAGAATGTGTTTGTCTCTTGGGCCCAGACGTAGCATGCAGATGCGCACTGCGGTTGCGCGGGGAGCTCTGGAGCTAGCACAGGAATTCGGTGGGAGGCAGCCCTCTGTTAGAAATTTCCATGAGGGGAGAGGATTCCATATTAGCGAAGTGCAGGAGAGGAGGTGTGTCAGTTTGGTTCTTGGAGAGAGAGAAGTAAGATGGTTGCTGGAGCTGAAGAGAACAGCTCAGTTCAATTGGTTTTCTGGAATGGAGAGAGAAGGCAGATAATTGCTGAAGCTGGAGAGAGCAGTCATATGAACAAAGTTGGAACTGTCAGCTGGAGCTGCCAGTTTATCAGGATGCATTAAAGCAGTTACCAGTCAGATGGAGGAGTTGAAGTTGCCAGCTGGAGCAGTTGAGCCAGAGGAGTGAAGCTGTGGTGACGGAGGGAGAGAGAGAGCCCTGATTCAACCAGAGAGAGAAGGAAACATTCCTTCTAATAGGGTGAGGTATTCTAAACTAGTTTGCTTTACACTTACACCTTAATTTTGTCTTTTATTTCCTAGGCAAGAACCCCCTATTATATTGCTAATCCTTTTTCTTTCAGCGGTGTGCAGTCTATTTACAGTCCCTGTTAGTTACATGTGGATGTGGTATAGTAATAGAGCTTTACAGAGACCCCGCAGATCTGTGTATGTGTCTATTCCCATTTTACTTTTCAGGCTATGTGTTATAGTATAGTGTTATATTGTAATAAAGATACCCCAGTTCTTAGTGAACCAGTGTGCATGTGTTGTTCTTATGATAGAGCTAACCTTTCTTCTAAGCAGATGATGTATAGTAACTGATGGATCAAAAGGAAATAGGAGCGCTTAAATCAGGGAATAACTTTTGAATACAGTGTGTGCCTCTTGTTCTTATAGTGCAGGTAACCTTTTCTTCTAGTCAGGTGTTACAGCAGGTAAGTAACAGCTGAATAATTAGGGAGAGAGGAGCCCTTGAGCTAGGAGAATAAGTTATACACTAAGTAATTCGGCCATTCCATAATATTATTGTAGTAGTGAACCTCTAGTGAATAGTGAGAGAAACTTCCCAACATAGAGAGAGAGAGAGCTGAAGGTATTCATAGGAAAGTGATCGTCGTTGGGATGCGGCGTTATACCCACCGGATTGTGGCTTGTAAGTAAGTGAGCACCAGGGTGGATACTGGTGTGTAATGAGATTGTCTCTAGAGAAAGAGGCGTTTTTGAGAGCACTGACTGAGGTTAGTGTGTATACCCACAGGATTGTGGCTTGTGTTTGTATGAAATAGTGAGAGCACTGGGGGGATACAGTGCCTATCTTGAGCGAGCACTGGGTGTAACCAGTGTGTAATGGTAAATAATCAGAACTGCCCCAGGGTAGATTAGTCTGGGCCCATGTGGTCGCGAGACTATGAGGTATGAGTGTGGTGTAGGGCATGGACGTCCTTAGTAATCAGTGAGTATTCCTAGTAATCCCTATAGATTTAGTGGTGTTTCTGATGATATGAGCTTGTATATTGCGAGTACCCCATACTCAGGTAGGTACCCAGGTGCCTGGATAGATGGGTCCTGAGGAGGGAGGTGGTTGCGTTTCGGCTGGGTTGGTGGTGCTCTGGTGAACTGATTCTATCTGGTCTGAGAATCCGGTCGTTACAGGCCCGAGGATGCGGATTATCCACTGCGGACTGAGAAAAGACCCCCCGCCAGATTAGGATGGCTGGGGCATCTTTTTTAAGTCCGCTGCTTTTCCGCCGCAGTCGCCTTCCGACCGCGGCGGAAAAGCTCTAACATGGCTGGTGGTGTCTATCAGACACCGCCAGCCATATTAGGATGGCGGCGCTCCTATGCCTTTCCACGGTGGCATTTCCGCCGTGGAAAGGCATACAGTGTTTTGTTCGGGGGCCCGTTGAGGGCCCCCGGGGGTGAAGGTGGGGTGGGGGGTGCACATGGGGGGTACCTATGGTACCCCCCTGCCTTTGCGTGCACTAAGCGGCAGGCACCACGCGGTGCCTGCAGCTTCGTGCATGCAAAGGTAAACATGCTTTTTTTAACATTGCGGCGTGTGCTGCTTCAAGCAGCACCCGCCCCAATGTTAAAAATACAGGATGTGACTGCCAGGGTGGCGGTCACATCCTAATTAGCATGGAGGGACCGCCGCTGCCACTGCGGACGGACCCTCCTCCTCTGGGGTGGCGGACAGTGTGCGGCTTGTGCACGTCATGCACCATGAGAGAGCTGAAGGCGCTTTATAGCACTGGCAGAGGCTGTGGGAAACTGCAGGCGGCCCCTCCTCCCCCTGGAGGGCATGGTGTTGTGGGACAGCGAGTCCCGTTAATGGCCCTGCACAGAGCCAGGAAGCGGTGTGTCCCGCTCCGCTGTAAAACTGAAGGCGCTTTATATCGCTGGTGGAGGCTGCTGGAGACTGAAGGTGGCCCCTCCTCCTCCTGGAGGATATGGCATTATGGAACAGGGAGCCTCAAAGTTGGCCCAGCACAAAGGCAGCACGTGACATGTCCATAAATTGTGTGAATCAACAGGTAACTACTTTTAATATTCTTTTAAAACGTTCATCAAAAAGTTTAATTACATTTACTAAATGTGAATTACAAATAGAAATGCTACTCATTGTGTTTTTATTTTATTTAAAAATTATTCATAAAATAAATCAATAATTTAAATCATTTAATTAATTAATAAACACATTTTACAGAGTTAATGTGCTCTAACATTTATTTTATTGCTTCCTTGGTAAAACTGTTTTTGTATTTTATTTTACGATTGATTTTTACTGTAAACATTTTTTTTTAAATGTTAGGTATTTTGCCTATTCTTTTCATGAAGCGATTTACAATGTGCTTGTTGAGATCTTCTCCAAGATGCTGGAGATCTCCATTTAGATGACGGAAGTCCCTGCCTCAGTGAGAAAAATCGCAAGTAGTAACTTTTTACACTTGTAAATTTGGCTCCACCCGCTGGTTTCAGAAGTGGGAGACATGTAAGTTTACGCATTGGATTAAAATGTACACAGAAATAAAGTGCATAGCCACAAGAAGTAAAATTACTCCACAGTGAAAGAGTACATTTGCTTTAAAAAAAAAAAAATATTCAAGCTTGAAAAAGATCAGCATATAGACAAGCAACATAAATCATGGCAACACATTTTACAGTTACAGACTTTTGAAAGGTAGAATTCAGACCAACAAAGGAGAGGGGGGGGATAGGGCCCGATTCACAGAATGAACTTAAGACTCAATCCTAAACTTACTACTATTTTGGTATTCACAGAATGCCCTTACTACTTTTCACATTCACAGAATGAACTTACTACTTTTGGTATTCACAGAAGTTAGGATTTTGTCTTAAGTTTGTCTTAAGACAAACTTAAGACAGACTTAAAACAGACTTAAGACAAAATCCTAACTTCTGTGAATACCAAAAGTAGTAAATTCATTCTGTGAATGCCAAAAGTAGTAAGTGCGTTCTGTGAATACCAAAATAATAGTAAATTTAGGATTGAGTCTTAAGTTCATTCTGTGAATCGGGCCCGAAGAGAGGAGCATATGGGACACCATAACAAATCCAAGAAATACACAGAAATAAAATATCCTAAAACAACGCAATCCCTTATCTAGTCTCTGAGCCACTCCTCCAGGGGAGCCCAGATCTTCTGACCCAGCTCCCGCCTCCTTCTACCCCACCTCTGAAAAACGGCTGACTCAAAATTATAAAGAGCCAAAATCCTCGCTCTCCAATTTACAAACGTAGGGGCGTCAGGGCTGATCCATTCTGAAGTTATGCAAAGCCGCACTAGAGACATGGCAATAAACAGAAGGGCGGAGGCATGTCCTGTTCTCTCCAGCAGACAATTACTCCCACAACCAAATAAGATAAGCTCAGATGATAGGAAAACTGGGATATTGAACCTAGAGTTAATAAATTATTCTACATCCTGGAGAAATGTCCGAAGTTTGGGGCAGGCAAAAAACATATGTACATCGTTGGCAGCTACCAGACCACATTTTGGGCAGCAATGCCCCCCTCTGCCTCCCCATTTAGAAATTTTAGCCGGGGTATAATAAAGATCAAATAATGCCATGTAGCATTGAGAAAATTACAAAAAACAATTTGATGGACAGAATGTAGATCAATGTCTTACATTCACCCCAGTACAAGGATCTGGGCCTAAATCCATCGTTTTTTGCACTCCACACCACCCTGGGTCAGATAATGGCTTTATGCAAATCAGCTCTGACCCTGTGCCCCATGGGAACAGTCCAGTCCGAACTACAAAAGCCATATCTTTCCCAGACCGGAATCAAGCATCTGAGGACCGGACCAGT
This sequence comes from Lissotriton vulgaris, assembly GCF_964263255.1. Lineage (NCBI taxonomy): Eukaryota > Metazoa > Chordata > Amphibia > Caudata > Salamandridae > Lissotriton > Lissotriton vulgaris. Next base: position 1,056,631,004 of record NC_141699.1, read on the forward strand.
TTCGAGGTAACACCTCTCATCAGCCCGGCTAGCTTGACTCCAGTGGTGTGGAGGCTCTGGGACCCACGTCTGAGCTACCCCAGTACACTCAGGGAGAAAATTACAAAAAGCAATTTGATGGACAGAATGTAGATCAATTTCTTACATTCACCCCAGTACAAGGATCTGGGCCTAAATCCATCGTTTTTTGCACTCCACACCACCCTGGGTCAGATAATGGCTTTATGCAAATCAGCTCTGACCCTGTGCCCCATGGGAACAGTCCAGTCCGAACTACAACAGCCATATCTTTCCCAGACCAGAATCAAGCATCCGAGGACCGGACCGGTTTCGAGGTAACACCTCTCATCAGCCCGGCTAGCTTGACTCCAGTGGTGTGGAGGCTCTGGGACCCACGTGTGAGCTACCCCAGTACACTCAGGGAGAAAATTACAAAAAACAATTTGATGGACAGAATGTAGATCAATGTCTTACATTCACCCCAGTACAAGGATCTGGGCCTAAATCCATCGTTTTCTGCACTCCACACCACCCTGGGTCAGATAATGGCTTTATGCAAATCAGCTCTGACCTTGTGCCCCATGGGAACAGTCCAGTCCGAACTACAACAGCCATATCTTTCCCAGACCGGAATCAAGCATCCGAAGACCGGACCGGTTTCGAGGTAACACCTCTCATCAGCCCGGCTAGCTTGACTCCAGTGGTGTGGAGGCTCTGGGACCCACGTCTGAGCTACCCCAGTACACTCAGGGAGAAAATTACAAAAAACAATTTGATGGACAGAATGTAGATCAATGTCTTACATTCACCCCAGTACAAGGATCTGGGCCTAAATCTATCGTTTTGGGCCCAGATCTTTGGACTGGGGTGAGTGTGTGACATTGATCCACATTCGGTCCATCACCTGTTGTGTTTGCATATTCCGCCCTAAGTGCGCTGGGGATGCCCAGACGTGGGTCCCAGGCACTCCACACCACTGGAGTCAAGCTAGCCGGGCTGATGAGAGGTGTTACCTCAAAACCGGTCCGGTCCTCGGATGCTTGATTCCGTTCTGGGAAGGACATGGCTTTTGTAGTTCGGACTGGACTGTTCACATGGGGCACAGGGTCAGAGCTGATTTGCATATCGCCATTGTCTAACCCAGGGTCCAAAAGACCACAGCGCCCCCACAGCAGCAATTTAGGACTATTCATGAGGACGTACTTCAAGCGCCCGCACAGAATGATATGTTAGACCTTGATGGAGACACAGATGGTGATACATTTTACACCTTATCAGACCATACTGGGTCTTCTGAGGACGATGGCGGCCTGGACAAAGATTGGACTAATGACGATTATAGTGAGATAGGCGATTGGCGAATTAATGAGGTATTAAATTCAGAAGCTATATCTAATGGACTTTGCACAGTTCGGAAGGCACCTAAGGATCAGAGGCCTTTGGCCCCTTGCTCAAATACTGGTTCTCTAGTTTGGGATTATTCATTCTCCACGCAACCTGGCCCGGAAGGTAATGCTCCTAATCAAGGTACCAACGGTTTCAATCCACCTCCAGGCGAGATGACACTTGCGATAATCTATCAGACAATTATGGCACACCGGGAAGAGACCTGGCAGGAGAGTGCTCAAACTCAGGGAGCATGCCATAGGGTTCAAAACTCCATTTGTAGAGTAGCTCAAACTTGCTCAGATATTGCTTCTAGAATTGGGGAGGTGGAGGAGAGGATTAACACTTTAAAGATGACATGGCCACTCAAAGTGGCATTACAGACCTTAATAAATCTCAACGGGATAATATTCAGTGTAAACTTGTTGAAAGAGTTCATTTGCACATGTAGATTTACCCAGATGTAAATTTTTCTCTGTGAATAGATTCCTTTCTCATGTCTTTTGATGAGGACCATGCAGCAGGAGATTTATGCTGTAAAAAACAAAATCACAGCAAAAAAATGCTACGTGGTCGGATTCAGAGAAGATTTTGCAGAAACATGCTTTTGCAGTTTTTCCTGCTTATTTGTAATTACGGGAGTAAACAAATGTTAGGACAGGAGTACTCTTGGCTTACTAATGGAATTCAAGAGTAAGTGAAGCATACTTCAAGAATAAGCCTGAGCTACTCATAGGAATATTTAGCTAATTGTGCCAAAATTGATTTCATGTCAAAGAAGTGCAGTAATAAAGTAATCAACAGGTCTTGAGTCAATATTAGAAGTTCACCGATATAGCAACTTGCTAGTTAATTTGACATATAGAAAATAATCAAAATGTTACAATTTTCAAATATAGCACAATGTGGCGCCCTTTCTTAAATTACGGTGATGAAAATCATGGAAAGTTTTTTTTAAAATGGCCAAGATGCATACTTCTAAAGGCATTGCAAGAAGTGTCTCTCGCCGTAAAATCTCAATTGTTTAATCATGGGAAATGCTAACCTGAACACCACTAAACAGAATCGCACCATCTTTATTATTCTACCATCCACTAATGAGTATCTGTAAGCTTTAATCCCAATATTGGGTGTATGGGTTTTTGAAAAATTTCCCACAACTCTAAATTCATACCATAGATCTGTTTTGCCAGTTGACCTTAAGTAACCAAATATCCAGGATCTTGCTAAAAATGTAATCTCTTCTTCAGGGCCTTTATTAAAGTTTGGCACATGAGATACTCCATCACGAATGTGGAGGAATTCCTGCCACCAAAGTGCATTTAAGTCTATGAAACTTGTAATATGGTGGCTGGGAAATCTGTCACGTTTTGCTCAAGAATCCCATTTGACAAACTCTAAATAAAGTCTTCAGTATTTAGTAGTGAGCTCCATATACAATTTTTGGAACTTCCATTTTGAATTAATAGATCTCAGTAAATACCTAAACGTTAAGTATGTTTGGCACAAAGTTTGCATTTTTAAGCATAAGGTGGTGTCAAATCATGCAGTGAAAGAGGCATGATGTTTGGACCACTTGTGAATCAACAAAGAAATGCCAGTACTGCACGTAAGTTCAATATTTACAAAGAATTGAGTACCACTCCTCAATTCTAAAGACCACTCTTTCAGTTTCTGTGAACATTAAGTGCTATATTGGCCAGGTGAATCAAAGATTCACTGTTGCTATGTGAAAATGTTCTGCAGCATTCTTTATTCTTCAATAATTTAGGGTATGCCTCTGTTTAGTGCACCATAATTCAAAGAGCATATTTTGTTTAATGATGAAGAGCACCATTGTTCAATTTTGCAAAAGGAAGTCTTTCCATATCAGAATGCATTATGTTATTTAATCAGTTGAAGTTTGCATGGGAAATATAGGATGTTCGTCTGCAAACCAATGTTGTTTCATGGATCACTGTGATTGTCTTTGTGGTCCACTGTAGCATGTGAAGGGTAAAATATGTATCAATCAACTAAGTGGGTCTGGTCTTAATGAGGCAGAGTGGCTTGAAATGTATAGTCTATGCTGAATGTGCACTTCCTTTTAACAGTAGTGGTCATTTGTGTTGAAATTTCATGATTTCATCAAAATATTTACTCCTTTTTGTGGTTGGATTGATGAAAACCCTGGAGGCAATAGGTGCTGGTCCTGGTAAATCTAGGGATTTACCAGGCCAGCCAAGAATAGAAGGATTAAGAAGAACCAGAGTTGGTTATTCAGTTAAAGTTGAAATTACATTTTGATAACTTTAACCAGCAAGTAAGCAACAAATTAACTAAGCATCCACAGCCTTGGGCCTACCCCCATCAGTTGGTCTAAATGCATTTGCAGCAGTTTTATGTTTATTATGCAAGACTCTCTCAATAACTGATACATAAATATTATAGACACTGCCTCATTTCAACTGAGTCTTGGACTACTCTTGAAGAGAGATGACAAAGAACTACTGTCTTTTGATTCCAGTCATTTACAAACGCGTATAAAACTTACTCTTAATAGCCCCAATATCACAAATGGATTATCCAGGAAACTTATTTGAATCATCACACATCCAAAAAAGAATATTTAAGATTCAGACATTTTTCATTTACGTAATTCAAGCCGTCGAAGGGGATTAAGGCTATTATGCCCGCACCGGTGACCAAGTTCCTGATGTATACATAAGTGTGGGTGCAGACGGTCTGGGATACAATCCCCTAGATCCCAAAATTTGAAAACAAAAAATTCTTTTGTTTTACAAATCAAATTGCACAAGATGACCCTGCACACCCCAACAATTAGTAATACAGTATAAATGCTTATTATGCATATATTCACAAAAGATCCAATTGTTCTCCCAAGAATATCCAAAGTCAGATTTCTTCTTTAAGCAATCCTTTTATTCACAGTTGAAGATTAAAACCAATAGCCAACGCGTTTAGTCCGTGACCGGACTTCTTCAGGGCTTAAATTAAATATTTCTGTATGGCACAGCCTCAGATTGGTCTGCACACTTGTGTTTCAAAAATAGTTTTCAATAAAAAAGGCGATCATGTGTTAAAGATGTGCCAAAGGTCCAAATTTTCAATGAGAGTAAAGTGATGCAGTAAATGCCGTACGTAGGATACCGGCGTCTCGTAGTTCGTGCGGTCGTCTGGTGTGACGCCTACGTACATCTGAGGCTGTGCCATACAGAAATATTTAATTTAAGCCCTGAAGAAGTCCGGTCACGGACGAAACGCGTTGGCTATTGGTTTTAATCTTCAACTGTGAATAAAAGGATTGCTTAAAGAAGAAATCTGACTTTGGATATTCTTGGGAGAACAATTGGATCTTTTGTGAATATATGCATAATAAGCATTTATACTGTATTACTAATTGTTGGGGTGTGCAGGGTCATCTTGTGCAATTTTTCATTTATGTGCCTGCTTTGCATTTGTAATGTTCTAGGTAGAAAGAGTATGCTAGTAAAAAATATTATATTTATTAGGTTAAATAGGATCAAATGCTAGGCAGACAATTTGGTGGCACAATAAATGTGGGCAGGCGAAATAATTGTTTACACCTAATCTGTAAAAAAAAATGGCTATTATTCAAGAGGAGTAACGACTGACCGTGAGTAATAATTAAAATCCTTTTCAGGGTGAACCCTAAAAAATACTAAATTAATCTGATTTTCGGGTACTTTTTAATTTAATTGAGTGCTATTGAGATAATGGAGAAGAACATTGAATGACTATATAATATTGCATTCAATACTATCAGTGTCAACATAGCCTAAAGGGAAGTATTTGCTGGTGCCTGGAATTAAGCTGGGTCTGGAAAACGTGCTTCTTTCAACTGCTAGTGTTGCTCTAGAGCATAGTTTGCATTAGAACATGCCCCACAAAACCTTGATGTATAATGTCGGAGAGATCCTTGCATGACGAGTGTTGCCTTAATGCCAAATGCCAAAACACAGCCATCATCAGCAGGTATAAATGTGCCATGAATTCCACTCAGCCGTTCATTCGATTGCTTTATCATATTTCCCCTAGTGATTCAAATGAGATCTTTATTATTGCCAGATAACCGTTGAATTGTGCCTGTGGCTCCACCTGAATGTCTCCCACCGTTAATATCTACAATGACTTTCTAACTTCTTTTTTAACAAAATCAGTTTTCCTTGATCACCATGTATTTCTCTCAGCAAGTCATATGATCATTCTAAGAATATAGACACTCTTCTTTAGGATTAAAGAAATGCCTCGTCTTTGCACACATCCTTTCTGGAAGGATACACTCAGGCAATTATTCTCCCTCTCTATAAATCAGATTTTTGCACCATCAACAGTGGTGTTCCCCAGGTCTGTCCTCAGAGCCACTCTTTTAAAATATATGTTGTATTTTTGCCAAACTTAAGGACTAAGGGTCATCCCTTTCATCATCCTCGGCTGACATGACACAGCAAGGTAGAACCCCTGAGGGTATCATTGGGGTATATATACAGCATATTTTTGCTGGGGCGGGCAGAGGAGAAAGTCTTCCATGCATTGCTGACACTCTGACTCGAGGTTCCTGCATGTTGACACTCCAGCATTCAGTGGTCTGACATCCCTTGCGGGTGTCTATCTCAAGTCCTTCATTCTCTCACACTTGGTAATAGGGTTGGCTTTATCCTAGGGGGATTCTTGGCTCTACACCTACATACATGCTCGGTACTCTTAGCTACATCTAGTTAGGGTTGCATCGCAGGAGTATGCATTAATATTGACATGTATTTATATACCTGCCTATATTAATTGTTTTAGCACTATGGTAGAAATCTACCATCCATTTACTCTGTTGCTGCTTACAATCGTTTATATCTGTTTCTGTCTTATGCTTGTGCAGGTACCAAATGGTGCCTGCCGCACTTGGCATGGTCTGAAAGAAGGCTCCCTTGGGTACCCCCACAGTACTGATGTGGATGCCCTGGCTGAAGGGGGGCCTTCTATGTGCCCCTAAAGACAGATTCTGGCAGCTAATTTATTCCGGAGAAAGGATTCGGAAAGGCTGTCCGAATCGATCATCGTAATCACTCACTCAGAAACTGAGACCATAGAGCTGTACGATTCGGCTCCGAAAGACGCAACATGTCCGAATGCCTTTCGGAACCGATTGGGACATCCCTAACGGTTTACTGGCCTCGTCATTGGTCATTGGGAAGTGTGTACGATTCGGTCAGAAACAAGGGTTCCGAATCAGATTCGGCATACCCGAATCCTATTCGGAGCCCTTGGAAATGGCATTATAATCGATCTCTAAGTAGTGCAATGCACTTCCTAGGTCACTATTCTGGCACACTACTGTTATGAAGCACCATAGATTCGTTGGTGGATCTAGGGAACTTTCCTCAGTGATGAGGCGTTTGAAATTGCAAACCACAGGAGCATTGGTTAGATGGAAGTATTTTAAGTGAGGGTCCCCTCCCGGTTCCTCCCACTGCATGTTTCATCTCCTCTGAGCAGGTGGACATTGGCAAAATGTTTCGTTATTCCCAATTTCAGGGAGACAAGTTGTGATGCCAGAATTTAGGGCAGGAATACTGATCAGAATTAAAGGTACCCCTACATAAATCTGGTACACTCATAATGAAGGCCATAGCTATATTTAGCGCGATGGGTTTAATAACCCACACAAAATCTAACCAGTAATGTGAATGTAGCACACATACCTCAGATGGAAGTGTTTAAGGTAACTGCAAACATTTGCAAGGCACATTTCAGCTCCGGCCACGGAGGGAGTGCCACTGCCGTAAAGAGCAACGATTAAGGTCAATTCAGGTTGTATTAGAGGTTTAGGGTAAGAAGCTGCTCTTTTAGAAAGAAATCAGTTAGCAACTGCCAATTCACTTTTTCAAGGCATTTAACTTTGAGCAAATGCACAGAATGTACATCTAGATGTATAATTGTTTGTCAATGTGAGCATTCCTTTTTATGTAAATTCCAAAATAATCTTACATTTGCCAAATAGTGAACAAATGTGGGGGATTGATACTTTTTGTTAGTGAATCGTGAAAAAATATTTGTTTCCTAGCAGAAGGTGACAATTGCAGCAAAATAAAATTCAAACCATCAGGTGTGGCTTTGATGGATGCAAATACAGCAGGTTTTTATTTTCCACGTCCCTCTCTCGTAAGGCAAATCTATTTAAATGAGTCCTCATGCTCTACATGCTTCAGGTTTCATTTTCCTGTGATCACAAACATATTAAGAGTGTACACATGTTTGCAGGAGGACACAGAGGAGAATATAGGCTCCATTCAGTTCCTGATTTCACCTTACTATTTAGAATGTATAATGACTTTCAAAACAGGAAAAATAGTTACTCATTCTAACAGTATTGCTCCATCATCATCCACCACCTCCAAAAGTGCCCACTGGTAGTTGCACAGATATCCAGGAAGTAAAGTGGAACAGCATAGAGTAGAATAGCTCAGAGTTTAGTGGTGTACAATGGAATGGTATACACTGGAGTGGGGTGTAGTGAAATAGCATATAGTGGAGTGGCGCAGAGTGGAGTGGTGCAGAAGGGAGTGGCGTATAGGGGAGTGGCATACAGTTGAATAGCGTACAGTGGAGTGGTGTACAGGAGAGATGCATAGACTGGAATACCTTATAATCGAGTAGATTACAGTGCAGTGGCATACAGAAAGTGGTGTAGCAGGGAGTGGTGTACACTGGAATGTGGTACAGTGTACTGGCATGCAAGGGACTGGTGTTCAATGGAATAGCCCAGAATGGAGTGGGGTAAAGTGGACTGGCATACTGTGGAGTGGTGTAGAGTGGAGAGGCATACAGTCGAATGGAGTAGACTGAAATAGCATATACTGGAGTGGCATATAGGGGACAGGTGCACACTGATGAGGCATAGAGTGGAGTTGCATACAGTGTAATAGCATACAGTGGACTGGTGTAGAGTGGAGTTGTGGAAAGCCTAATAGCGTAAAGTGGAGTGGCATAGAGCAGAGTGTTAACAGTGGAGTGGCGTAGAGTGTAATAGTGTATAGTGGAGTAGTGTACAATGGAGTGCCATCTAATTGTGTTGTGCGCACTGGAGTGGCATACCATGGCAAGGGGTAGAGTGAAATAGCAGAGAGTGGAGTGGCGTACATTGTAGTGGGGTGCAATCAATTAGCGCAGAATGAAGTAGTGTAGAATTGAATTCCAGCAGAGTGGCATACAATGGAGTGATGTAGGCTGGAGTGACGTAGATTGGAAGTGTGTACAGTGTAAGAGCATTGAGTGGAGTGGTGTTTAATGGTGTGGCGTAAATGTTATAGAACATAGTGGAATGCCATATGGTGGAGTCTCTTTCAGTGGAGATTCATAGAGTGGAGTATTGTGGAGTGGCTACAGTGGCCTGGCATATGGATGTTTGTGAATGTTAGCAGCAAAGTAGATTATGGTGTGATAGTAATGCAAAACAGCTTATTGTGCTGCCTTGTATTTCTCCAGATTTACCAATGAAAGCAGTGCCGCGGATGGTGGCCTTGTGTTGCTTTTTAAATTGGACATATGCATTGCATTGCCCATGCGACACTATCGGGCATATGTACAAGCCCCTATTACCACGACGTCACTTTTACTGATGCTGTGGTTGCGATAGAGGCTTAGCCTTATTTACAAGGCAGCGTTAAGCCATTGAACGTGGCTTAACGCTGCCTTGAATATAAGGCTCCCTTTCATGCTATGGTTAGAGGGAAAGGGGTGGGTAGAGGATGTTGTGGTGGGCGTTCCACTGCAACACCTATTGTTTTTTACTCTACCCCCTATGTACAAGGGGTTGTACATAGGAGCCAGCACCAAAACTAAGACCAGGGAAAACCTGGTCTTAAGTTGGCGAAATGAGGAGAAATGCATTCCTTCTCCTCCTTTTTGGTTTTTCCATATGTGCTGCCTTGTGCATGTGACCATAAATGGTCTTTCAGTTTCTCATGTATTAAATCTGAAACTTCACATGTGCAGTCTAGTTTATCTATTGGCCTTCCTTACTACTTTATTAGGATGGTGCTACATATGAACATCTAAGTGAATGAAAGGCAATCATTGTTATTGGTTTTTTTGGGGGGGACTTACTTACCATTTCTTGCTGCCAGTAACGCCTGCACTTTCCAGGGGCACTTTTCGGAGCCCGTTCTCACTGCCACCAAGCCCGTACTGCTGTTCACGGTCTCCCCCTGCCGCCGCAGCTCCAAAGCATCGGAGCGCGGCCGCTGTGGGGGGAGACCGAGGGGACCACAACGACCAGCAGCCGGCTCGGCCGGAAGCCACCAATCACCTTCGTCAGGAGGCGCTTAAAGTTACTCACATTACCCGCGTCGCGGGAGTGTCCCGGGAGATGCCCGGGACAAGGGCGGGACTGTCCTAGGCCGTCACAGCCTGAACCAGGCCGGGCTGGGCCATCCAATTTCCATCTGCGCCCTGGACTCTAGTGTAAGACTTTATTTCCTTCACTGCCCCATCTTAATGTTTTTGTTTATTCTGGACATTTGATTTAGACGTGCAGTTAACCCTATATTGTATTGAAAGTATCTGCTAACTATACTCAGGGTTAAAATGTCACGTGATGGGGGGATGGTTACTGGCACCCTGGACCATTTCTTAACCAGGGCCAAATCTGCTTTGGAAAAAGAAATAGCTATTGCTGAGCACCGCCTTTCCATGGAACCCCTTTTTAACAAACGCTCTTCCTTAGGCCTCATAGCAACAGCCACCTCCCCAAAAATCCAATGACGGGACCAGTGGGGGAATTTGAACAGATCGTTCTATTGAGGCATCTCCAAACTTAAATATCATCAGGTAGAATAGCAATACTGACCCAAGCCTGGATTTAGTCCTGGATATCACTAATGTTCCTTCCAACAAAATCCAAAGCAAATGCAATATTAGCGGTAACAGCCCAAGGGCAGGGATCTGTAAATAAAAGGAAACGCGGTGGGACTAGACAGAGGGGAAGATGCCCAAAAACCGCAAAAAACAGATAAAACCCCCATAACACCCAAAAACGGTCATAAACAGCCAGAAGATCCTTTACCCTCGATCTTCACACCGACTAGTACCCCCTCACTTAATGTCCTAATAGTAGAAAAACCTGTTCCCCTTTTATCATTTTCCCTACACAATGAGGGGCTCATGGATAAAATCGAACACCTCATGACATCCCTAATGGCCCCACTTTTTGAAAGGGTAAAGCGGATTTGTGAAAAGATCGATAACTTAGAGCAAGTAACGATATCTAGCTCTAATACCCTAAGGCAACTTGTGGATGGCTCACAAAACAAGGCCCTGGAACCCCAAACGCGTCCTCCCAAAGCCCAAAATAGTGTTTCCAATAATATAACCCACTCACCAACTGCCCCCAGACCCATAGCTGCCCAACAAACGATTCACACTGGGAAGAATGGTAGGATTCCTCTGAGGGACTTGTGGGAGATTGATGGCGAGGCTAAGCAAAAAAGTGAGGGTGGTTCGCATAAGGCCACACAACACGTAGGACAGGAGAATAAAAACACCCATGTAGGCAAGGACTTATCGATAGCTCCCAAAGCAAAGAGGATTTTTCCTCACATTGACCTACCTCCATAATCAGCTCCATACACTGTAGTGTTAGCTGGTGTCCCGGAGTTAGGCCAAGAAAAATCTGAAACGTACCCCGAGCTAAGAAACAAAGTCGCCTACTGGCTAAATAACAACAGGCCACTCCCGTTAAATGTCAGTGGGGAAATCCTATTTGCCAGGAGATTAAGTTGGGTGGGTCACAGAAGAAAAGATCTCCCAGGAGACTGCATTGTCATCAATTTTAGGGACAGACGGGTGGTCCCCCACATATGCAACTGGCCCATTCACTTTGTTGAAAGTGGAATTCACACTAAAGACCTGAGTTTTTTCTATCCCCAATGTCCCCCTCCGTCATCAACAGCCGTGTGTCATAGGGGTGTATTGAATATGGAACTGTTGGAGGGGACTAGACCTAGATATAGCATCCCTACTTTCAACTACTTTGACAAGCTCTCCGCCTGGAGGAGGGTGGACTGACTTGAGTCATGATTACTAATCCAAAGTCTAACACTTATACTTCTACTGAACATCTAGCCAACTTGGAGCAAGGCATCATTGACAGTGAAGAGACTTTGCCCATTATGACCCAGTTCTGTCACCATGAAGAAAGTATGGGCCTAGACTCTGAAAATGCAATCAATCAGGAAAAACCCTCCCTGAAAATATTATATTGGAACGTTGGTGGCAGGCGTGCTAAGGCAGTGAATGACATCTGGCTTGGTTTTGTCCATCATTTCAGTATTTTGTGCCTGCAAGAAACATGGGCGACATCTGAAATTACATATAGAGGGTTATAAAACGTACTTTTCTCCCGCCCGACCATCACCCTCTGGCAGAGCAAAAGGTGGACTGACCATCTTTGTGTCCAACACTTTGCAGATCACGAAAATAACTCCCATTAAAATGGAAATACATTTCCAAATACTCATCTTACATCAGAGTGAAACTAATGCTCTTTTAATGGTGAATTACTACAATATTCTTCCTACAGATGATCTTATAAAAACCATAAAAGACATATCTTTCATCCTCCATGATCTAATAACCCCTTCGATGCTGGTGACAAAGCCAGCTCGTCATGGGCGTTACCTGCGCAGCGCATATGACGAGCTGGCTTTGTCACGTAACCCGCGATTTTCAAATTTCAGCGCACAGCGGGAAAACCCGCTAGCGCGCATGCGGTTAAACAAAGCCACTAAGGAAGTGGTAATAATCTGGGGAGGGGATTTTAACCAAATCCTATGTAAACATAGTGTAAATACACTTTGTGGCGTCGTGGATGAACACGACAATCCAGTAACCCATTTCCCTCACACTCCAGCTGGGGACTGTTTGAACCAAACTTTCTGTGGCTTAGAACTTGCTCTTGTTAATGATATGGTAAATCATACTGTACCTCTTATTCCGACCTTTAATGGTAGAGGAAGGCTAAGTATTATTGATTTTATTTTTATGTCCTCCAAAGCAGGATTTCATATATTGAACTGTAAGACCCATGACATTACCATTAGCGACCATTACCCCAATAGTATCACATAAAAAATTCCACAGAAATGTCTCAGACATGATATCATGAGGATTCTTGGTCAAAACAATCTGATACTAGATCAAATAAATGGTTACTCACTCAAGTGGGAAAAAGTGGACCCATTGGATGTCACTGTGAGATTGGTCAGAAATTCTAGATCAGTGATCGATAAATGTCTAGATCCTGCTACCACCAATGAGGGCGTTATGTCTAATTTTGCAACACTATTAAAATCAATAAAGGAAATCCTATTTGTTAAACTGAAAACGAATAAGTTCAGATCTAACGGATGGTTTGATAGTACTTGCACAAATGCTTATCAGAATCTGAAAGTAGCCTTACACAAAAAAGACAGAGACTCAAAGGAAATCGGTACTCTCAGGAAGACTTATAACCAGGCCTTAAAATGTAGGAAGGAGAATTTGAAAAAGGATCTCTGGATCAATTGCGCAAATCTTGCACCCTGAGGGATAGTGCCTCCTTCTGGAAGGTCGTTAAGTCGCCATTTCTATTAGACTCAAAGGCTAACCCCAGTCTTGACGTTGCGATTGATGAGCACCTGTGGGTGGAATATTTTGAGCGGATATTCAGCCTCCCACTAATCGCAACGCAAACTACCCCAGTTTTGGCTATCCCCAGCCCAAAGCTGAATCCCTACCCGTTAGCCATACATATATCCCTTGAGGAGGTCGAGCTCGCAATGTTGGCTAGCAGGAATGGAAAGGCACCAGGCCCCGATGGGGTTCCAATTGATCTTTTTAAATTTAAAATGGATCTATGGTCCCCAATTTTAACTAGGGTTCTTCAAGCATCATGTGCCCTGGCCCTTTTTGACTCTTGGTCCTAATCAATTCTGGTCACCATTTTAAAAAAAGGGAACCGCCAACTACCCTTGTGTTACCAGCCTATTTCACTGCTGGACTCGCTCGGGAAAGTGGCTGTTCATGTTATCCTAGAGCGTCTTCAGCAGTTGGCGTCCGATAACAAAGTTCTATCTGATCTGCAATTTGGGTATCGAGAGGGTTTGGGTACAACAGAGCAAGCCCTTAATCTGTCTCTTTTAATGGGCAAATACGTAAATGCGAAAGGGGGGGCTCTATACATGGCGTACGCCGATCTTTCGGCAGCTTTAGACTGCGTCAGCCACACTAAGTTGTGGGCTATTTAAGCGGAAATGGGAGTAGAGAAGTCCCTCATAAATTTCCTACGCAAGCTATATTCAGACACTACAGCTAGAGTCAGGTACGGCGTGGGAGGGGAACTAACAAAGCCATTCAGAGTAGAGAGGGGAGTAAGGCAGGGCTGTGTCCTAGCCCTGTTTTTATTTAACCTCTATACAAATCGTCTGGAACAAGCAATGGTTACAGGGTGCCAGGACCTCCCCATCATTAACAAACGCCCAATTCCGGGTTTACTCTATGATAATGACGCCGTGAACCTAGCCCGTACCCCCTCTCGTGAGATACTGTACCTTTATGGCCAACCTGGACCTGAAGATCAATATTAAAAAAACTTTTGTTATGTCCGTTGGTTCTAAGATTAAGAACATAAAGGCAATTTACATTGATAAGAAAAACTCTAGAGCACTACTACCTATCCGTTTTTGGGCATTGCTTTTGACCATAAATCCACCTAGAAGTACGCTATTGAGTCAAGGAAGCTGTCCTTTATGAGGGCGACAGTTGCTTTGGTCAATTTTGCCAAAAAATTGGGTAGACGGCCCACGGCCGAGCTTATAGAGATCTATAGGCAAAATGCTTAACTACTGTAAATTACGGGGCTGGCGTGTGGGGATATGGGAAGGTTGAAGCGGTTCAAAGGGTAGAAAACAGTTTTGTAAGATTTCTACTCGCAGTCCCGCGGGGCACATCAACATATGCATGCCATCTGGAAGTGGGCCTGTCTTATTTAACAGATTTAATTAAAATCCAACGCCCTCTTTTATGGCACCGCATTTGGTCTAGTAGTGAAACTACTCTTTGTCAAAGGATCTTACAGGATTGCATCTCCTTAGACATTGCCCATAAGATTGGTTGGATTGCATACATTAAGGAATTCTTTGACGACATGGGTATGCTACAATACTATCATTCCCCCGCTTCAATTGCTGTTTTGCCGAGAAAACTGTTCAAAAAAGCTTGTTTAGCTCATCTAAAATCCCTGAGGCTGTCTAGTGAGGTAACTAAAGTGACAGTTCAACACTCACTCCTAATTCAAACAACTATGACGGTCCAGCCATGCCTAACTTTTAACTTTTCAGGTTATCAAAGATTCTTATTAACTAGGTTTAGGCTAGATATTTTTCATCAATTGGTCAGTTTTCCTACAATTAATAACTGGGCAAAGTTCTTACAACCCTGTCCCTGCGAGGATACCTCCCCTCAATCAACGATTCATACAATACTGTTTTGTAAATTCTATAATGAATCAAGGAGACGCTGGCTCACACCGATTTTATAAATCATTGGTAACGAAGGTGCCGTCCCGCCTTTCTTGCCCTGCAATTTTTGGATGCGGAGTGTTTTGCTAAATCGATATTCCTGAGATTAGTCGTTAGGCATAGACAAGACTTGGCTTGACATGGGGTGCTTATTTTTTACTATGACCTGTCCTTATTATTAAAGTTTGAAATGATTTTATTACATTTTATTAGTATTTAACATGTTGAAGCAAATTATTGCTGTTTTTTAAATTGTTTAATCGCTGATCTTAAAATTAACAAAATGTCTTTTTATCTAAGCACCAGGCACTTTATATACAGCCATGTTGAAGTGTTGTCCTTCACAGCCCTAACTAAAAAATCACTATAAAGACTTTTTCCCTGTCATTAAGAGAACTGCCGAAATTGCATGACACCACAATGAACTTGTTATCCATACAACACTTTACCCTGAAGATCACATTTTCAAACTGTGTTTTATGTATTTGCAAGTATACTATGCTTTTATGGCTGTTTGATACAACCGAATAAAGTAAACTTTGAGTTTGTTATTGTTATAAATATTGTTATTATTATGTTTTCCTGGTGGCCAATTATCATGTCCTCCAAATAGTAGTTTGTGCAGCTAAGTAAATTTTGTTGCACAGGGGTGCATAAGAAAGATGGGTTTTGTTTGGGTTGTTGGGCCTGTTTTATTTTGTGAGCCAGAGAGCATGCAAAGAAAACGTATGTAGCTTAAGATGTATTCTATTTGTTATGGATTTGTTTATCGGTTTCCATTAGCATGTTACCATACATGTTTTTTTGTCTTGTTCTTGTAGTAAGTCGGAAACTTTACATATACAGTGTAGTTTATTTTTTGGGCTTCCTTGATACTTTTAGTAGCATTATGCTACAAGATATCACTAAGTCCTTGACCATTATAACTTCATAACACTTTCATAACATCACATGCATGAGCAATAAGAATCATCTACATAGTCTAATTTACATTGCTGTGACATTTCATCACAATCCATTCAGTCATTTTGTCGCTAAATAAAATAAAAAAGTCTATGTAAAATTCATGGTTTTCAAGCGTGTTTTGGACTTCCCTTTTTTCTTTGCACCCCCTTGACCAAACACCCAAAAACTTTAAATCCTCCAACAATATACTGTCCAATAGATCTTCAAAGTTTTGCAGAGATTCGTCAAATGGGTGCAAAGTTATTATTATTAAGGGATGAAAATCCAAGATATCCCTATCTCTGGTAACGCTAACCGCCACTCTGTACTAGATATATAAATGTGTGTGTTTAATATTACACAGAACAATAACCAACAAAATAATATTTCTATGAAAATTAACTTTCCTCCCTACTCACTTTCAAACCAAACAACCTACCAAGAAATAACCAATTTAAATAAATGTAAAAATATAAGAAATTATTGTATTTGTTTAAATTTTAAATACAAATTAAATTCCAGTTTAAAAAGTAAAACCAAAATAAAAATATAAATGTAGACTATTTCAGAACTACCCATAAATTAAAACATTTGAACAAAATCCCAATTTACAACAATTATAAAATGAAAAATTAATAGGAAACGTTAAGCCTAAAAAATATGTCCACATTAAAAATATAGATAATTAAAACAATGTATAATTAAAAAAATATAAATTAATTATTTAAATAACACTGATACACAAATATGTAATAATTAACAAAAACGAAATTAATTACATTACATATATATCATAAAACACTTTCCACTCAAATCCCCTACAAACCCAACAACCCACATACAATTATTTAACTTGCACAGATATTATTAAATCCCATAAATATAAAAATAATTAAATATTACAAAAAACAAGAATATTTGGATACATAAAATGACAGTATGAAATACAAGATATTATAGTTAAATCAACAAAATAAATCAGCATGACTTACATTGATAGTTACTACTAAATATAAAAATGTTTTCATCTTGAATATTTTTCACACCATATTCCTGACATCTCTAAAGTTTACCCACAATACTCTTGGAACATGATATTGGTAAGTAAAGATTAACATGGAACATCCTGCCACCACAACTGCCACGATGCCATTATCATGACAATCACCACCATTATCATCTCCATCACCATTTTATACCCAGAGACATGCCGAGATGTGATTTGTATATCTCCCGATCTTAACCTGGATCGCTCGTTTCTTCACCACTACCCTATTGGAATAATTTTCACCAATTTATTGCCGCATGCACACAACATACAGCCCTGAAGAGTCACAATTGTAACATGTTGTGATGAAACACGTGTCGGCTGGTTTAGTGTACTCTGTACTGATCTAGATTGACTTATAAATCCATCTGCTGAAACTTCTCGAGATATCGACCTTCATTATTTCTACAAGATCATTGTGTTAAAATGTGGTTTTTACACTAAAGCCCATTACACACAAACGTGTGCACAGGACTCTTGTTCATTTGTGCGTGTGGGCTCAAATCCACACTTGTGTAAGGGTTGTTTTGGAAAGGGAAGACCACTCGGTCCCCCCGAACGTATGGATGGGTGCCCCGATCCCCCCGGGAAACCAGTTAGGGCGGGGGGCGTGGTTCGGCTGGTATGCCCAAAGCGGCGTAGCCGGAGCACGCCCTTCCCGCCCAGAAGGGGTTGTCCTATACACCCACCCGGAAGACCGCGCCCCGTGGGCGTACCTGAGGAGGGTCCCCGCCCTCCCGCAGACGGATAAAAGAGCGGGAATCCAAAGAAGTGTCCTCTTGTTCCAGTGCTCTGAAGGCTGCACCACTCGTTGCTCGTGAGCCCTCGACGGAACAAGCAGCAATTTTGAGAACTTGTAATCTTGTTTTTTCTCTTTCAGTTATCGAGAGTTCGAAGGATCTGGGACCTCGTTGATCGACTTGAGCGGAGTAAACGAAGCTATGGCCGGCAAAAAAGCGGGAAAGAGCTCCGAGCTGGAGAAGGTACTGCGCACCTTGTCGAACCGAATGGCAATCATGGACCGAAAACTCAGTAAAGTTGATTCGATCGGTCGAAGTTTGGCCGAAGTTAAAAAGCAGTTAGCGGCCCAGAACAACCCCTCAGGCCACCCTAAGAAGGTAATAGGCCCGGCCTTGCCGGGAGTCGTCCCTGAGGGTAGGGGGAAGCGTATTAAGAGGAGGGCGGTTTCCGGGGAGGATCCGGTTCCTGAGGTGCCCCCATCCGCCCCCATCACAGCGGCGTACAGCCCGGTACCAAGTCCAGATATAGGTCTACCGATCCCGGTTGTAATTACCCCTGTTAATGATGATCAGATGCCCCCGGAACTGGCTCTTCAGTTAGCGGCAGTGTTGCCCTGGCTTAAAAAGAAAGCAGGGGGGGCAGTGGCTGTGGGGAATCCGGCCAAGGAGGCAATCTTAATAATCGAGCAGTTACGGCAGTCGAGGGAAGCCGGGACGGCAAATGTTCCTTCTATTTCCCCACAGGTGGCGCCAGGAGCAACCACGGTTGGCCGGGAAAAGACAACAGACACGGCAGTTGAACCTGGTAAGAACCCATTGCCAATGGTGGGGAAAAGTTCAGTGCCTTCGTGGCGTGAGAGGGTGGCCCAGCACATCCCAGCGGCCACCAAGGAAATGATATGGGGGGACAAGTATGTGAATATGTTTTCTTTATTGACCGACCATCGTGAGATGGAATACGCAAAGACCCAGAGAGATCTATGGCACCCCAGCGTATGGCGGGCCAAGATGGCGGAATTTAGGGTCGACGAGACCGTAACGAACTGGGTGAAGGCCTTCTCGATATTTACGGCAGTAATGGGGGAGCGTAAGCCTGAAGTGTTGCCCGAGCTATCCTGTTACCAGAATAGGATCATGGATTTTCATAACATGTACGGGGGGAATGAGTGGAAAGGATATGACATGCAATTCCGAAAGTCTAAAGAGTTTGATGTAACTTTGACATGGGACTGCCTCAACACGATATCGTGGCACAGGCAGCTCTTGCCTGGATCGGCAGGTACGTCCTCGCCGGGCGGGAGCGGGCCTGGGACAGTTCAGCAAAGGCCAGCACAGCCCTTTCGAACAAGCGCTGGTGGGGAATCACAGCCCAAGACCGGCGGAAATGGGGGCAAGCGTGGGGTCTGTTGGGGCTTCAACAGAGGAAACTGTAACAGACCCCAGGGAACGTGTAGGTTCCGGCATGCTTGTGCGGGCTGTGAGAACTCCTCACACCCGGAGAGTAGCTGTAGATCCAAGAACGGTGGTGCGGGAGGAAAGGGGGGGTCCAAGCAAGAGTGAGGTGATGCTAGGTAAACAATCCCCTTCACCCGTTGACATCATGGCTTTGACTCCCTGGTTGAACAAATACCCTGATCATATATCCGCCGGGATGTTGAGGAATGGCTTCTTATATGGCTTCAACATCCCGGCGGGAAATTTTCAGGGGACCCCCGTTTGTAAAAATCAGCTATCCGTCCAACACAACCCTGCAGTGGCAGCCAGAAAAATTACCAAAGAAGTCAGCCAGGGGCGGGTAGCAGGACCCTTCCCATGCCCACCGGTGGCGGATTTCGTGTGTTCACCTCTGGGAGTAGTCCCGAAGAAAGACCCAGGGGAGTATAGACTCATTCACAACCTGTCGGCCCCGAAGGGCGCTTCGGTGAAGGAAGCCATTGATCCGGATATCTGTTCGGTCCGGTACGCATCGTTTGACGATGCTGTGACCCTGCTGAATCGCCTGGGCCCTGGGGCTCTGATGGCGAAATCGGACATCCAATCAGCATTCAGGTTGCTCCCGGTACACCCACGGGACCAGCGCTTGCTAGGATTTACGTTCCAAGGGAAATATTACATGGATAAATGCATGCCCATGGGTTGCTCAATTTCTTGTGCTTATTTTGAGATGTTCAGCTGTTTTTTAGAATGGGCATTCACTAAGGCCACAGGACATGGAGGAGTGATGCACTATTTAGATGACTTCCTGTTCTTGGGGCCGGCAGGCAATGCGAACTGTGCACAGGCACTGCAGGATTTCTGCATTCTCATGCAGGAGTTTGGCGTCCCATTGGCACCAGGTAAGACAATGGGGCCATCTACTTCACTCGAGTTTCTGGGAATTGAGCTTGACTCAGTGGAGGGATGCTTCCGTTTGCCAATGGAGAAGGTGGCCAGGTTCAGGGCATCCTTAACGCAATGCCTGGGCAAAGAGAAAGTGACCCTGCACCAGTTACAACAAACAGTGGGTCAGCTTAACTTTGCCTTGAGAGTAATAACGATGGCTCGCCCATTCTCCCGCTCCATTGCACAAGCTATGGTCGGCCTCAAGGAGGGACACCACTGCACGAGACTGTCGGCAGAGGTTCGCCAGGATATGCTCATTTGGTTGGCATTTCTGGCAGACTTCAAAGGTCGAGTAGTGTGGAACAAACCCTCAGCTTCATCGGATGAACTGGGTTTGTGGACCGATTCAGCCGGGAGCGTGGGATTCGGCGCCATCTTTGGTAACCGATGGTCGGCACAAGTATGGCCGACGTGGTGGCACTCCAGTGGCCTAACAGGTAACTTTGGGTTCTTGGAGCTGTTCCCCATTTGGGTGGCTCTGTTGGCATGGCCAGACGATTTCAGGGACCGATCAGTAGTGTTTTGGTCGGACAATATGACTGTGGTAGAGTGCATCAATCAGCAAGCGGCCCGCTGCAAGTGGATTTTGAGACTTTTGAAAGAGATTGTGTTACATTGCTTGAGATTGAATGTACAGTTCAGGGCAAAACATGTGCCGGGTGTACTGAATAATGCAGCTGATGCACTCTCTTGTTCACACATGCAGGCTTTCAGGGGCCATCTACCCACAGCGGACCTAGTGGCGGCACCGTTCCCCGAAGCACTGTGGCTGATCGGTGCCCCGGATTACAAGACCTCGTGGCAGCCTGTTTAGCGCCCAGGACGAGGAAGGCTTATGAGGGAGCGTTTCGTTCTTACTGCGCCTTTTTGGGCTCGACAGGGAGACTAAGCTGGGGGCAGGAGGAATCCTTCCTGGGGTTCCTAGTAGCACTGCACAGAGAAGGCCGATCAGCCGCGACTGCCAACAGACATAGGGCGGCCATATCATTCATGGCACAGCTCCACGGTATAAGGGATCCAAAAGCTCAAACCAGTGTCTGTCTCCTCCGCTTGGGGAATTGGTGTTGGGAGGGGGTGGCGGGCATCCCGGCCATATGGAAAGGGAAGACCACTCGGTCCCCCCGAACGTATGGATGGGTGCCCCGATCCCCCCGGGAAACCAGTTTGGGCGGGGGGCGTGGTTCGGCTGTCCTAGACACCCACCCGGAAGACCGCGCCCCGTGGGCATACGTGAGGAGGGTCCCCGCCCTCCGGCAGACGGATAAAAGAGCGGGAATCCGAAGAAGCGTCCTCTTGTTCCAGTGCTTTGAAGGCTGCACCACTCGTTGCTCGTGAGCCCTCGACGGAAAAAGCGGCAATTTTGACCCACCCACCAGCCCCTATTGCAATGTTTTCGAATAAAGTGATTTGTTGATGATATCAGATTGTATTAAAGAGATACAGTTAAGTTGTTTCAGCATTGAATAAATGTGTATAGGCCTTTCTTCCTTTGTAGAAAAGTAAAGGAATGTATCAAGTAAGGTAATTGTCTTGTGCTTTAGGACCTTTTTTCCCTTTGTAGAAATGAAAAGTTGATGAATCATCAAGCTGTTTCACGTTAGGTGAATTTTCTTCCCTTAGTAGGTAAAACAACTGTCGTATTTATTTTTTGATCGGTGAGCAGTAATTTCAAGGTCCCTAGGGGGGGCGCCACCCAGAATGGATGGGAGCGCCCGGGGGGAGGCGGCCATTGGCCCCTCCCACGGGTAGGCGGCACCCACTACGGATGGGTCGCCTAGGGGGAGACGGCCATAGGCCCCTCCCAGGGGTGGCGGGCATCCCGGCCATATGACTTGGGTTTGTTTTTCCCTGACCTGTTTGCACCATGTACTTATTAGCTACAGTTATAACTCATACACGCACAAGCGAGAGCGCCATCACTTCCTGTGAATAATCTAAACCCATCACCAATATAGTATCTCTACCTCTGCCTGCAACATCACTACTATCATTACTATTACAATAACCACTGCAACCATTGCTACCAGCATGACCATTACCACCACCACCATTAGCATCACTGCCACTAATTTCCCATCTCTATTACTACCACCATTATTAACATGTGTAATTGTAAACTTAATTTTCTCCCCTTGGGCCATTTTGGAACTGATAACTAAAATGTATTGTTACTGGTACTCATTCTATTACCCTCAGATGGATGCCTTTGGGTAATGGGGAAGAAAGCAACATAAACTACTGGTAATCTATCTTGCTGTTTTGTTGATTTTCACTCTGCATTTGACATAGTAAACTGACATAGAAAGCAGTTGAAGCTAAAAATTGATAAAACGGAAAGTGTCATGCTGAATAACAGGACTAACATCTGGAGTGCACTTTTTGGCCTTTGGATCTTGGCCTTGCATCTTTTCCAGTTCCCTCTGTTAAGATTCTCGGGATAGTGATTGATATCAATCTATCATTAAAACCTTATATAGGAGGTGTGGTGTCAAAATGTTCCTTTTTTGTTAAAAGCAATGAGGAAGATTGCCCATCTGCTGCCTTTTGAAGCCAGGAAATAATGGTAACCCCAGTTATCAATTCTAGACTTGATTACGCTTACTCTGTTTATGTGTGTCTTTCCCGTACGGCTTTGCATAAGCTTCAAGTGATTCAGAATGAAGTAGCCCACCTGATTTTCTTCCTTCCAGCTACTCACAAGCTCCATCATTGCATAAAGATCTGAACTGGCTCCCAAAATAGGGGGGTATCTGCTTCAAGATATGCTGCATGGTGTTCAAGTGTCTAAATCATATGGACCCTGGTTTCTTGCAAACAGTGTGGAATGGTATATACCTGCCTGTAATCTGAGATCCAGCGAAGCAAATCGGCTAGTAATTCCAAGATTTCAGAAACTTAGGCCAGGAGTTCGAAGCTTTTCTCTAGTTGATCATTTTACATGGAATATCTTGCCAAATAGACTCCAGTCTGAAAAGGACCTTGGGATATTTAGCAAATTGCTTAAACCACCATTATTTATACAGGCAGTAATTGATTACTGGCTCTACTCGCTCTAGCTCTAATAGCACCAAGAAGCCGCTGGTGAACATGCCCTCTAGAAATATGAATAACATTTCATAACATAAACTGCACTATCATGTGGGATAAACTAAGAAACCTAAGAAACATGGACATACATAGTTGTCTGCTAGCAACACTGAAAACTTTTCATGGGCTTTATTAGAATTAGATAGGCATGGTTAATTTTTAGCCAAAATCCCAATAGGAAATGGTCTTCATCAAGGATGCATTTTAGCTCCCACCTTGTTTGCTACATACCTTGCCGATCTTTCAGATGTTCAATGGGAGATGCATGCCATCACCCCAAGAATGGAGAAGCAGCACATACCATGTTTACCATATGCTGGTGACCTGGCAATTTTAGATGTGAGGCAAGTAGGCCTCAAAAGGATATCTGAAGTCTTACATAATTATTGTGTGAAAACTTCACTGTCTATAAATATGTAGAAAACTAAAATAGTGGCATTGGGAGAAAGAGCTAACCCTTGATATGGTCCTTTGGGGGAAACGATAGGGGAACAAACTATTTCAAGTACCTAGGTAAGACTTTCAACAACGAATTACACCGGAAATGGCACCTGTCTCCATAAATCATGCACTATGGCGACAATAGGAGAATTAAGGAAGATTTAAAGGGATTTTGGTGGACCCTCTTTGGAGCCAGTGTGCATAGACTATAAAGAGCTGGTCCACCCACACATTTCTAAATGGGCTGAAATGGTATGCTTGGTTCTAGATAACATTGGGAAAAGATTGAAGGACAATGTCTAAAAAATTTATTATTTCTTCTACTATGTCCAATGGTCCAGGTAGTAAGAGATGAAACCAATATGAAATCCTGGAATTATATAGCTATGAATGATAGCATTCCTATTATAAGGAACTATCCACTCCCAGGGTGAAAATAATAACTTTTTCATTAAGGAAAGCTTTTATAGTGAATTGCAGTGGTTTCTAAAGTAAGGGCACAACTCACTGGTATTGTCAATAATTTAAACATTGTGGATTTTAAAGGATAAGGTCATGAAGTTTTGCAAATCCGTTATTTCATAAGATGCAATTCTTTGATGTAACTTGTGCTTTGGAAAGGATTTAAAGTCTGTTTTGGCATAAGAAATTCTTATATGCATTTTCTGGGGGGTAGGTTATTTCAATGTTGTTTTATGTATGTATGCTGTTTATTTGAATATGGTCTTATTAAACATAAACTTACTACTACTAAAGCTGAATAGATCCACTGGTATTTGTACACAGATTCCTAAACCACTAGAGTATCATTACTATCACCACCATCACAACCACCATTACCACATTATCATCATCCCCATTACAACTACCATTATCACCCTCACGAATACCAGCGCCAAAATCATTGCCACCACCATCATTAGTACCACCATCCTTTTCACAACAGACACTATTAGGTTCACCATTACCAGCATCAGTACCACATTACTACCACCATTAACAACACTAATATCATAACACTATTACCATCCTCGCTACCATTACCATCATTGCTGTTACGACCACCACCCACCATCATGCACCTATACACCCACCATCATATATCCACACAACCAACATCATGTAGCAACTTATCCATCATTTTATGGCAACAGACAGCCCATCATAAACCAAAACATCCACACATCCATCAACGTCACACCCAAACACAGACAACATTATATACCAACACACCTACTTCATAATAGCACACACAAATGCCATATACCAAAGAACCATTCTGCATATGCCAACACACCCACCATCAAATGCCCCCACATTCACTGCCAATGATCTATACAAGTACTATGACACAAATGCACTCCCCCGAATTATATGCCAACACGTCCACCAAATATATCCACTCAACCAACTTAATAAAGCCCCAGAATCCACCATCATATATCAACACACCCACTAATGTACATCCTCAAAACCAATATTATATGCTAATATGCCCACCATCACCAACCAATACACCCGCCATCATACACCAATGTACATCAAATCTCCATACAACTAACATATTGTGCAAACACAGAAAACAATACAGGGGTTTACTAATATTTTAATGGTTTTACAGTAAAAAACTAAAAAGTCATGAAATTCAAAAGTTGAATTGTCTGCCAACTCTATTGTAAGTAATCCTCCCTACATCCTTAGAAAGGCATGGAGGTAAAGACTTATAATGTCCTACTGAAAGAAACGCAGGTATTAATTGAGTGGGTAAGAACTCACCTGAAATATTAATCCCAATCCTTATCAGGGTGCACTTCTAAAGGTCACTAAAGAAACTTGTCTTTAACACTCTGGTAGCTTGGTAAAAAGCATTCAACCTACATGCAATGTGTAAAGTAGTTGTGCAGCACTCAAACAGTAATAAAGTGAGTAAGTTTAGAAAATTAGAGTTCATTTGAATAAATAAAATGGCATAAAACCAACACAGATCCAATAAGTTGAACCAAAGATATGAATTTTAAAATTTATATAAAATATAGTGCCAAGCTAAAATATCTGGCCGGGTCAAAATCAAAACGAAAGGCCAAATGCGATGGAGCATGAGCCAGGTGAAAGGATCAGGGTTGTCCCGTAAAAAGTTAACCTTCGGCCTTAAACAACTGTATGGACAAAGAGTGGTTGTTGACGAGCCGTCAGTGGGGCATGCTGGTTCCAAAGCAGGGCTCAACAATTTGGGATTTTACACTCTTAAGAACAACACCCTAATTTAGAAAAATAGACAACACCTTATTTAAAATTTCGTCATGAGTCTTCCTATCATAGGCATGAATAGGAATGTCATCCTGAAATATTGCAACATTATTCACCCCTTTCATTAAGTTAACCTTAAGGCGCTGAAAGAGAGATGCCGCCAAAGCTAGCCCATACAGCATGGGACAGAATTGAAAATACCTGAAGGGGGCACAAATGCTGTAAGATGACATAACTCTGAGTCGAATTCCACCTGGTGGTGCGCAGACACCAGATCAAGTTTCATAAACAAATTTGCTCCTGCAACCATAGTAAACATTACAGTAACATTGGGTGGGGCATGGGAATCCAGCCAAATTTCTTGGTTAAGACTGCGTAAGCCAAAGCACACTCTAAGGGGCATATGTATGAGGAAGTGGCAGAATGATGCATTACCCGTCATGGCTTAACCCTCACTCTGCCACTTCTGAAATGCAAGGCTGCACCATATTTACAAGGATATGGTGCGGCTTTGCGTTTCCCCCTGCTATGGTGCTACACATAGCAGTGTAGCGCCAACGCAGGTACCATTGCACCATAGTGCAAGGGAGTCTGAATCCAGGGGAAGATTGTTTATGTGTAGGAAGGTGTCCCTTCCTGCACTCAAACAATCCTAAAATGCCGTTTTGTCACTATTATGTGTTCTGCTTCATGCAGCACGCATGTAAGTCACAAAATGGCATTTTATTTTAACAGCTTGTTTATGTACAGGAAGTGGGACCTTCCTGTACATAAACAATCCATGGCAGTTTGCTTTTTCCATGTGTGCTGCACAAGGCATCACACATGGAAAAAGCAAAAATGAGACGAAATAATGCATTTCTCCTTGATTCGCCAACTTAAGACCTTGTTTTCTCTGGTCTTAATTTTGGCTCTGCCTCCTATGTACACTGCCCTTGTACATAGGGAGGGTAGTTGTTCAAAGAAATATTTTGCAGAAAGAAGACTGTTATGTCTAACCTCGAGACAATAGAGAGCAATGAAGCAAAAAATCAAAAAACAGCAACACAGGGAACCTTTTTTATCAGAAAATATTTCTTTTATCTATATTAATATTCAAAATTCTAACAGGGTGCATATCAACCATTAAAATTTATCAAAATGCATTCAAATGAACAAGGAACTAGTACAATTTAACTTACCTTCCTTGACTTTGACAATCCTTGGATACGTATTCCTTTTTCTATGTGTTGCAGAATGCTCCATTCATGGATAGAAGACGTAAGAAGTAATAATAAATGATGATATAAGCTGAGGGTGAATGATTCACTGAGTTATGCTCTGAATTTAAAATTCATAAAGGAAACTGGAACATACTGGAATTAAAGTTAATATTAGAGGGCACATTTATAGTGACAAAATCTGATTCAAAATCAGCTTTCCCAGTGCTCCAAAGTGTTCTCAATTATCATTCAAACACCAGTTTAACATAGGACCATGTTTGAGCACAAAAGTTCAGTTAACTCAAATATTATACAACAGATGAGAGCAGAAAGATATCCAAGACATCAAATCATATTTGTTTCACAGATATTTTCACTGGGCAGGAGTGTAGCTATCATTACTGCGGCAAATGCAGTGGCCCAGGAGTCCAAGGCTTGTGTACCCATTAAAAGCCAAGTTCCTCCTATCTACCAGACTGGGGGCCGGTGGACATTTTCCTTGCATGCATTAGGGTCCATGACTCTCTATCTATGTCACAGGCTCATCTCTTCATTTCTTCCAAGGTCTGACAAACTTCCAGAATGCTTGCCTCAGTCTGGTGTTTCCCAGAACCAGAATGATGGTTTGTGCAGGAATGCAGAACACAATGATGACCTCAGAAACAAAAAGGAAATAATATGCTTGTAAATATAACAAAGCACACTGTGCAAGGACTTGTAAACTGCAGGTCAGTAGGAGTGACCCCACCATCCTGGCTGCCCCAAAATGAGCTTCCAGTCGGGGCCGACTGAACCCGGATGCGTTCTCTTTCATTCGTCGGGTGTGTCTGCAGAGCGACACAAGGATGAGTATGATGGAAACTATGTCAAGCAGAAGGGGCAAGATGAAGCCAAGGAAACCACCTACATACAGATGTTTCAATTCATCACTCGGTGCTGAAGAGTTAGCTGTGAGATTATTTGTTGATTTCTGTGGATGTTCTCCTCCTGAAATCAAGTACCAGGGCACACTGATGATGAAGGATCCAACCACAGATCCCAGGAGCAGCCAGGGCACCACCTTGGAGATCCTGGGCTTTAAGAAGAAGAAAAAGCGATTGCTGAAGTCTACGATTTTCACACAGTAGAAGACACAGAGCCAGGTGATGAACCAGGAAGTACAACAACCAGACCATGCTTTCAGTGTATGTGGGACTTGTGCTACCTGAGCACTGGGATAAACTTGGGACAATGTCATAGTAGCATACCTAAGTGCTAATGTTGCACATTGATACCATGTGCAGGAGATGCCCAGACTCAATAGGATAAGGTAGCATGTGTTCAGTTTTCTTCCTTTAGCCCTGTCCTGGAGAATGATAGTCATAATGAAAGAGCTGAAGAAAATTCCAATCCCATATGTTACTGAAACGATAATCAAATATTCTTTCATCAATTCATCTTCCGTTATCTTCATTTTTTGATCCTCTTGCAGATAAAGTGACAAACAGCTGCTCTGTTCTGTTCTTAGGAGAGGTGGTGAGTGAGTGCCACAGGCAGGGGTTCTTTCCATAGATTCCAAACTCCCAGCAGCTGCACCAGGTTTAAGTTACCAACAGAAGCCTCCCCTCAGCAAGTCTAAATATGACTTTGAATTGATGCAAATCAGGTTGGTTGCATTTTCTACTACCATCAATCACAAGGCCAAACCATTTAATTTACCACCTAGTCCTACGAATGTCATTTTCCAAATGCATGCAGTAGGTTTAATTTTCCTAAGAACACAAACACAATAAGCACATAAGAGTACATGTAAACAGAAGATCCTCTTGGTTGTATTTTGTTTAGCATGGTCCCTCAACATTTTAGGGTTTTGAAAATTGAAAATAAAAACTGAAAAATTATTAGTGATTTCACATCATCATTAACTGAGTAAAATACTCATCCTTGCAAATGCATTTTTATTTTTTAATTAGTAAGGCACAAAGTGCACACATTAATAGCCTCTGTGCACTTGAGAGCAAATGCAGTAATCAAATCCTGCACACACTACAGCAATGCAGGACTGGTCTAGCCTCCTTATCGAAAGATACCCATTATAATAAAACTAACCCATGATTAGGTATAGAAGTACTTAATGCATGATTAGTCATGGCCAAAAGCCTGACTGCCTCCCAGATCAATTGAGTTATCAGCTTTTTCTGTCAAGTAGGGCCTATTACATGTATGCTAATGTTTATATTGGCAACTACATTTATATTGTTGATCCACAACAATGCAGAACAAAATCTTATGTGCCAATGAAGCGTCTGCCAACTCCTCCAGTGTAGAAACATTGGAGACGGCTTGTCCACCTCAGAGCAGCTATCAGTGCTTCGGGAGACCACCTTCATTTAGGGTTGTGTGGCATGGCACTCTGGGGCAGGTAATATTAGCAGTGGCCCTGATGCACAGTGAGTTTTCTCTCTGTGCAATAGGGCCATTGAATATTAAGTTTCTCAGAAGAAAACCGGTTTTATGGTGATATTTCTAAGTGAGAAAAAATGTGCATGTAGTTCTAAAATAATCTAGGAAACCAAAAAACGTCCCACAGGTTTACCCCAAAATGGGTAAGAAATGGAGTAGTAATACGTTTTTGCAATGTTTAGCAATACCAATGCTGTACTCCTAATGGTTACCAAAGTGTGAAATGTAAATCATAAACACAATGTTATACTCAAAAGACCACCAACAATTATCGATATAGCACCATTAAAGCACACAGTACGTCAAATGTAAAAATCAATCAGAAAATAGTGTTTTAGGAAAATATATATATTTTTGTCTATTTATTCAAACAAACATTTAATCCACACAATTACAAATCATTAAAAAACACACAATAGTATGTTGTAACATTTCATAAAAAGTTTTTAAAAAACATCACATAAGCATCAGGTTAAAAAGTTCGAAGGAACAGGGGTCGACGCGGCGTTTCGGTTACAGGTAAATAGACAACCTTCTTCAGGACCAAGTTCTAGAAGGAAACATATAATTACTTTTCTTTACAAACCCGAATCTTCATACAGAGTCATTTTCCAAAACAACATTTTTACTTAAACTATGGCATTTGACAATCGGTGCTGTTCTTACACTTAAAAAGGTTGAAAAACTGGTTGCTTATTTAGGTATTGCTAAAGTGCGTCGCGCATTTCTACTGATACCATTTCGTGGGTCACTATGTTGACTGTCATAGTGATAAAGGAAATCACTTATGTGGGTAGGTTTTACTCATATTCACCACTATAAGGTTACCTGGCATAATTGATATTACTGAGAGTGCCTCAATTCGTATATATGGCACTTGTTAGTGAGGCGCAGTTTGTATATTTGCGAAAGTGGATCGCTTTTGTTACTGTTAGATCCACTCAGGGAATTACCTTAATGGTTTTAGTATCCTTATTTGGAGGATACTAAAACCATTAAGGTAATTCCCTGAGTGGATCTAACAGTAACAAAAGCGATCCACTTTCGCAAATATACAAACTGCGCCTCACTAACAAGTGCCATATATACGAATTGAGGCACTCTCAGTAATATCAATTATGCCAGGTAACCTTATAGTGGTGAATATGAGTAAAACCTACCCACATAAGTGATTTCCTTTATCACTATGACAGTCAACATAGTGACCCACGAAATGGTATCAGTAGAAATGCGCGACGCACTTTAGCAATACCTAAATAAGCAACCACTTTTTCAACCTTTTTAAGTGTAAGAACAGCACCGATTGTCAAATGCCATAGTTTAAGTAAAAATGTTGTTTTGGAAAATGACTCTGTATGAAGATTCGGGTTTGTAAAGAAAAGTAATTATATGTTTCCTTCTAGAACTTGGTCCTGAAGAAGGTTGTCTATTTACCTGTAACCGAAACGCCGCGTCGACCCCTGTTCCTTCGAACTTTTTAACCTGATGCTTATGTGATGTTTTTTAAAAACTTTTTATGAAATGTTACAACATACTATTGTGTGTTTTTTAATGATTTGTAATTGTGTGGATTAAATGTTTGTTTGAATAAATAGACAAAAATATATATATTTTCCTAAAACACTATTTTCTGATTGATTTTTACATTTGACGTACTGTGTGCTTTAATGGTGCTATATCGATAATTGTTGGTGGTCTTTTGAGTATAACATTGTGTTTATGATTTACATTTCACACTTTGGTAACCATTAGGAGTACAGCATTGGTATTGCTAAACATTGCAAAAACGTATTACTACTCCATTTCTTACCCATTTTGGGGTAAACCTGTGGGACGTTTTTTGGTTTCCTAATCTATCTCCCCTGTCCCAAAGTTGACAGTTAAGGGGGCCTCCTTTAACTTTATTGAGTTCTAAAATAATCTGCCAATCTCACTGGCATTCAACTTTGCTGAAAGTGGATGTACTTTTGGCAAAAGTACACCCTCTTACATAAGAGAAATCTTTGTATAGAGCAATCCGCTGCTGTGATGGTGGAACTTCCTTTTTTTAGGCGGGGGGGCTTTAGCGTGCAAGATGGGGGCCACATGTTTTTATAAGAACTGCCTCCATCTGAATTCTTCATTAAATTGCTGGTGTGGCACACTGTTTGCTACCTGTTCTTTGGCAGGTGCGCTTTTGCATCAGATGCCTGTCACCTGTCCTTTGCTTTCCAGGTCTACAGCCTAAGTTGCACCATGCAACAGTCTGTTTGCTCAAGAAACAAAGGCCTCTCTGTCTCTGGCCTGAGGTGCATCATTTCAGTATAATCAAAACAAGAGTTGGTCTGCTGCAGGTTTAAAACAGCTTATTGCTGTATTCCATTGAGGGGCCTCACTTCAGCTTCACATTATATTATATACATTTTCTTTTTTTATTCCTGTTAGACCTGGCATTCTTTGTGGGATTTCCCCCTAACGTTTTGCCTTCAGACCTCTTGTTTTTGCTAACTTCGTTTTTGCTGGCCTTTAGGACTCTGCACACGTTAGCACTGCTAAACAGTGCTGAGGTGCCTATGCTCTATCCATAAAACATGGTAACATTGGCTTACCCCCTATTGGCACTGGTACCGTGGCACGACATGTGCCCAGAGCCTGTAAATTAAATGCTACAAGTGGGCCTGAAGCACTGATTGTGCCATCCTCTTAAGTAGCCCTTTATACATGTCTCAAGCCTGCCATTGAAGAGACTCTGAGGGCAGTTTTAAACTGCCATTTCGACCTGACAAAATAAACCTTTTGCCAGGCCCAAACCTTCATTTTTAGTACACTTTTGTACGTTGTTTTACTCATTGTATTATATTTTTTTAATTTATTTACTTTGTTGGGTTATTATTGCTGATATCTTTTGAATTTTATTTTAATAGTTACTTTTATTTGTGTTGTTTAAAGTATGTATTTGAATTGTAATGTTTATTTACTTATATATAATTTCAATCAATCGATTCTCATTATCTATCTGATAAAGAGATCATAAAAGCACAAGATAAAAACAATACAATAAAATGTACATACAAATATTCTTCCTCACAGCATTACAATCACATCATAGTCGGATAAATAGTTCAAAACAATCGCTACAATTCATAATCCAAAAAAAACTTTGGGTGGCCATCATAGAAAGCAACAGACATTACAACAGATTTCAGGACAATTTAACAATTAGTGATAAGTTAATGCCACTCTACATAGTTGAAAAGAAAGCTTAGGGCCTGATTGTGATGGCTGTCAGACAAGCATCCGACCGGCATCCTGTCGGGAACGGGACCGGCCAACAGGGAGTCGCCAGAACAAATTACGATCAAAGCAACGTGGAGGCAGTCAGAAACATGCCTGTTAGTATTGATGCTTGTGCTGAGCCAGAAAAAGGCCTGCACCACAGGCCTCACTGCTTAGAGACATGTTTGTAAACATACCTGCACCTTGTGATAAGCACCATTCTGTGTCTGCCACACGGTTCAGGCATGTTTAAGGGGCACTCCGTCACCATAGGGGAGGGCCAAGGGGGAATGGGGGACCGCTAGGGACCCCCAATGTCACTTTCTGCCTGCCTTTTCATGACAAGCGGACATTGTACTTTGTATGGCAGTGCCTGAGCAGGCACCGCCCCTATTGTATGGATTGCAGTCCCTCCAAAAATCAGTCGGGCTTCTTGAGCCCGTTGGATACGAGGTGGACGGTCCCTCCACCTGCCGCATTCTAATGCGGCAGGAGGACCTGCAGGGGCGGATGGCCGTGGGACAGCTGACGATGGCCTGACAGTGGCAGTCCCACCGCCATCATAATCAGTCCCTTAATTAATAAAGGTCAAAGATACGATTGAAAGAACTTACAGCAAAATTACCAAAAGAATATAAAGTGCCATAAAGACTGTTCCAACTTATCATGTCAGGGACAGGGAAGGAGTATTGTACTTCACGCACCTTCTGTTCAATAAAAACATGCTAGGTGCCAGGCCATCCCTGAGCTAAGTCTAAATAAAAGGGACCTCACCCATCTGGTAAGCTCTTATGTTAAATACAAGGCTGTGTCACATGTTACAAACATGGTATAGTAGTGGCAGATAGTAAGTATGCTTACTAGCAGCCTCCTGAATCATCCACGTAGTAACGTACTCTAAAAATCTATGCTTGACCAATTTTTTAGTCAGTCAGTCAGTCAGTCAAAAAAGCTTTATTTCGGCTATACGGCCATAAAAGCACATACAATTATAGCATTACATGTATTATAAAAACGTATGGTACACACAAGATTCACAATTAAAAATGGTTCAAAGTATCCTTAAAATGGAAATGCTATAATACAAATTTATGCAATGTTTTTCGAGTTGACTACTGCTCATCACCCAGTTGTTTGACATCCTTAGGTGGCATTCACTACTTACTATGAGCATGTGTTTTTAAAAAGACAATTGCAATATATACATGATAAAAAGGATAAAATAGCTCAGGGAGGAAATGTTTCAAGCAATTTTTCTCGTTTGGGGGAATGTGCAAACTTAGTTTAGCAGCATCATTAGTGGGTAAGCAATTTGCAAACTTAGCTTATCAGCATAATTAATGAATGGGCACAGTTAAAGTGTTTCCAAACACTTTGTTCTTTATAATACCCCTACATGTACACCACATCGTAAATAGAAACCTGGAAGTAGCAAAAACAAATAGTGGGTCTGTGTCATACTTTAGTAACCTAAAGGCCTCAGTGTGGTGTCTAATCCTCACATTTCTGCAGAGCTGGAGGACCCACTTGGACATTGGTCTACTATAGGCAGGGCAAAAGAGAAGAACATGAAGTTCTATTTCTTCGGTCGAGAAGCATCCTGGACAGTCTAGTTTAATGGCTCCCTTCCATTTATTTGTGAGCGCTCGGAGCAGGAGCACCCCATGTCTAAATTGTAAATACAGTTTCTTTGCCATAAAAGGTTGAATACTATCCAAGACAAGCTCTAGCTTGTATTCCTTTTTAATGTCCAGAAACCTGAAGGTCAAGCTGCACTGCAATAGTTGGGCAAATTTGTATTCTTTATTAGCAAGGAATAGGGACTTTTGGGGAATTGAGGGACAGGTCTCTTCTGGTGTCAACCACATGTTCGCCCTCCCCAGTGCTTGGCATGTATTACTGATGTGGGACAGCCATGGAATCTTCCCTGCTCCCAAGATGGTAATAACGTCCTTCAATTCCTCCCTATAATTTACTAGCTCAGGCGTGCACCGAAGACGGTGCCAAAACATAAGTGGTCGGGTAACAATTATATCCGCGATGGGGCCAATACCCAAGTCAATCCTTAATGGTGTAAGGGGGTACTCTTGGAAATGCCCAACAGCTGCCTAAGGAAGGTGTTTTAGTTAAGGTGTTAGATGGGCAGTGGCCCCAAAGCTCTGCTCCATAAAGTGACGCTCCCCTTGCCTGTATTTTATATATTTCTGCAGGTGGGCC
Source organism: Lissotriton vulgaris (assembly GCF_964263255.1). Taxonomy (NCBI): domain Eukaryota; kingdom Metazoa; phylum Chordata; class Amphibia; order Caudata; family Salamandridae; genus Lissotriton; species Lissotriton vulgaris. Next base: position 1,056,665,967 of record NC_141699.1, read on the forward strand.
TACAACTTTCTGGGTGCAGTTTCTATGTACTTTCAAGATACCCCCTATGGACTGTGTACATTTTAGGTTTGCTTTCTTTATTTGGTTCCCCTAGTGCATCTTATCAATGTGTGTAAGACCCAAATAATCGAAGACGGACACCCTCCCTAGGGCCCTACCTTCCATTTGGGGGTGAGGGCAGTTGGTGGTATTAGCATTGAAAAACATATATTTAGTTTTTTTGAGATTTATCTCCAAATCCCTCTTCCTGCAAAATGAGCAGAATTCTTCCAGTACCCGCTGCATACCCATGGAGGACTTGGACAGTAGCAGCGTATCGTCCGCAAACATTAAGGCTGCGATTTTGCGGTTTGCTAGCTTCGGTGAATCTAAAATCTTTTACTGCCAGTAGAGTTTCAATTAAACCCTTTAAAAAGAGGGAAAACAGGGTCGGGGCTAGGACACATCCCTGTCTCACCCCTTTCTTATTTTCTATTTTATTTAAGAAGTTTTATTTAGCGCTAGCCTGACCGGAAGGTATCGGAGCGCTTCACAACAGATACAGAGCAGTGCAAAGGAAAGCAAACATAACACAATAAAGCAAGACATTCAGGGTACGAATCGTAGTAAAGAGGATGCTGACGAGTTTCAAATACAAGGTCTTGACAAACCGCATCGGCGAGAGGAGCAATGTCACTTTAAACACTCCGAGCTGCTCCTATCTGTTCAATAGGGAGCGGTCGAGGAAAAGGATTTTGAGCTGGCTTTTGAATTTAGGGAAGGAAGGAATAGTTCTGATGTGGGGGGGGATAGAGTTCCATATTTTGGGCGCATTTCCGGCAAAGGACCTGTCCGCGTTTTTTGGTTTTCGAGCTTTTAGCGGGATAAGAAGTAGGGTATTAGAGCTTCTGAGAGTCCTGTTCTGACCTGCTTTTCTGAGTTTGAACGCTAGATATTCGGGTTTGCCTGTGTGAGGGCTTTGTGTGTGAGGCAGGCTGTTCTAAAGTTCGCCCGCATTTCTATTGGTAGCCACTTGAGTTCTTTTAGTGCCGGAGAGATGTGATCAAATTTCTTTATTCCAGTGACCATTCTGGCGGCCGCATTGAGGGTTGTTATCAGAGGAGCAAGATGAGTTTTGGCTATTCCCGAAAGGATTGCATTTCCATAGTCCAGTCGTGACAGCACCAGTGCTTGGGTATATTGTTTGAGATCTTTGGATGGAATGAAAGGTTTACTTTTGTTTAGTAGCTTCAAGTTAAGGAAAGCGCTCTTTGCCGAGATCTTAATGTGTTTGGTCAAGTCTAGTTTGGAGTCTAGCGTGATGCCTAGTGATTTAACGGAGTCCGCCAAGGTGAGGTTCCATTTGAGCGCATCGATATCTTTTAACCACTTAACCATTTGTGGGTTCTCTTCTTTGTTCGAGATGAGGAGTAGTTCGGTTTTGTCCGGGTACAGCTTTAAATGGTTGCTTGACAGCCAACGTTGCACTTCCTTTAGTGATTCATTGAGCCTATGAATGTCGTTAGAAGAGGAGATTTCCAAGTAGAGTTGGGTATCATCAGCGTAGAGGTGAAAGGGGATGTTAGCTTCTCTATGTTACAGTGTAGATGCAGTCCATCGTTAGTTTTGTTTAAAAGAACGCGAGGAGCGCGAAAGACTGTCAGCGGTAATGGCTGCAGTCTAGTTTGAGAGGACGGGTTGCGATAGAAGACCAGGAAGTGCTACGTTGTGCAAAGACGAGCAGGAAGGTTGAGGTAAGATGAGCGTGTTTATTGAGAGGTGGAGGAGGAATAGCGAGAATCAGCATTTAGTTTGTGGTTGCCTTTCGGCACTGAGCATAGTAAACATATTGTTTCCCTTCCACCGTTTCAGGTGGCAGTGCGAACACGAGGTTGCGTGTTGTGAAGCTTAGAATCTTTGGACAGTGAGACGCAGTGAAATCTGGAAGGAGGTAAGAAATGCCCGGAGGCTGGTCTCCGTAGTATCTCATTGAATACATTTGGAATAGCTGATTGAACCCGTTTTTGTATTCAGGTCCCTCGAAAGAGTACAGCATTTTGTTTGTGAGTATAGAGAGCGATTCATCTATTCATTTTTTACACAGTGGTGTGGAGTAGGGAACATTTTTTCTTTTTCACCCTATTATAGCATCTCTACATAAGTCTTGCGCATTGTGAATTTTATGTCCTGAACATTGATATCATCATGAGTAATAGTAATTTATATGCTTGTTTAGATTACAGGCCCCTGAAGAAGAGCTCTCAGAGCTCGAAATGCATCGGGAAAAACAAAACATCTTTTTGGACCCAAAAAAGATTATGTATTCTTCATAATTGTATATACGTGTAACTCTTGTTAAATCAATTACAAATAGGAATGTTTGTTTTTTCATATGTTTATTGCTTATTCTGAGAAAATATAATCAAAATACAAGCAGAAATCAATGTATTAAGTGAATTATTTTGTGAAATATGTTAAACTTGATTGTGTTGTTCTAAACAGAATCACACTTGCAACAGTGCACAGAGGTTGAGTGTTTTGTTCACTCAAGATAGGATGTTCAAGTAGTGGCACGGTTAGGATAAACGTGCTACCTCTGCAACACGCTTTCTGTAAAAACGATCTAAATATCAATATAAAAAAAAATTCTAGTTTTCTTTTGAGTAAAACGAGGAGTGCTTCTCCATTTTTCAAAAACACTGTATCAGAACTGTGCCATTTGCGTAGATGGTCACTGATATATTACCTTTTCTAGTTGCCTGGTTGGGGAGAGAGGTCGTCAGTTTACAGCTATGTGAGGTGGTCATCGTTTTAGACATATGAAGTTGCATTCTTAGTGTAGTGTTCCAGCTCTATCTGTGTGGAAGATGAGATCCATCTTTACCTGCCCTTTGGAGGAGCAGTGGTACGTGTCTACAAATAGCGTTTCTGGGTGTTGTCTAATTAGATTATGTTTGTGATTACTTCTCGCTTTTGGAGAGAGGTTAGGGGGGAAGCTAATAGCGAAGGCATTCATGCCGTGCGGTTTCATGTGGATCGAAATGGGTGGTTTGACGGAAACTGGCATGCCTGGTGAAATATTTTTGTATTATGTAGGCAAGATGGGATGAGCTATTGATGGGGGGCAGGACTCCCTTGGTCTGGTAGTATCGACTGTGGGAGACTGCCCATGACGAATGTTTGGTGGGCACTTAAGTTTCCTCATGTGGTTGCTGAAGGGGGTAGAAAGCGTCATGGAGCAGGTAGTGTGGGGGCACAGAGCGGGCTAGGGTATAAGAGTGGTTGCTGCAGGGGGCTTGGAGCAGGTCTGGTACCTTATAGTGGGCCAGGAGTCGCTAGCGTCGTGGGAGCAGGTGGAGGGTAGTCCGTGTTGCTCGCCATAGGAGGGTCCGGCAATCTCTAGGCTTCGGGAGGCTGGCCTGATTTGTCATCAAGACGGGAAATGTGGAGATCGGGTCACGCTTGGTTAGGTGTCCTGGGTATGCCCTTAGGCTGCATAGGCCTTTGGCTTGGCAATCTGAGTGTAGTCTTAAACCTGGCGGTGAATTAAATGACACTTTCTGAATGCCGAGGTGGAATGGCTTCGGCCATTTTCAGACCAGGCATCATCCGGAGCGTGAACAAGCTCATTTTTTTGCTTTCCATTGGGCGGATCTCAGGAGGGGGTGAGCTTTCATCTGTTTGAGTGTCCCAGTGCGCGGGGGTCACTTCTTCTTATTTATAAGTGAGTCAAAAGGGGGCAGGGACAGCTTCAAGTGATCTCCAATGATCACTCAAGGTTCCAAGCGGCGGCCATTTTAGGGCCAGGCATGCCCATCCGAGCCGATCCTGAGAGGGATTCCAGCTCTTTAAAAAGCTTCTGTCCGGGTAAAGCAGGGCCTCACTGTGAAGGGCAAGGGGGTGGAGCCGCACTCCAGTTTCAGATGGAGCAGCCTGGTGTGCTCTTTATTCAGTCATTCAGGTCCCAGGTGGCAGCCGCCATCTTAGGGCCAGGCATCGCCATTTGAGCTGATCCAGGCTCCCCTCAGTCTTTGATAAGCTAGACACAATATTCTAACTGTCCTGGGTCCCACCGTGTATAGCAGGGTTTGGAGTCGCGTCCCAGCCCGTTGAGCGTTCCAGTGTGAGGGGGCAGCAGAGCCGAGCCTCACATCACCAGCAGCCAGCGCGATCTCGCCGTTCCACGCGCCCACCGGGATGAGGTATCGGTGTTGGAGCAATGAGGTGCCAGGAGTCTCTGCTGCACTTCCAGTCTCCCGCAGGGCAGATCGGACGAACCTGGGGCAAATCTGTGCCTGGCTGCTTCGTCGTCGCGTCCCCGCATCGGGAGTCACCGATGCAGCTCTAAGGACCTGCGAGGCAGATCAGCCAGGGGGCAGAGGGCAGAGGATGTTCTCCTAGAGTCGATGGACGCCCAGATCAATAAGTCCTGGGAGAGAGAGTGATGGTTATGGTAGGGTGAACGGGACGGTTGGAATTTACACTTTGTGATCCCAAGCCCGAGAGCCCGATTTCCCGATCCTACCTTTATTCTCACATACATGTCATGGTGCAATCACTTTAACTGATGGCATAAATTCGCTGGTACTCCCATGTCATGGAGTAGGCCCCATAGTTGGTCCCACTGCACCATGTCGAATGCGGATTTGAGATCCACGAAGGTTAGGTAAAGACTGCCACCCTCCATGATTACAGTTATCCAAAGGATCAATTGCAATCTGAATATCTGCTTGATGGTTGAGGTTTTAGTCCTAAACCCAGCTTTTAAAGGTGTTAGTACATTCTTTTCTTCCATCCATGACTGCAATCGACCGAGGAGAACACAGGCAAATGTCTTCTGAGTAACGTCAATGAGATTTATTGGACGATATTTTGCCGGAATGAGCGGGGTACTTTTTTTGTAAATGGGAATAATTTCTGCCCGTGCCCAGGTCGGGGGCTTCACCATTACTTGAAGGATAGCACTAAATAGTGTCCTTGGTAGGGTGTCCACACTGTTTGTTCATTTCTAAATAGATGACCAGGAATTCTATCAAGCCCGGTGACTTGGCTGGAAGCAATTTGCCCAGTACCACGGTAACCTTTTTCCTTGTGCAAGGGGGCACTGCTATTTAGGGGGATTTTGTCTATTACCGTTTCCCTGTCAGCTACAACACTATCTAAGGTCCTTGTATATAAGGTTTTAAAATGGGATCTCCAAACTTCTTCCCCCAAGTTTGGCTTGATTGCTGAGTTGCCTTCGGATTTGCCGGTTTTCACTATGTTCCAAAAGCCTCTCATATCTCGATTGTTTAAAGCTTTTCTAATAGCTTCCCATTTATCTAGCTCCCAGGTTGCTTTTGCTTCAGCTATGATTTTTTTATATTCTGCCCTGTTTTCTTTAGTGCTTAGGTTGTCTTTTACCTTGATCCCCAGTAGTATGGCCTGTTTAGCATCCCTACACATTTTGTTGTACCGGGGTGTTTAGATTTGGAGCTAGAGCTGTTGTTGTGGTCATTATAAAAATGCTCTGCCAGTTTTGAAAACATGCCCTGGGGATGTTTGCTTAATAACAAGGGAGACTTAGAGCCTAAACTATTTTCATATGCTTGGAATGCAGTTTCTAAAAAGGGATTATTTGCTTGTATAGAGTGCCACTTTTTCCGGTGACTGTACAAATGTTCCCCAACGTATTCTTCTGCCCCCTTCAATTGCAACTAGATTTGGGACTGCTTGTGAAGATGTACTCTGCTGATCCTTAGGCTGGGAAAAAACTATTTTGAGCGCCAGCTGATTATGGTCACTTTCACAACGAGATTTGACCATGAAATTTACGGTTTTGTGCCATAATTCAACATCTACCAAGATATAATCAATTGTAGATGTCTGTCCCAGTTTGTTAAAAGTAAAATTACCCGGGCTATCAGAAGGAAATCAGCCATTACATGCCCTGAGTGAGTGGCTAAGTGTTAGTGAATTCATCTGCACGACTAGGGAGGTCCAGCCCCTTATTGGGTAGATGTTGCAATCAGGAATTAACCAGGCCGAATCTTCCTCACTTGTAAGGGTGTTAACAATACCATTTAGGGGTTCAAAGTGACAATTAAAATCCCCACCAATGATTACGTGGGTAAACTCTGGTAGAGTGTAAAGAAAGGTATCCAGACAATCTATGGTCTGCGAGGTTTGCCCCTGCCTCACTGGGCAAGAATAGATATTAATAATAGCTATCTTCAAGGTATTATGAAAAGAGAGGAGGATACGCAAAATATAATTTTAATGTTGCAACCCAGATGTATGCTGACCCAGGTGCATAGGCCCTCTGACGGTCTACCCCTAGGCCCCTGGATGGCTGGAATACAATAAGCAACGTATTCCATGTTTCCTGGAAGAGGCATAGCTCATGCGTGTCTATGTACTTTCCTCAATCTGGGAGATCTATTTTTGAGCTAAGGCCTGCTATATTCCAAGATAGAATCTTGGGGTTCTGAAATACGTCTATGCTTGCAGTCTGTGTGTGCAGCGGGCTCCCTTCCTGTTGCGTTAATTGACGCACAATTTGACCTGATCATGTGTCCCTGTCTCGATCTGTGGGATACAGTCGGAGTGCCAGAGCATCTTAACAAAACCACTGGGAGTACTGGCTACTATTGTGGCCTCGTAGGTTTTCTCAGGGAAACAATCCCACTCTTGAGTCTTTCACGGTTTTGAAGCCCGACTGACTGGTTTATTTATTTATTTATTAGTTGAGTTTGGAAGGCGCTCAGCTACCCAAAAAGGGTTTCCCGGCGCCAGGACGGACATAGGCAGTAAGCAGGTCCTTCAGTGGACGTTACTGGTCAAACAACCAGGTTTTGAGGTTTTTTGGAAAACGCATGTATAGTAAAGGTCGAACTTTTGGGAATAGGGTTTAGTCAATCAACCAAATCCAGGGGGCTAAATCTATTACTCACAGGAATGTTGAATGACATGGTGTTTTCACATCCCCGACCCATATTCAACAGATTACCACACTGGGCTCTCAATTCCCACTTTTTATACACACTTCCCACTCTGTCTCTTAGCGGGCTAGGAGGATAGAAGTAGCCCAAGGGGAGTGGTTGAATGCTGTAGTGTAGTTCCTATATTCCCAATAGGCTCTGCACATTGGACTAACATAAACGATAGCTTAGACGTAGGACTGAGGTCGACTAGGTCTTTATTGAATATATGTTAGACTTAATTGTGTGTGCCAGCTAGCTCAGAGGTCACTAGAAACTTTCTCGAGTAAACAAGAAGGCGTTTAGCTTTCCTGAATAGACAAGAAGGGATTAGCTTCTGACAACCATATCACATGACAACTTTGTTCCGGGTGCAATAAGGAATATATCTCTAGAGTCGCGGAAACAATAGATAGCTATTTTACTCAGTCAATCGTGCATGCTTCGTTTCACCAGAAATGCAGAGAAATAGAGAGACGGGCGTTTTCAATAAAAGGGTTATTTATTGAGCAGTCTTCTTTCTCATGCAAGAGAAATGAATTGCCACAATTGCAATACTTATCATAAAGTAAAGTGCGTACAGTAAAAGGAGTATTATGAAATAATACTGTAAAAGCATTTATATGGTTTCTAAGCCATAACATACTTAAAATGGATAAAATACATACAATGATAAAATAATGACTAAACGTACTCAACTGGTGTTTCTAAGATACGCCTACCCCAGTGTACCTAACCTAAGCCTAGTACAGGGAAGGAGTAGATGAGTTACAGTTTTTGCCAAGAATCTGAATCAAGAATTCTCTATGGGTCTAATCAGTTCCGTACCTTGGGTATAGAATGAAGGAGGTCTTGTACCTCTCTCTCAGGACTCGATCTCCCAGAAACCTGCGAGAGTGTCAGGGAAACACTGGAGCTGGATTTTCTCGGCAGGAGAAAAGACAGCGTCTCTCTCAGTGCGTCAGCAGGGAGGGTCGGCTTCCTTCGGCACTCGCATCAGTTGGGCGTCGGGCAAGTAGATAGCCGATCTGCTCCAAACCACCGTGTGTTTGCTTAAGGCAGATGCTGGTATATTTATACCTGGAAGGTGCCGAGTTTGACGTAAGGTTGGACATAAGACGTCACTAAGAACTGGCAGTTCTTTCAGGACTCTCAGGAGTTCTAGGACAAATCAAAACAGAAGCAGGGGAAATTACCGGGGTGCTGGAGGCTTGGTTTGTTTAAGAACGCGTTGTACTTTCTAGTAGTCTATGGGACTGTATTGGCTATGACTTAATATGGATAGGATTCTTATGCCTTTATAGGGATATGATTTATTATAACCACATAAGGGCATACATCGGAAATATCTAAGTAGGGTCCTAGATACATTCACAACAATGCCTCCTGTCTCCTTGGAGGGACCCCATTCAAGAATATGCTGTCCAACCCCAGTATCTCTCAAATTGATCAGAACACAGTCTTCAGAGATTTACTTTCGCCTCTGCCCCAACCAACTAACCCTACGTGTAAATAGGATTTCACTTTGTATTAGGAAGGGGAGTGGGCTATATTTATTTAGCCAATAAGTGATTTTATTTTTCAATTCTGGATAAGACTCCCCGTGTTTTTTCCCCAGCTCTGATACTTCAGCTAGTATGACAACATAGGGAGTAGAAGCGGGGGGCAAATCTATACGAGCAAATTTAAGGTTTGTTTCCCTCGTCTTGGGATGGAGTGTATTCCTAGTGTCCACTGCATAGGTTCTTTGCGCCTGTTGTTGTATTAGCAGACCTGAGATAGTTGTCATAGGCCTAGAATCATGGGCATTATCTGAAAGGTGAGGTGCCCTCTGCTGGGGAATGGATAGTCCCTGATTTTGTTGGGCTAGGGGATTAATCCCAGTAGGCGGATATGTTTGAACAGTTTGTTCAAGCCCTTCAGGGAGGGGCGGTGCTAAGCTAGGAGATGGGGTTTCCTGGTTTCGTTGTGGGGCAATTATCGAATTCGAAGATTTAATAAATTCAATGGTATTCAAAATGACATCGACTTTACTCCCCCAAGAGTCCATCAAAATGGTTAACTTATCAAAACATCTCATTACCACTTCGAGTTCAGATTTTATGTGTTGCTCGAGATGTACCTTGAGTTCTGTTACCAGATATGATACCCATGCTGGGGGCTCTGAGGTTTTATGTCTACTTTCGTTAGTAACTTGATCCCCTGAGGGCAGGTTTAGTGCCACCACGGGGGTATGTTTCGTTTGTTTCCCTCCCTTATTGGCATTTTGCTTCCTGGATCCTCCTTTCCTTTTTGGCCCCCCACCCATGCCATTATTTCTGTTGTTTTCAGAGACTGTGGGATCTTGAGTGCACAACAGTTCTAGGATAGTTGGAACAGCCAATGGTTGTTGTGGGTCATATGGCTCTAAGTCCATAGTCGGCAAAATGCTTGGAATCATTGGTGTTAGTGAGAGACGTCTCTCGGTCTGTTCTATCTCGTTGTAGACAGCTCCTATTGCCTGCTGCAGCATTTTGTCAACGGCAGTCGGTTGGGCAGTAGGGTTTGGCATAGAAACTTTTGGCCTGGTGGTTGGCCTAATGGGCGGGGGAGTGCGTTTTCCCACTGTTGTTTACTAAGTAGGCCTACACAGTCCACAATAGTTCTTGGTAATATTTATCAATGAATTAGAACAAGTATAACCCCCCCCCCCCCAAAAAAAAAATATTGCAAGGTACTGAACCTAGCTCACGTGGATACTATGGAAAATTATGCACAAACATTAGAGCCAACTGAGAGCAACTTGAAAGGGGGTGGCCGAGCCCAGACGGGCCCGCCCATAGCCCGGGCTTTGCCCAGGCGTGACCCGCGCCGCGGGGGTCGAGGCAGCGTTTTGTAGCGTGGTCACCACACCTCCCCCAGCGGCAGCTGCAATCAATGTGGGTGATGACCAGTGAAACACTCTGGGACAGCGAGTCCCACCAGGGCACGGCATCCGCAACCCTCGGGCAGCAGGGGCGTCAGCAGCAGCCCAGCGCCCAACAAGAGAAGGCAGGCGATGGCAGGGTAGAATTTTTTAGTGTTCAGCTAAACAATCAGGGAGGCCAATATCATCCAAAGTTATGCAAACATAGCTCAACTGAGGTATAGCAGAGCACCTATCCATCTTCCTGCAGACTTCAATAACTGCTCTATTAAAACTATCCTCCTTATTACTCCATACACTGAACCAGGGGAGCTAATTTTATGTAATCTATTATATACTCTAGATTTAGCTCAGAATGCACAATAAAATTGGCAGTTGAAGGTGGGCAATTTAGCAATTTTCTACAGATGCTATTCTCTTCCACCTTAATAGGAGCAGCAAAATAGAAACCTCCAAACCTTGGCTCCACATTGCAGTTGATACATTTTAAGGAAAGAAGTAATAGGAGACCTACCATCCCTCTTGGGTAGATTAAAAAAGGAACCCTCACCCCTTCTAAGTTTCCATCAAGCAGTGTTTACTTGCATCTGCCAGCCCTTGCATAAAAATCAAGCCCTAGATTACATAAATTAGTAACTGCACTTAGCTGCTTATCACCCAGGTTTAGTACTGGCACAACATTCCTACCCGGGCTGCATGACATAATATGTCACTTCTCAAAATTGGTTTTCATATCTCGGGTTTTCATAAAAAGAAAACAGCATTGTCGACATATAATGAATTAGAAATTGTTGGTACATCCTCAGTCATGTCCAATAAGGATATAACAAGTAATGGGGCTAACAACACACCCCTGGCACACTCCACTGGCCGGGGAAAAGGTTTCGGAGAGTTCGCCTGATTGACCATACCGAACCCTTGCACTCAAATTTTCATGGAGGCCATTTAAAAAATTCACCAACGCAATATATACCCGCAAATGAATTAACATTAGCCATAATTTGGTTCTATTTACGCAATTGAATATGGTGGAAAGGTCCATGAAGGCTAGGTACAGTGGACAGAGCCTGGTGACAGTATACTTACTTACTATCAGATGTAAATTCAAGCATTGATCTACTTTACCTAACCCAGGGCGTAAACCATACTGACAATTTGATAAAATACTATTATCTACAGCCCAAGTCTGCAGGCAAATAAAAATAACCCTCCCCAATATCTTTATAGAACTATCCACCAAACAAAAAAATAGGCACAATTATAGATAAGGACCAGGACTCTGGGATAGTGAAACATAAAGAGTTAATAAAAAAGGTTTGATGAGAGGAGGAGCCACGTGCCGGTCCAAGATGGCCGCATAAGAGCTTGGCTCCGTCGACCCCTTCCACCACCAGCCCCACTATCCTGGTACTAATCCTGGCATTCAGCCCTAGCCTGACTGTGGAACAGGAGTGACGCTCCCCGCTGCGCTCCCGGGCTCTCCACGAAGTCGGGGGCCAAAGATGCGCCGACCGGTACCTGGCGGCCTACTCGCCTCCTGAGCCGGGGGCTCGAGTGTGTGCTGTGCCGGACGCCGAAGTTCACAACACCGGGGCCGAAAACCGGAAGTTGCCAGTCCGGCGGCGGAATTGGTTTGTCAGCAGCCGGCAGCCAAGGAAAGTGAAGCGGTGGAGCAGAGAGGAGCCGGGGCTCGCTTGGGGGACCCCCTGCCTCGAATTGGAAGCCCGATCTGCCTGAACTTTGTGGAATGCTGGGGGGTGAAGGCCCGACTATGCGACCTGCATGGACCATGGAAGCCGCAATGGGGGTGCCTTGGACCGGGCACTCGAAGTGGAGAGTGGCTGCGATCTGTGGTGGGGGCAAGGACCCCGTTACATCCTCAGCACCTCACAAATCTGGCAAGACAGCCCCTGAAGTTAGTGTGGTCGGGCCACGCTGTCCCGCCTACGTGGGGGGGCCCGCGCTACTGAGGAGTTGGGACTGTGCTGGCATGGTGCGGGAGAGGCCCTGAACGCATCGAGGTGGGTCCTGAACACGAGCGGCTGGGTGCGGCAGGGTGCAGGCGGTGCCGCCGTTGTGCCCTGGTGCTGCTGTGAGACTGGTGGTGAGCTCGGGCAGCGGGCCCTGTGATGGATCTGTCCCAGTGAGGTTGGTCTCTGGAGCGTTGGTGGAGTTGTGGCGCCCCTACCGCGGCGGGACTCTTTAGGCTGTGACGGCCGCAGTGGAGCATACATACGCCCTTGACACTTCTTAGCCAGTGGGCATTTCTCTTGTCGCATCGCGTGCTGAGCCTCAGACTTTGATGACAGGATGCCACGCACGCCTCTCAACATCCTGATGACCACTGAGGAGCTCCCAAGGTATGTGGCCTCTGCGTATGCTGCCAACTCAGCCCTCCGCATCGCAGGCTGTTGACATGGGACTCTGATGTGCCCTAGAGTCTGGAATAGCTGGTTATATGTTTGGCAGGCCTGCCGCCACCTGGTCGAAGAACCTTCATCGGCGCCGGGGACACCGGGTATACCACCCGCATCCTTGCTCGCTGACTGTGGTGTGCAGACGTTCTGCTGGCCTTGAGTTACTGGGTTGCGGTGGGGTTGCCAATGGGCGCGTTGCCACCATAGCATGTGCCGGGGGCCCTGGGAACCTGGGACCCCAAATATCTTAGTGGAGTCTGTGTGCTGGAACAGCGAGTGGCCGGCGCCCTGATGGCGACCAAACTTGGCACAGACAAGCACTTGCCCTGGTTCCCTAAGGGGTCAAAACAAATCCCGTCTAAGAAAGTGGACAGCTACACGATGCCCAAGGGTTCCCCTATAGACTTAAAACAGGCCCAGTCGGCGGGGGAGGGGACTCTTCGGGCTCGCCCATGGAACCGACGCTAACCGACATCATGGCAGCCATCAATGGGGTCTATTCATTGCTGGGACAGAAAATGGAGTTGTTGGATAATAAATTGGAAACTGTCACAATAGAGGTCAACTTGATACGGGTAGACCTTACGAAGGTGAATGAAAAAGTCAAATCGCTCGATATAAAGTCTGCTAGCCAAATCAACGATATGGCGTTGCTACAACAGGAGGTGCTTGATCTCAAGACCTCTAGTGATCTGACGGATTGGAAACTCGACGAATACGAGGGGAGGGCCAGATGCAACAACATACGCATCCTCGGGTACCTGAGAAATCAGAGGGCCCAGCCCCGGACCTGTTAGTTGAAGATATTATCCTCAATCACCTCAAGCCCAAGGGACTGGGTAACTTCTTTACAATCGAGCGTGCCCATAAGGTGTCGGGGGGAGACCCAGGCCTTGGGCTCCCGCCACCTGATGATTGCAAGGGTTTTGAACTTACGGGACAGGGATGCGATCCACTAGGCACCTCACACGGGGGCCCCCCTGCGGTATGAGAATGCCACGCTCTCCTTTTTCCCTGACTTCACCCCGATTGTGCAAAAACAACGGCAGAGCTTTGTCCCGGTGAAGAAGAAGCTCAGGGACAGGGGACTGAAGTATGCCATGATGTTCCCGGCTCACTTACGTGTGGAAATCAAACGGAAGGCCTGTTTTTGATAAGCCAGAGGTGGCATTGTACTGGATAGACATCAGACGCCCCGGGCAGGCCGGAGGCGCAAAATCGTGGAGGAGGAGGCGGACTGCAGGAGCAGAAATGAAGGAGGCCATAAGAGTTATCATACTTGTACTATTGTGAACTGGCAGGTAGTGCGGTAGACCTGCAGCCAGTTTCTTAGCTGGAAGTTGTTGACTATAAGATTACTGTGGGTTGCCCTGGGTTCAAGGGATGTGTTCTCCGGGGGTTGGGGGGGGCGGGGCATTGGCCATCCTCCTCATTACTACCTTTAGTTAGTCATTAGGTTAGAGTGTTGGGCGACAGGCACACTGACAATTTGGGATGGGGTTTGGGGTTGATGGGGCTCTTAGGCCTCGAGATCTTGCTGTTTGAGGGACTGTTTGCAATGTGTTTGGTTTTTCTTAGATCAGGAGACAATGCTGACACTGTACCTCTTCCATACCAGTTCAATGTCAAATGCTAGACAAGGATCGGGGATAAATCTGCTTAGTTGGAATGTAAACTGCCTTGGGGACAAAATTAAGAGGGGAATGCTCAGCCTATTCATTGGACGGCACTCCCCAGACGTCGTGCTCTTACAGGAGACACATCTCATTGTGAATAGTTGCATGGCCCTGCACAAAGGGGGTTATAAGTTGGTAGCACACGCCAGGTTTACCACGGGGTCGAGGGGGGTTGGTGTCTTGGTGAAAAACTCCTTTCCCCTGACTATTCAGGCTAATTGTCTGACCAGCAAGGTAGATACATTTGCATATCAGGGCAGTGGGAGGGGAGGACAGTCACCTTTGTTTCCATCAATGTCCCGCCCGGCTTCCAATCTGACACGTTCCACGACCTGCGCTCTATCTTCCTAACTTTGCCATTGGGCCTCCTTGTGATGGGAGGTGACTTTAATGCGGTGGTGGACGGGGAGGATGACCGGCATCCTGCCCGAGCAATGAGACCAGCACAGCTGTAGCTACCTGATTTCCTAGAAACGACGGGGCTTGTGGATGGTTGGAGGATGCGCAATCCAAGTGGTGTGCAATATACACATGTATCCGCCGCACACCGTAGCCTGTCTAAGATAGATTATGTGCTGGTGACAGCCGCTCAGCGTACACGGTCAGATTTGTACAGTTAAAGATTCTTCACAGGTCATATGTCACGGGCCTTGTCTGGTCCGTATGGGTCGCTTGGAGGGTGGGGAAATGCAGGAGGGGGTGCGGGTAACTTGGAACGTTCATACATATATTGTGGCACTGTACCGGGGTGCAGACATATTGGGGGAAGATCCACAATACGCTACGGGACGTTCTGGTGGGTTGAGATATGGCCGGAGGCCCGCAGGTGTATTTTGAACATTTGGGAGCCCACGGATCTAAATGCGTATAGAAAGCAATGGGCAACGTTGGCATGGATGTATGACATAATATCGACAGACATAATATAGACATACAAAAATATCGACACAAAAATATCGACTTCAAAAATATCGAAGTTATATCTACATAAAGGTAAGTACAAAAATACAGAAAAAAAATATCGCAGTACAAAAATATCGAAGTAACAAATATAGGTTTTTAAAAATGTATTAATAATAATGTAAAAATAATTTTAAAATACATATAATTGAAAAAAATATAGATATGAACATTAAAACATATTTAAAAAATAATAACTAATACAAATACATTTAAAATAAATTAAAAACTCTACATGTAAATTAATATATATACTTACTCCACATATTGCATCAGTAGAGAAAGCGTTGTATAGCCTAGGGGTAAAAATTACTATTCCCACTACAGAGGGTGCAACAGAAGGGAAAGCGCTGGATAGCGTAGGGGTAAAAATTACTATTGCCACTCCAGAGGGTGCAACAGTAGGGAAAGCTTCGGATAGCGTAGGGGTAAAAATTACTATTCCCACTCCAGAGAGTGCAACAGTAGGGAAAGCTTCGGATAGCGTAGGGGTAAAAATTAAGATTCCCACCCCAGAGGGTGCAACAGTAGGGAAAGCGTTGGATAGCGTAGGGGTAAAAATTACTATTCTCACTCCAGAGGGTAAAACAGTAGGGAAAGCGTTGGATAGCGTGGGGGTAAAAATGACTATTTCCACTCCAGAGGGTGCAACAGTAGGGAAAGCGTTGGATATCGTGGGGGTAAAAATTACTATTCCCACTCCAGAGGGTGCAACAGTAAGGAAAGCGTTGGATAGCGTAGGGGTAAAAATTACTATTCCGACTCCAGAGGGTGCAACAGTAGGGCAAGTGTTGGATAGCGTAGGGGTAAAAATTACTAATCCCACTACAGAGGGTGCAACTGTAGGGAAAGTGTTGGATAGCGTAGGGATAAAATTACTATTCCCACTCCAGAGGGTGCAACAGTAGGGATAGCGTTGGATAGCGTGGGGATAAAAACTACTATTCCCACTCCAGTGGGTGCAACAGTAGGGAAAGCACAGGATAGCGTAGGCATTATATTAACATACTTATCAATTACATATTTAAAAAAATAAAAACTTTGTAATATTTTATTTACAAAAATATATTACTCAATACCATATATTTATAAATAATATTTACTTAAATAACAACACATTATTTCCCATGCTGCTCCCCCTTTAACACACCACACTACACATACAAACGCAATTAACCAAAATATCAATTAATCAATTAATAACAATTAATATTATTAAATGTATGTAATTATAAATTAAGTAATTAACAAATATTAATTACCAAATAATAATTAATGACCAAATGATAATTATTTAACAAGAAGCTTACAATAAGAATAAACAATATTTATTAATAAATTATTTATAATTATTATTATAAAATAATTTAAAAATACTCATTACCAATAATTAATTAACAATTAAATAATAATAAATATCAATAAATAAATACAATCTCTTTAATTTAATTTAATTTTGTCATACCCTATTCCCCTATAAACACACAACCCACTACACATAAATAAATCACATATAAAATGTAATTGACATATAATCACTTAATAACAATTAATTACCAATTAATTATTGATTAACAATAACAAAAATAAAAAATATGAATACATTAAATCTAATTAATTTAATTAACTTAATAATAATAATTTGTAATCAATAATATTTAAAAAAACAATTATTTAATTAATTATAATTAAATTACTTCCCACCCTATTCCCCTATAAACCCACAACCCACTACACATAAATAAATCACATCAAAATGTTAATTATCATTTAATCACTTAATAATAATTAATTAGCAATTATTTATTGATTAACAATAACAAAAAATGTAAAATAATAATACATTAAATCGAATTAATTTAATTAACTAATTAATAATAATTAATTACCAATTAATTGTTAATTAACAATTAAAATTAATCAATAATATTAAAAACATAATTAATTATAATTACTTCCCACCCTATTCCCCTGTAAACCCGCAACCCGCTCTGATACTAAAATGCAAAATGTAAACAAAATTACTATTTTCTAAAAAACAAACATATAAAATACATATAAAAATACATAACACTAAACAAAATTTCGATATTAGTAACATCGATATATTTGATATCGATACTACTAACTTCGATATTACTCACCTTAAAGTCGCTATTCTGTCCATCAATATTACTGCACGTCGATATTCTGTGCCATCGAAATTAAAACATCGATATTGTTGTATACCGATATTTTAAACTCGATATTTTGGCTACTCACCCGTTGGCATGCATGATAGCTAAGCGTAATATTGCCCAGTTGTGGAGAGCCAGCCAGCTGCCCTGGATCAAGAAGTGGGTAGAGGACTTGGATTGCTGCATGTTCAGGGAAAGATCAGTTTACGTGGCTAGGGGGTGTCCTGAGAAGTGGGGGAAGGTCTGGGAGGCTTGGACTCATTACCGTGGAGATGTTTGTGTGCTCCTGATACGTCTAGAGGAAGTGGAGGCACATGCGTCCCCTTGATACATTTTCTGTGTTTTGTATCTATTATTTTGAATGTATGGAATGTCATTATGGAAATTTGCAAGAGCTGCTAATGTCACCTGAGGTTTTTCTTTGTTGTTTTGTTAATAAAAAGAATTTAAAAAAAGGTTTGCGAGTTAGGGTCCCCGGTGATCGGGGTAACATTTGTAAAGACCCATAGGGATCCCATTGGGGCCCGGTGCCTTGCTGCCAACATTTGACGTATAGCATCTTCAACTTCCCTGGCAGTAAACTGTGATAGAATAGGTGAAGTAGAAGAGATAAAAAGCTTTTGCAATGCAATCTCTCATTCATGATCCCTTACTGAATGCTCAACCCATTCGTGTCCTGAGATATTACAAATTAAAAGGGGGTTTGAAGTGGCATTGCAAAATAGAACCTGCTTACTGTTTCCCAAAAATCTTACACCCAGTTCTAACATCCCCCAATCCTTACGAAACAATATATGTTTCCTTTCTTTAATAGTAGATCTATAAGACTTCCTCACCTCCCGGATCACCACGGCATCCCTAGGAGATCCGGCTAACATTTTTCTCAAATGGCGATTAGCATCAGAGCATTTCCGTCAAACCACTATGAGTTTCCAGACTCAGACACTGATAGAGGGTTTTCAAAAAATATATAATATATTTGTAATAAATAGATTGTTTTTAATTAATTATGTTTTCATATTGCTTTTTTACAAAAATATTTTTCATGATTTATTACAACTTCTTTTAGTTTTTGGTTAATAAGGTGTGTAAAAATGTAAATGTAATGTTAATTAAATACATTGAAAATTGTACTGAGAAAATATTAGCATGTTCTTAATTAAATAAAGCATTTTCATATTTGTAGATTGTTGTGTGGTGTTTTTTTAGTTCTGTTTTGTTTCATTAGAAAATGTAAAGATTGTTGTTTAGTGTTAATAGTTTATTTGAATGTCTTTATATTGGAGGGAGAAAACCTATTTTTATATGTTTAATGTCTAGCATTTTACAGGAATTGTTTTATGTTTGGTGTGGGTACAGTATGTTAATTAAGTTTAGTTTTCGCTGCGTTTTTTTTGTTACGTTGTATTGAAGTGGGTATTGTAAATTATGTATGTTTAATGTCCAGCACCTTCCCAGACTTAAGTCATATTGTAGTGGGTATAGTAAATGATGTATGTTTACTGTCTAGCACCTTACCAGACTTAAGCTGTATTGGAGTGGGAATAGTACATTTTGTATGTTTAGTGTCCAGCACCTTCCCAAACCTAAATCATATTGGAGTGGGAATAGAAAATTATGTATGTTTAGTGTTCAGAACTTTCCCAGACTTAAATTATATTGGAGTGGAAATAGCAAATTGTGTATGTTTAGTGTCTAGTACCTTCCCTGACTCAAGTCACATTGGAGTGGCAATAGTAAATTATGTATGTTTAGTGTCCAGCACTTTCCCTGACTTAAGTTATATTGGAATGGGAATCGTAAATTAGGTATGTTTATTGCCCAGCATTTTCCCAGACGTAAGTTATATTGGAGTGGGAATAGTACATTATGGGCCGATTCCGTTTCGGGAAAAAACGCTCCGAATAGCCGTTCGGAGCGTTTTTCCCGTACGAATCGTACCCTACAACGTCCCCCGTACGTACGACGAAGTACGATTTGTACCAGGAGCCGTACTCTGTACGAGTCGTACAGAGTCTGTACGACTCTAATCTCCGTACGATTCTCCCTCGGAACCTGCTGTACGCGACATCTGTACGGTTAGCGGCTGGTTTTTTACGACCGAGCAAGTACGATACGTGTCGGGTACGCACCGTACAACCCTTTTTCTACGGGAGCTGAAAACAGCCATACGAAACAGGTACGGAACGGCCCCCCCGGGTATGGTGCATACCCCCCATGATCGCAGGGGTATGCACCGTCATTTAAAAAAATTCCCACACAATGTGCTCCTTTGGCTTGTATGGGGTAGTATCTTCGGGCAGGTAGCGCCGCCTCTCCTCCTCCTCCTCCTCTTCTTCTTCATCTCCACCACTGTGGTGTTGTGGTGGTCCTCTTGGTGGTGGTGGTGGTGGTGGTGGTGGCTGAGATGCTCCTGCTGCTGCTGTAGCCATTTCTGAGTACAAATAGGTACTAATAGCTCTGGAAACAGGTCTTCCTCACTGAAAGTACAAAGTGAGAATGAGGAAAAAAGGTGGGGGCTTTCATCATTAGGAAAACAAAACTGTCCTGTCACTGACCATGTCATGAGTGATGTAATATGTGACGTCATCAGCAGTGCATTGCAGGCGCGCAAGTTATAGTGAGTCCAACTAACTATAACGTGGGAATTTCAATGGTTTTATGTCAGTAAAATTTCCAGGTAACTATAACTGGTGTAAAACCTATGGTTTTTTCAGTGAATTTAATAAGTTTTTTAAATGCTAATTCCTACCTATAACTGGTGTGAAACCTATGGTTTTTCCAGTGAATTTAATAGGTTTATTAAATGCTAATTCCTAACTATAACTGTTGTGAAACCTATGGTTTTTTCAGTGAATATATATATATATATATTCTCGTACTTCACCCAGACCTTTCTTGTACAAGTAGAAAAAGAATGAACACGCGGACCCAGAGTTCTTTGTGCCGTTTATTTCAAAACACCCTGCATCAAAGCCGCCATGACGCGTTTTGGTCCCACCTGGACCTTGATCACATGACACGTTACATGCAATTGAAAGCCTTTTTAAAGTGCTTGTGCTGCTTGAATTACATTCAGCTGTACAATGCCAAGATTTGTAATAGAATAAAGACTATACATATGCAATATCGGCATGAATGCTCCATAATATCACATTTGATTTTATGTATACAAATAAATATAACAGAGTTAATAAATATTTGTTAAGAATGCAGTATATCCGGCAAACAACCATGGTAGATAAATCTAAAACAGGAATATATGTCTGTGTTTAAAATTATAAATACTAATAAGACCATTTATAAAATTATTAAATAAACACGCTTTTCCACCGTTAAAATATATAGGCGGTAAAACTAGGCGAAGTTCAATATGAAAATTCTCAAACCTGCATACATAATTACATGAGAAATATCAATGGTTAAGGTGCCTAAAATTAAAGACACCACCCGACATTTCGCCAGTTATTCACATTACACCACGATTATAATTTTGCCAAGGATTCATTTATAATTGCTGTCTTTCAAAGATTGGGATTCACCACATCCTTTCAAGAACTCTCAATAATGCCCAAGTGGGCAAGCACAGCGTGCCAAGTCTAGCTTATCAAAAGGCACTGGCCGAACTATTAGCAAAAACAACCCTTAACCGAAGGCAAGGGAAGAATTTGCTAAAGATAAGTAAAGTTAAATTAAAGTAAATCAAGGTGACACCCAAGTGAAAAGGAAAAACAAATCATCAAGTTAAAATCTTGTAAGTTCATAGTGCACAGCTTAATCAAATTTCGTAAATGAAGAACAGTTATTGAGCGGTCAACAAATTCATCAGAGCAAATATTACCAATCATCATTAAAGAAATTAATTCATAAACATGTGTATAAATCCTCAGTTGCATTCAATCCAAAAGGGGATTTAGTGTTTAGCTCTAATATATACTTGGTCTCAAGTGTGCGGAGCGCGCTCTCCCGATTTCCCCCTCTACGGGACAATGGTATGCAGTCAATAGCAAAATAGCTTAAATGAGTCGGATCACTGTTATGGACTGTCTCGAAATGCCTTGCAACTGGATATGCTTGGTCTTTATCGACAATTGCGCGTATATGTTGAAGGACTTTTCTGTGCACGGGCAGTTTTGTACTGCCCACATATCTTAGTGCACATGGGCATTCTAAAACATATACTACATATTCTGTTTTACAGGTAATTCTTTTCTTCATTTTTACTAATCGAGGTAAAAATGGAGTGCTGTACATTTTTACGTTTTTTGCATGTTTACATGCTTTGCAAATAAGGCATTTGAAAAACCCCTTTTGTTTACACAACCAATTAGAAGGCAATTTAATCTCAGGATTGCTTCTCACAAGACAATTCCCCATAGACCTAGCTTTTCTAAAGGTCAATTGTGGCAACCGATTGTGCTGTGTTAGGTCCTCACCGATTATTGGGTCGCTTAGGAGCAAATCCCAATGTCGTTTAAAGATGTTTCTAATAGCCCCATGTTGTTTATTAAAGTTCAGGATGACTCTAACTTTGGATGACTCTAGTTCAACCTTGTCCGGATTTGCTTCCTTTGCGATTAACGCCTGTTCTCTAGTAAGGGATCTAGTTTTGTTAATAGCCTTATCAATAACTGATGCTTTGTAAACCCTCAGAAGGAATCTCTTTTTACAAGCTTCCTGAGCTAGTTTACATTCATTGTCACTGCTGCAGATGCGCTTTATCCTTAGCATCTCCACATAGGGGATGCTCTGGATCAGGTGTTGTGGGTGGTGACTAAGTGCATGCAACAATGAATTCCCAGCAGTGGGCTTACGATAAAGTCTAGTAGATAGGGCGCCATTAGATATAAAGACCTCCGTATCTACAAAGACAACTGATTCCTTGCTCATATTAGCAGTAAATTCAAGATTTAAATGGTTAACATTTAATTTCTCGATAAACTGTTTGGCTAGTTCTTCCGACCCCCTCCAAATAACGAAAAGGCCATCTATATATCTTAGCTATAGGGGAACATGCCTGTTTAAGATGTCCTCATGTTGCCGTTTGAAGACCTGCTCTTCCCACAACCCCATATGCAAACAAGCATAGCTGGGGGAAAAGCAGGCCCCCTTAGCAACTCCCCTTATCTGTTGGTAAATAGTATTATCGAAGTTACAATAATTGTGTTCTAAACACATTTTAACCATGTCAATAAGCATCCTATTGTGCAAAGAAAAACATGCTGGTCTACGATTTAGGTAGTGTTCAACTGGTTTGACCCCGTCAATATGTCCAATGGAAGTATAAAGGGAGGTAACATCCATGGTGATAAGGATTAAATCACTCCCCCACGATATGTCCTGGATTTTACGTAAAAAATCTGTGGTATCCCTTATATAGGACGGTAGAGATGTAACCCATTCCTGCAGAAAGTAATCCACATATTTGGATGTGTTTTCTGTGATACTACCTATTGCAGAAATGATCGGCCGTCCGGGTGGCTTCTGATTATTTTTATGGACTTTTGGCAGAAAGTAAAGGGATGGAATTGTTGGATGGTCATTTCTTAAAAAAAGATATTCATCATTACTAAGTAACCCACCACTCTTTCATGCCACCAATCTGTCATAGTAATTCAACCAAGAGACTTTTACAATTTGTAAGTTGCTTTGTTTATAACATGAGACATTATTCAATTGTAAATAGGCCTCTTCCATATATATTGATCATGGCCACAAGACAATATTCCCCCCCTTATCAGATTGTTTTATAATAAGGTTTTCATTGTCCTGTAATTTTTTCATCAGTTCCATGTAACAACGCTGATGCCGATTCAGTTGGACACTTTCAAGGTGTGTTGATTTGTATAGTTCCTTCAAGTCAGAGGTCACTTGTTCATGGAAAAGATCGATATTATCATAAGGCAATATAGGTTGAAATATTGATTTTTGTTTGAAAGGCGTTCTGATTGTTCCACCTAAATCCACGCCCTCCAGCCCCAAATCACTCACACTAGCACTCTGTTCATTTTGCAGATGTTGTAAATCCTGAAAAAGATACACATCCCCAGCTGATAGTAAAGGAGGACTTGATATAATGTTAGGAACGTTCATAGGTACCTTTTTTGCCTTGAGTTTATGAAATGTTTGCAGTTTTAGTTTTCGAATAAATCTGTAGACATCCATCTGGGTCTCAGAATAATTAAAGCTGCTCTCAAGGCTAAATGATAAACCAAGTGCAAGGATTTGTGTCTCTGCCTTATTTAAGGTTACATCTGACAAGTTGATCACCGTATTGGCTGTCGTGTCAAGATCTATTTGCGATTCCACCTCCCTCTCATCGCTTTTTTCGGAGGCTTGTTCATGCCTGCGCCGGTTGCTGCACCTTCTCCTGGCGCTGCGTTTTGCGTTTGCCCGCTTGTTTTTCCCGTACGAATCGTACCCTATAACGTCCCCGTACGTACGGCGAAGTACGATTCGTACCAGGAGCCGTACTCCGTACGAGTCGTACAGAGACCGTACGACTCTAATCTCCATACGATTCTCCCTCGGAACCCGCTGTACGCGACATCTGTATGGTTCGCGGCTGGTTTTTACGTCCCAGCAAGTACGATACGTGTCGGGTACTACGGGAGCTAAAAACAGCCGTAAAAGCAGAGTTTGCGCCGAAACAGGTACGGATACGGTGCATACCCCCCATGATCGCAGGGGTATGCACCGTACCCCTGCGATCGGTGGGTTGGGTGTACGAGCCGTACCCAATGTACGATGTACGATGTACAATGGGTACACCCATCGTATATGGGGTACAGCTCATACACCCATCGTTCATGGGGTACGGCTTGTACACACATCGTACATGGGGTACAGCTCGTACACCCCATGATCGCAGGGGTACGCACCGTACTCCTGCGATCATGGGGGGTACGGACTGTACGGTGTGTATGTGTTTGTGTGATTTTCAGTACGACTCGCCCTTACCTGACGTGGACCGTACGAATCGCGTCCTCATACCCCGGTCTGGATCGTACTCGTCGGGTCGTACGGCATGTGTACGAGTCGTACGGCATGTGTACGAGTCGTACGGTTCACGGTTTCAGCCTTGCAATATGTACGGATCGCGACGATTCGGACGGATTCACAGAATACGGATCGTACTACGCGACTCGGACAGACGGGTACGATTCGTACGGAGAGGGCTCTGGATACAAATCGTACGGACGGTTTTTTTCCCGAATCGGAATCAACCCCTAAGTATGCTTAGGGGCTCATTAGGATGGCGGGCGGACTTTGTCCGCCCGCCATCCTAACGGAGAACGGGACCGCCCGCGATAAGGGCCGGGGTCGCGTAGGGGGAATTAGGATGTGCCCGCCTCTGTGGCGGGCACATCCTCCATGTTTTGCATTGTGGGGGGCGGTGGACTCTGCACCATCTGCCACAATGCAAAACACTTGTGAAAGCATTTGCATGTGCAAAGCGGCAGGCACCGCGCGGTGCCTGCCACTTTGCAAATGCAAATGTGGGGGGTACCATAGGTACCCCCCTGTCCTCCCCCTGAACCGGCACCACCTGGGGGCCCCACAGGGGGCAGCCACAGGAAACACCGCCTGCCTTTCGGTGGCGGCATTGCCGCCGCGGAAATGCACCTATATGTGACCATTGTAATATGGCTGGTGGTGTCCATTGGACACCGCCACCATATTATTCCATTACCATTACCATATTATTCCATTACCGCCGCGGTCCAAAGGCGACCGCGGTGGTAAAGCGGCGGACGGTCTTTCCGTCCGCCGTGCTCCCCCCGCCATCCTAATACGGCGGTGGGGGGATCCAGGCATATCCGGCCGACATCATAATGGACCCCTTAGTGTCTAGCACCCTCCCTGACTTAAGTTATATTAGAGTAGGAATAGTAAATTATGTATGCTGAGTGTCCAGTATATTACCTTAATTAAAATACATGTATAATTGTGAACATTTTAATTGTAAATATTTAACACCCACTACACATTTAGATTAAAAAAATGAAATGAAAAAACTTTTTTTTATTTGTTAAGACATAGAAGATATTTTTGAATTTTTTGAATGGATTTATTTTTTAATTATTTTAACATTTTGAACAGAATATAGTTTTGTATATTTTTAATACATAGTACATACAAGTCGAGTTTTTTTTAAAACAACATTTACATATATTTATTAAAAAAATGTAACACCATGTATTATAAAATGTTTTATATATTATTGAATTTCAGTTCTTTAGTTACACTGTTTATTTGTATACATAGACATATATATTTTGTATATTATGTAGAAAAATGTTTTTGTAGATAAAGCATTTCACATTTGTAAAATGTTTTGGAATGAATATTTTGTACTGTTGAATAAGTTGCATTATATATATATATATATATATATATATATATATATATATATATATATATATATATACATATAAAATCAATTTAGAGAACATATAATAATATGTAATATATATTTAACAAACATTTAAACATATACTGTATGTGGAATATTTTTTCATACATTATACATAAGATGATATATTTTTATGATTTTATTTATTATTTTATTACATTTTGTACATAATGTATTATTTGTAAAATGTTCTTTACAATTGAACACATATTTGTACTTGTAATTAACAATGTAAATTATGATATATAGTAAATAATAATAAATATAGTGTAATATTTACAAAATATTTTATAATTTTTGTAATATATTTTCAAATAATATTGTACATCTTTACATTTTTTGTAAAATGATCACTAAACATTTTTGCTATAATAACTTTTTACATTGAGTTGAAAGGGGAAATAGTATTTTTTTCAGTTTAATTAGGCACCCATTTTTTTCGACTAAGGGCTCGGTTTTGAAATCGATTTGGTACTAGGACCGACCGACCGACCTCCAACCCAGCAATTAGGATGCGACCGTAGACTGTCCAGTCGCACTCCTACTCTTCATAAAGTAAGCATGCATTCCAACAGGAATGCATGCTCTCATTGTAAAAAGAAAAGGTACAGTTCATCCCTGCACCCCATGGCAGGCACCTTGAGTTGCCTACCACGAGGATTCAGGGATCTTTCAACCAATCAATCAAGACACTTATAAAGTGCACTACATACCTGTGAGGATCTCAAGGCACGGGGGGGTGCTGCTACTGATTGAAGAGCCAGGTCTTGAGAAGTCTTCGAAGGCCAGTAGGCCTTGGGTCTGCTGTAGGTTGGTGGGGAGTGTGTTCCAGGTCTTGGCGGTGAGGTGGGAGAAGGATCTGCTGCCGGTGGTCGTTCTTTGGATGCAGGGGACTGTGGCTAGGGCGTCGCCAACAGAGCAAAGCTGGTGGGTGGGGGTGTAGAAGCTGAGTTGTCTGTTGAGGTATGCTGGGCCGGTGTTGTGGCGAGCTTTGTGTGCATGGATGAGGAGCTTGAAGGTTATCCTCTTGTTAACGGGGAGCCAGTGTAGGCCTCTCAGGTGGGGCGCGATGAGGCTGTGGCGGGGGATGTCAGGGATCAGACGTGCCTAGGCGTTCTGGATGCATTCTAGTCGTATCAGTAGCTTGGCCGACGTTGATGCGTAGAGGGTGTTTCCATAGTCCAATCTGCTGGTGACGAAGGCCTGGGTGACTGTTCTTCTAGTTTCGTGGGGATCTACTTGAAGATCCTGTGGAGCATTCGGATGGTGTTGAAGCAGGATGAGGAGACAGCGTTTACCTGTTTAGTCATGGAGAGGGTGGAGTCGAGGATGACCCCTCGGTAGCGTGCGTGGTCCGTGGCTGTCGGGGCTGTTTCTAGTGTGGTCAACCACCAGGGGTCGTCCCAGGCTGAAGGGGTGGAGCCGAGGTGAGGTTCCGTGACAATTATAGTGGTGTTTTTAACTCGTTCGAATATGGACGAGTTTGGTATCTATGAACCGCAAATGACGAGTGTAGTGGGTGTACGCGTTTTTGCTACACTGGCCTGAACCGTTCGTCTTATTCGTGGGTTTCTTCATCTGAACCCACGGGTTCCATTTTAGATATAGCATCCATTTTGTTTCTTGCCCTCAAGTAGCCAGCGAACGGACACTGTCCGCTTCGCAACCCTGGGATTCCCAAGCTCTTGCGGAAGACACGTGTTCCTTTGAGGGTGTCTTTATGATGAGGGGGATGACACTGCAAAGGCAGATGGCCCCGCTCGAGGCTCATCTCGCCGTGTTGGTCTATTGTTTCAGCCGTGCATGCATTAGGCACGAATCCTTTGATCCTGCAATTGTGTTTCCGATATTGCCCCTACACTCTTTCGTTAGCTGTTTCTGTCTTCCTTACACCTGTTTCTGTCTTTTCTTTAAACTCGTTTACAGCCGGAATGGAATGTACTTAATGGTGGGATAACGTACTTTTACTGTTGGGAACCGGCGATGTTTCTGCAATTATGTTCCGGGCTCCTGAATACATGAAAGCAACCCTTTTGAAGTCTACTGTGGGAACTGAAATGTAACCTTTTGTTCGCCATGTTGTGCAATGACTAAAAACTGTATAAAAGGAGTGATCCACTTTAGCAATTTGAAGCAGTCTCCTAGAACCTACACACGTTGTACTTCTCGTGACTTCTGTATTCCCTGCAGTAAATAAACGCTGATCTTTGACGCCGAAGGAAGTGTCCCGTGTCTCTGTCATTTGTACGCCGGAACAGGTAACCCACAAAGGTTTCAGGTGTTGTCCCCTGTCACCGCTGGGCCTTAGAATAGCCCAGTCCTTCAGAGGATGAGGACTTCCATCTTGTCTGAGTTCAGCTTCAGTCGGCTGTTCCTCATCCATTCGGCGACGGCCTTCATTCCTTTGTGGAGGTTGGTTTTGTCGGTGTGAGGGTCTTTGGTGAGGGAGAGGATCAGCTGGGTGTCGTTGGTGAGGGAGAGGATCAGGTGGGGGGCACCATAGGTGCTGCCTCAGCCTCCAATGGGAGGCAGTGCATCCATGGGGGTCCTGCTGGGGCCCCCCAAAGTTGACTTCCAGCAGCCTTTCTGTGTCAGAACGGAAATGCTGTCGGAATTCGACATCGTAATCTCTTGGATGGAAAGAGCCACCCTTGGTAAAGTGTGGCTCACCGGTTAGAGTAGGCAGACCCGGACGTAGAGGTCAGACCTGGGACCAGGGTTCAATCCCCGACGCGGCAGGGTCTTGAGCTCAAAATGTCCACAGACTCGATAATTCTTGCCTCGGTGCCTACTCGAGTCACGGGTTCACACTCTGAAACTCTGGGCAATAGCTTGCTTAATCTCCACTACGGCCCCACCGCGATGGGATGCCTGGCTTTCACCTTGGGGATGCCCAGTAGGGGTTTTCTTGCAGGGAAAAGCCAGGACGGGTTCCCAAAGAAAGTGCCTTGAGACCTTACGGTGAAGGGCGCTATATAGGAACGTATGATTTACGATTTATTTACGATTGGGGTTACTTGAGGCTTTCTGAATGCTGGACGGGCTCTCCGAGCCCGTCGGAAGCCATTCGGAAATCCAGTTTGGGTTCCTGTACTACTGACTCCATACAAATGGGTTGGTTGGAAATTAATCCAAACAGCTAATTACAATACCATTTACCATGGCATTGTAAATGGGTCCTAAGTGTATTTTGTATTCTATCAGTTTTGTTGCGTGGTCAGTTTTGGAGAAGGAAGCTTGCAGTTAGGTGCAGCATCTGAACCATTAAGGTAAGTTTGCTTATTTCTAAAGTAATTTAGTTAGGTACTGTATAGTCTTTCCTTATCCAATGTCAAAACGAGCAATGCTGTACTCTATTATGAAACACACAGGGCCCACTGCTATACCACTCAATAATCGAGGTGAGGGTCACACCTAAGATGTTGATGGGAAGTGTGGTTGAATGCTCAAAAAAGTTATTTTTGGATGTTGTAAGTCCATTATTCACACAATATATTCTGTAAATCCCCAATGCAAATATATACAATTCTAAAGTCTTCTGTTGTTTTACCAAATGGAAACTTATTTTTAGAACACATTGATAAATAATTTTAAGAAGCTGAATGAGAAAACGGAATCAGGTATTCGATTGAAGATAATATCTTCCCATGCCTAAGTCCTGAGTCATTACCACTTACATTGACAATGCCTTTACAACCAAATTAGAAATATTTACAGTTTTGAACTAAGTAATTGTATTAGTTCTAAAACAATCATAAATTCCTTCCTATTACATCCAAACCGCTACTTTGTTTTCATCTACAGCCATGATGGGTCAAGAAATGTTCACATTTAACAATGCATTCATAGCGGGTTTTGTGCTTATAGAGAGTGGAAGCAAAGCAACATTTTGTCCCATTACCTAATAATCCTACTGTGGAATTATGCATTTGGAAGGACTTCCTGACTCAGGAAGTATTTTTGCAAGGCTAGATCAGGGAGCGAGAATGTCACTTCCTCAACAATACAGATAGCAACACCCCTGTGGTACATACACATCAGAACTTACAGAAGAGTGTACTTTAATACGCATGATTCCAAGTGTCAATACATTCTTCAACAGTGGCAAAATGTGTTGCTTTTTTCAGTAGACCTTTTCTCCCCAAAAACATGACCCGGTATATGGGATCCTAGGGCAAGGATTAACTTACTTGAAAGCCACCCTTTCAGACCAGGCGTTTGTTTGTTTATTGAATTATATTGTCCTGCCTGGTCCCGTAGGACAAGACCCCTCTTGTATATAAAGTTTGTCAGAGCGGGCTCTTCCTGCGAGGGTACTGCAACCAAAATAGCCCCCAGCATAAATAGAATAAATCTCTACACACAGGCTATCGAATATAGCCTGTAAATCAAGTCCGAGGTCGAAACACTATCTTTCACTGAAGATCACATTAAGAATTTAATTTCAGGACCTTCTCCGTTTTTTTCCATTAAACTGAGTACGAATGCCCAACAGCAAAACGAAACTGAAAAGTTAGTAAGGTTAAACAAAAAACACATCCGTACTGAATTGCATGGGTACTTTCTATTTGAGCATCTAAAAGCAGGCACCATACCGTCGGGCCTACAAGTAAAAAACGTGCCAGTGGTCTTTACAGAGGACCCAGTGTAAAAAAAAAAGGTTTCAGTTATATAGCAACCAAGTGTAGCAGGGACCTTATGATCCACACAGGGGGAACTGCAAAGAGATTATGTTTGAAAGAACAGGAGGAAATTGAGGCTCTTATAAAAGCGATTGAAGATAACCATAGCGTAAATGAAGCAAAGGCTCTTCTAGATAAAATCAAGAAGGAGATACAAACATTCAGAGACAACACCATTAGCTTCAGGTCCAACAAATTTAACAAAGACGTAAAGTTATTTAAGATTGAAACAGTCTATCCATATCTAAAAGACGACTATTATACACAAATTGAATCCCGACTGGCTTTATCACAGTACCAAGGGCACTCAAAAAGTCGGTTTTAACTTTCTCAGACAGCTCTTTATCAGAGTCAACGGAAGATACAGATTCAGGAGAAGGCCCCTCTAAACGCAACAACTCTTTTTTAGAGAAAGGCGAGGCCAGAGGCAGAGTAAGGTTCAAACCGCAGCCACAGTCATGGGAAATGAGAACACACAAGATCTTTTACGAAAGCTAGATGAAACATCTATAGTCAATCTCTCAGATAAACAATTGACCATTCACGAAAAATCAGTCCTGGAGTTAGGCCTTAAATTTATGCCAGTAGTTAATACGGACCTGACGAATTTAAAAATTGAAGCATTGGAATTCTGTAGAAAATTCGGGATACAAGGCGTTCTTCCATAACAAGGAGAACCGCCGAAAACCAGAGCCTTCTAGCATCTCTAACAAATTTATATTCATTCCCCCGACACACACCGCCCCAAAGAAATAATTGCTTATGAGCAGACGATTCTTTCATCCATTCCGCAGTTGGGCAATCAAAAATCTTTTACAAAAGAAATTTAACAAGAGAACAACAGGCTACTATCAGCGAATTAAGAAATGATGACACAATAGTAGTGAAACCTGATGATAAGGGGGGCGCCCTGGTGGTTTGGGCAAGAGATAAGTACATTGCAGAAGCAAACAACTAAATACAAAAAGTGGAACGGTATAGGTAAATTAATGAGTGAGGATCCAACAATGCAAATACAAAAAGAAATACAAAACAAACTAACAGAGGGATTTGACACAGGCATCTTAGGCCCAAAAGAATTCGACTATTTGATAAAAAAGAAACCACGCACTCCGGTAATATTTTTTTTACCAAAAATACATAAAAACCTTACGGAGCCACCCAGAAGACCCATCGTCTCCGGGTGTGACTCGATACTGGAGCCAATAGCAAAATATGTCGATGTGTTTTTGAAACCCTTCATGAATCAGGTAATATCGTACTTGAAAGACACTACAGACTTTATTAATAAAATTGAAGGTTCAGCCTTTGAAGCAAGTCATGACCTAATGGTGTCGTTCGATGTCACCTCCCTCTAAACCCAAATCCCTCAAGAAGGAGGATTGGAAGCAATGGAATTTTTCCTTGAAACCTGACCTAAGGCACAAAGAGTCCCTACAGAATTTATAATGGATCTGGCCTCTTGCGCTCAGGAGAAATTACTTCCGGTTCATGGATGCGTTCTACATGCAGGTGAAGGAGACCTCCATGGGGTGTCCTTATGCCCCAGAGAAGGCGGTTCTCTTCATGGTCCTGTATGAGGAGTGCTTCGTGTACCACAACAACCCTTACCGACAGCAAATAACATCATGGTATCGCTACATTGACGATATCGGGTGTCAGTAGAACGGCTCGAAAGAAATGCTTATCCGCTTCCACGAGTGGCTCAACACCAGACATCCAGACATAAAATTCACCCTAACCTACAGTTCAACACGTTTAACCTTTTTGGACGTGGAAGTTTTCCCACAAGATCAAAAATGATCTACCACCTTGTATCGAAAAACAACTGACAAAAATACAATACTCCATTATCAGAGTTATCATCCCCAAAGTCTGAAAGCCAACCGCCCCTACAGTCAAATGCTAAGGATTAGGAGGAATTGCTCCAGAAAAGAGGACTTTATGGCACATTCTGAGATTTTGTGTAACCAGCTGAAAGCAAGAGGTTACCCAAGTAAAATGTTAAAACACTCCACTAAACGAGCTTGGTTTACACCAAGGGAGGAACTATTGAGCAAAAAAGAAAAGAAACCACTAGAGAGGCTAGTCTGTGTAACCACATATGGCCCATATACTAACAAATTCAAAGCAATAATCCTAAAAAATTGGCACTTAATTTCCAACTTAGAGGTCCCAATGGAAAAACCTTTATTTGCACTAAAGAAGAACAAAAGCATAGGCCAACAGATTGTTCAGGCAGACATAGGGATCAGCAAGGCCAAAACAGATCTACACACTCTCTGGAAGCTGAAACCAGTTGAAGGCCACCATAAATGTGGCACTTGTGTTTCATGTGTCAACAAAATAAAAGGGGTGTCATTTGAGTTCAACTCAATCAAATGGGCACACAAATAATTCACTAATTGTAAAAGTCGAAATGTGGTATGTGCAATATTTTGCACATGCCCAAAACTATACATATGGAAAACCAACCAGCAAATAAACCAAAGGCTGGCACAACACAGATCTAGAAATAAGCTAAAAGTGCTGACCGCTCCAATGGTCCAACACTTTCTAGAGAGTAATCACACAGAGAAAGATTTCAAGTGGACAGTACTGTCAGGTATAAAAATTCCACCACGTGGGGGTAACCTAGATACCATGTACTGAGAAAAGAAGTGTACCTAATTTTAAAGTTCAACTGTGTTTTGGATGGAATGAATGAAATGTCAGAACTACAAAGAGCAATTCACAGAGTCCTCTGTCTCGATCAACTGCTACTTTAAACAGTCACCATATATTGTGTAACACAATGATGTCAAACCAGTTTATTAATACAACACAAAAATCCAGCAATACCCTTACTTGAATAAGCATTTAACATGCTTCACATTCACAATTTTGTCTTAACGAATGGTGATTCACTACAACTGTCACAATCCATGGGAAAGACTAGAACCATGTGACCCGGCAATTCACTTCCGGTTATTCGCGCACGTAAACAGGAGTGTAGTGGCCTTCAGAACGCCAACACGAGCGACTGAAGACGAGGGATTGAATCGCCGATCCCTTAAAAAGAAGAATCCAAACGGCTCAGTTCAATGCCCAGTGAAATAATTATGCCACAAACTGCAACTCGGATTTCAATCTTTCAGACAAAACGCGTTCGCGGACCCAATACGGGGACGCGTCCACGCAGTAAGAACTAAAAGCTTGGAATCGAGATGACACCTCACCTTTTGCGCAAGTAAGATCGAGTAAAAGAACCATTAACCACATAATACTCACCCAGATATTCAATAAACTAAATCCCCTACTTAATGAGTTTAAACAGATAAAGTGGTGAACACTTGTGAAGCGAAAAGCGCTTAACGAAATTGCGAACTTACGCGCATCCACAACACCTCTTTTAAAGTAAGTGTATTGCTAGATCGCTTTAATCACAAAATGCTGCTTTTTAATATAAAAAAAAACAGGAGACAACAGGCAGTCTCTTTCTTTTCATCCAGGCACAACAAAGTTTTCTAAAAAGATACCGCAAAAGAGTACAGACGAAAAAGTCGCCTTGGAATGAGAAAGGTAACTCTTGTCTTTTTCAGCCCAAATGCGAAAACAATAAAACTGGAAGCAGGAGAAGCAATTAAAAAATGTTTTGTTTTGTAATTGTTAGGTACCCAGTTTTGCCGTGAGGAAAAACCCGAGAACTTGGAACGGGTTTGGAAATGCGTTGGCTTTTCCCATGAGACTTATCCCATAAACTTACTAAAGGCAACTAATCAAGAAGTGTCCATTTCGATTGGACACATTAGAACCACAACAACAAAGGCCCATTGTGAGAACAGTCCCGAAACACGAGAGGAAACTAGTAGACAGGACTGTCATGTAAAAAACTTCTGGTGTACCAATGTTATGTTCATTGACCAAATGCATTCAATTGAATAATTTGTTGCTTATTTGTTTATGTATGAATTGTGTATGTTTTATTGTTTATGTTCACATTTTTGATAATTGTGTTTTGGTGTGTCGATCTCAGACCTGTTAGAAAAGATGAAATTTCTAAAAAATTAGATAGTGAGCACATGAATATCACATAGGTGCTTCTGAATTAACTAATCGAAGCCCACAGTCTGTTTTAAATAAAGAGCATCCTGCTTTAATTTCGAGACCAGGAGTTTGTTTGTTTATTGAATTATATTGTCCTGCCTGTTCCCGTAGGACAAGACCCCTCTTGTGTATGAAAACCCTTTCAGTGGTGGCAGGCATCAATCAAAAGGTGATGGGAGGGGGGGGGGGGTGCGAGCATCTACGTAGATCATTTGAAGAGCCAGGTCTTGGGGTCCTTTCTCAATTGGTGCAGTGTCGGGCTTCAGCGGATGCGGAGGGGGAGTTTGTTCTACGTCTTGGCTAACTGGTAGGAGAAGTATCTGCAAGCTGTTCTGGCCCTGTGGAGGTGTTGGTAGATGTGGTATTGTCGAGGGACATCAAGGATAAGCCTGGCTGCGGCGTTCTGGGCGGTCTGGATTTTGCAAAGGAGATTTCTGTTGATTCCGGCGTAGAGGGCATTTCAGTAGTCCAGTCTGCTGGTGATGAGTGCATGAGTGACGGTCTTCCTGGTATCAGAGGGGGTCCATTGGAAGGTTTTGTGAAGGATCTGGAGGGTGTTAAAGCAAGTGGAGGACACGGCGTTGATCTGGTCGTTCATGGCGAATCAAGAGTTGAGTATGATGCTGAGGTTGCATGCATGGTCGGTTGTGGTGGGTAGGTTTATGAGGTCGGGGGCCACAAGGTGTTGTCCCATGCAGAGGGGGTAGTGCAGACGATGAGGACTTCTTTTTTCTCCGAGTTGAGCTTCAGGCAGCTGCTGCTCATCCAGGTTGCAACGTCTTTCATCCCTTCTTGGAAACTGCACCTGGTTATGCCGGGTTCCTTTATGAAGAAGACGATGAGCTGGGTGTCGTCGGTGTATGAGACTATGTTGAGTCCATGAAGACATTGAAGAGCGTGGGGATGAGGGAGGATCCCTGGGTACTCTGCATCTGATCTCTGTAGGTTCGGAGAGGAAGGGCGGGAGTTTTTCTTTGTGTTCTGCCTGACGGAAAATAACAAATCCAGTCTAGGGCTGTTCCTTGGATGCCGGCGTCTTGGAGTCTGGTGGCTAGTGTGTGGTAGGAGACAGTGTTGAAGGCTGCTGAAAGGTCCAAGAGGATGAGCGCTGCATTGTGGTCTTGGTTGAGGAGGGTGCAGATATTGTCAGTGGCGACTATGAAGCGTGCTCGGTGCTGTGGTTGCTGCAGAAGCCGGATTGAGAGGTTTCCAGGATATTGTTGGATTCTATGAAGTGAGCTAGCTGGGTGTTGATGGCTTTCTCAATGACTTTGGTGGCAAAAGGGAGTAGTGAGAAGGGCCTGAAGTTCTTGAGATCCGTCGGGTCTGCAGAGGGTTCTTCTAAAGGGGTTTGACTTCAGCGCGTTTCCAGTCGTCGGGGAATGTGGTGGTCTCGAGGGAGCAGTTGATACTTCAGCGTAGTTCGGCTGGGATGGTGGTGACGGCCCTGTGGAAGATGTGTGGCTGGCAGGGGTCAGAAGGTACTCGGGAGTGGCTCGTGTAGTAATTATGGAAAGGCAGTATGCAAGTATTCCAAACTAAAGTACCTCTAGATCTTGAACAGTAATTTGATACACAGCTTCAACGTCATAGTTTGTCACAAAATGTATTGCAATTGGTTCTTGTACTGCATTAGGAAAGAAATGTTTTTTCCTATTCAAAGCAAGTAAACCAAAGGGTTATTTTTTGCCCCATACTTACCAAATGTGGGTTTATCCAGGATCCACAAATCTAGAATCAATGTCAATCCTAATTAATTTCTAATGTGCATAAAACAATGGAAAATATGTATTGACAATTTTTTGTTTCATTGGATTAGTTCCCTTACCAGACTGAAATAATTCCAAGTGGTGTTGAGCAACAAAGCAATATTCCAATACAATTAAGCAATGTAATAATTTACTCTGAATTATATCATAAACCCATTGAACATTATTCAGACACCATCTTCAGGATTTCGAAGACAACAACCATTTAACCACTTTCTTCAATTACATTGATATCCAGACCTCTATTGACTCAAGGACAGAATTACACATGCCTTTTATACCACAAGATACTTCTAAATTAGAAAGTAACTCAACCCAGTAACAGTTACTGGCGCTGGTCAAAAAAAAGTATTGGTTGTCAAACACCCATGCCAACCAAACATTTCCGCTCTCAATGCCGCCAAATTTGGAATAATACTTGCTTGGCTTCACGAGAATTTTTTTGTGCATTGGCTGGACATGAAAGAAGATGTTGCATGATTGGAATCAGAATTTGGACTGACATTGAATTGAGTTAATTTAAATTTAGATAAAACAATCCTTTGGACTTCCTAAGCACTTCTTTTTTACATATATTTTCAGGCCACTTTCTATTCACATTTTGTATCCTCATGTCTGATTAATTTCTGGCAGCGGTTCATTCTCTGATCACCTATTAAGTACTTAAGCTTGAATTCAATTCACAAATTTGCTGAATTGGTGACCCGGGATTAATGTTGATTTTGGACCACAATACTTCTCTTAAATAATTTGTGATACTGATACTATATTTCTCATTTATTGTTACCTGTAGGAACATAAAGTATCAGGGATGTTTAGCCATACTTGCGCCGCACATGATCCCAGTCTTTAGTTGTAGGGGACTGAAACATCGACATTAGGAAGCTGAATGTTGATTTACAAATTAGGCTGTTTTATAATCTGACCGGAAATTCTCGAATGATGTTGCTGTATTATTGTGCACAGTTTGGTATTCATATTTGTAATAGCTCACACACTGTTGAAATGGTATTTCCATAATTGGGGCTGGGCACTCTTATGCTGCTCATTTCTACTCGATTTCTTCTGAAGTGCCCTAATCTATGTAGAGAGTTTTGTGATTTAAATTTGAATAGGACGTTTGTATTTTTTCAATTACTGGGCCTAAGTGACATGAGAAGCTGCATCTCAATACAAGGGAAGACCCTTTCTTGAAATCATCTCTTTGGCAGGAAATATTCATTCCCTGAAGTTGGACATATGCTATGAATGATTCTCCTCCTCACTTTATAACTAGATCCCCTGTTGCTGCATTCTGGAACTATTAAAAACCCATCTCTTTATGCCTATATCTTGACAAGTCAAATTCCCCCTACCCCCTTCCTCTGACATTCTAGATCTTTTTTCGGTCCAGCTACTGTATATATGTGTGTTGTTTTGCACATTAAAGCATTTACTTTAACTTTCCCATCTCATTTTTATTGTATCTTTAACCCTTTTTATTGTAAGATATTTCTATACTGCTTTTAGCTCAGGTACCCTACATAACACTTTTAAATTAAATAAATTGTGAATACTGAGATGGCTATGATGGCTTACATGCACGAGGCCATTGCGAAGAATATGATGGCTTGCATTTTACAAGATGGGTAGAATATTGGCTAAGCAACTTTATATATACCAAGAAGCTATTACTAGCCTCGATTCAAAGGCAAATTAAGTGGATCTCAGTAAATATTCCAATGTACCCTGGTCTGCCACAGTACCTAGGATCAAAACTTCCCAATATTACTGCCACAGTTCATAAAGTTTGTTTCCATGCGTCAGTACGTATTACACCTGGAAATTCAGGAGTCAAACAAAGCTACATGAAAAGTAAGTAAGAACATCTGACAGAAAAAAGAAAGTTTTTGAGGATCGGCCATAAATATGTCTAATAATAAATGAGTACCCACCATGTTATATAGGCGGAGGTATGTTAGCACCATATTTATATGAAGGATTGAGCCAAATACAGACATCATTAAACACTATGGGGGCACTTAGAAAAGGCATTTACAAGTATGTGTATCAGTACTCCTGTAGTACTACTCCATACACTCATAACTCCAATTCTAGAAGTTACTAGCGTAGACTTGCACCTCCACCAGTTTCACCTGTTATGTGCAGAGTTTTCTAATGAGAGTTTGTAGAACTACACACAAGCACTTTTAGGTCCAAATGTGTCAAGAGGAAGAAGCCATGAGCAATCTATACTACAGAGTGGAAGGAGAAAAGGGAAAATTAAGAAGAGATGTTGGATTTGGCCCTTGCTGCAGGGTTCTTCCCAATCGTTTTGCCTTCACCATCCTGTTTTCTGACCTTGTTTTGTTGCCTTTAGCACTCTGTGCACTTTACCACTGCTATCCAGTGCTTGTGCTCTCTCCTCAAGCATGGTAAAATTAGATTGGACTCAATTGGAACATGTAATGTCCGTATAAGTTCCTAGTGAAGTGGTACTACATTTACCAAGGGCATGAAAAATAATTGTGACTAATGGACCTGCAGCACACATTATGCCACTGGCTTAATTAGCACTTTTATATCTTGTCTCAGGCCTGCCATTGTGTCAAAACCTAAAACAATAAACCTCTTGCCAGGCCATAACCTACCTTTTAATATATATAAGTAACCCCTGGTGTAGGCCGTACACAGCCCAGATGGTGAGGACATGTACTTTTAGGTTTTGTACATCCTGGTAGTGAAAAACTCCTAAATTAAATTTTTTACTACTGCGAGTCCTATATTTTCCAAAGGATAACATTGAGTTACCTTATTACATTTAATTGTATTACACTTATTAAATGTAATGTCATTGATTAAATGTTCTTTCTCCTCAATTGGGAGTATATAAGAATATCAAATTTGGTGTCTAATGAATTGTACTTTAAAGCCCTCTTTAATGGTAAAATCGGATTTTAAGTCACACATTTAAGAATGCCACTTTTAGAAAGTTATTAAGTCAACAGTGGTCCCTTACAAATAATAATGCTTAATCAATAAATATAGTCGAAGTTGTTGCTATATTTGAAAACGACATGCCCAGAAGGGCAGAGGTCTGTGCGATTAACAAGTTTACAGAACGTTAAGCTCTTGCCTAAGCCCTTTTGTTCGTTCCCTTTAATTGTTCCCTGTCCTGATATTTCTTGTGTGATTGACTGGGTACAGGCTTGTGCCCTGTCTTGTATATTGTGTGTTATTCATGTTTTACATTGACTAGAAAGTAAATACCAAGCCGTCTGCCCGGCTGGGCATGTCGTTTTCAAATATAGCAACAACTTCATCTATATTTATTGATTAAGCATTATTATTTGTAAGGGACCACTGTTGCCTTAATAATATTGACTGCCAAGGTCCCTTGCCCACTTCTTTGGGTTCCCTTGTTGTTTTCAAAAAGTACTTTTAGAAAGTTAGCATTTTCTTGTTCCATTTATTTGGGGCCTGTATTGTAGGTCACATGCCTAGGTGTAGCTGGCTGTTGGTCTTTCTGTAGAGCTCCCAGACAGTGAGACAAAGTGCAATAGATGTTGGCAAGATGGGGCATCGCTGACTTGATGAGGGGGAGGAGCAGTCGCCTAGTCCACCTGCACAGAACAAAAGCTTTGCCTTAGCACACTCAAAAAGGGTTTAACACTAGTCATTTGTGACCCTAGAAAAGCTGTAGCCAGGCAGGGAGGCAGGGAATTACAAGTACATCTGGGGTATGGAATCCTCTAGAAGCTTCTCCTACAGGACTCGAAAAATCCACTCGCTATGGTGGGCTAGATTTAATCAGGATGAGCTATTTTAAGGGCCTACTCGCCCTTTCTGGCGAGTCGGCACAGGTGTTCTGCTTTCTCACAAAGTGAATGAGCAAATAAGATGCTTTAAAATCTTGTTATCTTGTCACATTTGCTAGCTTTCAGAGGCAGAGATAAGAAGTCAGTTTGTCTTCCTAGATTTACTTTTCTTTCTGTGACTAAAATTAGAGGATTTTGTAACGTGAACTGTGTGACAATCGTGTTGAGACCAGTTCACGGGTCAAGTAGATTACTATTAGGTCGAGTATATTATTCAAGTTACTAGACCTGCAGGTCTAGTAACATTTTTAGGATTTTTTAAAACTTGTCCTACTTCAAAGCAAGCACCAAGTATAAATAGTGGGCCCTCAGACCAAATTCTTCAGTACATCTGAAGACCCCAAAGGACTGCTGTGCTGCTCTGCAAGTAGGCCTACTAATCTGTTGCCCTGCTGCCATGCTGCATGCTGCCCTGCTACCTCAGTGAAGGATTGGACCATCTTCTTGAACCAAGGACCACTCGATCTGATAACGATTGCAGGGATCTGTTAGCATGAGCTGAAACCCATTTTAGTTAGCCATGTGCTCGCCATGTGCTGTTTCCCTCTTCCAGAGCCTTGCACATGCTCAGAGGGTCCTATCTAGTAGAATGCACCTGCTCTTATGTTATAACTGTCAGGGTATTCTTGCTGATGTAAGGAAAAATAACTCTCCTCCCACTTTGTTAAGCAACCAAATTGTGTATGCCAATGTTAGTCATTTTGCATGCTGGTATGAGCCAGGACCTCCCCTTGGTTTTATACTGACTAATGTAACCTAAGCATATATAAGGCTCCTGTTTTCTGTACTCCTTAGACTGCCTCATAGAGTTGCCTGAGGGTACTGTGTGACGTAGTTTCCCTCATCTGAGGTTATTAAAGATGTTATTATTATATTACAGCTTCTTTGCCAATCTCTTCTTTGTTGGTTTAAAAGCACCAGGTGTATCAGTGAGACCCCTGAGAGGGTTTCTATTTTCATCAAATGGCGCCTCAACGTGTACCTCATCAGAGAAGCGGCTATCCAAGGGAGTGATCTTGACAGGAGACAGGAATCTACTGTATTCTAAAAATGACCATTAGGTCATTCAGAACTTGACAGTGAGAGAAATGCGCCAGCTGCAAAGGTAGAGTTTAAAGTGATATAAAGTGAGTTTTAAAGTGATATAAAGTGAGATAAATGATATAAAGTGAGATTTAAAGTGATATAAAGTGAGATAAGTGATATAAAGTGAGATAAAGTGATACAAAGTGATACGGTAATATATAGTGATATGGAAATGGAAATGGGCCAATATTATGGAATATGGAAATATATGAATTGCAATTTGTGTAGGCAGGTAATGAAGAGACTTTTATCTACTTTTTATAAAATTTGAACGGCACACTATAACTCAAGTGCTACTTTGCATATGATATAGTATATTTTGCAATATTTTTGGCATGCCTGTTTCATGAGCACCTCGAAGAATGTGTTGCTTTTTGGAGGTACCATAATGGGATTTGAATAGACTCAGCCGGATCCCCTAGAGGGAATACCTAAATAGGTTTAGGTATAAAAAACGTATTTCTTCCTTGGTGACAAAGTACCCCATGGAATTAAAATATGTACACGGATCCTGCTCTGCGCACTTAGTAATGTTGCAGTGTGATTTTTTTGGTGTTCTGCCAGCCAAAACAAGTGAATTTGGTGTATTTTAACTTCTTAAAATGGAACAGTCTTTTGGGCTGTTTTTGTGCAGTCTTTTGGGCTACTATTGAGAAGCTCCTCTTGTAAATATGACTTACACCTAGTATTTACAAATGGTTTGGTTTGAGTACAGTCTGTGGGCTGTCTTTTGTTTTTGTCCTAAGTGTTGATATGTCAGTTAAATGTGTGTTTAAATGTCTATGCAGTTTGTGGTCTGATATTGGTGGTACTTGTGTAAGTAAATAGCGATTGCGCTCTTTGTGTAAGAATGGCTAGCCTTAAGCGCGTTGTATTATGTGTTCTGAGTATATGACCCCCTTCTGTAAATGTCTGGAATGAGCTTATTTTTTAGTTGTTATCATTCTGTTATGCAAAATGTTATTTAATTAATAATAAATAAAATATTTAGAAATGAATTATATAACATATGCTAAATGGCTGCATGTTACTATTAAATTGATAGAGTAAGACACTATACTTGTGTGCAAATTGCCACAATGCTAAAGATAAAATTAGAATTCACATTCAATAGGAATAAAATAGGCCTCAAAAACGAAATTGTGAAGGGGGCGTGGCTTGCTGTCGGGCAAGATGGCCGCAACTTAGCAAAGCTCAGAGAAGGACACAGACTCCCCTGCAGATCCGTTCATTCAGCCGCACGTTAATCTTACCCCAAAGGCACCAGTAAACAGCTAAAAGTGAGTTCTGTACACTGGTCCGA
This sequence comes from Lissotriton vulgaris, assembly GCF_964263255.1. Lineage (NCBI taxonomy): Eukaryota > Metazoa > Chordata > Amphibia > Caudata > Salamandridae > Lissotriton > Lissotriton vulgaris. Next base: position 1,056,708,239 of record NC_141699.1, read on the forward strand.
CTCCGGTGTTTATCTGATGTTCAGAATGCCGAAAAGAGTGTGGGGGCAGACGCAGCCAGTGGCAATGGCTCACGCCGGGGACTAAACTGGGATACACATCCGTCATCAGAGGGCCATGATAGGCGCGTTCCGCCCGACGTGCAAGGCGGCCTGGAGATCCTGCGAGCCGCGGATGCATGGGAGCTGGTGGCGACCTGGGCTGATCGAGATCTGCTCCAGCCCGTGAGTTGGACCCAGGGTGAGACCCCCCTGCAGATAGTAGAATACCGTATGATGACTGGGATCGGCGGAGGACACGCACGAGTGCAGACGGCAGTGCGGCCGATCTGAAAATGTGGCCGGGCCTCACCTGGAATCATCCTGAGACTTTGCCCTGAGCGCCCGACGGCACAGTGGGTGCCTGGAGGGCCCCCGCCCGGCACTATCATGAGACCCCGCCCTGGGCTGCCAACACTGTGGAGGGTACCTGGAGGGCCACTGCTGAGACCGTGGCCTGGCGGCCCCAATACGGCCTGGATATCGAGTGGGTAGAGGCCCGCCTGAACATCAGTAACAAGAGGTGAGGGACACCCATTAAGACAGGGGCGGGGAGCACGAAGAAGTGGTGCGGCAGTCTGCTGGGTGTCGGGAGGGGAGAAACGGTGTACACTACACCTGCCTGAACTCCTGAGGCCCTGCTGGAACTGCGGGCCTGCAGCCTCTCCGCACCCCTACACAGTACTGAAAGTAGCCAGGGGTCTGGGCCCCGGCAGTCACTGGGGACCGCACTTAGGGCCCCCATTTGCAAAAATGTATGCACATCTGCGGGATGCCACCCCTCCCCCCCGGACCAGAGCTGCTCTGAACAACGTGGAATCTAACCCTGCTACCGCCCCGCGAATAGCAAGACCCATCAAGACGGATAACGGTGCGGAGGGATAACCGGCAGTCCGAGGGGGAACCGGCGGCCTCGCGGCAGGCGGCGGCGATCCCTGGTTGGTACTGCGCGATGCCTGATCAGAGATGGGGGGCAGGGGCCCATGCACAGCCTCCCAGGGTAAACTGGACACAATTGCATATGGTAAAGACTTTCCGCCGTTGCCTCAACGCAAGGACCCCGGGGCGAAACGATGCATAATGTGGTATTCATATTGTATATTTTTCTTTCTTTATCATCTCTTTTCCTTTAGAAGTCTGCCAGACTAAGGGGTGGAGGGAGGGTTAGGGGGTTACGGTGAACTTTCTCAGTGTAAATTTATGTATTCTATGATTTTATACAAAAATCAATAAAAATCATTTAAAAAAAAAAAGGATTGATCTCTGCAGATGTTACATTCCTGCGGGCAGACTTTCAAAAGATGACCGACAAGGGACACAGAAGTCGAACAAGTAACCAAATCATTGACGAAAGACACTACCACTCTGCTTAAAAAATTATTTACCTAGAGGCAGAAAACAAACGCATGGCGGCAAAACTGGACGACCAGGAAGGACGTGCCCGTCGCAACGTCAGAATTACCGGCATTCTGGAATGCGAAGAGGGCCCCGCCATGGACCTGTATGTGGAGGACCTTATAAAAACCAGATTGCAGCCCAGAGGGCTCTTCGCTTTCTTCTCTGTAGAACGTGTACACAGGGTGCCGGGAGGACGGCCCAAACCTGGGGCAACTCCTCGACCGGTTCTCGCCCGCATCTTCAACTTTTGGGACAGGGATGCAATACTAGAGACGGAATGGGTGGCTCCACCATTACGGATCCAAAATACAACGGTGTCCTTCTTCCCGGACTACACAGCAGCTGTCTCAGCACGCCACAGGAGCTTCCTGGAGGTTAAAAAAGAACTGAGAGCACGAGCACTGCCCTACTTGATGCTATTCCCAGCTAAGCTATGTTTTGTGGCAGACGGAAAAACGTGGTTTTCCGAGAGACCTGAGGAGGCACATTGCGGGCTCAAGGGGTGGAGGTGAGTGGAGGGGTCCAGAAGGTCGGATAGACACCAGAGACATCATAGGACAGGGGAAGACCATAGTGACCGGGATCAGGAGGTGGAGGGAGAACACCTGCAGCATGAGTAGAACGAAGAGTGAGATACCGTATGGCAGTTCTGAACTAAGTTGGACGCTATGCAGCGACGCACAACTGGACTCACTAATACTGAGAGACTGTAATAGAACTATACATAAAGATTACCTTTGGGAAGAGGGAAGGTTGTGATCTTCTTTGGACTTCCTATACCTTACACGCAAGTAACGTTCATGGGACTTGGGACTAAGCACTCTGCTGTGTTGGGGTGGCGGGCAGGGAGGCTGGGTGCCGGTGGGGGGACGGGATCGTTTCACTGTTTTGATCTGTTTTTTTTTCTAGCTTCACGTACAACATTCGGACCTGTTTTATTCATGATGGGTACACAAAACAAGCATTGCACCTATGACTCCACATTCTCTTCTACACACTCCACCGGATATGGCACTACGTAACCCACAGGCCCCTGCACCAGCACTGTACCCGTTGACTCAGGTAGCACCCCTTTCCATGCTCACGTTGAATGTCCACGGTCTTGGAGACAAAATTAAGAGAGGCCTGGTACTGCAGTGTATCAAACGGAGCTCTCCAGCAGTGGTATTGCTACAGAAAACAAACTTACTGGCACCACATGTAAAACAATGGACAGATGGGGATACCAGATGATAACGCACTCAGAATTCTCATCAGCATCTCAGGAGGTGGGCATTTGGTCAGAAAGCAGTCCCCACTGATAATACATAACACTACAACCGACGGTCATGGGTGATTTGCAGCCATAGTAGGTCAGTGGGGGGGACGATCTATCAATATAGTCTCTCTCAGTCTACATCCCGCCTGCACTACATGCTATAACGCTACCGGCTCTCAGTAAATTTTTGCTCCACCTCCCGATCAGGCAACTAAGGATTGGAGGGGACTTCAACGCCATCATAGATGGGACTATTGACCGATGCCCTGCGAAGACTGGTGACTTGCCTTAGGAGCTTTATGGAGGCGCTAGGGCTTACTGATGTGTGGCTACGACACAACCCAACTGCACGACAATTTACATTCCACTCTGGGGTACATAACAGCCTGACCAGAATAGATTGAGATGACACCAGAGGAGGCGATGAGCTATATAAAAGATATTGACATGCCCAAGCTCGCCCCGAAGGCAACACTTGAACTCGTGGCAGATCTCTCAGTGGAAGAATTACAAGTGGCAATTGGGTCACTGCAATCCGGTAAAGCGGTGGGACCAAATTGGATACCCATTGAATTCTATAAAAAGTCCACAGGGATGCCCCGCATCTACTAGGCATGTTTACTGACAGCCTTGAGATGGGAGAACTCCCCTAGACCAACGAATGGAAACAATAGTGTCAATACCAAAGCCAGGAAAACCAGCAGAGGAATGCACCTCTTACCGCCCTATATCGCTGATTAACCCAGAGGCTAAAATCCTTGCAAAACTGTTGCTGATCAGGTTGACACCACACCTTACGACCCTAATACATCCAGACCAGTCTGGTTTCATGCCAGGCAGGAATGCGGGCCTCAACCTGAGGCGCCTACATGGTGTGATGGCCCGAGCAGCATATATTCAGGAACCAGCTGTCATATTGTCCCTTGATGCGCAAATGGAATTTGACATGGTAGAAATGGCCCTTCCTGTTCGCTGTGCTCCAGCACCTGGGCTATGGGCATACATTTTTTGCCTGGGTCTGTTCATTTACACTAAACCGATGGCCCACGTTACCGCTAATGGGCATATTTCCGATGACTTTCCCCTGGTGCGTGGGACGTGCCAGGGTTGTCCTCTGTCACCGCTACTGTTTGCCCTGGTGCTGGAACCACTAGCGGCATGGATTCGGTGGGAGACAATGATACGGGGTCTCTGATGGACTGAAGGGTGGGAAGACCGTATCTCCCTCAATGCGGACGATGTTCTATTATAAATGACCTCCCCTAGGCGCTCTATATTGACTCTCTTAAACATCTGCAAACTCTTTGGCCGGGCATCTGGATACACCATAAACTGGTCTTAATCTGTCCTGTATGTCCTACACGGCCCCCCACCTAAACTCCCCTCGACTTGCCCGCTCCGGCTCTCGGACGGTGCATTTCAATATTTGGGTATATATATATTACAGCACACGCTGAAGATTTCTTTAAAAGGAATATCCAACCCTCCTTAGTTCGCCTCAAATGAGATACGACGTACTGGGGGACCCTGCCATTAATATTGCTGGAATAAGCAGCACTTTCTAAAATGATTGCGCTCCCTCGATTTCTATATGTGCTGGAAAACAAGCCGTTCCCAGTTCCACCGAGCTATTTTACGTCGATAGCAGCCCAGGTCTCCAACCAACTATGGGGTCATAAACCGGCACGTATAGCGCAGTTCAAACTGGTCCGGGATGGTACGACAGTGATATAGCACTCCCGAACATACAGTTATATTATTGTGCGGCACAGTTAAAAGTGATTAACCAATGGATACATGCGCCCCAGTCAGAACCCGCATTCAAAGCAGATGGATCAGCATTGGGTACGAACGGTATGCTGTCCGCTCGGTATAATCGGACACTATCAACGACACTAATTGGGCCCGTAAAGCACACCGTTACCATATGGCACAAAGCTAGTAAGGGCTTCGACCAGTGGTACGCGATAGGTATACCCACGGTAGGGGATATCTGGAATAAGGGAGAAGTTGTCACATTTGACCGTCTTCAGCAACAATATGCACTCACACCCTCAGAATTTTTTAGATAAGCACAGATCAAGCACGCACTAACATCGGTGTTACCACCCGGTACTGATGTCCCGGAGGCATCTCCTCTGGAGGACAGAATATTGACGGAATGCATGCATAAGAAGGCGACTTAATTTACCTACCGGAAACTGGTTAACAACCTGCCGGATCCTACAAGATCCCTTAGGGGAAAATGGTCTCTTGACGTGAGCGACCTTGACAGCACTGAATGGCAGGAGGCGTTGGTCTCCCCACGGGAGGTGGGTATACCCTCGCGACTGGTGCAACTAAAAATCCTACACCAATCATACTACACCAGACACACCCTGCACAAGATGGGCAAAGCCTCACACCCTTACTGCTTGCGCCTTTGTGGGGATGAAGGTACCTTTTTCCACACCATATGGCAATGTCCCAAAATTATGGAATACTGGGCAAAGGTAATGAGAACGATATTACAGACGGAGGAATTATCACTGACACCAGAGCCCAGAAAATGTCTATTGAATGTATGGGAGCCCAATGACTTGACCCACCAGGCACAGGACTGTGCCACATTAGGAATTATGGTCGCAAAGTGCAACATTGCAAAAAAATGGGGGTCGGTAGAGGTGCCTACACTCGCCTCATGGTGCAGAGACATGGACGCTGCCATGATAGCCGGAAGAACAGTATTCGTTAATTGTGGGTGTTCCCGGAAGTGGAGTAAAATTTGGGGGAGTGTATCAACAACACGAGGACTTATAAACAAAGAAGGGGTGTGATGCATGCTTCTGAACCACATGTACCAAAAATGTATGATTTTGTGATGGCAATTCACTTTTTGCCTGCAAATTGTCCTGGAAATATGTACTGTGATTCTATTGCATTTAATTAAAAAAAATTTACAAAGAAAAAAATAACTTTTTTTTGTGTTTTGCAATAAATAAACTAACATACAAAATGTTGCAGCATTTTCCTTAGATACATTGTATTAGATATTAAAAGGGATTCACGCCTGCTGCTCAACCAACAGCTGCAAAAATAGCATGTGGCTATTTTTGTTCGCCGGCCACAGAAAAGAATGCTAAAGTCAACTAAATCATAAGTCAGTGCAACCTCTGTATTAAACCCTTCATTTCACATTGCTGTTATAAAAGTTGGAAACTCAGTTTCATTATTTTGGATAACAGTAACACTGAAAATAAGGATTTCCTTTCTTAATGCCTTTTTACAGAAGCACATCCGTGATTCTGATATTAAATAATGACTGTCCTTTAAAAAAGTGGAAAAGATTTTTCATGTTTCAAGTTAGGCTTCTGTGCTTAGGGTTATGAATAAATGCGTTTAAATATGATAGGCAAGAAATGAAGCTTGCTTTTCATATATGGAATTATCAAAATGATTGGTTTAAAAAAAAACAAAAGAATTGATTATATGAAAAAAAGAATAAATTATTAAATATAAGTTTTTTTAATCTTTATAAAACCTAATCATCATACTGTGAACTCCTAGCATTAAAATTGAATTTAAGCAGTGCTGTACCGCAATAGGGGGTAACTTACATTTGAAATGTCACTTTACCCAGGAGTACAAAACTCATTCTTTTAAGGGTATACATTATATATTTCTGATGCCCCATCTCTGGGGTATGTAGAGAACACTCTGGGGATTCCTATTATGCAAAAACATTGTAGGATATTCATTTCTAAGTGCTCCAAACAACAAATTCGAAATTGGGCAAAATTCACTATTTAAATGCAGTTTTGCCATTCAGAGCAGCTTTCAAACTGCTATCAGGCTTTAATAAATGCACATATTTAAGTATAACACTAATAGCTGACCTCTATACTGCTAGAAACGTATACAGCACACTGCTTGCAATTCAAAATATGTATGAAAACCCAGCAGAAGTTATTCCTTTACCTCTAAATTGCTGGCACACCGGAGGGGAATAGGTCTGCTTTTCAGCTATCAGTCTCCAGTGTCACTTTAAATTGGGAGAAGCCGCATGGAAAGTCTTGCCCACAAAATAGGACAGCTGGTAAAGGGTTAAAGGTCGAGTTCTACATTTAGAAACCTAGCAGGGCCCAGAGCAAGGTTTGCCTTTGACATTTTGTCCTCTGCCACTTTTTGAAAGACAAGATGGCAGCGCAGGGAGAGGAAGAGAAGTTTGCTTCCTTTTTTTGTGGCAAAAGCAAGTTCTCATGCACTCATATGAACAAGAGGCAATATAATTGTATATGATTGTATATGTGAGCTCTGATTAACGGATATCTTTGCCATATATACAGCACTAATGCTTTTAGTTTGAAGATTACTGTGCTGAGATAAGACTGCAATGGGATTTAGTTTGAATTCATGTGCCCTCGTGTTACAACTAGTATACTTGCTAAAGTAATTGGTGGTTGGGTATTCATGTTTTTAGCTCGCTCAATGTGCTATTTACCTCCTATGAGTTTGTTTATGCCCAGTTGCTACAAATAGGGGTTGATAGTGTTCACAGAAGTGAAATCTGTTTCAGGTTTCCTACTGTCAAAATGGGGGTAGGAGGCTAGCTCCTCTACAAATTAAGGGTAGGCAAATTTATTTTTTCTCACTTTCTTTTGAGCCTGTCTAAACTGTCTGTGAAATAGCCATGAGACATTTAATTGGCTATTCAGTAATACTGTTTTAAACATTGTTAGCATTAATAAAATTAATAAAATAAATATGCTTTGTTACTGCCCATCCTGTCTGATGAAAATATGAAAGGATGAGTAGTCTAGATTGCTGTTCCCTTATTTGACCTTTAAGGGGAACTAGATGTGCGTAGTTTTTGTTCTAAAATTCTCAGGTGATAACACCATGATTATATGTTATTCTAATGCTACATAGTTTTGCAAGGGCATTGCTAGTTTTTATTAGCTAGTCTGTGTAAATAAACTGACAGTCTGTATTAGAGCTGATGTTGCATAGTTTGGATTGTGAAAAGTAGAATGCAGGAACGATGCCCATGCTATCCTTAGCCAACATTTTTTAAGGAAATATTGTTTTATAGGAGTTTGTTTGTCACAACATGTTCTGCTGGGGAAAATGCATGCACTATGTTGATGTTTTTTAAGTTCTTTTTGTACTAAGAATCCCTGTTAAATAAGTAGTTTTACATTTTCCTGTTGCACCTATAACATGAGAGCATGGTCCTAAGCATACAATGTAGGTGCTTTTATTAAGAGAAATCATTTTAGAAGTGTCTGCAGTCCTGTACAAGTAATATAAAATCCATAAGTAAAAGTGTAGAACATTTCCTTTTTTCTTGAGGGTCTTCAGATTAGGAATTCACAGATGTAAGGATTTGGAGTATGTCTGTATTGTTTTTCACTTTTCCTCAGAATTTAGTAAATGAACACAGACTTCCTTTGCTACTTGGGATTGGGTGACATATTACTCTTGTCAGTTCACCAAAGAGTTCCTTTTATACTAGCCAATAGGTCCAGGCTGTTGTTTTTTTACTCTCACATAGATAAATTAAGTGGTTCTTGGGTGCCTTGCTATGGGGTGTCCCAAAACTATCCTCTTTGTTGATAGATTATTTCTGTGCCTTGTCTAAAGACCATTTGTTCTGTCCACCAATAGATATTTGCTGCCTTACAACCATTGCCAGAGGGTTCCGGACATCAGATTCAGCTTGGGGAGTCAGCACCAGTCCAGCGTGAAGCCAAAGTGAAGGAAACCAGCACAGGCTTTGCTGGCAACTAGGCCCTCAGTCAAGGCAGAAGCTCTGATATGTTAACTGTGTACCCCTGCCACTGTTTTGGGCAAAAGACGGGGTCACAAATCAGAAAGGACAAATCGTGGATCAAGTTTTTGATGCCCACCTGAGAGAGTCACAGACCGACCAGAATGGCATGGAGGCTTTGCTTGAGGTGACCCCTTTTGAAACAAGGGTTGCTTCAGAGATCCTAGCATCAGGCCTCTGAATCCTGGTCCCAAAGTGAATGCAAGTTTGCACCTTTGTTTGTTGGTCAAGAGATACCTGTGCACACTGGATGCAATGTGTGGCCCCAACAAAGAGCAGTGGGCCAATAGAGCAATATAGGAGTTAGGGAAGGACTTGAGTTTAAGGTACAGGTGCTGTGCCTCTGGTGCCTGTTAAATTGAAGTAAAGAAAATTGGTGCACTGCCTGAGACACTTGACAGGATCGCTGAGGGCATTTGCCCTGGTGGGTGATTGCACTATTCTGAAAGAAGAAACTTTTTCCTTGAAACTGGGCTGTGATTCTTGAGTTGCGAGTTGTGCAGCTCCACTGTGGAAACAACAAGAGCCTGCCTGTGAGGCTCAAATGGACACAGGGAGAAGACTCCCCTCTGGCTGGTTGTACAGCGGCTTCAATTTACCAAGGACTTCTTTTTGTTAGCAATGTGACTTTGCCCTCCTCCTAAAAGTAATAGTCATTACTCTCTCCTGCTATCTGTATGTTAATTATGAACCAATCCTCTGTTTCCCTCGCACTCCTGCTTATACCTTATATATACCCGCTTACTGAAATGTTTAGAATGAAAAATGCCCATCTAGCAATGAATTAGGATAATGATGAAATTATGAAGATAAATGTCCAAATATTTTCAATGTTCCTACTGGATCATAGGAATGTCTTTAGCTCATGCTAAAAGACCATCTGTTAAAGATTGCTGGGATCTGTTAGCATGAGTTGAAAGCCATTTTGTACTTGGCAGCCATTTTACTTACTAATTATAGAAGTAACAATGGGTCAGGAAATGGAAACTATCTGAAAAACTGTGTTAACTGAAGGGTACAGTCACAAAGTCCATAATGAATGATACGTGGTGACAATCAATGATTCCCATCAGATACTCGTCCTGTACCGCCCTACATCATTTGGGATCCTTCAGCCGAAGGAAGTGATGTACATCCACTCTGGATTAGGTAGACTGTAGCCTAATTAAGTGGAGAAGAACTCAGATGTAGTGGCTCAATTGAATGGCATCAGGGTGTAAAGCTGAATAGCAGTGCAAAAAAAATGTGGTGAAGTGACAGTGCTAAGTGTAAAAAGAATTGCTTAAGATTGGGTTGTGGAAGTGGAAAAAATATTTTAATAGTATCCTATCCACACCCAAAGATAAAAACAGTGCAAAGTAGTGTTGAACAAATAACTACTCAGATGGATTAGGTCGACATGTTTCTGTGGTGGACATGGAGTCTAAAGATCTCCTCCTGCTTCATCAGGACCTTAATAATAATGCTACTGCATATTGTGAACAAATAAAATAAGTGAAATTGTATCACCTGGAATTCGCCTGTTCAGAGGATCCATATGGTCACATAATGATAGTGGACGAACAGACAAACAAAACAAAAAAAGGGGAAACAGTTATTGGCGATAGTTTACACAACACATACTTTATGTGGTTAATTTGTATTAGCCAATTCTAATATTGGTCAATGGGTCCTATCTAATGGACCTTTTTGTAAATGTCATCTTATCTGAGACAGAAATAACGGATATAGTGATATCCACTCACCCAATTTGCGGGGAATACACGCCCCACCCTACCTGGCTACAGCGCAGGTAGAAACGGAGCACCGCTCTAAAGGAAGAAAGGAAGAAGGAAAAATAAAGGAGGGACTAGACTGTGTCAATTGCATAAGTTAAAATACCAGGTTGAACCCTGAGGTTGTTTTATGTATATACACGTTTTTACTGATGTGCGAGTAATCACATACAATCTGAAGTGAAATATTCGCATTCTCTAGCGTTTAAAAGAGTCAGCTGTGTGGGCTTGAATTCTGCTCTGTGTGCGCTCAACATCGGGAACGCTTGCTCGAGTAATCCGTTAATTGTTATGAAAACGGTAAGTCAAAGAAGGCACGGGATGCGTTAATATAAATACGTAGACCCGACTATCCTCGTTTCAGATGCAGGCTGCAAGGGGAAGGGCAACGCGTTTTCGTGCACCTATTTGTACAAAAGTGAAAATGGAAAACAAATACCAAAAACGCTGGCTCGGGCTGTCCGTTAATTGTGCGCTTAAGGAAGTACATAGACCTGACTATCCTCGTTGCAGATACAAGCTGCAAGGAGAAGGGCAACGCGCTATCGTGCGCCTATTCTTACAGAAGTGCCACAGAAGACCAAATCAGGAAACCCAAACATATGTGGCTCCCGGCGCGCTTACCTGTCCGTCGGTACTCCGGACATCCGTCTAGGCTGTCATGGAGGGAGGTACCTAGACGGACAGGAAGCGGCCAAATAAGCACAATGATGGCGTGCAGAGGAGTCACGCGATGACGTTGAGTAGTGTCACGTGTGCATGCGTGAAAACGTCTGAGGTTTGATGGGATGTGTAGTTCGAGCGTGCAGTCTCGGCGTGCTTTCAGTAAACAAATTGGTTGTGCTTAGAAAAAAGAGCCATCATAGCAAGGATCGTTATCTCATATACACGTTTGTGTGACTTTGTATATAAATTAGAGGGAGATGATGCCTCTAATTGTGTGAGCGCTGGATGGTGTTACACAAGGAACTAGACGATGTGTATAATTCATTTTTTTAGTCTTATCGTTGCATGGATGTTTCAAACGGATTCTCCCAGATTACAAATTGTGATAGCGAAATGGGCACCCAATTGTACAGAGACAGTTGTATATTCTTATGTCTGTACTAAAACTAGGATCTCTGAGTGGCCACTAGTCGGACAATATCTATTGGTGAATATGATCAGCTCATAAAACAGATTAGTGTATCCACTCGCCTGTTGCGATTCATGGTGTTAATAACACTTGGCTGAAAAGCCCAGTCGCCAAACGAAAAAGCATGAGATGTGAAGCAGTTATAATGCTAGCCGTAAATGTTTGTCGGATTTACAATGACATCCACGGGATGTCCTCGTTCAATCCCGTCTTATCAGTCTGCAACTTGTACACCCATCTTTGTTCTCGTTTGAAAAGGAATGTACTTATATCTGAAATGTGAGCGGGAATTACTGGTTGTTCCAGAACAGTCCAACGTAGGTCAGTGGGTAGATGTTGTGCTGTTAGAAAGTGATTGGTGAGTCTAGTTGCTTGTTTACTACACCGTATTGAACTCTTGTGTTCTGATATTCTTAACTTCACTTTACGAGTGGTCATGCCCACATACCTCTTCTTGCATGGACAATCGATTAAATATATGAGATTAGCACTATTGCAGTTTGTGAACCTGCGTTGTTCCCAGGCTCGTGCCGTGCCAATATCGATTGTTGTAGATCTTGTAGTTTGGGGGCAGGCTGCACATTGACCGCATGGGTGATGTCCTGTGACTGCAGGCATGTTCCACAGGGTACCAACAGCTCTAGGAATTTCACTCCTTGGTCTAGTGTGGACTAATATGTCCTTCAAATTTCGTCCCCTTTTGAAGGCAAAGAGCGGGGGAGGCAGTGTGTCCTTGCCGGTATTGAGAATGCCCCAATGTCGCTTGACAATTTTTGTGATTTGGTTGGAAAGCATGCCAAACGTACTGACGCATGACATTGGGGCATTCTCAATACCGGCAAGGATACACTAAATATTCCCTTCTGACCCTCCCTGTTATTATTAGCCATTTTACTTAGCCATGTGCTCGCCATGTGCTGTTTCCCTCTTCCAGAGCCTTGCACATGCTCAGAGGGGACTAGCTAGTAGAATGCACCTGCTCTTATGTTATAACTGTCAGGCTATTCTTGCTGATGTAAGGAGAAATAACTCTCCTCCCACTTTGTTGAGCAAGCAAATCTTGTATGCCCATATTAGTCATTTTGTATGCTGGTAAGAGCCAGAACCTCCCCTTCGTTTTATGCTGACTAATGTAACCTAAGCATATTGGGGCTCCTGTTTTCTGTACTCCTTAGACTGCCTCGTACAGTTGCCTAAGGGTACTGTGTGACGTAGTCTCCCTCATCTGAGGTTATTAAAGATGTTATTTTTTATTACAGCTTCTGTGCCAATATCTTCTTTGTGGGTTTAAAAGGACCAGGTGTATCAGTGAGAGCCCTGAGAAGGTTTCTATTTCATCAGATCGACTCCAAGGGCCAGTTAGTTGGAATACTGATCAGAAGCCTCAGGGACAGAAAAGTCTTCAACCATCTTGAACCCAGCACCTGGACTCAGTCAGTCCGAGTGTTGTCCCCCCAGTGGTGTTACCCCTGTCCAGCGCAACACATCCTCCCGCTGCTCCACTTCGGAATCACCGCTGCACAATGCATCCCTGACTCAGGACTTCGCATCATAGTTGGTAAAATCCTTGGAACCACTACTGCATGATGCACCCTAAATGATGATCTTCGCATTGCAAGTCCCTCATCGACTGCTTCCTCAATAACATTGGACTCGGCATTGCAAACTACGCAACTTCTTTGGAACGGCCGGTGCGCAACGTATCTTTGAAGCAGGACTTCGCATCGCAAGCCCCTCTTCAACTGCATCCTTAATGATGACACAGGACCTCGTATCGCAGCCTCTTACATGGAAGGGTTTGGGGCACATACTCCTACTACTAGACATAAATCTCCACCTAGAGTTATTGACTATCTCTGTTGAGGGTTATGCCTTGGCCGTGGCACAATTCTATGTGTGCAGAGATCTCTGCTCATAGATTTACATTTGTGCATCAGGCGATACTTATGGAAACTATCACCTGAGCTGGATGATACTGAAGTTATGCATCAAATTCAACAATGTAACTTTTTTTTTTTTAGTCTTCATAAGTGCAATATTAAAAGTAAGGAGTTGTCGGGGCTCCAATCTCTCTTTGGTTCTTATACTTCACTGTCCTGAAATAGGTTCTATGTAACTGGACAGTTCCCCTGGAGCGTCATTAGGAGAGAGAAGGGTCCCCTTATTTCCATTACTTTGTAGAAGGATTGAATACGGGGGGTGGAGCTAGCCATTATGGCTACTCATGCAGGCCTTCTCCTGCCTTTCCATTGCTTACACATAATCATTGGACTTTTATGAACGTTCGTCATGCCAATCACTAGGACAATATCATTTCTAGATTACCTCCAGGGGTTAGTTTGCACCTTGCTGGTAGTTTTCCCAAATATCCCAGAACTTAAATTTTTTCTAGGGGCCTTTCTTTTATCAAGCCTATATATTCTTAATATAGAAGTTAACCATTCACTATGAGTTGGAGGAGCGGAGCTTACCCATTTTATACATATTTCTCTCCTTGCTAGCAGTATTAGTAAAAAAGGAGATTTTCCTGACCAGTAGAAAGCTTATCTAATGCATTTGAACTCCTTACCCCAAAGATAATTAAGTCAATACTTACATTTAGATGTCTTCCTAACACCCCATCCAGAGTCTTACCCACATCATTCCAGAAGCCGTCGAGAAGGGGGCACTGCCGAAACATGTGTAGGTCGTTGGCTCTTTCCAGCCCGCATTTGGGGCAGGCTTTCACCTTCGACCCAGCGAATTTCGATAACTTTTTAGGAGTCCAGTAGGCTCTATGAGAGGTGAAAAGATGGTTTCTCTTTAAGGCAGCTGAGGTCACAATTGTCCAGCATTTGCTCATAGATACTTGCCATTGGTTGTTTAACTCCAGCGTCGGCAGATCTTTCCCCCATACTCTCTCCATTATCCTGAAATCTTCCTCTCCTGCCAGAATAAAAGCCCAATACCATAACGCGATTTCTTTATGAATAGTGTCTGTTTTCTGCATTTCACTTTCCAGGGAAGGGTTTCCAGCTCTAATTTCTTTTAGCGATTTCGACCAACCAGAGAGCTGATAAAACTTGAATTTAGAGAGTGAGCCCATAGTCTTGGAGGATAAGATATTCCACTCCAGGAGATTGTTTTCGGACATCAGATGACCCCACTTGGTTAATCCTGCTGCTTTTATCGGGAGAGCTAATTTATCTTTGAGACACTCTCGGGTGCCAGGAGAGTCCCAAATGGGGGCTAGGTCGCTGTAATAAGGAATGTTTAGGGTACATCTTATGCCAAACCACAGTTTGGCCGCAGATTTCAACATCTTAAGTTTAATTTTTTTTAAGTATTTAGGGTGTCCGAATTTGTATAAGAAGTGGCTAGTTTTACTAGTCATAATTTGGAAGTGCAACGGGTAGCATTCAAAAGTGTTTAGAAGCTTTCTATTTGACTTAAATTGCAAAGCTCTACAGTATTCATAGAGATCAGGACTTGCAATTCCCCCCTGGATTTTTTTTTCTTCTTAACTTGTTCCAGGCAATTCTTTGATTTTTTGAAGACCATATGAAACTTGAGATCCCACGCTGGATTTTTTTTAATGCTTCTTTATTAAATTCAAGAGGGATGGCCCCAAAGGCGAAGGTAAATTTTGGCAGGATTGACATTTTAATTATGTTCGATACGCCTTGAAACAACAAAGGGAGACCCCCCCAAACTTTCAATAACCTTTTAACATCCTTGTCTATTCTTTGGAGGTTTATATGCGTGACTTTATCTAGATCTTTAACTAGATCTATACGAAGGTATCTGATTTTATCTTTGTCATAGGGGCTAGAGGAGTTGTCGTTCCAACTCATAGTTTCTGTCTTATCTTGATTGACTTGATAGCCAGAAATACTCCCAAACCTGATCAATGCCTCTTCAGCTATAGTTAGTGTCCCCCTAAGGTTGTCTGTGAAAATCATCAGATCGTCTGCGTAGAGCGCGATCTTTTTAGGCCAATCTTGAAAAGAGAATGGAGAGAATAGGGGTCTGATCTGAGATGTTCCGCCATTGGTTCTATATAAAAGTTAAAAAGGAGAGGCGAGAGGGGGCATCCCTGCCTAGTTCCTCTCTTTATCCGTATATTTGATGTCAGACTGCCATTTATTAGGATTTGGGCTCTAGGAGAAGTATATATTTTTGAGACCATGTTTAGTATATTTCCCCCTAAGTTAAACCTTTCCCAAACTCTACTTAGGTATACCCAGTTAACTCTATCGAACGCTTTTGCTGCATCAATAGTAATTATTGATAGGGGGGTTTTCTCATTGGAAGCGATATCTATGGCGGCAAACAGCTCCTGCGTTAGGTCTTGTAATTGTCTTCCCGGTATGAAACCCTTCTGATTGTTATTTATTAAGAGCCCTGCTATTTTTCCCAATCTCTTTGCCATAATCTGAGTGAAAATGTTATAGTTGCAGTTAAGGATCGAGATAGGTCGATATGATTCACATTTTCTTGGATTTTTGCCCTGTTTTAGGAGGATGGTGATTATGGCTTCGTTCCATGAGTCGGGAAGGTTAGATTTGTCTAAGAATATTTTATTCAGCAGTGATGTTAAAGGTGAGATCAAAACCTCCCTTAATTTTGAGTAGAATTCGTTAGGAAGGGCATCTGGACCAGCTGCTTTGCCATTCTTAAGGTTTTGTAATACTTCCTCTACTTCCTGAGTCGAGACTTCCGCATTTAGTTTTTTTCTCAACTCAAGAGGTAAAATGGGGAGGTTTAAGGGATCCAGGAAGTGATCTATTTCTTCCAAATTTGGATGACAATCTTCATTGTATAGATCTGAGAAAAAAGTGAAGAATTCTTGTTTTATTACTGTTTCGTCAGCTCCATTTTCTACATGATTTCTAGGGTCGACACAGACAACTTTGTTCCTGGTTTGTTCTGTCTTAGTTTTCCAGGCAAGAAGTTTGCCGCATACTTCCCCATATTCGTAATGGGCTAGTTTGCTAGCTTCCCATTTTTCTCTCACTTTATTTTCTAAAATGTCAGCTAGATTTTCTTTTTGACTCATTCTGATCGCCTCTAACTGTTCTTTAAGAGCGGAGGAGGTAGCTGCCTCTATTTGTAGATCCAGGTTTTTGATCTTATCCTCCAAGATTAATATTGATTGTTTTAAGCCTTTTGATTTATGCGCCGCTAAATTAAGGATGTGTCCCCTTATTACTGCTTTATCAGCATCCCAAGTAGTCTGTGCCGAAGTGCCTTCCTTATTTTCCTCAAAGAAAAAATGAGTCCGTAATTTTAGCTGGTCGATGATCTGGGGGTCTAGAAGGATTGTGCGGTCCAGAGTCCATCTAGTGCCGTCTTTATTCGGCTCTAGTTTCACGGTAATCTGGACTGCTGAGTGATCTGAGAGATGGGCGGGGATGTGTTCTACTTTGACTGTTTTTTCAATCAGACTGTGGTCTACGAGAAAAAAGTCAATTCTTGATTGGACTCCGAGTTTTTTATTTTTAAAGGTAAAGTTGTTCTGATTGTCCCCTTTTAGTTTCCAGATATCCACTAACCTCAGATCTCTTTTATATACCCCCAACCAGTCTCTCATTTTTAGCAAAGTTGTTTGTCTTCTTATGGGGAGTCGGTCTGTTTTTGGGTCGAGGATTATATTGAAGTCTCCACCTAAGACTATTGGGGAGGGAACCGAGACTAGGTGAGAGTACAGAGTTTGTAGCGGGACCGGATCATCCGAGTTTGGACCATAATACCCCACCACAGTTAGGGCGTTGTTTCGAATCCTTACTTTGGCGAAGGCCCATCTCCCCTTTTGGGTCCGCTTCATATGCTTCCACTTTAGCATTCAGAGATTTTTTAAAGAGAATGGCAATGCCTTTGATAACGCACTCCTGATTAGTACAGATATATGAGTCAACCCAGTGTAGCTTTTTCACGATGTCTTCCCACTCTTTTTTTAATAAGTGTGTTTCCTGGAGTATTATTATCTCGCTATCTACTGTTTTTAAATACTCTAGTATTCTCCTTCTTCTACTCTTAATTCTTAAACCATTAACGTTCCAAGAGATAATTTTAACTTGGGTATTATCTTTATTTATTTTATGTGTGTTTTTTGTTTTTGGGGCACTCCGAGTTCTCCTTCTGTTCATTCTGTTTAATGCTGAGGACCATTTTTCTTTTTTTTCCCTAATTTGCTCCCGAATCCCGTGCATAATTTTTTGTTTTTTTGTTTCATTAATTCAGTAGTGTACATATAAAAAAGAGGTAGATTAAAAGAGTCCCCCCCCCCCCATGGGGAAACCTCCCTTTCTTCTTCCTTGGGCTTGCTAAAAGCCCTCTTTGAGCTCCGTGCTTGAAAACGTTTTAAGAAGAAACATAAGGCACCATCTAATTCCTCATCTGTTCACGTAGTTGTTCTAGGAATGTTTCGGCTTCCTTGGTGTCTTTTATGTTATGCATTTTGTTTCTCCACATTATCCGTAGAGATGCCGGAAATTTCATCTGGACTGAGGCGCCCAGTGCTTTCAACTCCGGCATCAACTGCCCCAATTCCCACTGCCTGTCTTGGGTAGCCTTGGAGATATCTGATCTGATCCTGAAGGACTAATCGTCTTTATTATAGGAGCCACTTATTATTGCTTCACTTAGTAGTCTTTCTTTGATGGAATATGTTCGAAAGTTAACCAGAATTTTTCTCGGGTTCTTCCTTTCCTTACTTTTACCAAAGGGGTCTCTGTGAACCCGCTGTATGTCCTCCTCTAGTCCTAGATCTTTACACCATGGGAAATACTCCTCTAGGAGTGAAATAATATACTTTTTAATGTCCGTACCTTCTCTGCCTTCCGGAACGTTTAAAACTCTCAGATTATTGCGTCTGGAATGATTTTCCAACGTCTCCAGCGTATCTGCAAAGTTTTTATCTGCTTCTCTTAACGTTCTTATTTCCTTTTGGTTGGATTCCACTCTCCTGCTTATTAAGACTACCTCAGCCTCAACTGCAGTGACTCTATCTCCAAGGGCGTTTAGTTTCGTGTCTAAGAGATCACAGGCTTCCTGGATCTTACCTTGGTTTCCCTCCGAGATCTCGAATCTGGACCTCATTTCATCCATCATTTTCTCTAGAAAGACTTCAGTGGGGGATTTCGTCAGGTTTTGAGAATGGTCTGAGGTTAAATTTGGGGTCTCAGTTTGGGCCTCGGTTTGAGTAGTGAGAAGGCCTTGGGTGTCTGGGGATTCATCTTCTGTTAGAGGCAGAGGCAGAGTAGACATCATCAAGCCGGCTAAGGTTTGGGGAGAACTGTGGTTGGTAATGGGGAGGGGCTACTACTTTGAGATCAGGACCAAAAGACGCTTGAGTGAGGTTAAGATCACATTCCTTCTTTTTTTTCTTTTTCCTGTTTTTCTCTTGGATTTTGAAGAAGGATCTTAATGAGGGGGTTACTTTGATCTTTGAGGCGTCTAGCCCCTCTTGTAAATCAGCGGGAACCCCTGGTTTTTTGAGTGTCTTCCCGCCCTTAGCCTGTACTTTACTGACTTTCCTAGCTTTTTTTTAGTGCTTCGGGGAGGAGGAGGAGCGGGGGGTTTTATACTGGTGACAGGGTTAGATTTTAAAAATTGCCTGTTCCTTAGGCAGTATGTTGATCTTCCTATGCAATCAGATGTCTGCCCCGACCCCGACACCTCCGAGATTTCAGGTGATTTCTCTGCCACGCCTTGACCCCCCCCCCTTTGATTGGGGAGCAGGGGGGCACTCCGGTACCGGTTCCGGAAGAACTAATCGACGTGTTGATAATTTAAAAAGTCTCCCTTTCACCTTCGTTTGCTTTTGTTTGTGCCCTACCAACCCCTTTTGCGCCGCCCCGCCTTTGGAATCACCCCCTCGCTTACCCGGATCATGTGTTGTAAAAAAGGACTCTCCGCGTCTTTATTTTCCGTGTCCACTATCAAGATGGATTCCACAGGGAGCTCTGAGTCGTGTCCCTCTGAACCCAAACCGAGCCTCACCACGGCACACCCAAGCCCGGGACCATTGTGGAGACCTGCGGCGTCAGCGCTGAATGTGTTGCCGTCTCCTCCCTTGCCCCGGAAGAAGACGGTGATTCTCCGTGCGGCCCTCCGGCAGTTCCTGGTAGCCTCACAGGCCACCTCCCATCGGTTGAGGAGAGATTGGAGTATGGAGCTCGGCTGCAGCAACGGCGCCTGACTCACATACCCGCTCAGCAAGCCAGCAGGTGAGACTGTATGTTGGAGACGGGTCTTTGTTTGTATATCCCCGCTGACTTTACTCATGTCCGAGAAGGCTCGCGCTACTACGAGAGGAGAGTCTAGACGTGCTTAGACGTGGTTAGGTAGAGTCAGACGAGGTGAAAAAGAACTGCAGAGTTCTAAAGGAGCTGCCATTACAGCATCACAGCTTAATATCCAGAAAACAAAACAAGGATTGAATTTTACTAAATTGAAGAGTTGAACCGCAAGTCAAGCCGACAAGTAGGTAGATGAGCGAGTTTCCAAAGCGCCGATAAGTTTTATGTAAGGATGAGGCTGCTTACATTATCCTGATTCCGTAGGTTGAGTGCGCCATTATCAGCAAGAGGTCAGCACGGAGCTACCGACCGGGCTCAATGACCGGCCGCCATCTTTCCCCCCAAAGTAACTTTAGCTATATGCTTGGTTAATATCTTCAAGATCCAAGGCAGTAGAGGAGGTCCAGATCTAGCATGAGTCACTGCTAGGTGGCGTACATACGAAGCAACAGAGAGGTGGGAAGAGGATTGCAAATTACTTCACTTTTATGCCAAAATGGTGCAGTAAACCTACTATAACACTATCAAAAAACAGAGTTCTACTATAATTCTGGCCCTTTCCCTTATTTGTCTAATAATAAAGAGTAAAACAAAAATTAAGAGACATAGGGCCTAATTATGACTTTGGCAGTGTAGTAGCGGCCTGCCACATCAGAGCCCCACTCCCACACTGCCAAAGTTAACCACCAAACACCTGCCAGATAAGGCAATTTCTCCTGGTCTGGCGGGAGGTCCTTTGGCGGTCCTGCGGCGCTGCATTTCTAAGGCTCCTAAGTGAGCGTTAGAAAGGCAGCACCAAGGGACTGTCAACGCCCATTCCAGCATGGTATGGACTATGATGTCCATGCTGTACAGGAACAGTGGGTGCATGCACACATGGGGGCACACCATGTGCCTCACTGCATGCATCCCTAAAACTCATAATATCCTTGGTGGTGCAACAGCAGCACCTCTGGCATATTATCCTCTCTGACCACTGCGTCACCGTTACAGGGTCAAGGGTCCTGCAGTAGCAGCGGGCCTGTTGCAGTCATACCGCTGTAATAGTAATGCAGCAGATGGAATGCCACCATCGATTCGGCGGTCCAATAGACCTCCGAAATCATCAATGGGCCCATTGAGACTTCTTCTGCTTGAACCAAACTCCTGTTGGTATCTTGCAACACATTTGTAATGACAGATGCACACTCTGGTAAATTAAATGATACGAGATACTGAATAACTACAATTTGCTACAAAAGCATTATGTTGATAAATTTCCACGTAAATTTGTGATAATTTCATGAGAAAAAAATTGCGAAATCTCACACACTCAATTGCAAAATAGCAGAATTCAAATTTAATTAACTTCACTCAATTCTGCAGGCAAAATTACACTTTCATATATCCCTATTTTTTCACTCTCTGCACACAACTTTATATTGATCACCTCAAAAGGGCACTCCGCAAAAACTCAACAGTGAAGGGGTCAGAAATTGGAAGACCTTAAAAAAGAAAGGATATTGAATTTCAGCACGTATTTTTCTGCCTAATTCTGTTTATTGCGTAATAATTACACAAATCATTTTAATTTTACATTATTCTATTATCTATTCCCATTTTTTTGCTTATTAAGTTGATTTATCCTTTTTATTACATTTAAGTAAATACAAATAAACCTAGATGCCTAATTATCTTTTTCCATTAATCATCTTCACATTCCCTTTATCAAAATAACAGCATTGTTTTTATTTTGCTGTATATTTTTCGCCAGTTTTTCTTCATTGCACAATTTGACTCTTATTGGCTAGATGATAACGAGTTTTGCCCACGTCCCCGGGGTCTTTCAATCTCTCAGGCTCTATAGACTATTTTCTAAGGAGTTACCATCTTCCTATCAGCATATATGGAAATGGTTCCTGCTATCTACTTCATATGTCTCTTGATGCTTTGCTATACGAGCACTTATACTATACTAAAGCACTGTAAGGTACCATCACGAAGTTTGTAGTGATTAGCAAACATGGAAATTAAAACGAATACAATAAAATATAATGCCTAGGAACACAAAAAGCAAGTGCAAAAATCTGCTCTGCTCCTGAGGCTTTTGAGAAATCAGGTCCTTTGTGCCACTGGCATTTTTAAACAGTAATGAGTCTAATTACATTAAGTTTCTATTTAGACAAAATGCAAACAATTAGCTTTCCTATCGCTAACATCAATTAGTAAAACAAAAAGAAAAATATCAAAATAGCATACCTTTTCACTTCATGCTTATATATAATACATGTACGTTTGCAATATAAGTAGAAAAATCTCATCTCTAATTTTCTTTTCACAATCTAGTTGTGACATCACTGTCACCTGCGATAACATAATGATATAGACCTTCTACTGTGATAAGTTATTTAAGTTAAGTTATGATGGTGCAATGCCTACTACCAGCAGTTCAAGAAGTAAAATAACAACCGTGGGTCTCAATATGTTGTCGGACGGAAAGCATTCCCACCGACTCGGTATCAGAATAATTTCCGACCGAATCGAATTCGGGGAGTCCGACTGACCGATTACGATGTTTCTCAGCACCGTTCAATCGTACTCCCATTTACAACAATTGGAGCCTGTGTTCCAACCGACAACACAGCCTCCCATGGAAAAAAGAGGTGGTCGCGGAAAACCTTGCACCCTGTGGCTGGCACCCCTTGGTGCTTGCCACACCGTGCATGGTTGGAAAGATGGGACCAATGGGTACCTCCACGGGTTCCAACTGGAAGTTTCTGGGTGAAGGGGGTCCTACTACGGGCCCCCAAATTCGGATTCCGACAGCCGAATTGTGTCGGACAAACCGATTCTAAAAGGCTGTCTGAATCCAACATGGTAATGCGTCAGTCGGAAACGCAGTCCATGGAACTATATGAATCGGCTACGACTGACTCAGTGTCTCCGAATGATGATTGGAATAACTGAACGGTTTCCAACTATCGTAATCGGTTGGTCAGTTGTGTTTTCAAGTCGGTCGGAAACGCTGATTTCGAATCGGATTCGGACAAACCGGATGCCATTCGGACCTTTCCAACCAGGTTTTGCAATATGATGCTAAGAATTTGAGGCTAGATATACAAAGAAAGGATTTATTAACAGGTGTTGCAAATTGTGCATCAACTTTTACCAAATGCAATTTTTTTTGTGAACTCACCTGTGTACTAATAGGTCAAGTCGCAAAAACCAGATTCGAAATGAGTTGCAATTCAACCTCATCAAAAATAATGAAGTAGGTTACCATTAGTCTCTGTAATCACAGACCACCATATCTTTTATTGTTTTTAAATGCAGCCATTTTTTTTTAAAGCATGCCGTTTTCCTTAAAGGAAAAAGGTATAGGTTTAAAAAAAAGGAAATGTTAACTAATAATATTTTTTTAGACTAGGCTGTTGTCTATGGGATGATGTGTAATGATGATTTGTCATCTATCATGGTTAGTTAAACTGTTTAAAGATTGTTATTGATAGATAGATTGATAGCTTGATTGATACATATTGAGGCGATGTATTCTGAAAATCAGAATAAAAAAAGTATAACACTGGCACTGAGTCAAAAAACATAATTGCTGTCTGCTTGTTCAGGAGATCCTGTCTGTCACATTTGCCAATTAGTAACTCCTGTGAGTTCATGGTATTCCCTGCCATTTGTCCAAATATCTTCAATGTAAAAGGGCTTTGTAACAATTGATTCTATGACTTACCTAATTTCCTACCTACAAGAACATGCCCTCCAATTAGGGGCACATGTACTATTGTTTCCAGCAATGCGGTGCAGCAAGGGAACTTGCTGCGCTGTGTTGCAAGAAAGGGATGGAGCAGAAATGCTGCATATTTACAAAGCATTTCTGCTCTCTCCTTGCATGGGAGCTCTTGCACTATAGAACAAGAGTGCCTACACAAGAGTGCCTACATTATCGGCAGGAATTTTTTTGTGCGCGAAGGGACGCCTTCTTGCACAAAACAATCCTTGGAGGCATTTTCCTTTATCTATGTGTTGCAGAGTGCAGCATACATGAGAAGAAGAAATAACAAGAAGAAATAAAGAAATTTCTCCCCCTTACACCTCTGTTGGGTAAGCGCATCTTTTAGGTCAAACCCAGGTTTACAAGTATTCTGCAAATCAGAGCTAGCATCATAATGCATGAGTGTATACATGGGAATGCTCTTGCTCCACTCATGTAATGCCAACACAAGGCAAGGAAAAACAAGGCAACACTATACTCTGCCCTGCATTACTTTGTATTCTTAACCTTTTCGCCCCAGCACGAACTCCACCGCGGCGCGAATTCCGCAGCGGGGCGAATACCGCCACGGCGCGGGCGGGGCTTGGGGGTGGGCGTGGCGCTCCCTTACTTATGACGGGTGGCGTGTCACAGGTGAGTCACGGGCGGCGTGTGCTCATGACGGCGTTGTTTAACCACTTCCATGCTCATGACGTCACCACGCCGTCATGAGTCACGGGCAGCGTGTGCTCATGACGACGTGGAGCTGTCATGACCCCACCCACTCACTAAATCGGGGAATTAATGCTGCGTGGGTGGAGCGGCATTTGCATGACGGCTCCACGCCGTCATGAGCACATGCCGCCCGTGGCTCATGACGGCATGGAGCCGTCATGAGCACGGAAGTGGTTAAACGACTCTAAGTAGCTTTGCATGGCTTAGTAAATGATTTCGTGCTCGGGCTGCACCCAAAAATGTGAGGCAAACCCGCTGCAAATTCATAGGAATTTACATATATAAATTGACACTATGACACATTTCTATTCAACGTTAATATGGACTGTAATATTAAAAACAACACAGTCACTAACAATAGCAGTCAATATATGGTGCACCGTGGGCACTTTTGCATATTCAAAGCTTGTAAAGGAACAAACAGATTCATTTTTATCCTTATTAAAATGTACTAATTTCAAGGGAGGGCAGACCAAGTGTGTCATTTGAATTGTAAATTGTGATGTGTGTGGTCATGAGAAATGATGATCTCAGCTGCAGTTGAATGACCCACTGAGCTATGCTACTGAATTTAAACCTCAAAAAGAAATTAGAAAATTTTGAAACTGAAGTTCATTTTAGGGGGCACTTTTATAATCACAAAATCTCGTTTTAATTCAACTTTCCCAGTGCCTCAAAGCTTTAAATTGTCATCAATTATCTTTCAAACATATGTTTAACATAGGACCATGTTTGAGCACAAAATTTCAGTTAACTCAAATATTAAACAACGGCTGGGAGCCGAAAGATATCCAAGACATTTTCCACTAATTTCTTCAATGGGCAGGAATGTAGCTACCATTAGTGCAGCAGGTGCAGTGGCCCAGGCGTCCAAGGGCGTGTCAACCCATTGAAACCCAATTATTATTGTACTGCTAGTCTACCAGACTGGGGGCAGGCGGACAGTTTTCCTTGCTTGCTTTAGGGTTTATGACTCTCTATGTCACAGACTTAGCTCTTCACTTCTTCCAAGGTCTGACAAACTTCCAGAATGCTTGCCTCAGTTTGGTGTTTCCCAGAACCAGAATGATGGTTTGTAATGGAACACAGAAAACAATGATGACCTCAAACATAAACTGGAAATAATGGGCTTGTAATTGTAGCACACCAAACTCTGCCACGAACTGTAAACTGCAGGTCAGTAGGAGTGACCCCACCATCCTGGCTGCCCCAAAATGAGCTTCCAGTCTGGGCTGACTGAACCCGGAAGCGTTCGCTTTCATTCGCCGGGTGTGTCTGCAGAGCGACACAAGGACGAGTATGATGGAAACAATGTCAAGCAGAAGGGGCAAGATGAAGCCAAGGAAACCACATGTATACTCTTGTAATGTTCTTACTTTCACATCTTCACTTGGGACCGAAGAGTTAGCTGTGAGATTAGTAGTTGATTTCTGTGGATGTTCTCCTCCTGACCTCAAGTGCCAGGGCACACCGATGATGAAGGATCCAACCCCAGATCCCAGGAGCAGCCAGGGCACCACCTTAGAGATCCTTGGCTTTAAGAAGAAGAAAAGTTGATTGCTGAAGTCTACGATTTTCACACAGTAGAAGACACAGAGACAGGTGATGAACCAAGAATTACAGCTACCAGACCATGCTTTCAGTTGATATAGGACGTGTGCTACTAAAGCACTGGGATTAGGTTGTGACAATGTCATAGTAGCATACCTGAGTCCTAATGTTGAACATTGATAACATGTGCAGGAGATCCCCAGAGCCACTAAGATGAGGTAGCATGTATTCAGGTTTTTTTCTTTAGCCCTGTCTTTGAGAATGCAAGTCAAAATGAATGAGCTAAAGAAAATTCCAATCCCATATGTTACTGAAACGATAATCAAATAATTCTTCCTTAATTCATCTTCTATCATGTTCATTTTGTGACCTAAGTGCAGATAAGGTCACAAACAGCTGTTCTCAGGAGAGGTGGTGAGTGAGTGCCAAAGGCAAGGTTTCCTTCAATAGATTGCAGACTTCCAGCAGCTGCTCCAGGTTCCAGTAACCAATAGGATCATCTTCACAACAAGTCTGAATATGACTTTGAATTCATGCAAATCAAGTTGGTTGCATTTTCTTATCCATCAGTCACCTCAGAGAAGCTATCATCAGTGCTTTGGCAGACCTTCTCCATTTAGGGCAGTATGAAATGGCACTCCGGGGGAGGTACATTTAGCAGAGGCCATGATGCACAGTGAGTTTTCTCTGTATGCAGTAGGGCCATTGTATATTTTGTTTCTGTGAAACAAACTCTGCATTAGGGTGATGTTTCTGAGGGACAAAAAATGTCCATGTACTCCTAAAGTAATATAGCAAAGACAAGATGATGGACGGAGCCCGGAAACTTTTCAAAGACTCTCCTCCAGTCACAAATATAGGTTGAATCCATTGTCGTTCTTTAGCTCAATTTGCCACCCTAGTTCAGACAATGCCATATGCAAATCAATCTTGACCCTGTTCCTCATTGGAACAATTATGCATGAACTGCCAAGCCAGGTCTTCCCTGAACCAGAAACAAGCATCTTGGGACCGGTTCAGGGTAATCCCGCTCATCAGCCAGATTAGCTTGAATCCAGTGTCAAAGTGAGCAAGGGGCCCACGTCTGGGCATACCCTGCAAACTTAGGGCGCACAAAGCAAACACAAAAAAGATGATGAACAGAGTGCTGAAACTTTTCAGGCACTCACCCTGGGTCACAGATCTGGGTTGAATCCATCATCGTTCTTTAGCTCACTTCGCCACCCCAGTTCAGACCCAGCCATTTGATATCAGTCGTGACCCTGTTCCTTATGGGAACAGTCCAGCCCAAACTGCCAATCCAGGTCTTTCCTGGACCAGAAACAAGCATCCTGGGACTTTTTTCAGGGTAACAACCCTTATCAGCCAGGTTAGCTTGAATCCAGTGGCAAATAGAGCAAGGTACCTATGTCTGGGCATACCCTGCTACCTTAAGGTTGAATCCATTATCATTCTGATTCTCACTACACCACTCTAGTTCAGACCCAGCCATATGCAAACAGTCTTGACCCAGTTCTTTATTGGAACAGATCAGCTCGAACTGCCAAGCCAGGTCTTCCCTGGACAGGAAACAAACATACTGGGACCGGTTTCAGGGTAATACCCCTCAGCAGCCAGGCTAGCTTGAATCCAGTAGCAAAGTAAGCAAAGGACCCACATCTGGGCATACCCTGCCAACTTAGGGCAAACACAAGGACATGATGGACTGAGCGCTGAAACTTTTCAGACACTCACCCCCAGTCACAGATCTGGAATAAATCCATCATCGTTTTTTAGTTCACTTCGCCACCCCAGTTCATATGGCTGGGTCTGACATGGGGTGGCGAATTGAGCTAAGGAGCGATGATGAATTCAACCCAGATCTGTGACTGGGGATGAGCATCTTAATAGTTTCAATGCTCCGTCCATCATCTCCTTGTGTTTAATTTGCTCTAAAGTAATATGCCAATCCGACTGGCATTGATCTTTGCTGAAAGTGGATGCACTTTTGGCAAAATTACTCCATTTACATAGGATAAATCTTTGTATAGTGCAGGCCTCTGCTGTGCTGTTGGAGACATTTTTTAAGGGATGGGGACTTTAGTATGCAAGATGGGAGCCACATATTTTTGTAAGAACTACCTGCATCAGAACTCTGCATTAAATTGCTGGTGTGGCACACTGTTGCTGCCTGTTCTTTGGTTGGTCTGCTTTTGCATCAAATGCCGGTCACCTGTCCTTTGCTTTTCAGGCCACCACCATACGTTGCACCATGCCACAATCTGTTTGCTCACAGAATAAAGGCCTCTGTGTGTCTGGTCTGAGGTGAATCCTCTTGGTATACCAAAATCCAGAGTTAGTCTGCGGCAGCTTCAAAATGTTGTATTGCTATATGCCATGGGGGGCCTCACTTCAACTTCACTCTTGTAACATTATACATTTTCATACAATTTCCTTTATAATTCCTGCTAGATCTAGCATCCTTTGTGTGACTTTCTCCAACAACTTTGCCTTCAGACTGTTTTCGCTGACTTCGTTTTTGCTGGCATTTGGACTCTACACACTTTACCACTGTGAAACAGTGCTAAAGTGCTTGTGCTCTTTCCCTAAAACATGATAACATTGGCTTACCCCCCTAAAAAACAGCACTACATGTGCCAAAGGCCTTTAAATTAAATGCTACTAGTGGGATTGCAAAAACCACAGTTGATGGACAGAATGCAGAACAATGTCATACATTCACCCCAGTACAGAGATCTTGGCCTAAATCCATCGTTTTTTGCACTCCACACCACCCCAGTTCAGACATGACCATATGCAAATCAGTCTGACCCGTGCCTCATGGGAACAGTCCAGCCCGAACTGCCAAGCCATGCCTTCCCTGGACCGGAAACAAGCTTCCGAGGACCGGTTTCTGGCATTCCGGCCGTCTTCAGCCCGGCTTGCTTGAATCCAGTGGTGTGGAGTGCATGGGACTCACGTCTGAGCATACCCATCCCACTCGGGGTGACACCTGCAAAAACCACAGTTGATGGACAGAATGCAGAACAATGTCATACATTCAACCCAGTACAGAGATCTGGGCCTAAATCCATTGTTTGTTTGCACTCCACACCACCCCAGTTTAGACATGGCCATATGCAAATCAGTCTGACCCTGTGCCTCATGCATTTGTCACCCCGAGTGGGATGGGTATGCTCAGACGTGAGTCCCATGCACTCCACACCACTGGATTCAAGCAAGCCGGGCTGAAGTCGGCTGGAATGCCAGAAACCGGTCCTCGGAAGCTTGTTTCCGTTCCAGGGAAGGCATGGCTTGGCAGTTCGGGCTGGGCTGTTCCCACGAAGCACAGGGTTAGACTGATTTGCATATGGCCGTGTCTGAACTGGGGTGATGTGGAGTGAAAAAAAACGATGGATTTAGGCCTAGATCTCTGTACTGGGGTGAATGTATGACATTGTTCTGCATTCTGTCCATCACCTGTGGTTTTTGCATTTTTCACCCCGAGTGGGATGGGTATGCTCAGACGTGAGTCCCATGCACTCCACACCACTGGATTCAAGCAAGCCGGGCTGAAGACGGCTGGAATGCCAGAAACCGGTCCTCGGAAGCTTGTTTACGGTCCAGGGAAGGCATGGCTTGGCAGTTCAGGCTGGACTGTTCCCATGAAGCACAGGGTCAGACTGATTTGCATATGGCCATGTCTGAACTGGCGTGGTGTGGAGTGCAAAAAAACGATGGATTTAGGCCCAGATCTCTGTACTGGGGTGAATGTATGACATTGTTCTGCATTCTGTGCATCAACTTTGGTTTTTGCACTAGTGGGATTGCAGCACTGATTGAACCACTCGCTTAGTTAGCCATCTATACATGCCTCAGGTCTGCCACTATAGAGCCTATGTGGGGAGTTTTAAACTGAAATTTCGACCTGGCAAAAAAACCTTTTGCCAGGCCCAAACCATCATTTTTTATCCATACAAGTCACCCCTATAGTAGACCCTGGATCGTCCAGATGGCAGGGTGCAGAGTATAAAAACTAAGAAGGCTCCTTTACTTTTAAGTTTTACCTGTCCCGGTAGTGAAAAAACATTAAACTCATTTTTCACTACTGTGCAGCCTATCTTTCCCACAGGATAACATTGAAGTTTCCTTATTACATTTTATAAGTGTAATTTCCAAATGGGAAGAGATGACCAGTTATGTTTAGTGTCTATGGAATCTTAATTTAAAATTCTAACTTATAGTGATGCCAGATTTTAACACCTTGGCTGCTTTGACTTTTCCCCTCCTGTGCTGCAACCCATGATTTACCATTGTTCATTATGCGCCCAGCTCGTCATAAGCACAGCTCCACTGTGCCTCATGACGAGCTGAGCTCGTCATGAGCATGGAAGGGGTTAAATTACAATTCTGAAAATGCCACTTTTAGAAACAGCTGAATATGTGGGTGTTTGGCAGCCGTGGTTCTGAAGAGAGTAAAACGCTCGATAAAATAATACCGGGAGGCCATTGATGAAGAGTGATAGCATTATTCCATGACTTGCAAAGGAAATAAGCAGAATCCCCTTTATTTTAGAAACAAAAACTGTTGTTTTCGGACTTGTGCACTTGAAGTTGGAATGTCAAGGGAAGAAGTCAGATAAGCGCTCATTTGTTCTGAGTCCTGAGGAGAACCCATCAAAAATGTATAAGGGTTCAAAACACGCCAACAGAATTTCAACGAACAAGTGCAGTTGAAATAAGGGAAATTGACGCTCAGTGGTGTAATTGACCAAAGGAGTGTAATTGAGACATCTGTCTGAGCCCACATTTTAGCACTGTTTAGGGCCTATTTAAAAGAAAGTGGTGAAGTGTGTTCTTAAGCCAAGAAGGCTAACAACATGGTTTGTGACTTTAGAAATGCAGGGCTGCACCATATTTACTAGAATATGGTGCAGCCCTGCATTTTCCCCTGTTCTGGCACTAATTTAAGCTGCAAGGCACCAATGCAGGCACCCTTGCACTATAGTGCAAGGGTGCCTGTGTTGAGGGGAAGATTATTTATGTTTAGGAAGGTCCCCCTTCCTGCACTTAAACAATCTTTAAATACCGTTAGTAACTTCTATGTGTGCTGCTTTATACAGCACATATGCAATTTGCAAAACAGCATTTTTTTATGATTGTTTATGTGCAGGAAGGGCGACCGTCCTACACATAAACACTCATTGGTGTTTTGCTGTTTGTATATGTGCTACCCAAGGCAGCCCACGTGGAAACAGCAAAAAAGAGGATAAATTGCAACACAAAGTGTCAAAATAAATGGTTATTACATCAATTTGAGTGTGTGACTATGGATTAAGGTACCATTAGTGAGTAACTTACTTTTAGAAAGTTGGCAGATTCTGTTAAAAAAACATGTCTGTTGCTCTCAATCGCATTTCTAAACTCCTGTCTTCTTGAAACCCTCTTTTTCTTTCTTGGTGGGTTTGTCTTGATTCTATTATGATGATGATTACTCCGATTCTATTATACTATTTTTCAATGATTCCAGTCCAGATTCCCGTCCTCTTTAAAAAAAAAAATAGATTCTCTTCTTTCCAAGTTTTTATGGAAAAACTAAACATCCATAATCTCTTTATTTCACCTAAGGAAACTGAGACTTGTTGGTGGAGTAAACTTTCCAGATTTTCGGTTAAATCACAAGGCTTTTTGTTTAAAACAAGCTTCTCATTGGCTCCTTTTGGAACCTTCTCTCTTCACTCCTTTATGGGTTACTATTGAACACTGTTTATTAACTCCCTTCTTGATTAATGAAGTTCTCTCCTTTACTGCCAAAAATGCCCTCACTTCCCTTCCACCTTTTAAACATACCTGCTCATTGCTAAAACCTTGTTTTCAACCAAAATGTATTTCCAGAAAGGATTTTATGCAATCTCCCCTTTGGCATAATTGTCTTATCACCATTAATAATAGACCTTTATATTGGTCTTCTTGGAGGGCAATGGGGATTATTTGGGACAAAGACTTGTTTGATGGTACTTCTCCGTCTTCGTTTCCTATTTTTCAAGAAACATTCAAATGTTCTACTTTATTTTTATATACATTTTCCATTCTTATGCAATCAATTTTGAATTCCTTTTATTCCCTCCCTAATGATGATTCTTCAACTACACATGATCCACTTCTAAAAATGTTGGTAGCATGTCCTAAAGCTTCCTTAATCTATAAATGCTACTATTCCACATCTCTAGATCCTATTAAGACCAAGGTGGAGCTTGCTTAGCAATCAGATTTAGATTTTCAATTTACTACTGATATGTGGAATAAGATAAGGGCTCGGTCGCTGGGCATCTCGAGATCTGCCTCCAATACTCAATCTATGTTTTTTCTGTATCATAGATTATACTTCACACCAATTTCTATAGCTAATTTTACACACTCAGATAATAAGAAATGCTGGTCTTTTGAGTTTCCATCAGCAGATCTTTCTCATCTCCTGTTTTTATGCCCCACTGTAGTCTCTTTTTGGTCACAAATTTGGACTCGTTCATCCAACATCTTTAAATTCCATATTCCCATGTCCCACCTTCTTCTCTCTATGGAAAGTTTATCAGAATCTATCACTCTACCATCTTGTGAAAAAGGGTTGTTTGATCTCATGTTGGCTTTAGCATTTCAACAAATTGCGTTAAACTGGAAATGTTTGTCAAAAATGTCAACTTAGTCATGATGGAATACTGTATGCCAATATCATAGGTTAGATGTTGCGCTTATGCATCACAATGTAATCCACATGTTAATAGAGATGTTTTTTGGTTGTCATTAACTATTCATTTAAACAGAGTTTCAATCAATGCTGTTTCTCATCATCGTTCCAAAAACTTCCAACCCCTTGAATTCCTCCTCTTTACTCTTTCCTTCTATCTCTAATTCTGGCAATTTTTTTATTTCAACAGTTTACTTGTTTACCATATTTTATAGTTTATGGAGCATATTATCATATTACTTCCTAATTATGGTTTGTAAAATATTTTTTCTACCCCTTCTTTCCCCTCTTTCCCATAATATTCCTAAAATGTAAACAGCTTTCTACTATGAGTTGTGCCTACTATATTTTGCTTACTTGTTATCCTTTATATTATTATGCTTTAGGCCTATGCTATATTGTATTGATTTTGTCTCACATCAAGCTTATTAAACATAAAAAAGAAAGTTGGCATCTTCATGCCTTACATGGTATAGTTTCTCCCCTTGCACTACTTATGCTTCCTTGGTGGTTCCAAACCCAATTTATCAAAAGCTTTTGTGTTTTAAACAAAAGAAAAATACAATTTAAAGTATACCAAGTTCTCACTTTTTTTTTTCAAACTTTCATTCCTGTGTGAATTGAACTATTCAACATCATTGTCCTTATGTATAATTTTCATTTACATCATGATTTCAATTTGATCCCCTACACATTTCAGATGCCCCAGGTATTTCATCAGGGTTTTTGTCCGCTTGTAACAGGCTGATGCACGAAAAATACTCCACCTGGTCTTATGTGTGAGTTATGATAATTACAGTGGGATATGTCTCTCCTAATAACTACATTTTGTAATCAGTTCTCCTCTGTAAATCGGTTTGAGGTCAGTCATTAGCAGCAAAAAAGAGATCCAGGTGGAGTAAACTTTCCAGATTTTCGGTTATATCACAAGGCTTTTTGTTTAAAACACAAGAGATTTAGATGGAGTGCAGGGGGGAGACACTGAACCATGCCTGGCATAAAACATGCTATTCATTTTTAGGGCACCGATCATCAGTGGGGGACATCCAACCAGCACACCGAATAAGACAAAATTAATATACAAAAAACTAAATAAGGAGTGCACTGATTATTCAATGTTGATATCTTCTTGCCTTAGCTATTTGCTGCCTGTAGCCTGTGTCTGGTAACATGACTGGGTGTGGTAGACAGTTGGGCTTTGTGGATTCCTCATAGACAGCCACATAAAATGGGAGCTCAGGTGGGGCATCACTGGGAGGATGGGAGGGATGAGCTGGGCACAGCCCCACTTCCACTTCCATGTAGGGGGCTGCATACCCCCTGGAGTTAGTCTAGGTAGGGAAGGCAGGATCTGTGCACCTCAAAGGCATGCCTATAGAAGCTGATCTCCCATGCAAAAGGCACAACTGTGTATAAAAGAGGGAACTCAAACATCAACTCTTCTGGTTGCTTCTGGACCTGTGGAGACCTTGCCAGAAAGAAGGACTGCTATTCTACTACAAGTCCTGACCCTCTGTTGGACTGCTGCTCTAAAGAAACTGCTGCCCTGTTGTGCTGACCTGCTGCCCTCATGCCTTGAGGAGAAGAACTGAACCCACAAATTCTGCTGAACCCAGGACCGCTGAGTAACTCAAAGGGCTAGTCTGCTGACCTCCTGATCTGAGCCTCCAAAATATAACACGGTCTCCAACAGCTCCTGGGGCCGTCTTTAATGAGTTCCTGACCCTCAAGTGGTGCCCCTCAGATTCTGGACCCTTGGTGTGTCTCACAAGCTTTTAAAATCAAGCTTTTTGAGCTCCTCACAACCTCAAAGGGACCCTTTTGCAGTGGAACTGTGCCACTCACTCTGAAATTCATTGCGAGCTGCATCCAGCCACAACTTCACACAACAGCATCAATAGCCAGCAGAGAATAGACAATGCTAAACTCCAGCCTGCCCGTCCACGACACCCAGCCTGCTCTTTGCACGATGCCGACCACCCCCAGCAATGCTCTCCTTGCGACCCTCTTCAACACAAACAGGACTCTTGGCACAAAAACTGAGGAAGGTAAAACTTCAGCAAGACTAATCTGGGACTGTATCTAGTTGTATCTCATCGCAGTTGGCCTGAACTTTTGACTTCGACCCAGTCGAGAATGATCAGCTATCCCCAGTTGGCACTTTTTGCTTTCAGGCTCTATTTTTCATGTATTCTTTAAAAAAATCATAACTCTGGTTGTAATGATTGGATTTTTTTGTTTGTTTTTGTTTTATTTATTAAATTAAGCTCTATTGTTCTAACCTGGTCTGGTATCTTTTTGTGTGGTGTTTCCACTGTTTGAAGTGTTGCACAAATACTTCACACATTGCCTCTATATTAAACCTGACTGCTGTGAGCTAAGCAACCAGGGGGCGAGCACAGGTTAATTGCGGGTTTGCTTGTGCCTTATCCTGACTATGATAGTGGTAGCTGCTTGACAGGGGCTCGCACCCCAGTCAACCAGGAACCCAATTTATAACAACTCCATATCAGATAACTACACACATATCAAAATCATATAAATTATGTGTATATTTTTTATGTGGAGTAATAAATATTGTTGTATAAAAATTTACATAATGTCAAAAAACAATTCCTTTGAAGTGAGGTGCCCCTAATGGTATATTACGTTTTGTGAGATTGTTAGGTTACCCGCTCTGAGGGTTTAAGCATTAGCACAGGGCTGAATTACCGGGATAACCATTTTGCTTCTATCTATCACTGGAAAGGGGAACACGTTACCAGCAGCGAGACCTTATAGCCATGTTTCTGAAAGAGGGCAGGATCTTTGGATCTTTTATCACATGAATGAGGGCAAATGTTCTGTGGATGCTTCTTACAAGCTGGAGGATCTTCTTTGAAGATGTGAGTGAGCATGTCATGGGATAAAGTAGATGATGTGCGGGGTGTTGGTAGACATTTACTGTCATATAGGCAATAAAAGATAGCAGCAGAAGGATGATCTTCTCTCGCCGAGCTGCTGGATGTGACTGAGAAACTTTCTGCAAGCTGACAAGATGGATCCATGAATTAATACTCATCACTGACATCTGAAATGATCTACATATCACAAGTTACAAGCCCTGTATGCCACTCTCAGATTTTTATCTTTCTAATGTATGTGAATTTAGCACCATTTAATTGGGTAATAGTTACATCCTTTTTAATAGCTCTTAGAGATAGATGAAATGTCATATAAAGTGATACATAAAAACTAGTATAGCTGCCTACTCAATTATGATTCAAAAGGTCTGTGCAGACTGTTTTAACTTCAAATGTGCTGACCTAGTCTTAACACCATGTTGCACTTTGCACCAATCTATGGTGCTCTCTATCCAGGCCTTATTTTTGAGCCTGTGTGTTTATTCAGTACTGATAGTCATGCCTAACATAAGGCAAAACTTGCAAGTTACTGAATAAATTCCTCTTGGGCCATTAGTACTAACGCCTATTTTCATACTCTGGGAAATATCTTGGTTGCAGAATGGGATCTGAGGCATCTCCTGCACAGTAACTTCCAAAAATATGCTTAGGAGAGTCATTCATGAGTGCACTGCTACCTCATCAACTATGTTCCACTGGCTCACCAAAACTTTATATATGCACCTTGAAGGTACATTCATACATTTAAACGCAGGGCATTTTGACTGGAGAAGCAATGGCTAAGAACTGGCACTCATGAGAATATCCTAAATCATGATGTCTTATCAGGTGGAGATGACTACTTGATACCCCCTATACTCAAATAACTTTTTGATAACCCTGAACAAAGGACCATACCTAGAGCTTACATTAACACTTCATTTTCTGCAGGACACATGAGAAGAAGCCAACTTACCTGCCCTACCAGTAAAGTTCTAAGGAATTATGTGCTTAAAAGGAATAGAATTTGCAATACTCCATATTGGAGCTGGCCTGGCCTAATGGGCCAGTGTATGCATTTCAATTCTCCCTTCTGCAAAGTGAAACATTTTTTTAAAGTATTGCATCATCTGTTCCATTAAGGGACACGGGCTGACATACTGGCCCTTTGAGCCGGGTCTGGTGCCTCAGTGACTAATGCATCCGCTGTAGGGGCCTGTGTTCGACCTCATGGTCACAGGTTCAAATTCCGGCGTGTCCACTCAGCCTTTCATCCATCTGAGGTCGATAAAATGAGTGCCTTTGAATTGGGTAACAATAAACTTCTGTTATTCAGCACCAAGATGCCTAAGGGTGAAAGTGCGCTTTACAAATACACATGCTATGTTATGTTAAAAGTGCAGAATCAATTGTCACTTTCATTAGTTACCATTTAAAAACATTCACAGTAGGTGCCTTGCCTTATGATTATTAATGAGGCATGGTTTACATGAGTCTGTGCGGATAGCACTTTTGCCTGTGTCAGTTTTATACATCTGGTTCAGCAAAACTAGATTTAGCCAGACAGTCCCTCTACCCCCCAACCTCCCACCACCACCACCACCACCCCATCAGGATTTTGAGGCCTAGGATGGCAAATGTTGTGGCAAAAATGGGAAAGATTGAGGCCACAAACCCCAAACCTTTCCTATTTTTCTAGCAGACAGAACATGCCATGTCAAAAAAATACTACCCTGTCCTTGGCCTAACACTACTGGAGACTGTGACTGTCACAGGCCGTGATCTTGCAGACTGCACAGCAGTAGCATGCCTTGGAACAGAAGGGTATCTGATGCAAGAGGGTTCAAACCTAAATCTGAGTCTGACCAAAATCTGAATCTGACCAAAATCTGAAACTGTGCTCTAATCTGACAATCTTCAATCCAGAGAAGTAAAGGAGAGGAGGGGCAAATTGAATTTTAGGGATACAGGAGACTTAGGGCGAACAACCATGTGCGAGGTGGGGGGTTACAGGTGCTAAATGTATACTGTTGTATGTGGGAGAGAGGGGGTGTTGGCCACAGAAGAGAAGGCCATAGGTTAGGGTTGAGGAGTCAAGGGGTAGCAGGGTGGCGGTGGGTCCTTCAAAACAAAGACCAGTGAGGTGGAGGGGGCGGGCACCTGGGGGAGAGCAAGGTAAGCAGTGAGTCCTATTTATTCTCAATGTTTTAAAAGGCAGGCAAGAGAGGACTTTAACACCTCTGCCTCCAGTTTGCCAGTTGCTGAACCTACCTTGACCTGTGGCAGCATGGGGCAGGGATACTCTGCAGGGTCAGATAGTGACTTGGGATAAGCCTTATATTATTAAGTGAGCACAATTAGGTAAAGTCACACTGTGATTTACTATTTTGTCTGCACTGCCATTTTTTTTATACATATAGGGGTAAATAAGGCTTAGTGTGCAGTTTTTCTTCTCTTAGGTGGACAGAGTCCCATGAGGTATGAAAATGAGGAGGAAAAGCTGCACCCAGTTCATATTCACAAGTTCCACGAACATACATGTACATCTAACGGGTCATCCAGAAGTCTCATATTTCTCTCGCTCAGCTCAGGAAAAGAGCCCAGACCTTTGGTCACCCTGCTGGGCCAAGTTAAGTAAATTTCTCCCCAGCAGATGGAACAAAGGTCACCCCTCAAAAAAGAAGTAATAATCAGTGGTTCTCTCAACTCCTGATGAGGAAGGTGGGGGGTAGAAATCTCCATTTGTTAATTCCTGTCCTGCACAAGGGCTGAGGACAGCCCACTGAACAAAGAAGGCAGCCCAGACTGCTGGAGCCAATACAGGAGAGGGCTCCTCTGTGGAGTTTTGGTGGGAAAGGTCGTGGCAGTAATGCTAGTGATGGGCAGAGATAGGACCCAGGAGCGGGTCTGACCAATGGCTCCTTAATGATGATACCTTGAACTGTGTCAGCATGCTGTGCAGGAGGGTTGGGACAGGGTTGAAGAGGTGATGTGGCAACCTGGGATTGCACAGATTGCTTGGCTTTTTAAACCTTGCATCACCTTGCAGAGTTAGAGAAATGCTGTTGGGTTGGTGCTCTTGAGGTTTTTGCTGCTGGACTGTGGGACTTTGACAGCCATAGACAACTGGAAGTACATACCCCCTGATGCTGAAAAGAGAGTAAGGACTCTGCGCCCAGCTGACCCAGGACAAGAGTGGTCATTTAAAGGGTCAGTGACACGGGCACCCTTATTTCCCCTGAGGACCAGTTTGGGGAAAACTCAGGACTACTGCTTCCAGTCACAAAGATCATGAGAAAAGCTGTCACAGGGAGCCAAAGGAACCAGCTCCATGCAGGGTACACCGGGTCTTAGCGCTGGTGGTATGATGGAACTGTTCCCACCACCATGAGTAAAATGAGACCAGGATTGTCAAAATGGGCCAACATGGTCTGAACTATGGTCTTTATAAGGTCAACAATCTTTACCTTTTCTCCATCACCTGCCTTGATTCTACCCCAGGGTGGGCCAGGGTCTGAGGGTTAGCACAAGGAAGCTTTCCAGTTTTCTTGGAGGCCAGGGGATCTCAAGCCTTGGGCTGGTTTTCATAGCAGGTAGGTCAAAACCCCCATCTCTGTCCCCCTGCAGCAAAAGTCAAACCGGGGGAGCAATGTCCCACCATCCAAGAAGCTTGAAAGTGGTCCAGGATAACAATGCCATGCCCCTAACATTGCTGATGGTGGGGCTGCACTGTCACACTTCCATGAGAGGAAGAGGAGTGGCCCTGGACCGAACTCTGGATCCCACACCACAATGGGAAAGGGGAGCAATAACGCATCCTTCCAGCAATGGTAGACCTGCCACACTCCCCATACACGTTTATGAGTGGAGCGGGCAGCCACAATAGTGGAAGTACACTCCTTCCACAGGACTGAGCGCAAGAGAAGAACTGCCGGCTCCTGCAGCAGCAGGAGAAGATGCAGCCCATGCAGGGAGCTGGTTGGGGCAGCCTGGCCTAGGCTCTCTGGTCTGCCCCAACAAATTAAGGCATGTGGGGTGCCCAGTGCTCTAAAAGGCTGTGCCTGATAATGCCCTGTGGGGCTCTTCAATAGAAAATATTTCCTCACCTTGTTTTAGTCCCCGAATGGTAGGGGAACTACCAACGATGTTGCTGTAGCAGCAGCAGCACCCCCAGTGAATTTTAAAACTGGCCCTAACTTGCAGGGGTCTCATAATTTATGACCACCCCAGGATTATCAACTACCTTTCTAGCACTTCCAAGGTGTTAGCTTTTGCTGTACAGCTGGAAGTGCAGTGCTCTCTAGGGGTTGGTTCTATGGCTTCATTATATGTGGCCTGATGGTGTTTAAGGAAGACATATGCAATGTACTGCTCTCTTGTGGCTGTTTCTATAGTTGTACCTTACGTAGCCTCAAAGTGATGCCCTCTAAAGTCTCTTGTCATGGTTGCAGTCTCAATATTGATTATTCTATTCACACACACTTAGGGGCCCATTAGGATGGTAGGCGGATGCACCACTGCGGTGCTGGCAGTGGCGGTAAATGCAATTTTTTGCATGCCAGCAGCGGTCCTCACGTGGCCATATTACAATGGGCAAAGATAGCCCTTTTCCCGTCCACCACTGTGCCACGTGAACACCATAAAAATGCACCCGCCACCGCGGCGGTGGGAGCCAATAGAGACCCACTGCCGCGCGGAATGATGTCTTGACTGCCTTACAAATCAGGACACCCCACACAGCCCATCAAACCGCTGCGGAGAAACCACCTAACCAGAGACGGCAGAAGCACGACAGCGGAGCGCAAACCAGACTCCCGGTCCCCTCTACCCGGTCCGGACCGCAATGGATCCAGCTCTACACGTCTTCCCGGTGCTGTACCTGATACACTACCAGCAAGTAATGCACCGTCGCAGACAAAGCCCCAGGTACGCAATCACACAACCCCGCACACAACCACAATACACAACTCCTGGCCTGATATATGGTTTCTGTCCACACCAGACACTCTGGTGTGGACAGGAACACATTCACAAGTGTACCCACACACGTCCTACCTTTCACAAAATCACCCCTCCGCTTCCAGGTCACTCGTTAACCGTGAAATCACAGCAATCTCCCGGTCACATCGCCGCAGCGGTCAAGACGCGGGAAAACATGCGCACAATGTAGCAGGCAAGGCCGGCGCAAGGCATGGGCAGTCCACAAAGATTGACAGGGCCACAACTACACCCTTCTCACACTAGGTCCCCCACACCCATCAGGTGACATGCTGTGTGCCCCTCCTGTGCTCCCCCTGCACAATTGACCAGCCAGGTGAACCCAGACCCTGCACC
The DNA here is from genome assembly GCF_964263255.1 of Lissotriton vulgaris. NCBI lineage: Eukaryota > Metazoa > Chordata > Amphibia > Caudata > Salamandridae > Lissotriton > Lissotriton vulgaris. The sequence goes on from NC_141699.1 coordinate 1,056,748,900, forward strand.
ACACACACCAAGCAACCAAAGAGCCAGTCGCAGCAGGTGGGGCTGAAGAGGAACACACAGCACAGAATTACAGGGCCAGTGCAGCCCTCCTCCCCACGTCCACACTCCACTCATGTCAAACAAACGAGTCCAATCACAAAATGAACACTCACAATGAATATGAACAATACCCTAACTGTACACAATGCCTGTCAAGCCACCCAGACACACCCCATACTGACACACAGCCACATACTCAATCCAGATGGCAGCAGCAATGGAGGACAAAAAATGGGCAAGACAACCGTGAGGTGGACAGTGATGGGAACAAAAGGAGCCAGCTACCAAGCATCTGTACATGCAAGAGAAGGAACAGATCGCAGCACCCTTAGGCCAACCAATAGCACATAGCTGGCCCAGTGAGTGAAATCAAACCAAAGTGATCTCTGTGCAACAACCCAGGGAGACAGCAATGCAAGCCACACAGAGGCACGGGGATGATAGGAAGTGTGTGAAGTCAAATAGTGATCAGCCACACATCTGTACCTACTTACTTGACATGTGCATGTCATCGGCACAACACACAGATATATTCCATGACTGTCAAACACAACTTAGCCCCTTCACACATACCCCTCCTCCACCCACCTCAAACCTGCACCACTTAGCACTAGTGGCAAACACACTGAATGGTGCAAATAATGTCCTGTGAATATTCTGACAAAGAATCACACTCCTTGAGGTGCATCCACAAATATCACACACACTCGGGGATGCCTGAACCAATGCTGGCACAAATACAATAGCCAAACAAAAACTACACAAACAACAGACACAGAAGTACAACAAACCCAGACATGCGCAGACAAACCGTGGAAAGGATCACATACAGAACAGGAGTACAGAACACCATCTCTCAGGACCAATGTACAGACACCATACCCCAACACCGACAAGAAGTGCATCATCTCAAAACAATCATGGACACAAACTGGGAGCAATGGTCCAAAAAGTAAACACAGACAGACATACCACACTACCCATCAAGTCAACATGGTGTAAGAGTGTACCACATGCATGCACATGCAGAATCCTGACAAGTGACTGGTCAAATATGACAGAAGAAACCACCAAGATGCACTCAATACAAGCTCAGGAACAAGAATACTCTAAGTGTATGTGACAGACACACAAGTAATGCACAATACACTTGCAACACACATCTGAATGTATCACAATGCAAAAACAACTCACACACAATGACATGCAAAGAGAACATCACACACAGAGCACCCGTCAGCTGAAAGAGACAACACAGGCTAAACACTGCACACTTCCACAGCAAACACACAACAGATGCATATGCGGCTGAAGTCTTCTGTACACTTTAATAATGTTCTATGATCAAAGCTGTTGGTCAAGTGTGTTCTGGCACATGCAAACCTATCTCAAATGTCATTTCAGCATCATCCCTTGCAAGAGGACGAGACAGCGCCATCATTGTTGGAGAAGCATCGGGCCACATTGTCTCCGGTGGTGACACGACTGACATAGCAGACAATCAATTATATTGGACGCTAGGAGTAGGATCTAATATACTGTACATATTGTATATTTTTGCAGATATTTTGAGCAACTGTCAGTCCTGAGGATGGTCTTGGTGAAAATCGTGTGTTAAAGACCGAAACGTCGACGCCTTTATACTGTTTGGTTGTAAAAATGGACTACAGCATTCATAAAAAACGTATTGAATGAGCTGACTGAGGCTTCAGGAGCACGTTATGTATATATGTATATAATACGTACTATACCAAAAGTATAACACACTACCGGAAGTATATTGAATGTAATAGTGTTGTTTGTGTTGCCTTTTCTATTTGTTGCAAAAAATATTTCATCGTTTCTTATATGATATAAAACTGAAAATGATTGATACCATGACTCCGATGTCTATTTGAATTAACGTACATATATATGACTTAGTAAAGATTGAGTAATAAGCTGAAACAATTCCTCAAGGTACATTTTTATATTGACATGGAAGGAGCCACTTGCCTGAAGAGTGAGGGGAGCACCACGGAGAACGCAGACTCAGTGTCATCATCTTCAGAGTCGACTTCCAGGGGACACTCTCTAGTGGTGGAAGAACACACAAGAGCTGTATCCACAAAATCCTTGTCCACCACACCCCTTCCATCTCCAACCTCCCTGTTGCTTCTAACCTGGTTGGCCAGGCCCCATCCCCTAAGAGGGGAGCTGTCTTATTCACTCCAGGCACCTCTTTCCCTGCCCCTGTTACCCCCGCTGCCCTGAGTGAGTGGCTATTGACCTCCTGAGAAACCGCTCTGTAGTTCTGACTGCACTACGGAATGCCATTCAGGTGCAAGGCAGCAATCTGCAACAGATGGTGGTCAACCTGGAAAGCATCCACAGTGCTATGTGTGGCCTAAATAGATCTTTTCAGGCCCTGGCCTACTCCCTCAGGCAGCCTTCCACCCATTCCAAACTTAATCCCCACCTCCTGCCTCTTCCCCATCCAAATTCCCCCTGTCCCAATCACACTCACACATATGCATGCATACACTTCAAATACCCCAAGTAGCACAAGCAAAAAGAAACACCAAAAAACGCAAAAGAATGCATCCACTCACATGACACTCAATCTTCCAAAACAACCCCCCAACTTGCCCTCAGACATCATGACTACACCCAAAACCCATCTACCATACCCAAGAATACAAAAGACACCATACCCACAGACCCATCAACCCCCCCCCAGCATTACAACACACAAAAGTGACGCAACAGCGGCTAAAAGCGGCGCAAGGGGCTTTTAAATCTGCCCCCATATCCTTTCCCCCTGTGAAAGTGTGTCATTTGCCCTTACCCCTCCCAAAGCCAAGGGACCTCGGCTTTGGGAAGGGTAATGTTTAAGTCAAGGCTTAAATTGCCTGACTACCTCTCCTAAAGCCAAAAGGACCTTTTCCATGCACAACCCATCCCTTCCATATCCCAACCCACCCCTGAGAAACCTGATCCGCACCACTAAACCCAGCTGTACCCCCAATAAGATCAAAAGCCTTCCCAAAACCAAAGACACCCCTTTCAAATTCAGGACCACCCCTCCCAAAACCAAACCCACCTCTCCCAAGACCAACTGCACCCCTCCCAAGTAATATCTTCAAGTTGCCTGCCATGCCCAATGGACGGCCCTTTGAGAGGAGGTTCCCCAGCAGTTCATAAAGATCAAGTTTAGTGGCACAGGAATATGGACTGGTCATTGGCCCTTAGTTTACTACATCTCATTGTTTTTTGCAAAATTAAACATTTGCTTTGTTTGGAACACATTTGTCCTGCCACTTTCCAAACTAGTTGATTGGAAACTTTGTGGTGTGTGACTACAGTTGTGTTTGTTTCACCCTGATTGCTGATCTATTTGAATTAGTTAGTATGATTTGACCTTGGAGCCAGTGCTGGTGTTACACAGGACAAGGGGAAATATTGGATGGATGGATATGTGGGATTAATTCCACTTGAGGCTGACATTACATTGTGTGATTTTAAATATAGTAAGTATTTCAGCTTGGCTTGGCCAATGCCAACATCATTTAGCTTGCACTTACCCCTACGGTGTAGGTAGGATATGTGCTTGATGAGTGCAAGTTAGATATTTCTTCATCCACACAGATATTTGTTGACATGTGCCCATTTTAGTGTGTGTACCTTACACCTACTTTATCTACATGTGTGATAAATGCTGTTACTTCTGTATTTGGTTTTGTGACTTTTTACTTACACATTTCCCACATATCCATGGCACTTGGTTATGCTATTGGTTGTCCCTGATGTACTATAATCCATAGGCTCTGTGCACATAGAGGTTTTGAGGCATGTGCAAATTGGACTATGGCCCAGGGCCCCAGATTTTCAGGGCCCCACCATGTTAGAGGCAAACCTATTCTGTAGAGAGTCTTTACATAGTGACATTTGAATTCTTCCCACACTGATTATTTGGTATCCCATTTACCTGACATTACTTTTTAATGTGGGTGCTGTGTGAGAGTCCATTACAGAGATGTGTGTGTTTCAGTTTCATGACATATCCATACTGATGTATCTTTGATACCTTTGTATCCCATTTACCTGACATTACTTGTTAATGTGGGTGTTCTGTGAGAGTCCAATGGAGAGATGTGTGTGTTTCAGTTTCATGACACATCCATACAGATGTATCTATGATATCACAAGACGTTGCATGTGAGCAATGGTAGGGTATCACAAGATCAATAGGAGTGTTCTTGATTAGAAGGTGCTGTTGTGTGACACAATTTAATACACTCATCAGTATCCCTAATTGTTAGATATAAACACATGTCGACTTATATAGAGTGGGCCTATGCAGTGTCAGTGGCCTGGTTAAAGAGGACATCATAGAGCTGCAACTGGATCATACATTGAGAACAATTCTGAACAGGGACCCCAAACCCCTTGCCAGGTCCATGGAGGAGCATCTATTTGCTGAGGAGTCAAAGTAAACAGGTATGAGTATAGCTTACTGTTGGTTGCGTCCTCAACTGTTTCGGTTTTTGAAGTCATCAAGCAGGAACAACAGCAGGACATGTATGATAAACTCCATGGCACCACAGGACGTGTTAAGCTGAGTACAGGTTAGTTTCAACGTTACATCCCTTCCTTTCCACCAGCTCCGATGTGGTGGTTGGACTACCACAGTCACATCAGCGGGAAGGCACATCATAATTCGGCCAGCGGTAACACTGGCGGCCCGCCCTCTGACAGACGCATTGGCCTATCCAGCTGGGGTTGAGAATTCCTGGGTAGCGCTATCATGGCAGTATTTTGACTATGTAGCTGTATACATCGTAATAGGACGGTCAGACAGACAATGGTGAGGCAGTGATTATCACGCCGTTTTGACAGCGGTACCATGACCACCAAAGTAGTAATAAGGCCTAATATTAAACCTGGATAAAATATAATATTTTTCGGCTAGTTTCAATTTAAAAACATAATATAATATGTATTATACATATTATATTTTTCTGAGTCAAACAAGCATACTCAAAAGGGTCAAGTATAGTGAGTGGAAATATGGGTGAAGGTATGGAAAGCTCTCTGCTGTTGAGGCAGGAGAGAAAATAAATTACCAGTTGTTTATTACATTTCTATTGGTGGTGAAGGTAGTCTGTGCTTTTAGAGGGACACGTTGGGTCGGATCTCATTTTCTTATTATGAAATCTATCTGTTTATGTAAGAGCACACCGGCACAGAATGTGCCCGTACCAGACATTCAAATGCATCAACTTGATCTACAGCTTCTCCATCAATCCAAACTGTTTGTGTATGTTGACTGTGTTATCTAAATGATCTTTAAGATAGTAAGTGGTAACCCACCTTCCCAAGGTGGAATTGTGTAATTTATAGCTCTAAATTCTGATATCTAATAAGGGACCTCTGCATCAATTAGTTAGCTGACATGTCAAATGTTGCTATTTTTATAAAACTGTGTAATATCATAGTTCAAAGGGTCCTCTTTCATTTTACCCCTAATTGTGGTCAGTTTCCTGTTTTTACCAAACATGTCAATTCATTGTAGTGTAGTGTTTATATTGGACAATCATTCAATGTCAGAGTCCCTTCCCTATACCTTAGAAGGCTTGAGAAGTCTGGGTTATAGAGTATCAGGTGTGCACTTGATTTAGCTCACGACGGACATCCGGGAATGAACGGGATAAAACAAAGGTTGGATGCTAATACTTGGTTTTCAGGGCTATGCAGAAGTGCAGAGGCAAAGGTGTATACATTCATTGCATGGGCAAGGAACAATGTCACAAAAATAACTATGTATTCTAATGAGGAGATATGGAGATCCTTCACAGCTGCAAGAAGATAACCCTAATATTCCTTGTATTTTCTTTCCAACTGAAAAGAGCTGGTGCTATGTATACCCTGGCTTTACTAGACCACTGCCGCAGTGAGTGAGATTTAATTTGTTGTCAAGTGACTACAAGCGAAGATTATAAAGTTAATTTTTTGCAAATAAATGATTGTCCAAATCCTCAGTCAGAGATAACAGTGTGCAGATTTGAGGAAATTGAGGATCATACATATGTGTACATCTTTCTACTTCTCAAAAAGTACTGTGAAGTCTGAATGATGGAATATAATGCTAAAAGAAGGAATCCAATTTGCAATGGGTAGAGAAAAAACAGAAATAGTTTTGTTGTGGATGTACCAAGTAACACCTTGTAACAATGGTGAAAAGTCTTTGTTTGAACAAAAGAGGGGAAGAAAACTGTGCACTTTGTTGTGGCAACCTTGAATGTCAGAAATCAAAGATAAGAATGTTGAACTTGAGGTGCAAGTTGAGAAGGCTAAAATACATTGAATAAAGTATATAACCATAAAGGATTGGAGGAACTCAAGGTGGGTGATGTGGTGAACATGAAAGTGGGAGATCTAAAGGCAGAAGTTTGTTTAGGTCTTCAGACCTTTTTGTGGTTAGGAGAGTAGGTACTTTTGTTGTGGAGTTGAGTGATGGGATTGCATGGAATGAAAGCATGTAGTGGAAGTTCCAGAATGTATGATTAATTAGAAGTTGTCAGAGTAATGATTCAAAGGCTGTGACTGAATTTTGCGGTGTGCCTTGTATGTGGAGTAGGAACAAACCAGTCTGACTCAAACAATGTGTGGAACAGTGCAGGTGTCGTGTTCTGCGTTCTGTGTATGTGTGTTTCTTTTCCCACTGAGTCTTTTCTTGGAGTGATTATTCAATTGTCATTTGATCCATGATCATTTGTAGGCCCTCCTAGTTAGCATTATTGTTAAAGTAGTGTCAGTTGTTTATTTCATTTATACATGATTACGTCTGTGATGTATGCATATTTTATTATTATTACTAGAAGGAGATGTGTTGGATTGTATCTTTTCTCCAATCATTAGTGTTGGACTGGGCCCTCTCTGCAGGGTCACCTCCAAAAATGCTTGTCTTCTCCCCTCCTGTTTTCTGAAATTCATTTTGGCTGGCATTGGTATCCTGTGAACTTTACCACTGCTAAACTGCTTGTGCCCGCTCCTTTCAATGTGGTAAAATGAGCTTAAACACAATTGGCATATTTCATTTACTTATAAATACTTAGGGCCCGAATCACAGAACTAACTTAAGACAAAATCCTGAACTTACTCCTTTTGGTATTCACAGAAGTTAGGATTTTGTCTTAAGTTTGTCTTAAGACAAACTTAAGACAGACTTAAGACAAAATCCTAACTTAAGTCTGTCTTAAGTCTGTCTTAAGTTTGTCTTAAGACAAACTTAAGACAAAATCCTAACTTCTGTGAATACCAAAAGTAGTAAGTTCAGGATTTTGTCTTAAGTTAGTTCTGTGAATCGGGCCCATAGTGTAGGGTACTACATGTATATGGGTCTGTAAGTTAAATGCTACTACTCTGCCTGTAGCACCAATTGTGCCACCCACAACAGTAGTCCTCTAAAACTAGGTGTAGGTGGAGTTTTACTCAGTGGAATTCTGCAGAATTACCTAAAAACTCTGCAAGAGTTCTATGAGAGGTTGTTTTCCGGTTCACCATACACACTTGTGACCTAACCGTCTGATTAACAGTATTTAAAGCTGCCATCAGTTTGGGATGACGTGACCTCCATATGTGTGCACGCACTCACAGTGGTTACTAGGTAGCATCAATTTGCCTACCTATCACCTTGCTACCGGAGTATATGGCTTATTGGGAAGAAGCCAAGCAGATGACCCCTGAAGTTTCCCAGGTCCATGCATACAGTCCAAGTTTCGCCCTGTCTTTATAAAGGGGAGCACAAAAATACAAATACCAGAATGCAACAAACACAAGACTGGACGAACTACTCACTTAGGGACATTGAAAATGTGAAATCTCTTGATTCTAGCAATGGAAACCCCTGTGAATTGGAAGGTAGGGGCACACACTATTGTTACTCACCCAGTGGATCTCCTGCAATGCCCTATCCTTGTACTCTGGCAACAGCTGTGCTGGCACTCTAGTATAGCTTTGCTGAAGTCGCTACACATCTCCAACACTTCCACAAGGAGCCTATTGTTGTTGCAGCGCTCCTGGGGATTTCGCCCAGCGGGTGTCTCCACTTCCTCTCCTGAGGTGCAGCCATACCTCTAATTGGCATTCACGGAAATGAGCTGGGGCTTGTCTACATATTCATCTATCAAAAACAGTTCTAACACACCAGAAGCTCTTTCTGGTGTTCATGCATAACAGGTCCCCCTCTACAATTTGGAAACACTGTCTCAAGTGACAAAAGTTCAGCAGAATGTTTTTTTTCCATTAATGTTTGTCGGATAGTTATAAACGAGTTATAATCTTGGATTTGGTTGAGGGGATCTATTGGGAGGGGGGTTGAGGGAGCTATATGTTTTGGTTATTGCAGGGCTTCTCATTATTTGGCTTTTAGGGCTCTCAAATTTTAGAGGACTGGGATTGGGATCTCGAAAGCTCTGGTGATTTATTGATTGGCTTTGGTACCCTGGAGAGTGCACATGCCTTTTCCACAAATTTTGACTTTACTGTGCATCCATTTCTTGAGTGGGTGGGGTCTGTGGTCTGACAGTGTCTGGTGTTAGACTCTTCTCAATCATAATTTTGCCTCTATTCTGACTCTAGTTCGCAGTTTTTTATGTTCCGCCACCTTCCACGAGGAGCCACCTGGCCTAAAAATGCATAATGACAAAGTCTTTTCTCTGTTCCCCCTCCTTCTAGAGGAACACAGGTCTGCCTCGGATACAAGCTCCGTCCTGCGCCACCACAGCCAAGTGCTGCAAGAATGTGCAAAGTGACTTTCACTATCCTGGGCTTACAAGGGGGTGCCATGCGACAGGTGGTGGGGTTTTTGCCAAACTCTGTGTTCCAAGTGGAGCACGGAGAGGCAAAACTCTGTAAACTCCATCGGTGGAGCGGAGTTTACTACCGCCCCTTATCATGCCTCAAGTTTGCCATTGCAGCCTGTAGTGTAGTTTAGTTTTAAACTGCCAATTCAACCTTGCAAAACACATATTTTGCCAGGCCTAAACTTTCCTTTTTAATACACATAAGTCACCTCTAATGTAGATCCTAAACAGCACAAACAGCAGGGTGCATTGTATTTAAAAATTGGGACATGTCTTTTTAAGTTGTACATGTTCTGGTATTGGGCCATCTTATTACATTTAATAAGTACTAACTATGGATTGGGAACAGATACAAAAAACATCTTTGGTCTCAAATGAATTGTAATTTAAAACCCTCTTTACAGGTAAACTCGGTTTTTCGGTCACAATTCGGAAAATGTCACTTTTAGAAAGTTCTTAACTAGAAAGGGTTAGGCCCATAATCAGTAAGGCTAGGCCAATTTTACAATCAGACAATTACATGCATGTCAATACTGATATCAATTCATCCTTACCATGAAACACCATGATCACACATTTCAATTGAAATGAGCAAATATTTTATTTTTCTTGATTGACATATAATTTTTTCCGAAATTATCAAAAAATGGGAGAGTGAAGCATTCATCTATTTGAAACCCGAATTTGTCATAAAACATTACAATACACAGAGACACAAAGATCACATAAACAGTACCAGGCACATACATCAAAGCTTTTTGCGATCGCAAACAGTGCGATTCGCTTAAATCGTCCGTTTGCAATCGCAAAATTAGGTTTTGCGATGCATCAAGGGTCAAGGCCCTCAGAATTTGAGAATTTGCAATTAATTGCGAGTTCTCCAATTGTGATTGCTTTTAAGGAATCGCAAATTACCAAGAAGTTCAACTTCATGGTAATTTGCAAAAACTTTCAAAGTTGTATGTTACAAGGACATGTGTGTGCGCAACATTTGTGCACAGATCAGTTTCAGGGGTGCAACAGGGTGCCCTTTTGACACCCTTGCACCCTTGAAATTGCGCATGCAATTTCCCATTCATTTCTATGGGTCAGTAGGCCCGTAGGAATGCATGGGGAGCCCTTCCTTATTTGTGAATCGCAATTTGCAACTCGCAAATAAGGAATGTGTTGGAATTGCTATTTTAATAGCGATTCCTCCATGCATAGGCTTTTGCGAGTCCTTAATTGCGATTCCTTAATAATCACAATTAAGGACTCGCAAAATCCTAGCTTGATGCATATGCTTGTACATCTATTATATTCACCTAATACAAAAGTCTTTCGGGGGGTGAAAGAGCCAGCCAACAACTGCTGCCCTGACCCCTCCCTTGCAAGCCATATAGCCGGAATCCCAGCCAATGTATATTGAATGAGAGCAGTCAAAGATGTCCAAAAATTGCCAGCCACACAGAAGTTACCAGCAGACTTTTCCACTGAGAGTTGGTGTTCTATACAAAGTAACAGGAATTCAGCAAACTGAAGGGTTACCGTCCTGGTGGCTGCTGATGAAACAAAGTACTGTGCATAGGCAAGAAGTCACCTCAACCAGCCTGGTACCACCAAGGCTCGATGCTCTGTGACAACACCGCTGAGAGACCCATGTCCATGGGGCAAAAACGTAGTCCTCCTCGCGGCGCCAAGCACCATTGAACAAGCCCAACACCATTCTATACCACTGTCTGTTGCACAGCAGGCTACTGGATCATGTGACAGTCAGGAGAGGTCCGCCAGAGTGCTGGATCAAAAAGGGGGCAGGTAAGTAGAAGAACGGGTGTCTAACGTCCCAGCTCTGTCAGACACATCTATAAGGGGCCCGGCGACCAGCTGCGATCCGCCATCTTGAGTTTGGATATAAAGTGTTATGCCCCTAATATTTCACTTCAGCTCAGAGGGATGTCACACTGTTGGCCAGGGATAGTAAATGGTGAGTGATGCAGAAAAATGACAATTGTGACCACCTGGAAAGATGACATGTGTTTTACCATCTGCATAGTCTAAGGCCCAATTGAGTATGACCTGTTAATTATTGACTTTCGATTGGCCAAGCTATCTTTGGCCATCACCCAATATTATTTGCGGGGATTTCAATGTGACGTTTTGCCCTAAAGAGATTTCAAGCATCAAGGTCAGGGAAACCAGTATCCAATCCTGTGGGGGAAGCAATGACTTAAGGGTACACTCAAATAGTTTATGTCTTTCTACTCACTCACTGATGTGTGATGGCATGCATGAGCTAACAGGCCAGTTTCACTTTCTACTCTGCTACTCACAAATCTCTCCCACGTATTGATATATTTTTAGTGAGTCATTCCTTGATCTCACTTTTGCGATCAATCTTAGAATTATATTGGATCATTATTCTCTATCATTGTTCATGCAATAAAATGGATCCTTTCAGTCTCTGGGGCTGAAACGATGGACACTTGAGCATAGACTGCTTTTGGAAGAACATTATATCCGCTCAAGAGAATATCTGGCGGTCAATGTTGGATCAGCGGCCACTACCACCGTCTGGCTTTTTTCCACGGACATACGCTGAACTTTGTTGTCCATCAACGGAAAATGGTCACTCAGAAGGAGCCCAAAATCGCTTAACCCTTTAATCATTGGACTGTAATTTGGGGCAAAGTATAATCGCCAGGGATGGGCCATGGATGGAATTTCTAGCAGGGCATTTGGTCACCCTGCAAGCTTTCCTTAGGAAGAGTATTTGGGATTGGACGGTTTAAAAATGTTGAGCAAGGCAGTTGTGAAGCTTCGAAAATAGCGATGAGATGGGCTGGTTGCTTTCTTTCAGAGTTAAGGATAATGGTAGTGTGATTACCATCCAGCAGATTAGGAACAAAAAGGAGAGCTCATGATTACGCCTCAATTTATTAAAGAGGTTTTTCTGCAGTCTCTACCGAGGGGACTGCTTCAGTTTTACTATGGCGCTGTATCAATTTGTTAGGCGGTAATTCCATCATAAGATGAATCATGCTCAGCAGTTTAAATTAGAAGTGCCCATAATGTTGACTAAGTTAGAAGCTGCTTGCAGCTCCTTAGCCAAGGGCAAGGCCTCCGGACCTGATCAACTTCCTCTAGGATTCGATGGGACATTCTCTCATAATCTGGCCCCAGTCCTTCAGGATCTCTTTAATTTTTTTAAAGTGCTTGGCCAGGTTCCGGGGAATGGGGCGAGACCAATATTGTTTCCTAAAAAAGGGAAGAACCTTGCAATCTGTGGCTCATACTGCCCAATCTCTTTAATTAATGCAGACTCTAAGATTCACGCCATCATCTTAGCCAACTGATTATCAACTGTGATTTCAAGACTGGTAGATCCGAAACAGCATGGGTTCGTCACTGGACATGATACAACTTCTCATGTTGATATTGCTATTTCAGCTCTGGAGGCCACCTCTGCGGGCAGGGGCTCAGTCGGTATGTATCTGCTTGAAAAACTTTGATAGTTTCTCCTGCCCATTCTTATGGATGGTCATGGAGTCAGCAGATCTTAGCCCTTGTTTCATATCTAGAGTCTGCCAAATATATGTTGGCCTGAAATCTAGGATTCGCTGCTCGAGTTCTCTCTCTGACCCCATAGACATTTCTCATGGCACCAGGCAGGAATGCCCACTTTCTCCACATCAATATGCAATATATATCTAGCCATATATCCTGGCCCTTAAGATGACTGAGAACAATGACCTGACCCTTTGTGTTTTCATCACTTTGAGGTGAAGGTTCTATTCTACACAGACGTTGTGGCTGTCTTAATCCCTACCCCAGTCAAGGTTATAAGGGTGGTGGCGGTAGCCGCGCAGGCCATTGGAGACGTCTCAGGAAACAAGCTCAACTTAATAAAACACAGATCCTTTCCTATGCTATCCTGTCTGATCAAGATAAGCGACAGGTACACTCAGCCACATATTTGGGGGTAGAGTTATCTGTACCTATGGAGGACATCATTTAACATAAGGGGCCTAATTCACAAAGGCAATTTACACTTTTGTGTAAGTTTACAATTGTTTGCTATTCACAAAGGAATTTATGAGTAGTATATTGACGAGTGTGGAGTCTCTGCACATTCTCTCTTGGGGAGAGGATGTGGCCTAATAGCTAGGTAGGTGGACTTCAAATCTAGGGAACCGGGTTTGAGTCTCGACAAGGACGCGCAACATCCTGTGATCCTGGGCAAATCACTTAATCTCCCCGGGGCCGATACACAAAACTATTCTGAGATAAAATCCTAAACGTACTACTTTTGGTATTCACAGAAGGCGTTTAGCAGTAGTAAAGTTAGGACTCCTAACTTTACTACTACTAAACTGAGACAAAATCCTAACTTTCAGCATTCGCAAAAGGTATTTAGTAGTAGTAAAGTTAGGTGTCCTAACTTTACTACTACTAAATGCCTTCTGTGAATACCAAAAGTAGTAAGTTTAGGATATTATCTCACATTAGTTCTGTGAATCGGCCCCATTGTGCCTAACAAAAATGAATGTGTCCTCCTGGAACGCAACTGGTGCCCGTGTAAAGCGATCTGATACCCGATACCTTTCGATCAAGTTTGCGCTATATAAAAACTGTAACAAAAAATAAAAAGGCTTTTTATATGAAGAGACTCCACACTTAAAAGATATCGCTCATAAATCTCTTCCTGAATAGCAAACAATCTTACATTTACACATAAGTTTGTTTGCCTTTGTGAATCAGGCCCAACTATGGTAAACTCTATAAAAAAGACAGGCAATATCTTTAATAAATGGAATTGCTTGCATCTCTGCCTGATTGGTAGGGCTAATCTTATTAAAATTATTATTCTTCCTAGGTATCTGTATCTCTATCGATATTTTCCTCTCTTCCTGCGTACAGCTTTTTTAAGATGATAGAGGCATGCTGGCAGAAGTTTATCTGGGTCTATATGGAGCCTCTCTGTAAGCATCAGGTCCTGCAACTGCCCAAGGACAATGGTAGGATTGCTTTCCCCGTTTTCAGCTTTATTATTTAGCTTAGTTTTTTTCTTGACTTTGTCTGGTCATGGGCTAGGATACATGGATACAGGGCCATATGTTTGCAGACTATCTTCCACTGGAGAATTTGATAGTTCCAGCAACTAGCTTGATTAAAAGGACCTAGCTCAAGACCTTAAAGATTTTTCAACTTGGTTGGAGCTCGCTTAAAATAGCATCTCCCCATACTTTCCTTTTTAACCAATATACTTACTTAGGATTTAACCCTAACTAACCGATCATATAGGTTGTACTGAGACGAAAGGTGGAGCCCATTTGTTTGATCCTTGTCTCCTCTTGAGTGAAAGAGATTGAAGTAAACTGGGTGTCTTCCAAACTTTTCACAACGTTGCTTGTACAGAGGGACGAAAATGGAGTAAATTGAATCTGCTTCATTTTTCAGTATTTACTTTTTCTTTAATGTCTTTAGTAAGCACAATACAAGAATACAAACAATAACACTGATGTAAATGCAAAAAGCAAATATATCAAATGTTTGAACAGTCCTCAAGATACCATGTGACCATGCATGTCATTGATTTCCCTAGGTCACTAGTTTTCATAATTGTCTAAGATTGGTAGGGTTCCCTAGATACCCGCTGACCATGGGCTCAAAAACCTCAACTGTTTTACACTATTTATGTTATGGGATGAATACATAATGTCTGTAGCCAAAGTCTTTTACTTCAGTATTTCAAGTTAAGGAATGTATCTGCCTTATATTTGCTGGTACAGTTTATAAAATATGTCATTTATCATAGCAAGGAGGTCAAATGGCCACATTTTCAGAGGGGTACACTGTATAAGATAGGTACTGCTTCCCATCTGGGAGAAAACAATTAGGGCTCTTTCTCCACACATTTGCATTGGCATACAATTTTCTGATAGGCACATACAAGTTTTTATCTATGCAGAATTTTTCTTATGTGTCCTGAGCAAGAGCGTGTAGGATATTTTATTAGTTCCCCTTCACATCTGTTTGTAATATCTATTACATTTCAGCCAATGTATTTGGAAAATTGTACTGTAAAATCCATTGTAAGGCTACACTCTTCCCATAATTATCTTTGACAGAACTTCCCCAAACCCTCTTGTTGACACAGTTGGGCTCTCTTTCTGCATTTTCTCACTGGGTGCACTTTGGAGCCTGCTTTTAAAATCTTCCTTGACTTATTTTAGTTTGCAGCTAAGTCCTCACAAGCGCAAATTTATCGAAAGGGTCTCTGGAGAAGTAGATGTTTTCCCTACAAGACAAAATTTTGCTGAAAAATATTCCAAATGTGGATGTATGTATGCATATGATATTTCTATAGCAGAAACCTAACCAAAGGGCGGCAGAACACTGTACATGGTGGTAAACAATGTCAATGAGTAATAATAGAGGAAGCTGAGTAGTGGACAGTTACTGCGTTGTGATGTGGTGTTCTTTTAAGAAGTGTGTCTTCAGCTTTTTCCTAAATTGGAGCAATGTGGGGGATTGGTTTGGCGGCCGACGGGCGGCTTGTTCCCAGGGGGAGGGTGGACAGACAACTTGTTTGTGGCGGGGTGGTGGTAGTCGACAGACACAAATTGATCACATCTGCTGCCCCCAAAAAGAATGTCACCCAGGGTGGGCCCCACCCCCCCAGCTAGGCCACTGAGCAATTGTTGCAGGTGCTGGTATAGGCCTAAACCTACATTACTCCTATATCTTATCTAGGGAGTGCTGAGAGTGTGCAGAACTACACACAGGCTCTTCAAGGTTTTAGGTATACATGTGTCAGTGGCAAGAGGAAGTGCTAGAAAATGGACATTAGGAAATGGAAATGGAACATTAAGAAAAGCCATAGCAGTTCACAAAAGGTGCAATCGCATATACTTCAGTAGTAATACGTGCGTACAATCTACCCCAGCCATACCTTTGAGTACGTCACACACTACACATGGCCACCCAAAGTTACGGTAAGGGAATGCAATAGAAATCTATGGAGGAAAGAAATAACATTAACAGCACAAATATCTTAAAAAAAGAAATACAAGAACACAAAATTTCAAATAATTTTACCCACTGTAGACACCCTAACCAATCACAATGAACTAGGCATTGAAGACAGCCATTCAAATTTGATTGTAAGAATGTAAACATAATGTGCGAATACATAGACAATTAAGATATGTACATTGTTAATGAACAGTAAAAAACTACATCTCAAATGTAACACTAATCTATACATATTCAAGACACAGTATAAACAAAAGCACATCCTGAACATGCACACACACACACACACACACTCACACAATGTCAAGCAAACACAACTGTAGCTGATGTCTGACTCTATGACATCTATCTTCAAGCACAAAAGGAAAAAGGTAGAGCCCAGAATGTAGTCTGTATTTATGTGCTTCTACTTGTGAAAATCATCAGTTGTGTCTTACCTTCCTCTGGTGGTACCTGTTTCCTTCTTCTTTTCAATTCATAGCTCTATAAAGAATAGGTGGAGATCTTCACTTGTGCAACATAGGCCTAAAATACTCCCTTAAAGTTAGCAGTAGTAAACTGGGTGGCATATTTTGAGTTGTAGTTGTCCACAGCCCATCTTGTAGGGGGTGGGGGACAAAAGCGCCTACTACTAGGCATATATCTTCACCCGGAGTTATTGAATGTCTCGGTGGAGACTTACGTCTAGGTGTTGGCATGATTCTACGTGTGAAGGGATCTCTGCTTGTATATTTACATTTGTGAATTTGCCCATAGGTATGGAAACAATCCACCGAGCAGGATAAAAGATAAAAGCTGAAGTTATGCATCAGATTCAATAATGTAACTTGAGCTACAGGCCTGGTTGGTCTCTGGGAAATCCAAAGCTGTCCAGGAAGTATAGCTCTGGCATGACATGTGCTATGTGGCATCCATAAGGATTAATAGAGAAGTGGAAAAAGGCTAACAAATATCAGCACATTTATCTAAAAAAGATGAAGTAAATTTATTGTTTCATAATCTATCAACCTGTAATGCTGGGCATTAGTCTTACATGAAGATTACACTACAGATTAAAGACATAGAGAACTAGCCTACTGGCAGTATCTCACAAAACATTTTAACAGAAACTGTCTGCTCGGCTAAATAAAGTGATTTAAGATACAGGCAAACCACATTTCACCTACAAAATCATAAGTTTGCTCAGTTTTAATGGAATTTCGTGAAAATGTCATGAGATCAAATTTTACACAGTCCTAGTTGCAAGGTAGCAGAATTAATAATTAATAAACTTCATCATGTACTGCAGTCACAATAACAATTTCATCCACCACTGTTTGTTTGCTGTCTTCACTTTCTATATAGCTCACCCACAAAGGGACATACCAAAAAATAAATCATCACTGCAGTAAAAAAAATTGGAATTCCTCAAAATGGTTAAGAAAATTGAATATCGGCATTGTATTGTTTTTCCATTTCTGTTTATTGCATAATATTAGCACAAACCATTTCATTTTTGCCTTATTCCATTATATATTACTACGGTTTTGCTTCTTAACTGATATTATTCTACCTATTACAATTAAATAAAGATAAACATAGATACTTAACCAACCAACTTTTTTCATTAAATGATCACATTTGTAAACAATTTCTGCATTGTTTTTTATTTAAAAGCAAATTAAGCTATATAATGTCAAACAGTTTTTTCTTAACAGAACAATTTGTATCTTATCTGCTCAAAGAAGTCCAGTTTTTCCCTCGTCCCCGGCGTGTTTCAGACCCTCAGATTCTATTAATTCATCCCATAGGCTTCATCATCTTCCTATCATCATACATGGTAAATGATTCATGCTGTGTCACAGAAAGTACTCCCTGTATGACCTAGTTTGCCCCAGTAGGATTTAAATGGCTAACTAGAACAATTTATGTATTTTAGATTGGTGGTATGCCCTATGTGAAGTGCTAACA
The DNA here is from genome assembly GCF_964263255.1 of Lissotriton vulgaris. Classification (NCBI taxonomy): domain Eukaryota; kingdom Metazoa; phylum Chordata; class Amphibia; order Caudata; family Salamandridae; genus Lissotriton; species Lissotriton vulgaris. The sequence continues at coordinate 1,056,766,749 of NC_141699.1, forward strand.
CCACTGCTGCATGGGGAAGGAAGCAATTCCTTTTGTTATTTTATTCCCTCACACACCCTAGTGGTGTCATGCTTCATCATCGGGACACCCTGACTCCTAGAAGTCAGGGTGGGCTCGACCATATTTCACGGAGCGCTTAGTGAGATAGTTTTTGGCCAGGGGGATAAAGATTAAAAATCAATGTCAGACCCCAGTATCCCTTTATTCTTGGGTCTGGCAATGATATTAAAAATGGATTTAAGCGTCTCTCAGGAGATTATGGTCCTAGGACCCTATAGCCAACATGTTTCTGCCTCTTGCTGCCCCATAAATGGTGCTTGGACTATCTTCAGGGCGTGACCCCCTGGAAATTAGACAAGTAAGAGAATTACCCTATACTGTTCTGCGATAAGGGCAGGTAGCTGGTCCTTATATAAACGTGACCTTTGTCGCAATAGTTCACTCCAACCCAATTTGGGAGAGGAACAACTTCACATAGGACCTCTTGTGAATGGGGTAGCCCTGTAGTCAAACCACCATCAAGGGTCCTGCCCTGTGTCTACACCTGGTATGTAGAGGATCCCACCGCTTGGAGTGCTTTGGTTCATGCTCTTCACTCCTTCTGTCTCTAGATGCAATGCTACACCAATGTACCTGACCTAAAGCACTGTAAGGTACCATTGTGAAGTTTGTAGTGCTAGACAAAAATTACAATTTAAATGCATAAAATAAAATAAAGTGCCCTAGGGGCACATAAAGCAGGTGCAAACATCTCCTCAATTCCTGAGGCTCTTGAGTAATCTGTCTATTGGTGCATTGACATTTTAATACAATAATGAGTCTGTTTACAAAGCAAAATACAAGCAATTAGATTTCTTGTCACAAAAAGCATTCAGTAATACAAAAATAAATAGATCACAATAGCACACCAAAATGTTATATGCGGAATCTTGTAATGTTTGAATAAAATGTCATCTCTAATTTTCTTTTCACAATCTGGTTGTGACTTCACTAGTCCTCATAACATAACATGACACAGTCCCGCTACTGTAATAAGTCGTTAAAGTTGAGTTGTGAAGAAGCAAGGTCTACTGCCAATAGGCACTGTGAAATGCAGGTCAGGGAGCAGAATTCCAAATACAATGTATTGATTACAAAGGTAGGAAATGAGAATCTCAGCCACAGGTGAATGATTACTGAGCAATGCTACTGAAATTGAAATTTAACCTCATGACGTGGCTCATGACGAGCTGAGCTCGTCATGAGCCACGGTGGGCGTGTGCTCATGATGAGCTCAGCTCGCACGCAGGGCTAATTCCCCCTCTGTGCTGAACGCTCTGAAGAAACGGGTGTGGCCATGACGAGCTCAGCTTGTCATGAGCACACAGCCACCGTGGCTAATGACGAGCTAAGCTCATCATGAGCACCGGGGTGATGTGCGCGACCGCCCCCCCCTCCCCCTCCCCCCCCCCCGTCCCCCAGCACAGGGGGAATTACTTCAGGTCTTGTTAGTTTCACAGATACCTTAATTGGACAGGAGTGTCCCTATTATTACAGCATGCAGATGCCTGTGACCCAGGAAACCAAGGGCATGTGGGCTCCCTGAACCCCAACTGTTGTATTTTACTGCCAGACTGGGTCCAAATGGGAAAATTCCCTTGATTGCATTAGGTTCATTGACAGCAGACACATTTCTTCCAAGGATTGACAACCTTCCAGAAGGTTTGCTTCAGTTTGGTGTTTCCTAGAACCAGAATGATGGGCTGTGCAGGAGTACATAAATCAATGATGAGCCCAAAAATAAACTGGCAATTACTTGATTTGAAATGTAGCACAGCATACTGTGCAAGGACCAGTAAACTGCATGTCAGTAGGAGTGACCCCATCATCCTGGCTGCTGCAAAATGAGCCTCCAGTCGGGGCTGACTGAACCCGGATGCGTTCTCTTTCATTCGCAGGGTGTGTCTGCAGAGGGACACAAAGATGAGTGCGGTGGAAGCAATGTCAAGCAGAACAGGTAAGATGAAGCCAAGAACACTAATATATTTTGGGTATAATTCTTTCGCTTTCGTATCTTCACTTGCGGAAGAAGAGTTAGCTGTGAGATTAGTTGTTGATTTCTGTGGATGTTTTCCTCCTGAACTCAAGCACATTGACATACTGAGGATGAAGGATCCAACCACAGATCCCAGGAGCAGCCAGGGAACAACCTTAGAGATCCTAGGCTTTAAGAAGAAGAAAATGCGATTGCTGAAGTCTACGATTTTCACACAGTAGAAGACACAGAGACAAGCGATGAGCCAGGAATTACAGCTACCAGACCATGCTTTCAGTTGTAACAGGACTCGTGATACTTGAGCACTGCGATAAACAGGTGAAAATATCATAGTAGCAAATCTGAATCCTAATGCTGTACTTTGATACCATGTGCCGCAGATCCCCAGAGCCACTAAGATGAGATAGCAGGTGATCAGTTTTTTTCCTTTGGTCCTGACCCTGAGAATGAAACCCATGATGAATGAACTGAAGAAAATTCCAATCCCATATGTTACTGACATGATAATGAAATATTCTTTCTTAAGTTTATCTTCAATCATCTTTTTTTAATCTTGTTGCAGATAAAGCCACAAACAGCTGTTCTGTTCTTAGGAGAGGTAGTGAGTGAGTGCCACAGGCAGGGGTTCTTTCCATAAATTCCAGACTTCCACCAGCTGTTCAGGTTCAAGTTACCAACAGGAGCATCCTCACAGCAAGTCTAAATATGACTTTGAATTGATGCAAATCAGGTTGGTTGCATTTTCTACTCCAGCAATCATAATCCCAAGCCATTTAATTTACCACCTAGTCCTACAAATTTCATTCAGCAAATGCATGCAGTAGGTTTACATTTCCCTATCCTTACAAACACATTAAGCACATTACAGTACATGTAAACAGAAGATCATCTTGGTTGCATTTTGTTTGGCATTGTCCCTCAACATTTTAGGGTTTTGAAAATTGAAAATAAAAATAGAAAAGTGAATAGTGATTTTGCATCATCATTAACTGAGTAAAATAGTCATCCTTGCCAAATGCATTTTTATTTATCAACTAGCTTACCCGTCGCGCGTTGCTGCGATCTCCGAAGAAAGGAAATTCAAGGAAACTCGTTATGTTAATATTCAATTTACATTTTGTCATTTTTATTGAAACTTATTCATTTTAATATGGAAAACATTTCAAAGTGTTGTTTTAATTCAATTTATTTATTCGAGTACTTGTGGATACATGATTTTTTGTTTTTCCGTTTGGTGCATACAACAGTATTCAAAAGATTATGAGGGCCCTGGGGGGCCGATATTTAAAAAAATGTTATGCCAGAAACCTTTGCGGGAGTGTACTCAACAACTTCCCAAAGTTTCCTGGCGATTGGACGAATGGTGTTTTAATTCTATTTATTTATTCGAGTGCTTGTGGATACACGATTTTTTGTTTTTCAGTCTTGTCCGTACATCAGTATTCGAAAAATTATGAGGGCCCTGGGGGCCGATATTTTAAAAAAATGTATGCCAGAAACCTTCACAGGAGTGTACTCAACAGCTTCCCAAAGTTTCATGGCGATCGGATGAATGGTGTAGTAATGCATAAAGGACAAACAGACAGACAGACAGACATACATTCGTTTTTATATATAGATTAGTAAGGCACATAGAGCTAAGCATGGGCGGAAAATCCGTTTCGCTCGCGGATTTTGCGGATTTTCGGGAAATTCGCAATCCGCGAGATTCGCGAATCTCCCGCAATATCCGCAAATCCGCGAGCAGCGGATTTTGCTCGCACTGCTCGCACTGTTCGCGTGAGTTCGCGGCTTCCCAGTACAACTTTGCGCCCCGCGAATAAGTGCTAAATTGCAGAAATACGATCTTAGCAAAACTGAAACTACTTACCAGGTTCAAAAGTTCAGGCTCATCATTAGTAGCCATTTCCTGTAGTGCTTCCTGAGGGGCCCCTCCAGAGTTCAGTTGCCAGTTGCAACTATTATGTGACCCTGCTCTGAACCTCAGAATAGTTACACATATGCCACAAAGGTCCTGAATTACAGCTAAGGGAGACAAGCAGGAGCCAGGCTGGAAGTTAAAATCCATTAATCAGCCCCTAATTCATTATTGTCAGTTGGGGCAGGGCAGGTGTTGTAACTTTTTTTGCAACAATGAAAGCACTTAGCAAGTGTAAAAGATCACTAATCAGGGCGCACTAAGGAAGCAGGTGCCAGCTAAAAAAATATTCTGTGACACATTAATCAGCCCCAAATTAATTCAGGTCACTTGAGGCAGGGAAGGTGTGCTTTGCTTTGCCGAAAATAATGTACACTGGACAACCAGAGGTGATGAAACAGAGGGTGGCATGGGTGGGCCAGAGGGTGGCATGAGTAGTGAGAGAGTGGCAGTGGTGACAGAGAGTGGCAGTGATGAAGAAGAGTGTCCCAAACAGGCTGGACACGTAGAAACAACAAGTTCGCAAAACTTGCGACCCGACAGGTAAGTTCGCAAATTGCGAAATTGTAAAAACCCTCGCGAACTGGCAGAAACACGGGCGAACACAAAAAAAAAATCCGCAAATTCGCGGGAATTCGCGGATTTTGCGGATTGCGAGTTCGCAAATCCGCAAAATTTGCGAACGCGAGATTCGCAAAATTCGCAAAATTCGCCCATGCTTACATAGAGCACAACATAATAGCATCTATGCATTTGACAGCAAATGCCGTAATCAAATACTGCACACACTACATCAATGCATGACTAGTCTTGCTTCCTTATCAAATGATGACCATTGATTGGGTATAGCGGTACTTATGGGAGGGAGGAGCAGGGCACAGCCTTACTTACTGTTGAATAGGCTATGGTGGACAGGGCATCTGTGTACTTCAAAGGCATACTTCTAGAAGCTTCTCTCCACTTCAAAGGCAGAACTGTGTATTTAAGAAGGCCTTTTGGAATCAACTATTCAGTACATTTATAGACCTGTAGATACTCTGCCAGGAAGATGGACTGCTTTGCTGCTGCAAGGACCGCCACTCTGCTGGACTGCTGCTCTGAAGGAACCGCTGATCTGCTGCCCTCTTGCCTGGAGAAGAAGAGCTAAAACTGCAATCTCATAATGAACCCAGGGCCACAGACTAACTCAAAGGGCTAGTCTACTGGCACCTGACCTCAGCCTTTTAGACATAACAGGCTCTCCAACAACTCCATGACTTTAGCATGTTCCTGACCCCCAAGTAATGCCTCTCAGGTCCTGGATCCTTGGTGTCTCTCACAAGGCCTTGAAAGCAAGCTTTTGCACTCTTCGCAACTGTGAACGGGTCAGTTCACACTGGAACAGTGCTGTTTGCATCTATATTCAGAGCAAGACGCCACCAGCCCGTCTCTTCACATAGCAGCTCGATAACCCTACCGAGGACCACCAGCATGAAACATCAGCCCACTGTCCGCAACACCCTACCTGCTCTTTGCGCCATGCCGACCACCGCCAGTGACATTCCCCTTGCTCCCCGTGACCCCGTCCAATGGGAATCGGACTCATGGCACAAAAACTCGACCATTGATTGGGTATAATAGTACTTAATGCATGGTTATTCATGACCAAATGCCTGACTGCCTTCCAGATCAATTGAGTTAATCAATTTCTCCTGTCAAGTAGGGCCTAAAATGTGCATGATAATGTTTATATTGACAACTACATTAATACTGCTGATCCACAATAATGCATAACAGCTTATGTGCAGTATTTAAAGCCTGGCAGCGGAGCATTTGGAAGAACAACCAATTACATGCCAATGGAGTCTCTGCCAACTCTGCCAGTGAGATTGATTCTCCACCTCAGAGCAGTTATCCTCAGTGCTTTCAGAGATATTCTCCATTTAGGTCTGTGTGGAATGGCACTACGGGCAGGTAAAATTAGCAGTGGCACTGATGCACAGTGAGTTTTCTCTCTGTGTAATAGGCCCATTGTATATTATGTTTCTTAGAAGCAAATCCCTCTTTAGGGTGATGTTGTTTGAGAGACAAAAAAGGTACATTGAGTCCTAAAGCAATATAGCAACCTGGCTGGCATTCAACTTTGCTGAAAGTGGATGCACTTTTTAGCAAAATGACACCCCCTTACATAAGCAGAATTCTTGTATGGCACAGTCCTCTAACGTGCTAGTGGAGTCTTCTGGTTTTTTTTTTAGGTCTGAGGGGCAGGGGGCTTTAGCATGCAAGATGAAAGCCACATCTTTTTTATAAGAATAACCTGCAGCAGAATTCTGCATTAAATTGCTAGTGAGATGCACTGTTTGTTGCCTGCTCTTTGACTGGTGAGCTTTTGCGTTTGATGCCTGTTACCTGTCCATTGCTTTCCTGTCCAACTGCCTAGGTGTCACTGCCAAAGTGAGCAAGGGAACCACGTCTGGGCACACCCTGCCAACGTAAGGCAAACAAAGCAAACACAAGGAGATGATGGACGAAGAGCTGAAACTTTTCAGACACTCACCCACAGTCACAGATTTGGGTTGAATCCATCATCGTTTTTTAGCTCACTTTGCCGCCACAGTTCAGACCCAGCTATATGCAAATCAATCTTGTCCCTGTGCCTCATGGGACCAGTCAAGCCTGAACTCCCAAGACAGGGCTTCCCTGGACCAGAAACAAGCATTCTGGGACCAGTTTCGGGTTAACACCCCTCATCAACCAGGATAGCTTGAATCCAGTGGCAAATTGAGCAAGGGACCCACATCAGGGCATACCCTGCCAAATTACGGAGAACAAAGCAAACATAAGAAGATGATGGACGGAGAGCTGAAACTTTTCAGACACTTACTGCCAGTCACAGATCTAGGTTTAATCTAACATTGTTGTTTTGCTCACTTCACCACCCCTGGGACTCTTGGCACAAAATCCTGAGGATGAAAAACTTCAGAAGGACTAATCTGGGACTGCATCTGACCTGCGGTCCATCGTGTTTGGCCTGAACATTTGACTTTGATCCAGTCCAGCTCGACCAGATATTTATGCTCGCCACCTCAGGCAATCCCGGTTGCTGACCCAATTCAGAGAGGATCTAAAAACCTGGCTCTTCTACTGAACCCCAGTGCCCAGCCAGATCAGCAGCCCGCCCCACTATACATACCCCACCTCAGCCGTTTGTGACCCTCATGGCTGAGTAGCCACAATTTACAAACCCTGATTGATTAATTGATAGGTGGTATTTTTCACTATATTCTTTAAAAATGTATAGGTCTGGTGCTACAGATTGGATTTTTGTCATATTGGTCTTTATATATATATATATATATATATATATATATATATATATATATATATATATATATATATATATATATATATATATATATATATATATATATATATATAATGAAGCTCTGTTTTTCAAACATGATGTAATATCTTTTGTCCGGTATTTTCACTGTTTTACAGTTTGAAGTGTTGGCCAGGAGAGGGGGCTGCCTGCTAAAAAGAGCATCAAGAAGGTGGAGCTCCAGAAGGCCTTGAGGTCATGGGCAGAGGCCCACTAAGCTGCCAGTCACAACAGATGACCAGGAGGAAGAGGGGAATTAGAATGGTACTCACACCAGGGTTTTGGAATGCAGCCTGTTGAGGAGGGGGTAAACCTACTCCCAGGAAATCCTCCTCATGCAGGGAGCAGTGTGTCCTCTGGCAACCTTTCCCCAGATGAACTGACAGAAAGGAAGCAAGGGAGGGATTACAAGCTGGAGATGGCCAAGCTCAAGATGGAGGAAAAGAGACTGGCCATAGAAGCAAAACAAAAGAGACTGCCCATGGAGACAAAACAGTAGAAATGGGCCATAAAATATGGAACTACCTTTTAGTGCTTGCCTCATGAGAGGAGATTTAAGGAGGAGGACATCAAGGCCAGACAGACACAGGCCAGCAGTGATAGTGACAACATTTCTTCAGTGCACTCTGGAGTCAAGAGGGTCCATAATCCCAAAGATCTGGTGCCTGACTTTGTTGTGGGAGATAATATTGACAAGTTGTTTGAGCCTTTTGAGTTTGCCTTACAGATGCACAAGATCCCTGATGAGCATTGATAGAGCTAGTCTGTGGAGGTATATCCCTAGAGAATTGGAGAATATCCTACTGGCCCTAGAAAAGAGGGACAGGATGAGGTGTCCCCCAGGAAGGAAACTCTTGTCAGAAAATATGGCCTTACCCCAGAGAAGTCCAGGCAGATGCTCAGGGATAGTCAGAAACTGGCCCAGAAGACCTGGTTGGAATTTCTGGATTCCTTTTGCATGGCACTAGATGGTTGGGTGAAGGGCAATGCAGTAAAGGATTATCAGGGGCTGTATAACTTGTTTGCAAAAGAGCACATGTTCCGTCTTTGTTTTGCAGATCTGCGCCAACACCTGGTTGAAAGTAAGCTCTCTTACCCGAGGGAGCTTGCTAAGGAGGTGGACCACTGGGTCAGCACCAGGGTCAACTATAAGGTATCGGGGGGGGGGGGGGACACACCACAAGGCTGGCCAGGGTCCCCATCAGAGGAAAGAAAGAGGAGACAAACATAAAAATATAATAGGCCCTAAACTAGTTTCACAGGTCATGACTTTCATCCCCCAACTGAGAAAAAGAAAGGATGATTCCCCGACAGTAAGTCTTTAGGGAAGGCACCCCCAAGTGCTATCAGTGACAACAGTAAGGGCACTTCAAGGGGGGTGACCACGCAGGCAAGGCCCCCCCCCCCCCCACTGGTGAGCAGTCACAGGGGATGGCTAGTGTAGTGCTTGGGGAGCAGATTGTCCCGGTCAGAGGGGGAGGGCAGTGAAGAGGCTACACTGGTATCCCTGGGTAACGGAGAGATACTGCAGAGTACTCACATGCCTAGTAACATTAGAATCTACAGGCAGAGGGTCACCATCAATGGGCAGAGGGTGGAGGCTCTGAGAGCCACTGGAGCCAGCATGACAACTTTCAGATTTCATCTGGTGACCTCAGAGCAGGTAGTCCTTAATGCATTACACTACGATGCTGCAACTGACAACCATGTGAGCCACTATCCAGTGGCTCTGATTCCCTTTAAGTGTGGGGGCGGGGAGTCTCAGGTTTCTTAAGGATAGATGTGAGTCCGTTCACCTCTGCGTAATGTCTGCTTTGCAGTGACTTGAAGCACTCCATGTGGAATAAGGTGGAGCTCAGGTCCCACTTGGAAATGTAAGGGTTTCCTAAGTGGGTGGGCCTATCCACACGGTCCATGACCACCTGAGAGGATATTCAGGAGGACTGGGAGCCTGAAAGAAGGGCCCCGGTACCTGCCAAAAAGAGGAACAGCAAGGGGTGCAAGAAACCCACTCCTTAAACTCCCACGGTCCGGGAAGAGGCTGAGACTAAGCCTGAGGGGGATGCTCCAGACACTACAGTGGAGGATGCTGCTGCCCTGGGGAACTTTCCTGAGGTGCTCAACTGTCAGAAAGAAGGCGGTCCTACCCGGGAGTTCTGCAAGGCGCAGAGGGAATTCCCTACTCTAGTGGCCCTGCGGTACGAGGTCGAGGGCAAGGCAGCTGGGAATACCTCTGGTGATAATCTGGTTTACTGAGAGAATGGTCTTTGTATAGTGAGCCTAGGATTCCTGAGCCTGGTTCAACCCTTGTGTTGGTGGTCCCCCAGTGCTACAGGGCCTCACTATTGGAGCTGGTTCGTGATGTACCCCAGGCAGGGAATAATTTGGAGCAGAACAGGACTTTTGGCAGGCATATCACCTGCTTTTACTGGCCTCAAGTGAGGAGGGCCTCAGATTTGTTCTGCAGGTTCTGTCTAACCTGCCAGTCCAGTGGTAATGGAAGCACAAGGCTCCCCTGCAACCTTCTACGGTCTTTGCCCCTTAATTTGAAAGGGTGGGCATCATCATTATTGGGCCTCTGCACCCCAAGTGAGCCATGGTGAACAGGTTCATCCTGCTCTTGGTGTACCATGCAACCCAGTACCCAGAGGATATCCATCTGAGAATAGTGGCTGTGCACGCAGTGGCCAGGCCACTGATAGGGATCTTTAACCTAATGGGCTTCTCCAAGAAGGTGGTGTCAGACTGTTGTATCAACTTCATGTTGGGTACACAAAGGCCTTATGGAAGGAGTATTATGGCAACCTACAAGTTCTCCACTCCTTACCCCCCTGAAACTAATGGGCTTGTTAAAAGATTCAACAGGGGACAGAACCGCTCCGTCATGAGCATGGAAAGGGTTAAACATTAAGGGACATATTATTGAGCACTTTGTGTCATGCTTCCACCACGCTGCGTGGTATATGCATGGCGTTAACCTCTTCACCATAAAGGTTTTGTGTAGGGGCTGGTGTGTGGCACTCACTTCATAGGTCCTCCATCAAGATTGAGTCCATGGCTTATTGGGCAGGTTCCAATCTTGTCCAGAGACAGAGGGATGTGAGACAAGGCAGCATATCAGGGTTACACTTTTGCTAATAGGCCAGTTTACATTTGGTCACCAATGGAGGCAAATATACAATGGCAACTATTTCATTTCCACAGTCTAGTGCAGTGGACTCTTAGATGGAAATCAAGTTGGAGGTATTAAGAACCTGGCCATGGAGGAAGGTCACCTTTTCCCAATAATCTTCCTTTCTCTTCCAAAACAAAAAAAAACACTGAGGAGTAACACTTGGCTTTGTTGATATAAACAAAATTAGAGTTTTTGAGTTAATGTACGATTTAGTAAAATAATTGAGAAGAACTCGGTTGACTCTAGACTTTATTATTTGTGAACATCCATGGGGGGCAAATACACCATTTAGTATGCCACTATGGCAATAACTCATTTGGCCCAATGGTATATAGTAAACGTTTACTCAAACTTTTACTTTGCTAAGTCCCTAACTAAGATTTAGGGGACATTATGATATCGTCCGGAAAGCATTTAACGGAATATGTTCCGGAATGCTTTTCGGACGACTCGGATCGGGGAAGTCCAACCGAGCAATTTGGATGCATCTGGATGCTCCCGAATACGATTCAGTTGGACTCCCATTGTGTGTTCCTGCTCCCATTGAAGAAAGGGGTGTCTGGGGAAAATAATGTACCCTGTGGCAGGCACTCCATGGTGCCTGCCAAACTGTGCATGGTTGGGAAGAGGGTACCCGTGGGCACCCCCCATGGGCCCAATTCAGAGGCCCCAGACGGGTAAAGGGGTGCCTGCTGCTGGCCCCCAAAGATATGTTCAGACAGCAGTTTTGTTCCAGTCAAACCGAATTAAAACAGCTGTCCGAATTTGTCATCGTAATCGCTCGCACGTAAACAAAGTCCATAAAGCTGTACGATTCGGCTTCGAAAGGCTTCAACTACATGAATGCCTTTCGGAACTGATTCGGACAGCCCTTATGGTTTCCGGGCATCGTAATCGGTCATTTTGAACTGTGTACGATTCGGTCAGAAACAAGGGTTCCGAAACTGATTTGTCAAACCTGAATCCGATTCGGAGCCCTTCCGAACGGGATAGTAATCGACCCCGTAGTTTATCATGCAGACTGTAGAAAGTGATGTATGGTCTTCATTCTAATTCTTTAGAATGTTTGCACATAATGGATACTTTGGGAAATTGCTCTTAATAATATAATGCAAAGTTATTGTAAGTTTTAGGGGTCTTTACAAATCTCATTACAAAAATGTAATTGTTTGTAGGTTTAAATCATTTAAAACTTTACTTTCAGTTCACATTGACAAACATCAGCATTGTTTACTGATACATACATTTTGTAATGTATTTCGTATTATCTATGCTGTCAACAATGTCCTTTTAAAAGAAGTTACCCATGTAACCTTACCAAAGGAAAACAAGTGGTTTTTACAGGCAACGAGTTTCCTTCTTGGGTAAAAATGGGCAATATAAAAATATACATTAAATCGTTTGTCGACTTTCACTTTCCGTTTAATGTTCAGGATTGCCTGCAACTCTGTTTTTTCTAGGTAGGTGGGATATCCCCTATGGTCTACTCAATTTCCTGGTTGCATTTCACACAAATAAATGATCACATGTTAGAATAGGTCCCAGCTGCAAATGGCTAGTCAGGGTCACAACGGTCGTAAGCAAGAATGTGTGCTTGCTCAATTGTTGTTTTCTTTTCATACATGACCTTCCTTCTTCATTGAAGAAAGCTAATGGCAATCCTCCTACAATACATGGCATACAGGTAAATATTTAACTATATGCCGACGAGTTAAACATTCTGACTCACACTCCATTGGGTTGAAAAAACAGTTGAAGGCCCTAGAACGCTAATGTAAAACAATTAGGCTCATAAACAATACAATCAAAGCAAAGGTATGCAGATTTGTAAGTTCAAGGCTCCATCTGCATGGCATATATTCAGCAGAAAATTGGAAAAGGTACATTATTACAAGTATTTGGGTGTGGTGTTTGATGTAACTATACATATTACCATACATCCTAAGTAAATATTTACAAGGGAGAGACAAAAGAGAAGACTGGGTGCGACAACAGTGAAAGTTGCTCAGCTGTAGGGTGAAGCCACATAATACCCCTGAAAGGATGGACTTTAAGACTTTGACACCAGCTGACCCCTATGCCTAGAAAGGATCTATCCAGGTAAAAGCATTGGCCTTTGTATATCTCCTGAGGAACAGTTATTGGAGTAGACCTGCTGGTGGACCCTGGATGGTTCCCCATGAACTTCTGTGGACTGGCCTTTGAATCCACTGAAACACCGGTGCCATGCAAGTACCCAGAGGTTGTAGATCTAGGAACTGCAGCAGAGAGGATGCACTGCTTGTAGGCTGCAGAGGGGCTTCATAACATGTTGCCACAAGTAAGAGACTAGCCCAGAAGAGGACAGGTCTGGTGGAGGGAGCCATAAAACCCTGCTCCCTGCAAAATTGACCCTTTCAGAGGTTGGAAAGTCTGAAGATACTGTGGGTCTTGGTATCTAGGAATGGCTGCCAGGAGCGAAATAAGTGCTAATTGTGCAAATTGGCACTATAGAGCCTGATATGTAGCATGGTCTCCGGGTGTGACAAGCAGAGACTGAAGTCAAAGTAGTTGATAAAAAATGTTTTCCCCAGGAAGGGCCAAGCCTCCTGGGGTTGACTCACAACATAAATTTAGTTTTGATGAGGAGGGAGTGTGTGTAGTACTCTTGCCCAGAGCCAATTTTCGGCCCAAGGACCCAATCTCCCAAGTCCACCCAATAATCAATGTCCTATGGGACCATATTACACCAGGTCAAAAAATAGAAGAAGGAGGAGGCCCTGCACGGTTCTACTAACCCCTCTGGCCCTTTCCTGGGTGGCTGGCACACCCTGCTCTGAGCCTCCTACCAAAGCCATTGCATCAGGAGGAACAATGGTTTCTATCCCAGTGGTCAAAACGCCACATTGAGCAGGTATGAGCTGTGTGGGGCTTGGAGATCTCCCTACGGACCCTTACAACCCTGGCTACACATGGGTGGCTTGCGGGCAGGGTTACCCGGTGTTTGCAAATAAAAATAAAAGAGACTGCAGCATGATGCTGTCAAAAAGCATTCAAACAAGAGGCTAAAGCTGAAAATCTAATATTCACACCACAGGCATGGGAACACCCAAAAAAATCCCAGCATGCTCATATAATTTTGTGGTGTCCGAGGAAGTGCGGGGCACCACCAACATTGTTACAAATGTTTTGAGGGCTGAAGGGAGTGCGGCAACTCCTAAAATGTTTTAAAGAAAGCTCACTTTAAGTCTCCAAGGAGGGTTGAGATATGGCTCCAGGTGAAATCCCTTTGGATTCCAAAAGTTTCCATGAAGCTATGTTTTGGCATATGGATTCAGGAGGACAGGTGCCTCTAGTGTCAGGTCCTTAAACTACCGTGCTGTGCTTTCATAAAAGAGTTTGGGTCCCTTGATCGTCAATTCAATGCTTTATTGACAAGGCAAGGCTCCACTGCATATAATATATAATGGTGGATAATTGTTAATGCATTAATGTCAATTGTGTTATATTGGCAAATTATAACTTAGCTTATTTTACTAATGTGGTGACACCCTGATAAAGTCGGTAGCCCTGCCTCATTGATATTGATCTACCTATATTTTGTGATGTAGCATCTAGTATAGGCAAGGGGTATTGTGGTCATAGTGTTCTTGAACAACTGGGGCTGCAAAGAGATATGAAGAGTGTCACCACATGAATTTACAATTACCTGCTTGTATATATTTGTAATTTAATGCTTAGAATTTAGTAGTATGTATAACAAAAAGTGTTTTTTCTTTTTTTTTTAAAGAAAAAATATTGACCGGACAATAATTTATTGAGTGAGCTGGGGTTACAGGCCCACACCAATTGGACTTTTCTGCTACCCTAAGACAATCAAATGCTAGAATGCGGTGATTGTTTAGCAGTAAACAGAAACTTGCTGACTTATTACTTGCAAAGTACTTCGCTATTAATAAATCAAATTCTGGGGAAAACAATGCAGAAAACTGGATCAGCTTAATTGGGGGGGTGTTTATTTTTTCATTAGTTTCCAATTCAGCAAAACAAACATCTGTAGCATTGACATAAAGAAACAAAACAAATATATCAAATGTTGATACGATATGAACATGCATTTCATTAATTTCCCTAGATCTCTAGTTTGTTAAATTTCTGGAGTTGGTAGAGTTCCCTGGTTACCAGCTATCCTTGGGTTCAGTATGTCTTTTGACAGCAATTTGAGTCGGTATTTACGTTTTAGGGAATAGTTCATTGTTGTGCCTTGCATGTTCCCTTTCCGTGCATTTGAGATCTGGTGCTTGGAAAGGTGAGTGTGGCTTTAAGAATACAATGATGTAACTTTGTCAGTGTGTTTACTGATGGAAGCCTGGCAACTACATACTGGTGAAGAGTGGAGCCAGACTATTGGTGTTGTGACTATAAATCGGTCGTAACCGGAAAAAAAACTATTATTTTCTACTTGTGTGGCTCCTGACTCATCGATTTGAAGAAGCCCTTGCCAAACACAAAAGACATGATGTTTTAAAAATTGCAAGCCTTTGGAACTTGGATAAAAATACAATATTTTTATCTCTAGTTCCAACCTAAAAATCTAATTAAACATACATAATATATTCTTCCAGGTCAAATAAACAAACAGCATACACAAAAGGTCAAGTATAGTGGGTGGAAATATGGGTATAGGTATGGAAATCTCTCTGCTGTTGAGGCAGGTGAGAAAAGAATTACAAGCTGTTTTTTTACATTTTTATTTGTAGTGAAGGTAGTTTGTGCTTTTAGAGAGACACTTTGGTTCAGATCTAATTTTCCTATTAGGAAATGTATCTGTTTATGCAAGTACACACCTGCACAGAATGTGCCAGTACCAGACAAATGCAGCAACTTGATCTACGGCTTCTCCATCAATCCAAAATGTTTGTGCATGTTGTCTGTGTTAGCTAAATGATCTTTAAGATTGTAACTGGTAACCCACCTTCCCAAATAATGTATAGGTTAATTTGTCAATTCATTGTAGTGGAGTGTTTATATTGGACAATCATTTAATGTAAGAGGTCCTTTCCTATACCTTAGAAGGCTTGAGAAGTCTGGGTTATAGGGTATCAGATGTGCACTTGATGTACCTCACGAGAGACATCCTGGAATTAATGGAATGAAATGCAGGTTGAGTACTAATACTTGGTATCCAGGGTTAGGCAGGAGTGTAGAGGAAAAGGTTTATACATGCATTGCATGGGCATTGAGTGATAAGCTCCAAAAATATCCTTGCATTCTAATGAGGTGATATCAAGACCTTCCAGAGCCTGCAAAAAGATAACCCTGATATTTCTGGTCCTTTCCAACTGAAAGGTACTGGTGCTATGTATGCTCTGGTCTTATTAGATCACTTTTGCAGTGGTTTGTGATTTAATTGGTTGCCAAGTGACTACAAGTGAAGATTTGCAAAGAAAGGATTGTCTAAAGCATTGGTCACAGATATCAGTTTGTGGCTGGTATTTAATACCATGAAAAAGTTTTGAAGAAATTAGGGATCACACATATGTACATCTGGCTATTTCTCGAAAAGTAATATCAAGGTTGAATGATTGAGCAGAGTCCTAAAAGAAGGAATTCAACTGGCAATGAGTAGAGACAAAAATGTAAAGAGTATCATTGTGGGCCAAGTAATACTTTGTAACAATGGTGCAAAGTCTTTGTTTGAACAAACAAGTGGAAGAAAACCATGCACTTTGTTGTGGCAACCGTGGATATCAGAAAGCAAAGATAAGAATTTTGGACTTGAGGTGCAAGTCGAGAAGGTCTTCGGTGGTAAAAAAGTATTGAGTAGAGTACATAACTATAGAATATTGAAGGAATTTAAGGTGGGTGATGTGGTGAAAATGAAAGTGGGTGAATTAAGCATCTAAGGTTAGTCTAGGTCTTCAGACATTTTTGTGGTAAGGAGAGTAGGTAATTTCGTTGTGAAATTGAGTGATGGGAATGCATGGAATAAAGCAAGCACTGTTGGTTCCAGAATATGTGAAGTCAATCAATCAATATAACTGTATTTGATCTTAAACATTAAGATCATTAAAGTGCAAAGAAACTTCATGTATCACCTATTAAAATACATCACCAGCAAATTTTGTTAAAAACACAGAATAAAAACCACATAGGAACCTTATAAAGGCATTATCCTAGACATTGGTTAAAGCATGTCAAATCCATTCTATATCTCATAAAGTGCTTAGTGCAATACTGGGACTAGCTCATTTGCGGACAATAAACCCCAAACAACGTGCCACATAAAGTGCTAAACAGTGCCACCTTCCTTTAAAATACAATCTAGCATTTCTTTAATCTCCTTTTTGATAAAGCCGTGAATAAATATGATGCAACACAAAAGTTTACATGTGGATATGGAAGCATTTGGAGAAAAAGCAAGGGTGGGCGGCATTGCCCAAATTTATATTTTAAAAACAATCGGCGACTATACATTTTTCAAAGACAAGAATTAAATTTACAGAAGAATATAAAATGTAAATTAGATTGAATGGATGTGCCGTCACAGGGGCAAACTGAAAGGTCATTAACTGAGTACATCCCTGATGGGAAGGCCAGCATGCACGGAATACAATTTAGTCTAAATCTCAGGAGTACAAATCTATGAAGAGCATTTGTCACAGCTGTCAAGTATGAGTTTGTTTCCCCCGAGATAGGCGGATGAGCCAAATATAATGCCACTGTGGTTTTGTTACAATTTGAAACACATCTTTCTTTCTCCCTATTCTCTTTAGCACACGTTTTAATTTCCACCTTTGACGTACCCATACATGTAAGTGGATCTGTGTGTAGGGTCACTAAGCCCAACTTCAACAGTGCATCCTAAACAACCATGGGACCTGAAGTGCCCTATCAAGGGATAAGCAATCTTGAATAATATTTTGAGTGAGTCCCACTGCGACTCTGGTCCAGATTGAGTGCCAACGTAGGACCGGAGCCATGAAAATCAAATCAGATATAAATGGGACATTCAATTCATGGTGCATAATATCATTTGAGCAACCTTTCGGGAAAGAGAATAGCTTTTTAAAGGACCTGTCTACTTTCTGTTGTGGTATATCAGTTTTGGCTATGCCCTAAATCCCTGCTCCGTATGTAGATGAAGCGATGAGTCTAGTAACCAACCTATCCACCAGAATACTAACTCCGGCGGAGATCAAAGTTTTGGAAAAGGGGCTAGGTTTTGTCCCCACAGCCAAACCCGATAAATTCAAAATGCACTGCGAATTAGCAGGGTTTTTCCGAAAATTGAAACTAAAAGCATTTTTTGACGGAAAAATCGACCCATTGGAATCGGCTAGGAAAGGTGACACAGGTCTTAGACCTAACTCCACCTTTATCCCGCCCTCACATACAATACCAGCGGCCATAACTGCTTTTGAGCAAGCTGTATTCAAAGACCTAGAACAGTGCCAAAACCCGCGAACATTCGGCAATTTCAGTACTGCTGAATTTGAGGCATTGCAACAATTGAAAAACGACACCTCCATAACCATAAAGCCCGCGGATAAAGGCGGAGGGATCGTTATCCAGGACACAACAGAGTATGAGACCACCTGTAGAAATCTACTCGGTGACGTTAGAAATTACACACCACTGGCGTCGGACCCAACCCCGGACCTCACTAAAAGAATCAGCGCTCTGGTAAAACAAGCAGAGGATCAAGACCAGATCTCCAAGAATGAAGCTGCATTCCTGAATAATACAAGTAGCATAATACCCTACTTTTACACTTTGCCGAAAATGCATAAGAACAAACTCCCCCCACCTGGACGCCCAATCGTTTCAGGAATTGGGTCACTTCTGGAACCGCTATCACAATTTTGTGATCATTTCCTCAAACCATTAGTCCAGACGACACCGACCTACCTGAAGGACACCAAGAGCCTGCTACGTCTACTGACAGAAATCAACTTCCCTGAAGACTCTATCACCCTTGTGACATTAGATGTGGAAAGCCTCTACACAAGCATTCCGCAGGACGACACTATCGAAGTCCTAAAAAAGGTCCTAGATTCAACCAATTGGGAATTCCAGACACCAAGAAAGTTCATCATTGACTGTGCCACCATAGCACTGAAAGAGAACTTTTTCTCATTCAAAAACCAACTGTACCTACAATGCTCTGGGACATCCATGGGCAGTACCTTCGCGCCGAGCGTGGCGGGGCTGTATGTGGCAGATTTTGAGGCCAAACATATCCTACCACCGACCGCCCAATTTTTTTCGTCAATGGTTTTATGGAAACGCTACATTGACGACGTCCTACTCATTTGGAATGGTAGCGATAATGATTTGCAAGACTTTCTCTCATGGATCAACACCTTAGATCCTAATCTAAGATTTACCAACACCGTTAGCAGAAGAGAAATTGTGTTCTTAGATGTGGTTATTTCGATCAGCGGAACGACACTAACCACAAAAACCCACAATAAACCGACAGCAAAGAACAATCTCCTGCAATTTAATAGCTTCCATCCGCGTCCGCTAAAAGAAAATCTTCCTTACGGACAGTACCTCAGGCTACGTAGGAACTGCAGCACGACCACTGATTTCAAAAATCAATCAGCCAATCTGACCAAAAAACTAAAAGATAGAGGCTATCCTACCACTACCTTAAATAAAGGATTCAAAAGAGCCAGAAATCAACCAAAGGAATCTCTCCTTGAAGAAAGAACAAACAATTCAGATCAAATTCCACTCACCTGTGTCACCACATACAGCAGTCTCTCAAACATAATGAAAAAGAGTATAAACAAACACTGGAGTATTGTGAAAACCTTTAAAAAGGACTGGGAAAACCCCCTGTTTTCTTTTAAAAAGGGACGCAGTCTGAGAGATTCGCTGGTTCACACCCGCCCTCAAGAGAAACCACAGGATCCAACACCTTCAGTGACAACGGCATGGGGACTACCTAAAATCACCGGGCACTACCCCTGCTCGGACTGCAGTGTCTGCCACTTAACACAACCAACAAAAACTCTGGTATTGGAAGAAGGGAAAGTGTGGACGCAACGTGACCATACTAATTGCAATTCATGCAATGTGATCTATTTGATCACTTGCTCTTGCAACCTTCGGTACGTGGGCATGACCACTAGAAAGGTGAAGCAACGGATCTGCGAGCACCGAAGTAATATAAGGTGCAAGAAAATAACAACAAAATTGAGCCGCCATTTCCTTGACAACAATCATACCACCAATGACATGAGGTGGACTGTCATTGAAGCAATTGATGGCACAAGGAATATACAAAAAAGACTGTTCGAAAAAGAACAGCGCTGGGTGTACCGTCTGGGGACACACATCAATGGCCTCAACGACGATATCCCCTGGAACACAGTCCTATCATGAACTCCATAAACTTCCTGTAGCTGTTAAACTTGACACTGAATTGATCTGATCCAAACATGCATTATCCGACATGTTCCTCATAAAATTTTCTGTGCCCTTCAACATCATACCAGAAGACTATTTTTAGCCAGCAAAAGTTCTTTCTGACAATATGTGCACTCTGTCCCTCTCTATGCATTTCAGCAGTGGTATAACCCCCATAATTAGGCGAACCTGATATCATCTATGTACTCGCGGGTTTCGTTCAGTACCAATCTCCTGAAACATAGAATTTAACTCGCCAATCAAGAGACGCTTTCTCTCAATCCTTTTGCCAAAAACCAATTGGCCCTCGGTTACCCTAACAACCATTAGCGTCAAAAACCTCCTTCAAACGCGGCGCAATGATTGGCTTCCCAATCCAAGCCTCGTTTTGAACCGAAGCGCACTCCGCCCAAGTGGGCGTGTGCGCCCTAAGCCTCGCTTTGAGCAAGGCACGCCCAACCCGGAATCGAGCGCGCAAACGAAAACAAAGCGCTCTTATACCCATTCACCGGCCCCGCTCCCCATCGTCGGGGTCCGGTCCAGAGGGTTCTTGCAGGTTGACAAGCGGGTTTTGAGCGCTGAGGGCGTGAGTCTACGTCCACAACGGAACGACCATTACGATCAAAATAAGCTAAGTGCCTGTTTGCTGTATGGGTTATGCTGACATCTAACTCCTTCTTTTCTTAGGATGTGCCAAGCGCGCTCCAACCCCCCTCCCGAGACCCATGGTGCAAGTAGCGCCCATTTTTAAAGTGAGATGTTCTCCATATTCACCACCTTATGGGGGTCACCGACCATGTGGTCAATTGATCCCTCCTCATGGAGAATTCACGTCGCGTTTTTAGTTCCCTCACTACAATAGTAGTTTTTAACCACTTCTAGCACTCCACCTCCTAGCAAGTACAGATACTCCCAAGGGCTACTTGGATGGTGCATAAGCTATCAGTTATTGTGTGTACACATAGGTTTGCCACCATTTTAGGAGCACTATGATAAGTCTACGCTGATATATACTAACTGTATGTATGTCTATATCTGTTTGTTTGTATATCTTCTCTTGCAGGTGCTGATACATCCCTGAATTTGGGTTTTTTTTGGATTGAGCGATTTGCTCTCCTTATTTTTAAGCACTTTTTCACTTTTTTCTTTTTCACTTTCACGTCCCCAGGTTAGGGTGGACTATTAGAGTGTCCATACCGCCGGGGTTTTAGTCCTGAAGAATGCCATGGTGAATATATACCACATTAAAGGCAGAAACATGTTGACTGATTATTTTAAACTCGTGGTATCTAGCTGAATTTAAACAAAATCCTAATAACCTTGGCTCTTAAATTCAGACACATATACCACCTACACGTGCCTTAGGGATCACTCATTAAAGTTTTTTTGATACCCTGTAAGTCACTTTTAATATATAATTTTCACAACACGTCCTCCCCACACGACCAGCTCCGCAGTCTTTCTGGCGTCGCAGCACACCGAAGAGACACTCGGTCTCTTCGGTGGGGCCCGATGATGAAGCATGACACTGACCAGGTCGGTGTGTGAGGGCTTTCCTACTCAAATAGAGTGACTGTGATCCCACTGAATTAGAGTGACCGTCATCTTTACTATCCACCTATCTTCTCGCTCCTAATTTCTGGTACCCTTGTGCATAACCAGACTAGACCTCTCTTCTTTTGTTGTTTGACATTTAACCGGGGAATAAGAGAGTGTCCCTGACTCTCCCTACCTCTCTCCTTGTTGATACATGCGATAGCTTTGGTGCCATAAATCTTTTTAATTGATTCCAATGGCTTTGTGCCCAATTGTTTTATAAATGAGCAAATAGCCATGGAGTTCTTTTCTAATGAATTACATCTGTTCTCAACCATATTTTTCCAAGTCCCTTCACTATTAAAAAGTACCCCCAAGTATAAAAATGATTTAGTTATTTCGATTTTCCGTGTAGCAATACAAAAGGTTGGTAATTTTTTGGGCTGCTTCCCTACTATCAAAACAAATGTTTTTGATTCATTTACTTGGAAATCTAATGCTGTCATAAGTGACACATAAGTATTTATTAATTTTTGCAGAGGTATACCTGTCATTACAACCAATATGGCATTGTCAGCATATAGCAATATGGGTAGCTGTTTCTTGTTTACCTTGGTTACATCAGACACCTCAAAGCTCACTGCTGATTCCACACTGTTAGTACACATTGAAAATAAAAGAGGGGCTAAGACACAACCTTGCCTGATCCCCCGAAGGATTGGGAAGGAACTTGTACCTTCGCCCTGGGTGCCGTACCTAACACATGCCATGGATTGGGAGTATAACTGTCCAATAAAAAGTAAAATATTTTCCTCCACTCCCATCTCTTTCCATGATCCATAATTTATTAGTCAAAACAGAATCAATCGCAGCGTAAAGATCCATGAACGCCATAAAAACGTTAACTTCTTTAGCATGAGTATACTTTGCTGCAATTAGATTTAAATGTAGGCACTGATCTAGTGTCCCCATTCCTTTTTTAAAACCATATTGGGCAGGAATTAAAATATTTTTGTCAGCAGCCCATTCCTCAAGTCTATTTAACAACTAGCAGGCCATTAATTTACAAGTTCCATCTATAAGAGAGACAGGCCTATAATTCGTAGGCGGAGCCTGATCCCTTTTTTTAATATTGGCTCCATTACTGTTGTTTTCCATGAGGCCAGAGGGCCACCTTTAGCTATAGCATTAAAAACGTTAGTCAAATATAGAATCCAGAGACCTGAGTGTTCAAAGAAAAAATCAATAGGTGAACCGTTTGGCCTGGAGCCTTTGCGCTACTGCATTGTGGAAGCCATTTTCCACCTCTGTCATTGAGAAAGTAATGGGGATACCTATATCAAAGTATGAGTAGTCATCATTCAGGTTTACCCCATCTGCGGTTAACCTGAATATAGCAGTATAGTGATCCACCCAAGTGTTTTCCCTCCACATTTATGCTTAAGGAGGGGTCTGCATCTTGACTCAGAAAAGGGGAATTAACTATCTCCCAGAACTCTTTGGAGCTTTTTAATAGTGAGGCAAGCTGTAATTTTTCCCAGGCCTCCTCTTTTAAGGACATGAGTCTCTCCTGCCTACTTTTTTGTATTGGGCTCGAAGAAGGTTTACCAGGGCAGTATTCCTGGCCTTTCCTTTAGTGCTTTGTGTAGGGAAGTAACAGGTTATGTACAAGGCATATCAAACCAGTGTGGGGTCTCTACTAAACATCCTTTAGTTTTGGATTTTAAATTGCTTTCCACCAAACCCAGCAGTGAAACAAAAGCCTGGACTATAATTTGCAGGTCACTATCAAATCAAGGCATGTTGCAATTTCTTTCTGGGTTGTCCCAATTACAGTAGGGTGTACGACATCTTTGTTTATTTTTGCCCACTTTAACACTATGCCATTCTGTAGTATGTCAGTCCATACATTCATATAATGATGTAGCCGAGGCAGAAGTAGTTAAGTTATGTAATAGGTTTATTCAGCTCATAAGTAGAATAACAGGAAGTAGAAGTCTGGAACAAGCAGCCCCACCAGGAGCAGCCTCCTAGCTGCTCAGCCCATCTCCCAACTGACAACACTCACACCAGGCACCCAAGCATTCCACTCATGTCAACCACACTAACATTCTACCCGGAACACTCACACTGGCTGAGCAGCTAGATGAAGAGGAGTACAGAAACATATATACAAATATGAGGATACTACATTATCCTCTTCCTCTCGAAATGAAAAACAAAAGAGAAAATAACAATGGATGAAAAACTATACACAGTAAGACTAAACAATCATAATAAGAAATCCATAAACCCAGGGATGAGGATGACACCACATGACAAGAGAGAAAATAGACAAACAAGAAAATATAGAAGGAAGAAAGAGACAGTAAACACTATCACTATCCTCCTCCTTTACTACTGAACAAAAATGTGAAGAGTGAAAGATAAACTCACAACAAGTGAGCTAACACTATGCCATTCCTTCTTTCTATTCTTGGTGCTGGAACTTTTGTAACTGTGATATTAAAACATCCCTTCCATTGGATTTTAAAGGTCAGTGCAACATGATCACTAAAAATTGACACAAAGTTTCCTAGATGATTAAAAAATCTCTTAAAAGGGGTCACAACCAATAAAATAATCTAGCATTGGTCCATTCATTGAGACCCCAAAGGTTTTTACAAAAGTGCCCGTTATCTCAACTACAGGGTTGAGAATTTCCAAATTTCTCATAACCAAGAGTCTGTTCAGTTCGTCCCCATATTGATTGTGTAGAAAATGGTAAGTTATAACCCCTTCTTCGTCTACCAGTCCGCATAGCGGTGTTGTGGTTTTTGGGCAACTATGAGCATTAAAATCACCCACCCACACTATATGTGAGGATTTACGATAGGTAATTATTACTTTTTCAATTACGTCTTCAAGTGATTGGATTACCACTGCCATATTGCCTTCGAATTAGTTGTTATAATAATTGATTAAGGGCATATCCTCTACACCAGAGCCACTACAGACTATTAAATGGTAATAAGAGGACTGCATAGCCAACTCAATTATCCTTAAACGCAAGGTGTTTCTTACCAGTGTTAGTAAGCCTCCTCTAGCTCTTCTTGGCCGGGACAGAATTGCAGGGGTATGAATTGCACGAAACCCATCAAAATACACTGCACCCACTTCCCATGTTTCTTGAAGGCACACTAGTTCGTAGCAATTAATAATCATAGACCAATCTTAATTTTCCCTCTTGGACCTGAACCCCGCTATATTCCAGATTAAAACTTTGATGGTGTTGGTTCCCCGGTCCTAAGGCTGATCGCCTATTGTAGAGGCTACCTCCTGTTGGTTCTGGGGGTCCTGGATCTCACCGCTATCCTAATGTCAATCGCATGCTTCTAGTTCCTCCAGGGATGCAAATTTATTTGCTAGTGGTATACCTGTTATAACATTCTCACCAATAGGGAAGGCTACCGGAGCATGCAGATGTGGAGGAGGAATAGAAGGGCCAGGAATACTATTCCTCCCCTTCGCCAGAGGATTAGTGCCCAACGGTCTATAGTAAAACCCCAATGGTACAGCATAAATTTGCATAGATGCCACATTAGAGTTGGGGGTCGGATCCAAAAGATGTTTCAAGAGATGTTGATTCTTAAAATTGTTTACTACACAATCCCCCCCCCCCAATTATTTTTGTAGTGTTACCCACCCAGGGAACTCTTCTTGCCATGATGATATGACTAGCAACATTAGGGCATTCATAAATCGGAACAGATTTAATCAAGCTAATGAGATGCTTTATTCATCAGTTGCTGAGTAGTTTCCGTATTGCTATAGTGCAGAGTATTTACTAGAATCATCACAAAGGGGCATTCAGCTGGGGGGAGGGGAAGGTTAAACTTAAGATGGGATTGATATACTCCCTGACGTCCCTGACCTTCCCCTTGGGCAACCTGTGTCTGTCTAACAGAGTCTGCAATAGTATGTGAATGTATTTGTTGCTGATTCTGGAGAGGTACTTCTCAATGAGTAGTGGACTGACTAAATTTAGAAAGGGGGTGGGGGTCACTAGACAATGGACAATGTTCACTGGGTTGGTAGATATTTAAATTGCTCATTGCCAGTGAATCAGCCATACCAGGTATATTATCGATACTTTGCACCTTCCCCAAATTTGCAGATCTGCCTCTAGTAACTAGGGTAGATGAGATATTCGGCCGGCACTCAGAAATGACCGCAGGCTGCAAGTTAGTGAGTGAAGACCTGCTACATTTACACTGGCATGCATGGTTTACCCTCTGTACGGATTCAGCTGTTCTGCCAATACATACACAGGCACCAGCACTTCCCCCTATATCACTAATTGTTCCTAAATCAGCCTCAATACATTCAAGTCTCTTTAATACAGGTTGTTACAAGTGGGACAGGATAGTTTCCAGTTCTTGTATGGACTGTACAAACTTTCCAGGGCCACATGTAGTTTTCGAAAGTGAGCCCTTGCCCCCACCTAATACAGCAGTTGTTTTAGACAGTCTTTGCGGCCTAACCCCTCTTGTCTTTTTCACTGGTGGGTCGATAGGGGAGTCAGGAGTATTTTGGCTGACCGTACCATTGGACTGGGAATCAGGAATCAATATTGGGGCCTCAGTTTGTGTAAGTGAGTCACTACTAACCCCTAATAGTTCATCAACATTTGTGATAGGAATATGAAGGGGTAATGGGGATTCAGGATCCACCTCACCTCCTGAAAGACTTCCCTCCGCTCTCTTGATTTATTTCGACAGTACGTCTGCCACTTTAAGGAGGAATGAGTCCAGAGTATTTCCGGCTTCAGCTCTTTGATCAAGCAGAGTGGCCTTTCTTTTCCAGATGCTTTTAGAGCTTGGACATTAGAGGGGGGCCCAGGCCAGCCTCCTCCGGCCGTGGATGGGCCCGCCCTTTGACGGGCACGGCCCGCACACGTCCCACACCGTGGGCTGGAAACTGTGATTTCAAGCCCCTCCAGGCGCTCAGGACAATGGGAGATGTAGTCTCCCCTGCTACTTCCTCTCCCAGCTGGTCTCATGGGCACAGGACTCGGGGACTGCTCGCGGGGTACCAATCCAAAGTCATCAGAGAGTGATGGTGCAAAGGCTGGAACTGAATTGTGTGGGGTGTCTTACATGTGGACGAGGAACAAACCAGCTTGACTGAAACAATATGTGGAACCGCGCAGTAGTTTTCCTCTGTGTATGTGTGTTTCTTTTCTCACTGAGAGTTTCCTTGGAGCGGGTTTTCAATTTCCATTTGATCTATAATCATTTGTAGGCCCTCATAGTTAGCATTATTGATATATAGTTGTGTCAGTATTTTATTTATATATGATTTTTTCTGTCATGTGAGCAAATAATATTATTATTATTATTGTTATTGTTATTATTATTATTATTATTATTATTATTATTATTATTAATATTATTATTATTATTATTATTATTATTATTATCAGAAGGAGATGTGTTATATTGTATCTTTTCTCATAGCATTACTATTGGGCTTGGCCCTCTGTGCAGGTTCACCTCCAAAACATTTTGTCTTCTTCCCTCCTGTTTTCTGAATTTCATTGTTCTTGGCATTAGGACCTTGTGCACTTTACCACTGCTAAGGTGCTTGTACTCTCTCCTATCAGCATGGTAAAATGATCTTAAACCCAATTGGCAAATTTAAGTTACTTATACATTCTTAGTGGATGGTACTGCATGTACACAGGGCCTGTAAATTAAATGCTACTAGTAAACCTGCAGGACTCATTATGCCACCACTACAGTAGTCCTTTCAAACTATAGGTGGGCAGATCTCGCAGAGTTTTACTTCACGGAATTCCACGGAGTTAGCTAAAAACTCTGCTAGATTCAGAGGACTTCTGGTCTGCCGTACACGCTTGGGAGCTAACCTTCTGATTAACAGTAATTAATACAGCCATCAGTTGGCGATAAAGTGATCTCTGTGTGGGTGCATGCACTCATAGAGGTTAATAGGTAGCAGCCATCTGTACATCTATCACCTTCCTACTGCGGTATACAGCGAATTGGGAAGAAGCCAAGGAGATAACCTCTGAAGTTTACTAGGTCGATGCATACAGTCCAGGTTTGGTTTCTGGTACTTTTGCTCTACTTTGTAAAGGGGCACACAAAACTACAAGTACCAGAATGCAACACAAGACTGGATGAACTCCTCACTTAGGAACATTGGAAAAGTGAAACCTCATGCCTCCAATAAAGGAACCCTCTTTGAATTGGAAGGACATACACCATGGTTACTTACCCAGTGCATCTCTGCAAACGCCCTGTCCCTATAGTCCAGACACAGCTGCGGCTGCATGTCATGGTTCCTCTTACCCCTAGCACACATATCCTAAGACATGTGCTGATTTCCCCCTTATGAAAACCCACCCCTGTCCCGTGCTCCACGCACGCTTCTAGTCAGTGTGATTGGGTGTTTACTTTACTTCTGCTGTAATGCTTATTTTTTTACCTTCTTAAGGTTTTGCTAACCATGCCTTTACTTGTGCCCTTCTGCTTGTAAACTATTGTATTACCTAGTGTGGTTATTGAAGTTCAAGAGCGCAATATGTTTGCATTGTGACCTTCGCGTATGGCTCCGTGAGAGACAATGCCCCCGCGAAGGTCTCACAGATCTCTCCTCGCATCCCTACACGCTACCTTTCGGTGCGCGCTAGAGCTGGGACTCCATGCAGCGTCCCCGCGCACGTTCATAGAGCGTGACTGGGAGCGGCTGGGTGCGGTCCAGTATTTAAACCGCACCCAGCCTTCTGGAAGGCGCTTTGCCTTCGGATTTCCCTCGGAGAAGGTCGCGTCTGATGGAGGAACTCACCTGAAGGAGAATTCTATCCTGGCAGGACTCCACGGCGGTGCTTCTTATTTCCTGGAGTTTGAAACCTCAAGAACTAAGATTGAAAGCTAAGTACTTTTACTTGATTTAAGGCGCCCTTCGCAAGAAAGGTCAACAGAATTTTTGGAACAATTACTTTGCGAAAGCCTTCGCAAAGAAAGAGACTTTGGACATTTTAAGCCTATTAATATTTTTGAGAACGATTTGCCAGTTCTTTATGAATGTTGAATTGTGAAGAGATTTACAAGAAACTTTTGGATTTTATTTGAAAATAGTGTGATAGAAGAAAGATACGTAGGATTTGGTGTGTTTTTGTTTATGCTTCTTTTATAGCTCAAAAAACAGAAATAGAAACCCGTGACTAAGAAGAAGAGGTTAATGCCAAGTAAGTCTTAGGAAGAGATAGAAGGAATGCAAAGGGCCTCTTAAAAATAGTAAATTAATCCTTCCTTTCTTTTGTGTAAACTTCCAGACGGACAAGCTGACATCACACCGGTAAACCAACTATCATAGAGGACATCTGACGACTTCATCACAACTACCCTACATCCCTACAAAGACATACTGGGCGAAGGCCTACAACTTGCTGATTGCAGGTAGGGGGACCTCTGTAAAGCATTACTCGACTTTAGGAGCTCAAATTAGATAGAGGTTGTGGAGAAGGGTCTAGGAAAGTTTAGGACTAATGACTCTTAAAACTGAATACTAAAGTCTTGGTGCTTGTTGCTTCGCAGGTCGACAGCAAGAACCAAAGTCTTCTCTTCAACGCCCGGTACCGGCCCTCCTCCCTAATTTCTAGTTTAAACCTCGCTGTGCATATTTAGATCAGTGAGTTTTAGTTAGTGATTAGGGAAGTTGGTCCCTTGCGTCCCTGCGAAATCATCCAC
Source organism: Lissotriton vulgaris (assembly GCF_964263255.1). Classification (NCBI taxonomy): domain Eukaryota; kingdom Metazoa; phylum Chordata; class Amphibia; order Caudata; family Salamandridae; genus Lissotriton; species Lissotriton vulgaris. Next base: position 1,056,795,927 of record NC_141699.1, read on the forward strand.
GTCTTCCAAGAGAACTTCAGTCAACACAAGGTAAGGGACGACGTGGTTAGCTTTGACAGAAGGCAAAGCCCACGTAGATAATTTCGCCCGGACGCAATGGATCAAGGTAACATGCAGGATTTGGCAGCAGTTTTAGAAGCTATTAGGCAGGATAATGCAGCCTTACGTAGGGATTTATCCTCTCTTCAGGACTCAATTCAGCAAAAACCAACCACTTTCCAGGGTTCTTCGTCCAGTGCTGATACCAGGACTCAGATCCAAGTGGTAACTCCGTTCCCCACCCCCTTAGCCCCACCAGAAAGATTTTATGGGGATTGTAATAAGTTTTCTGTATTTTTACAGCAATGTCACCTACATTTCATAGCTAAGACTACAGCCTTCCCAGACGATTCTTCCAGAGTAGCATTTATGCTATCCTATATGGGTGGAGATGCAGCTCTTTGGTCAGTTCCTTTAGTGGAAAAAGACGATCGAGTTTTGTATAATTTTAAGGATTTCGAGAGGGCTTTAAAGAAGATGTTTGCAAAACATCTTTTCGTTCAGTCTGCAGACAATGAGCTTTTAAGTTTAAACCAAGGATCTTCGGATCTGATACATTACATATCCACCTTTAACCGTCTGGTTTTAGAGGCTGACTGGCCATACGACAAAAGAGTATCCATCTTTTACAGAGGTCTAAGAGAAGAATTAAAGGACATGATAACTCAGATTCTTGAACCCCCAGAAGACATAAGTGAGTTCATTGATTTAGTGGTAAAACTTAATCATCGTATTTCTGAGAGAAAAGGAGAAAGAGGGAAAACTGAGCATAAGGTAGTTTTCTTTAAGGAAAAGTCAACCTCGAACCGAGAATCAGGTCCAAAGTCTGACTCTGTTGAACCCATGCAAATTGGTTCGATCCGTGGGCCTTTAACTAAGGAGGAGAAGGATAAAAGGCGACGTTTAAATCAGTGTTTATATTGCGGAAAGACAGGACACTTCGTAAAAGAATGCCCTACACGCCCTAACAAGTTTAAAACCAAAACTTCCGATTTGGCCATCACACAGGAAAAGTCGGAAAACTAGAACACTCGGTAAAGGGAGAGGTCAGTTTATCGGGTGGTCTTTCTAGTTTGGCCTCAACTCTTCCTCCTGCAGGTTTTAGACACTTTTCAATCCTACTAGAACTCCGAGATCTGCTTCCTGAATCCCACACAAGAAAAGTGGAAGCTATTATAGATTCCGGGGCTACTGGTAATTTTATTGATTCCCAATTTTTCTTACAGTTAGGCTTTCAGTCTGTGTTTAAAGATCACCCAGAAACCGTCAGAGCAGTTGATGGTAAAGAGTTGACTTCAGGGTTGGTAAACAGACAAACCGAACCTTTAGAGATGGATTGTTCTCCCATACATCGAGAAAGAATTCAATTTGACATAATAGATGCCCCTCAATTTAAAATGATTTTGGGGATACCTTGGTTAATTAAACATAACCCAACCATAGATTGGGTAACCAGGTTAATTACCTTTAAGTCATCCTTTTGTGCAGAACAGTGCTTCCTAGTCAATAGATCTAAAGACATTGTTCAAGGTTTTGATTTCGGAATTGAATCACCCAATGTCCTGCTTTTAGAAGGTGTCCCATCAGTTTACAACGACTTATCTGATGTGTTTGACAAAAAAAAGGCCAATACTCTACCTCCACATAGAGATTTCGACTGTAGAATTGATCTTATGCCCGGAGCAACCTTGCCCTGCAGTCGCATTTATGCTCTTACAGAGGCAGAAAACACTCATCTGAGAACGTACCTTGACGAGTATCTTGCAAACGGCTTCATTAGGCACTCTAAATCTCCAGTATCTTCAGCACTTTTTTTTATTCCAAAAAAGGGAGGGGAGTTGCGCACGTGCATAGACTATAGGGCATTAAATAACGTCACCATTAAGAACAGGTACCCCTTACCTTTGATTCCAACACTTTTGGACCAAATTAAGAAAGCTAAAATTTATACAAAACTGGACTTGCGAGGAGCTTACCATTTAGTCAGGGTAAGAAAAGGAGACGAATGGAAAACGGCCTTCCGCACTAAGTTTGGTCTCTTTGAATATCAAGTCATGCCTTTTGGACTGTGTAACGCTCCTGCCGCCTTCCAGTTTTTTATAAACGAAGTGTTGCATGAATTTATTGACATCTGTTGCGTAGTTTATATAGATGATATTCTCATCTACTCTGATACCGAGGAAGAACATGTACAACAGGTCCGCGCCATTCTTCAAAAACTACTCTCCAATTCCCTTTATGTTAAATTGGAAAAAAGTCTGTTTCATGCCTCCAAGGTAGACTTTCTGGGTTACATAATTAGTCCCGAAGGTATCGAAATGGATCCTAAAAAAGTAGAAGCAGTAACAACCTGGCCCAGTCCAACTTCCGTGAAACAGATTCAAAGCTTCCTAGGCTTTGCAAACTTTTACCGTAGATTCATCCAGAACTTTTCTCAAATAATTACACCCATAACCAAGTTACTGAGAAAAGGAGTCAAATTCTTGTGGAACTCAGATGCTGAAGAAGCCTTTCTAAATTTAAAGAAGAGGTTTACCATGGCCCCAATCTTGTGTCATCCAGACCCCAATCAACCGTTCATTGTAGAAGCCGATGCATCTCAGTATGCATTGGGAGGAATTCTTTCACAACGAAATTCTGATACAGGCCAAATGCACCCTATAGCTTACTTTTCTAGGAAATTGTCAGAGGCAGAACAGAATTATGCCATTGCCGATAAGGAATTATTGGCAATTAAGGCGGTTTTTGAAGAATGGCGCCACTACCTGTTAGGGGCTCGTCATCCCGTAACTATCTATACAGATCACCGAAATCTTCAAGCTCTAAGATCTGTAAAAGCTCTGACTGCAAGACAGTTACGTTGGTCTATGTTCTTCAATGACTACACTTTTGTGATAACTTATCGTCCTGGAAAAGAGAACTTGAAAGCGGACGCTTTGTCTAGAATAGGTGAGAAAGGTCCTGAACTACCGGAAATTGTTCATCCTGTAATCCCGACTTCTTGTTTTCAGGGAAGTTTATCCATGAGTAACATTATGAATGACATCAAGGAGGCCTTGAAAGATAAGGATGTTGAGATGTTAAAAAGAGATCATCCTTACCTTCAGGAGAAGAATGATTTGATGATGGTACATGGTTTGATTTTCGTTCCTACTGAAAAGATTCAAAAATCCATTATCCAGCTTCACCACGATACTATGTTATCTGCTCATCCTAGCATTTTGAAAACTATGGAACTTATAAGACGAACCTTTTGGTGGCCTTTGATGTTCAAGGACATTCAGTTATTTGTAGAAACTTGCAGTGTCTGCATTCAACATAAGACTTCCCATCAAGCTCCTAGCGGTTTGTTAATGCCTCTGCCTATCCCACCTCAACCCTGGCATACAATATCGCTAGACTTCATAGTTGAACTACCTGAAACCAAGAAGGGATTTAATACAATTTTAACAGTAGTGGATCAGTTCACGAGAATGGCCCATTTCATTCCTTTAAAGAAACTTCCCACTGCTCTAGAGCTTGCTCATCTAATTATGTCACACGTGATTAGCTAACACGGTATTCCGTCTGTGGTCATTTCGGACAGAGGCTCCCAGTTTATTTCTAAGGTTTGGCAAAAGCTGGGTACATTGTTACAAATGGACGTTCGTTTGTCTTCTAGTTACCATCCTCAAACAGATGGTTTAACTGAACGAACTAATCAAACAATCGAACAGTATCTCCTATGTATGTTGCCCAATGTTCCTGAAGAATGGTCTGATCTTTTAAGCCCCTTAGAGTTCGCTTATAACAACTCAGAACATTCATCTATCAAAATGTCTCCGTTCTTTTGTAATTTTGGCTTCCATCCCAAATGTATTCCTGAAAGTTCTACTAACTATGATTCTGTACCTGCAATTTCTGACTATGTATCCAAAGTATTTTTCATCCAAGAAGAGGCTAAATTCAACTTGGCAAAGGCGAAAGAATCTCAGAAAGAGATCAAGGACAGACATCGATCTGAACAACCTCAATATAAAGTAGGTGATAAAGTATGGCTGAGTACTAAAAATTTGAAACTTAGGGGAAACCGGAAATTCAATCCGAAGTTTATTGGTCCCTTTCCTATTGAGAAGGTAATTAACCCGGTTTGTGTAAGGCTGAATCTCCCTCATAAGTACTTGATACACCCGGTTTTCCATGTCTCCCTGGTTAAGCCATTTCATCCCCAGACCCGTATCTCTAAATCTCCGCCTCCCATCGTGATTGATGATCACCCTGAATTTGAGGTTAAAGCTATCCTGGATTCCAAAAGAGTTCGAGGAAAACTGTTTTACCTCATAGATTGGAAAGGTTATGGCCCAGAAGAAAGGTCATGGGAACCTTTGGACCATCTAAAAAACTCTCCCAGATTGATCCGACTCTTCCATTTAAGACATCCTGAGAAACCAAAACCCATTTCAACAGTTCTTGGGGGGATCTTGAGGAGGGAGTACTGTCATGGTTCCTCTTACCCCTAGCACACATATCCTAAGACATGTGCTGATTTCCCCCTTATGAAAACCCACCCCTGTCCCGTGCTCCACGCACGCTTCTAGTCAGTGTGATTGGGTGTTTACTTTACTTCTGCTGTAATGCTTATTTTTTTACCTTCTTAAGGTTTTGCTAACCATGCCTTTACTTGTGCCCTTCTGTTTGTAAACTATTGTATTACCTAGTGTGGTTATTGAAGTTCAAGAGCGCAATATGTTTGCATTGTGACCTTCGCGTATGCCCCCGCGAAGGTCTCACAGATCTCTCCTCGCATCCCTACACGCTACCTTTCGGTGCGCGCTAGAGCTGGGACTCCATGCAGCGTCCCCGCGCACGTTCATAGAGCGTGACTGGGAGCGGCTGTGTGCGGTCCAGTATTTAAACCGCACCCAGCCTTCTGGAAGGCGCTTTGCCTTCGGATTTCCCTCGGAGAAGGTCACGTCTGATGGAGGAACTCACCTGAAGGAGAATTCTATCCTGGCAGGACTCCACGGCGGTGCTTCTTATTTCCTGGAGTTTGAAACCTCAAGAACTAAGATTGAAAGCTAAGTACTTTTACTTGATTTAAGGCGCCCTTCGCAAGAAAGGTCAACAGAATTTTTGGAACAATTACTTTGTGAAAGCCTTCGCAAAGAAAGAGACTTTGGACATTTTAAGCCTATTAATATTTTTGAGAACGATTTGCCAGTTCTTTATGAGTGTTGAATTGTGAAGAGATTTACAAGAAACTTTTGGATTTTATTTGAAAATAGTGTGATAGAAGAAAGATACGTAGGATTTGGTGTGTTTTTGTTTATGCTTCTTTTATAGCTCAAAAAACAGAAATAGAAACCCGTGACTAAGAAGAAGAGGTTAATGCCAAGTAAGTCTTAGGAAGAGATAGAAGGAATGCAAAGGGCCTCTTAAAAATAGTAAATTAATCCTTCCTTTCTTTTGTGTAAACTTCCAGACGGACAAGCTGGCATCACACCGGTAAACCAACTATCCTAGAGGACATCTGACGACTTCATCACAACTACCCTACATCCCTACAAAGACATACTGGGCGAAGGCCTACAACTTGCTGATTGCAGGTAGGGGGATCTCTGTAAAGCATTACTCGACTTTAGGAGCTCAAATTAGATAGAGGTTGTGGAGAAGGGTCTAGGAAAGTTTAGGACTAATGACTCTTAAAACTGAATACTAAAGTCTTGGTGCTTGTTGCTTCGCAGGTCGACAGCAAGAACCAAAGTCTTCTCTTCAACGCCCAGTACCGGCCCTCCTCCCTAATTTCTAGTTTAAACCTCGCTGTGCATATTTAGATCAGTGAGTTTTAGTTAGTGATTAGGGAAGTTGGTCCCTTGCGTCCCTGCGAAATCATCCACGTCTTCCAAGAGAACTTCAGTCAACACAAGGTAAGGGACGACGTGGTTAGCTTTGACACTGCATCTCTAGTATAGATTTGCTGAAATCTCTACACATTTCCAACATTTCCCCCAGGAGCAGCTTGCAATTGCAGCGCACCTGTGGGTCTCGCTTAGCAGCTGCTTACCTCTCCCTGAGGCACAGCCATACATCCCACTGGAATTCACCAAATAGGCCAGGGCCTGCCGCGATTTTTGTTTTTCAAAAACAGAACGACCATACCAGAAGCTCTGAGGGGTGCACACATAGTGGGAAACACTATCTCAGTTGACAAAAGTTACTCTGAAAACAACTTTTCGTTAATGTTGGTCATAATGGTATAAGCGTGTTATAGTCTTGGATTTGGTTGGGGGGATTTATTGGGAGTGGGGTTGCGGAGGTTTTAGGTTTTGGCTACGGCAGAGCTTTTCATTAATTGGCTTTTAGGTCTCATTTATAGAAGACTGGGAATGGATCTCGGAAGCTTCATGTACCTTTTCCACTAAATTTTACTCTACTTCACGTCCCTCGTGGGAGTTGGCAGGCAACATTTGACTGTACTATGCATCCTGTCCATGAGTGGGCAGGCTCTGAGGCCTAACTGTGTCTAGTGCTAGACTCTTATCAATGATGAATTTGCCTCAATTCTGACTCTACTCTGCAGCTCTTTCTGTTGCACCACCTGCCAGTGAGAGCCAACTGGCCTAAAAACGCATAATGGCACAGTCTTTTTTCTCTGCAGATCTTCCTTCTAGGGGAACAAGGCTCCATCCCGTGCCACTACAGCCGAGCGCTGCATGTATGTGCAAACCGACTGTAACCAACCAGGGCTTGGCTGGCTGGATGGGCCATCATGGGAGGATGGATGTGGTGGAGATGTTCCCTGCTCCATTTTCACTACAAATGGCAGCCTCCAGCACACACATACAGAAACCTGACACTAGCCATTTGTCAATCCAGGCTTTTTGGAGCCTTCACCTGGCAAGGGAAAAAATTGCCAGAACCAGATGGGAAGATAGCATAGGGAATCCAGTCATTTCAAAGGCTGGCCCCAGGTATAAATATTAGACACTCAGACCAACTCTTGAGTACACTTCTGGACTTGTAGACATTCGGAAGAAGGACGGCCTTGTTCCCCAGAGGGCTGTAATGCTGCTTCCAGAGGACTATCCTACTGCTTGAGGCTTGTTTGTTCATCTGAGGACAGCTCTGCTGCCTGAAATCCATTCTGCTCTCAGAGAAGAAATACCTTCTACCTTCATCCCAGGCAATCTGAGTGACTCCTAGGGCCAGTTGGCTGACCTTCTGTTCTGAGCTACGTGGCCCCAGAAGCAACAGGGGCCATCCCTGCAGATGCCTAGCTGACCTTCTGTAACCGGACCAGCCTGAGTCCTGCTGGACTGTGCTAGAGTGAGTCCCTGATCCCCCCAAGAGGTGCCACCACATGCTTTTATAAGAATAAGGAGTTAGGTCCTGGTGGGGTACGGGGTAGGCTGGACCCTATTAAACCTTAAATCACAAAAAAGTGCCTACACCCGACATTCTTAACCAAAATTATTTATATGGATGGGACGAGGGCAGTGTATGAGTTTGACCTGGTATTTTTATTCATACCTATTTACTTTATCAAATTTTTCTATACCTTTTTCAAAATTTCACCAAAAAGGAAAAATACATTCATAATATTTACATTACAGTCCATGACTATTTACAACCACATATTTACAAATTTCATACATTCCACAAACAAAACTTTTTACAAATACACATGAAAAATGTATAATTTTTCATGTGTATTTGTAAAAAGTTTTGGTTAAGAATGTCGGGTGTAGGCACTTTTTTGTGATTTATGGACCCTAGGATGGCATCAGGGTGCACTCCCTTGCACGAAAAGGAGAAAATCTGAAGTTCTGTACTATTTGCACAAAAGTTTGAGGAGGTAACTTTTTTAGTGGAGCCAACCTGGCCCTTGCATCGCGCCCATGCCCCATCATGGTCACCCTGAACGTTTGACTTTTTCCCCAGTCTAGCATGACCAGATGACTGAGAGTGGTGCTTTGGGCTTTAAGGTGATATACTTATCTAAACCTCTGTATGTCCAGTTCTAATGATTGGATTTTTGTTGTTCTGCCCTCATTTTATTTATTAAAATGTACACTATTTTCTAAATTGGCTTGGGATTTTTCTTGTGCTGTGTTTTCAATGTATTACTATTTGTGTGCTGCATAAATACTTAACACAATGCCTTTAAGTTGAGCCTGACTGCATTTATGCGAAGCTACCAAAGGGACAACCACAGGTTAATTTAGTTTTGTATATGGTTCACGCTGACAAATATTGTGGTTGTTCCTTGAGAAGGATTTTCACCTCCCTCAACTAGTAACCCAATTTCCTGTGACTAATATTTGTAGAATCGCCCTGTCACCAACATTAACTGTGTGTGTGTGTTTAACAAAAGAAAATATTTTTCCATTTTTAGGCAGTTTCCTTAAGGTCCCTCTCTTACATGGATACAACATATAACTTTCTTGGTTAAACTCAGAAAAACATACAAGAATGTGTGGAGGAGCTTTAACATTTTATTAGCGCTCTTACTGCAATTAGCCACTAACCAGAAAATGACTACCATATTCCACCACTCGTGTGACTTCTATCTCATCTATATGAAGAATCCCTGCCAGATACAAAAGGCATGATATTGCACAACTTGAAAACGTATGCCTTTAGAACTTGAATAAAATAAAATATAATATTTGATTGGCCCACTTCACTATTTCAATATACAAATATATGTTTCTTGGACAATTAAATAAATAATAGAACCAAAAGGGGTGACGTATAGTGTATGGAAATATTGATGCAGATTTGGAAATCTCTCTCTTGTTGAGACAGAAGATATCAGAAATTGCGATCTGGTGTTGTATAGTATTTTAGTACCCTACTGTAATTTTCCCGATTCATGCCCTTATGTAGGTATAAATCACCATTTCCTTAAATATGCATAGAAATCATAACCATATTTAGACATAGCTCATACATTCCAAATACGGCAGGGCTACTTCCACTAGTTCCGAAAATCCACAACGATTTCTTGGAAAACTCGGCTTCAGCAGCTAGGGACTTCCCCTTGCTCGAATACTGACTTGTCCAAAAACTCATGGAGTTTTCAAAGAACTGAGACTCTTTGATGACGTTATTATGTCCACCCTTATGTCAAACTTGGCACCTTCAAGATCTAAATATGCCCACACTTGCCATAGCAAACACACAGTGGTTTGGAGCAGTTTGACTATCTACTTGTCCAACGCATCCTGCTACAGCAAGTGCCGAAGGAAGACGACCCTCCAGCAAACGCACTGAGAGAGCCGCTGTCTTTTCTCCTACCAAGAAATCCAGCTCCAGTGTTTCCAAGCTAGCCTTGCGGGTTGTTGGGAAATCGAGTCCTGAGATTGACCTTCTTCATTCTAAACCAAGGTACGGAGCTTATTAGACCCTAAAAGAAATCTTGGATAGATTCTTGGCAAAGGAATACTACATTTATGCTACACATCACTTACTTCTTCCGTCGTACTAAGCTTAGGTTAGGTACATCGGGGTAGGCGTATTTTAGAAGCACCAGTTGAGTATTTTTAGCCTTTGTTATTTATGTATGTATTTATCTATGGTCTAGGAACCATACAATGCTTTTACAGTATTATTTTATTCTACTCTTCTTACTGTACGCATTATACTTTGCAACTAGTATCACGACTGCAGCAGTTCATTTCTTCTGCTTGAGAAAAAAGACTGTTCAATAAATCCTTTTATTGAAAATGCCCGCCTATCTATTTCTCTGCACCTCTGGTGAAACGAAGCATGCACGGTTGACTGAGTAAAATATCTATCTATTGTTTCCACGACTCTGAGGATCAGTTTTATCTTGGGAAAGAAAATTGTCATGTTTATGCGGTTGTCAGAAACGAAATCCCTTCTTGTGAACTCGAGAAAGTTCCTAGTGACCTCTGAGCTAGCTTGCACTCACAATTAAGTCTAATATATTTCGATAGAGACCTAGTAAACATAAGTCCTATGTCACATCTATAGGATATATTATTCCAAAGCGCAGAGCCTTTTGGGAATATAGGAACTGCACTACACTGGTTTTACATTTATAGTTTTTAATGGTAGTGAAGGTAGTTTTTAAGTTTTGAGGAATTAGATTTTCTGTGATCTCATTTCAAATTTAGGAAATGTAACTGTTTTTGTAAGTATGGCCTGGATAGTATGTACCAAAAATCAAAGTATCTCAGATTGTTCCAGCTGCCTTTACATCGCAGTACGACTGCCATGTAAAGGCAGATGGAAAGGGACTTTGGGGGCCCCTGGCAGGGAAACTCATCCCTTGTGGGCCTCTGCTATGGGACCCATGGTCACAAGGGGTGCCCATCAAACATGAATGTACTGTGTGCCAGGCACCACATGGAAGTTTGAAAACATCCCTTTTTCTATTGCAGCTAGTTCTGCAGCCCTTTTCTAGGCCGCAGTACAAGTCACAATAGAAAAAGCATGTTTACGACCACCTGCACTGTGGTCGTATTGTAATTGGGCTTTTGGAACCGCCGACTCCATGTTGGACAGTCCCGTGACTGAAATGATGGTGGTTGGACGCTCGTCCGTTCACCATGATAATGAGGCCCATTGGACCCGAATCACAGAATGAACTTAAGACTCAATCCTAAACTTACTACTATTTTGGTATTCACAGAATGCACTTACTACTTTTGGCATTCCCAGAATGAAGTTACTACTTTTGGTATTCACAGAAGGTAGCATTTTGTTTTAAGTTTGTCTTAAGACAGACTTAAGACAGATTTAAGACAGACTTAAGACAGATTTAAGTCAGACTTAAGACAGACTTAAGACAAAATCCTAACTTAGGTCTGTCTAGGTGTGGAGAAGTGTGGCTCACTGGTTAGAGCAGGCAGACCCTGAAGCAGAGGTCAGACCCGGGACCAGGGTTCGATTCCCGACGCGGCAGGGTGTTGAGCTCAAATGTCCACGGACTCGACAATTCTCGCTTCGGTGCCTGACCTAATCATGGGTTCACACTCTGCAACTCTGGGCATTAAGCTTGCTTAATCTCCACAACGGCCCCCCGCGGCGGGATGCCTGGCTTTCACCTTGGGGATGCCCTGTAGGGGCTATCTCACAGGGAAAAACCAGGACGGGTTCCCAAGGCAAGCGCGGAGATACCCCTTCGGGGGTCGATTCTGGCGCTATATAAGAAATATAATAATAAGAAATATAATAATAATTAAGTCCGTCTTAAGTTTGTCTTAAGACACACTTAAGACAAAATCCTAACTTCTGTGAATACCAAAAGTAGTAAGTGCATTCTGTGAATACCAAAATAGTAGTAATTTTGGGATTGAGTCTTAAATTCATTCTCTGAATGCCAAAAGTAGTAAGTGCATTCTGTGAATACCAAAATAGTAGTAAGTTTAGGATTGAGTCTTAAGTTCATTCTGTGAATCGGGCCCATAGTTCTGAACCACTCCTGGAGCACAATCAATTGCATGGTTTGATAATTCAAGGTCAGCAGGAAAAAGTATTTTTGCTCCGATCTGAGGCCATCAAAAGAGCTGTGGCATTTGAGTGGCTGATATGACATTCAACCAGGACAGTTGTCCTTGTTTGGTCTGACATATTTAAGCTGTGAATGGTAGAGGAGGGAATGTCATAAGTATTTCTATTAAGGCAAATACTTACACCAAAGGTACTGCTGGAGAAAATAGGTGAAAATGTTCCAGTTACTGAGGACAGAGCACATATAGGTTGTACTAAGACAAAAGGTGGGCCCATTTGTTCGATCCTTGTCTCCTCTTGAGTAAAAGGGAATTAAGTAAACTGGGTGTCTTCCAAACCTTCAACAATGTTTCTTGTACAGAGGGGCGACAATGGAGTAAACTGAATCTGCTTCATTTTTCTGTATTTAATTTTTCTTTAATTTCTTTTGTAAGCACAATACAAGCAGTAACACGGAGGTAAAGACAAAAAGCAAATATATCAAATGTCTGAACAGTCCTCAAGATACCATGTGAACAAGCAAGTCATTGATTTTTCTAGGTCTCTAGTTTTCATAATAGTCTAGGATTGGTAAGGTTCCCTGGATACCCGCTGACCATGGGTTCGAAAACCTCAACTGTTTTACATTATTTATGTTATAGGATGAATACATGATGTCTGTAGCCAAAGTCTTTTCATTCAGTATTTCAAGTTCAAGAACCTATCTGAATTACCTTTGCTAAAACAGTTTATAAAAGATGTTATATATCTTCACAAGGAGTTTCAATGGCCACATTTTCAGAGGGGTACACTGTATAAGATAGGTATTGCTTCACATCTGGGACAAAACATTTAGGGATCTTTCTACACACTTTTGGATTGGCATACTATTTTTTAATAGGCACATACAAGATATGCATCTATGCAGAATTTTTCTTTTGTGTCCTAAGCAAGAGCTTCGAGAATATTTCATTGTTTCCCCTTCACATCTGTTTGCAAAAACCACTACATTTTAGCCAATGTATTTTGAGAATTGTGCGGTAGAATCCGTTGTATGGCCACACTCTTCCCAGAATTTTCTTCGATAGAACTTCCTCAAACCTTCTTGTGAACACAGTTGGGCTCTCTTTCTGCTCTCTCTTACTGGGTAAAATTTGGGGAATGCTTTTAAAATCTTCCTTGGCTTATTTTGCACAAGTCCAAATTTATCTAAGGGTCTCCGAAGTAGATGTTTTCCCTACAAGAATAAATTGTGTTGCAAAATATTCCGAATGTATATGTATTTATGCACTTGATATTTCTATAGCAGAAACCTAACAAAAGGGCAGCAGACCACTGTACATGGTCAAAGGTAAACCTAATGTCAATGAGTAATAAGAGAGGAAGCTAAGTTGTGGACAGTTGTGGACAGTTACTGAATTGTGATGTGGAGGGTATAGAGACAAAATATCGACTCCAAAATATCGACTGGACATAATATCGAGTTTAAAATATAGACTGGACAAAATATCGACTGGACATAATATCGACTACAAAAATATCGTTTTTCAGGTAAGTGAAGTAATATCGACTGTATAAAATATAGATAGCAAAAATATCGATTTTTTAATAATATATAATATTTTATAGTGTATTTTTATGTAATAATATGTGTGAATAGTGTGTATTAATGTTATAAAATATTTTATTACATGAATTTTGTTTTGATAATAATTGCGTAATGTAATTCTGTAGCGGGTTGTGGGTTTATAGGGGAATAGGGTGGGAAGTAATTTAATAATAATTAATTAATTAATATATGTTTGTTAATATTTTTAATTATTAATTAATTGATAATTAATTAATATTAATTAGTTAATTAATTAATATATTTTGAATATATTTTGTATTAGTAAATAATTGTTAATTAATTAATTGTAATTAGTTAATTACATTAATTAGAGTACATTTTTTATATATATAATTTTGTGTTATTTTTAAGTAATTAATTTTGATAACATAATATTAATTATTAAAATAATTACACCTAATGTTGTAATATATTTACTTTATTGTTATTGTTAATTAATAATTAATTGGTAATTAAATAATATTGATACATTTTGGGTAAAGGAGCATTTTTAGGGTTCAGGGTCAGTTTTCAGTTCATGGGTAAAGGGGTATTTTTAGGGTTCAGGGTCAGTTTTCAGGTCATGGGTAAAGGGGTATTTTTAGGGTTCAGGGTCAGTTTTCAGGTCATGGGTAAAGGGGTATTTTTAGGGTTCAGGGTCAGTTTTCAGGTCATGGGTAAAGGGGTATTTTTAGGGTTCAGGGTCAGTTTTCAGGTCATGGGTAAAGGGGTATTTTTAGGGTTCAGGGTCAGTTTTCAGGTCATGGGTAAAGGGGTATTTTTAGGGTTCAGGGTCAGTTTTCAGTTCATGGGTAAAGGGGTATTTTTAGGGTTCAGGGTCAGTTTTCAGGTCATGGGTAAAGGGGTATTTTTAGGGTTCAGGGTCAGTTTTCAGGTCATGGGTAAAGGGGTATTTTTAGGGTTCAGGGTCAGTTTTCAGGTCATGGGTAAAGGGGTATTTTTAGGGTTCAGGGTCAGTTTTCAGGTCATGGGTAAAGGGGTATTTTTAGGGTTCAGGGTCAGTTTTGGGTTTTTGGGTAAAGGGGTATTTTTAGGGTTCAGGGTCAGTTTTGGGTTTTTGGGTAAAGGGGTATTTTTAGGGTTCAGGGTCAACAAATCAGATTTTAAAAAATTATTTTTATTATTTTCATTTATTATTTTATTATTATAATTTAATTTAAGTCGTTTTAAGTATATTTTAGTAATTGAAATTTAATATTAATTTAATATAACACTGTTTTTAATAAAGTCGATATTTTTTACATCTATATTTTTGTTAACGATATTTTGTACTCGATATTTTTGTACTTACCTGTTTGTAGATACAAACTCGATATTTTGACTGTCGATATTTTGTCCACGATATTTTGGCAAGTCGATATTTTGTCAGTCGATATTATTTCAGTGATCCGATGTGGAGTTCTTTTAAGAAGTGTGTCTTCAACTTTCTCCAAAATTGGAGCAATTCCTGTGGCATAGCTAGACCTATGCAAAAAGAACAATTGATGGACAGAATGCAGAACAATATTCTACATTCACCCCAGTACTGAGATCTGGACCTAATCCATCGTTTTTTTGCTTCCCATGCCATTCCAGTTTGGACCCAGCCATATGCAAATCAGTCTTGACCCTGCGCCCAATGGGAACAGTCCAGCCAGAACTGCCAGGCCAGGTTCTCCCTGGACTCGAAATAAGCATCCTAGGACATGTTTCGGGCTTTCAGCACTCTTCAACCAGGATAGCTTGACTCAAGTGGCATGGAGAGCACGGGACCCACGTCTGGGCATACCCGTCCCACTCCGGGTGCGAAATGCAAATAGAATTGACAGAATGCAGAACAATATCATACATTTACCCCAGTACAGGGGTAAGCCCAGACGTGGGTCCCTTCCTTACTGTGCCACCGGATTCAAGCTAGCCTGGCTGAAGAAGGGTGACATACCCTGAAACCGGTCCCAGGATGTTTGTTTACGGTTCAGGGAGGACCTGGCCTGGCAGTTCGGTCTGGACTGTTCCTATGAGGCATAGGGTCAAGACTGATGTGCATATTGCTGGATCCAAACTGGGGTGGCATAGTGGGCAAAAAAACAATGGATTTAACCCAGATATTTTGACTGGGGGAGAATGTTTGCATTGTCAGCATTCTGCCCATCATTTGTTTGCTGTAACACTTTTTGCCCAAAGTGGGATGGGTATGCCCAGACCTGGGTCCCTTGCTAACTGTGCCACTAGATTCAAGGTAGCCTGGCTAAAGAAGGGTGACATACACTGAAGCTGGTCCCAGGAAGCTTGTTTCCGGTCCATGAAGGAGGACCTGGCCTGGCAGTTCGGTCTGGACTGTTACAATGGGGCTCAGGGTCAAGACTGATTTGCATATGGATGGGCTCAAACTGGGGTGGCTTAGAGGGCAAAAGAACGATATAGTTAACCCAAGATCTTTTGACTGGGGTAGATGCTTGCATTGTCAGCATTCGGTCCATCATTTGCTTGCTGTAATAGCTAGACCTTCTGCCACCTGGGTCGTCCCCTAAGTTTGCTGCCTGGTCAGGTAAGAGTGTGGGGGGGTGATTTGGTGGCCTAGGGACGACTTGTGCCGGGGGGCAACAGACAACTTATTTGCAGGGGGATGATGGTAGTCAGCAGATACAACTTCCTCACCTCTGCTGCCCCCAAAAAGTGTGTCACCCGGGGTGAGCCGCCGCCCCCTCCCCAGCTACTGCACTGAGCAATTCTCCCATGTGCTGTTATAGGCCTAAACCTACATTACTCATATCTCTTATCAACGGAGTGCTGAGAGTGTGTAGAACTACAAACAGGCACTTCAAGGTTTTAGGTGTAAATGTGAGAGTGGTAAGTGGAGGTGCTAGAAAATTGTAAGAAGGAAATAAAAAGGGAAAATTGAGGAAATGCACAATAGTTCACAAAAGTTGCACCTGCATCTACTCCAGTATTAATACATGATTACAATCTACCACAGCCATATCTTTGAGTAAGTCACACACTACACATGGCCGTTCAAAAGTACTGAAAGGGAATGTAATCGAAATCTATTAAAGAAAGAAATAACATTAGCAGTACAAAGATCTGCACTTAAAAAAGAAATACAAGATCACAAAATGTCAAATAAGTTTACACACTGTAGACTCCCTAACCAATCGCATTGAACTAGGCATTGAAGACAGCTGTTCAAATTTGATTGTGAGAATGTAAACATAACCTGCAAACACTTAGACAGTTAAGATATGTATAATGTTAATGAACAGTAAAAAAATAAATCTCAAATGTAAAACTAATCTACACATACTCAAGGCACGGTATGTAGAAATGCACATCCGGAAAACACACACACACACTCACACACACAATGACATACAACACAACTGTAGCTGATGTCTGGCTCTATGACATCTTGAAGCACAAACCGAAGAGGGCAGAGCCCAGAATGTGGGCTGTATTTATCTGCTTCCACTTGTGATGATCATCAGATGTGTTCTACTTTACTCTGCTGGTACCTGTTTCCTTCTTCTTTTCAATTCATAGTTCTACAAAGAGTAGTTGGAAATCTAAGCTTATGCAATTTAGAACTAAATTTAGGGAATTCAGGCCTAAAATACTCCCTTAAAGTTACCAGTAGTAAACTGGGCGACATATTTTGAGATGTAGTTATCCACAGCCGATCTTGTAGGGGGTGGGGTACAGAGGCGCCTACTACTAGGCATATATCTCCACCTGGAGTTATTGAATATCTCTGTGGAGACTGACGTCTAGGTGTTGGCATGATTCAACATGTGAGGAGATCTCTGCTTGTATATTTACATTTGTGCATTTGTCCATAGGTATGGAAACAATCTACAGAGCAGGATAGAAGATAAAAGCTGAAGTTATACATCAATTTCAATCTACAAACCTGTAATGCTCGCCATTAGTCTTGCATAAAGATTACACAACAGATTAAAGACAGAGGGCCCGATTCACAGAATGAACTTACTACTTTTGGCATTCACAGAATGCACTTACTACTTTTGGTATTCACAGAATGAACTTACTCATTTCGGTATTCACAGAAGTTAGGACTACTAACTTTGGGACTCCTAAATGCCTTCTGTGAATACCGAAAGTCTTAAAATTAGGATTTTTCTCAATTTAGTAGTAGTAAAGTTAGGACTCCTAACTTTAGGATGCCTAAATGCCTTCTGTGAATACCGAAAGTCTTAAAATTAGGATTTTTCTCTATTTAGTAGTAGTAAAGTTAGGAACTTTACTACTACTAAATTGAGAAAAATCCTAATTTTAAGACTTTCGGTATTCACAGAACGCATTTAGGAGTCCTAAAGTTAGTAGTCCTAACTTCTGTGAATACCAAAATGAGTAAGTTCATTCTGTGAATACCAAAAGTAGTAAGTGCATTCTGTGAATGCCAAAAGTAGTAAGTTCATTCTGTGAATCGGGCCCAGAGAGAACAAGCCTCATGAAAGTATCTCTCAAAACATTTTTACAGAAACTGTGGGGCAGATTTACAAGCCCCTTGCGCCTCTTTTGCGCCACCATTGCGTCACTTTTGTGATGCACCGGTGGCGCAAAAGATGCGCCATTTTGCGGGCTATTTACAACGTGGCGCATGTGGGAGATGCATCACATTGTAAAGCCCTGCGCCTTAAGGAGGCGTTCCGGTGCAGGGTGGGGCGTTCCAGCGCAGGAACGCCTCCTAAAAGTGGCTGAGTGAAATCTACAAGATTTCACTCAGTCACTTTTAGGCCAATGCTACGTCAGAACCCTGTGCCTGCTTGAAGCAGGCGTAAGGCTTGACGCAGCATTAGTAGAATGGGCACCCCAGAGCATTGCTGGAGCTGCATCGCGCATGCGACTGCAACTCCAGCAATGCGACACCTTTACGGCACAGATGCGTGACGCATCTGTGCCGTTTTTGCCCGTTTTTGCCCACAATGCGGCGCATCATGAGTGGCGGAGGCATGGCGCACAATTACTGGCCCATCCCTGCTAATTTGCAGGGATGCGCCAGTAATTGTAAATATGCCCCTGTATGCTTGGCTAAATAAAGTAATGCAAGATACAGGCAAACCACATTTCACCTACAAAATCATAAGTTTGCTCACTTTTCATGGAATTTCGTGATAATTTCATGAGAAAAAAAATCACACAGTCCTATTTGCAAGGTAGAAGGATTAAAAATGTATGACTTTCACCAAATACGGCAGTCACAATTACCATTTCGTCCACCCCTTATTTGTTTGCTGTCTGCACTCAACTTTATATAGCTCACCCTTAAAAGGACATACACAAAAAAAATTCACCACTGGGGTTCAAAAATTGGAAATCCTCAAAAAGGTAAGAACATTTAATTTCGGCATGTTTCGATTTTCCATTTCCGTTTATTTCTTAATAAAAGCACACATCAATTCAATTATATATTACTACTGTTTTGCTTATTAACGGATATTAGTCTTCCTATTACAATTGAATGAAGATAAACATAGATATTTCACCAACCTTTTTCATCACTTGATCACATTCCCTTTCTATTTAATAATTTCTGCATTATTTCATTTCATTAAAAGCAAATTAAGCTATATGATGTCAAACAGTTTTTTCTTAATAGAATAATTTGAATCATATGTTACAAGAAGTCCAGTTTTTCCCTCGTCCCACGGGTCTTTAAGACTCTCAGATTCTATTAACTCGTCCCAAGGCATCACCATCTTCCTAACAGCATGCATGGTTAATGGTTCCAGCTATCTACTTCATATGTCTCTTGATGCATTGCAACACTAATGTGCCTGACCTATAGCAGTATAAAGTACCATTGTGAAGTTTGTAGTGCTAGACAAAAATGACAATTTAACTGAATAAAATAAAATAAAGTGTCCCAGGAGCACATGAAGCTAGTGAAACCCTCCCCTCCATGCCTGAAGCTCTTGAGTGATCTGTACATTTGAGCATTGAAACAATAATGATTTTGTTTACATAACTGTTTGCAAAATACAAACAATTAGATTTCTTGTCACAATAATGCAAAAATAAATAGATCGGAATAGCACACCCTTTCATTAAGTACCAAAATGTTATAATATGTGGAATCTTGTAATGATTGTATAAAAATGTCATCTAACAATCTAGTTTTGACATTACTAGCCCTCTGCAATACCATGACATAGTCCCTCTACTGTAATACGTTATTAAAGTTGAGTTGCAATGTCTACTGCCAATAGGCACTGTGAAAAGCAGGTCAAGGAGCAGAATTCCAAATACAATGTACTAGCAGCCCGTCCCGACGTTGTCCGGGATTGAAAAGTAAAGTGTGTAATGTTGTTACAGATGAAGTATGTCATTATTGTAAGATTTCGCGGTAAACAACATTTTTAGGTTCATTTGAATGAGGATGTAGAATAAATTGATTTTGGGCATTCCCGGTGCGAGAGAGTGCAACATGTACCTGGCCATGAGTGAAGCAGTCTTTTCATAAGTCGATGCCTATAACTTTATATGTTTGACCTTGTGATTTGTTAATGGTATAAGCAAAGGCAATGTTAATCGGGAATTGCAAACGTTTAAATTGAAATGGTACATCTATAGGTATCATGGGAAAGCGTGGAATGTGAGCTAACTGGCCTGCAGCAGGGCCAGATAGAATAGTTGCTTTAATGACATAAGGTAAAAGACTTTTAACTTGTAGTCGGGTTCCATTGCATAGATTTGCCAGATGTAGGTTTCGCAATAAGATGATTGGGATGCCAACTTTTATTTGGAGTACATGAGGTGGAAGTCTCGAAGGGTTAAGTGAGTTTAGGAATTCTTGAGGATAATGTACTGCATCTTTAGTATCTAATACTGTGTCAATGGATTTATATACTTTTGTTTCCCCTGGGATTTGAAGTAGTATATGTTCATTGATGTCGTTGACACTTGTGTTTCTGGGTGCAACTATAGCTCTTTCACAAATCCATTGGTAGTCTTTGTTAATAATATTGTGAACGTCTGGGTATACATGTGAATGAAATGAAATGAAAAGCAGTTTTATATAGCGCAACAGTTGCCCTGAGGCGTCCAGGCGCTAAAACTAGAACAGTGTCTTCCAGAGAACAGTCCAGGAAGGATCCGAATTAATTAAACAAGAAGGTCTTGAGCTGTTTGCGGAAACTTGACAGATTGGAGTTGCTTCTCAGGTGACATGGAAGAGTGTTCCACAGTCTGGACGCGTTGTAGGCAAAAGAGCGTCCTCCTGATCTGGCTCTGTAGATCCTAGGGACTTTTGCCAAAAAGGCATTTGAGGAACGAAGTGACTTGTTAGGCTGGTAGGGGAGGATGAGGGCATGATTAATTTCTGGGCCTGTCTTCCAGAAGGCTTGGTGGGCAATACAGAGAGTTTTATACTTTATTCTATCCCTGACGGGAAGCCAGTGTAGGGTCCTTAGGCCATGCCTTATTGAGGTTCTGCGTGGAAGTCCCAGCAGAGTGCGGGCTGCACAATTTTGTGTTCGCTGCAACTTTTGTAGGCTGTACTCCGGAGCCCCGAGGTACAATGAGTTGCTAAAGTCAAGGCGAGATTGAATTAATCCTTGGATCACTATCTGCCTGGCCTCAAAGGGGAGAAGAGGAAGGATTTTTTTAATCGACCTAAGGAGGCCAAAGCAGACCGCTGAGACCTTGGTTGCCTGGGTATTAAAAGTCAACGATTTGTCCAACCACACTCCCAGACTTTTTATATTATCTCTGGGAGTGGGAGGAACGCCCATGCTCAGAGGCCATAATAGCTCCAAGGTGGTGGGGGCTGCGGGACCTAGGAGCATGAGCTCCGTTTTATCATCGTTGAGTTTCAGGCAGGACATGGTCATCCAGCTCTTGACCTCCTCCAAGCATGTCGCTAGGTTGGTTTGTGGTTGGCAGTTGTTCCCTTGCACAAGGGAGACCACTAGCTGGGTGTCATCCGCATAGGTAATGATGTTAATACCATGCGGACGAACAATCCCAGCCAGCGGTCTCATATATGCATTAAAAAGTGTAGGGCTCAGCGAGGAGCCCTGCGGCACCCCACATCCCAGCGGTCTGCTGGAGGAGGTGGCCGAACCTTCAAACACCTGAAAGGTGCGATCGCTCAAGAAGGACCTGAACCAGTCCAGGGCTTCTCCAGAAATTCCCAGATTGAAGAGGCGATTTAAGAGAATTTTGTGGTTTACCGTGTCAAAGGCGGCACTCAGATCGAGGAGGATCACTGCCACTGATCCTCCCCGATCCATAATCCGCCTTGCCTCCTCGGTCACTGCCAACAGGGCAGTCTCCGTCCCATGTTTAGGGCGGAAGCCCGTCTGAGAGATGTCAAGCAGGTGGTTGTGTTCAAGAAACTCAGTTAAAAGGATGTTAATATGTTTCTCGAGAATCTTGGCAAACCAGGGAAGCAGTGATATTGGACGGTAATTGCTCAAATTGCCTGCATCCAGAGTGGGTTTTTTTAGGAGTGCTCGCACCATGGCATGTTTCCAAGCCAATGGCACTAGCCCTGTCTTTATGGAAGAGTTCAAAAGCTCCAAGAGTGTCGGAAGGAAGATGTTATCAGCTTGGATCAGTGCACTGGGAGGGGCAGAATCCAGAGGGGAGACGGATTTTACTTGATGCATCAGGAGCCCAAGTGAGTCTAAATTCATAGGGGTGAGATTCACCAGATGGTTCTGGGGAAGATTTTCTGGTTTTATGCCAGGATCTGATTTAGAAGAGGGGGATTCAATTGCCGGATATGGGAAAGAAAGATAGATGGTATTTACTTTGTGGAAGAAGAAGTCGACTAGTTCATTGCAGCGGGATGTTGGATTGTGATTGTCTGTCGGTGGAGGTGGAATCGTTGTCAGAGTTTTTAGTATCCCATATATCTCCTTTGGTTTGGATTTTGCCATCATAATTTTGCCATTGTAAAAGGCAGCTTGAGAAGCTTTGATTTCAGACTTGTATTTCCTGATGGCTTCTCTGTAAATGGATTTATCTGCTTCATTAAAGGTCATGCGCCATCTCCTTTCCAGTCTCTTACAGACACATTTCCCCTCCCTGAGCTCCTCCGAATACCAAGGAGCAGTTTTTTTCTGTCTTTTTGGGCCCGGTGTACGAAGGGGCAGAACAGTATCCAGAGAGTTTGTAATCCATTCCTCGACTAGATTGCTATTGACAGAGGGATCAGTGACAAGATTGGGTCTGGTAGTGTTGAGGATATTGGACCAATTGTCTATGTGTAACTTAGGCCAGTTGTTGTATGAGTTCCTGTAAGTTCGAGACAGGCGTCCCTAAATTTTCAATATTAATGTTATCATTTGTGTTGGGTAAAGCTCCATTACCAACTTGTAGTAGAAGATCAGCAAAGAGATCATCTCCACCTCCTAAATGTGTTCTCATGTTAGTGCGTAAGGTAAGAGTTTGTACGGAGTCCCATAGGTGTGATGCTTTTAAGCATGCTTTTAGCATATCAGCACGTGTTCCTCTTGGGACAACAAGAAGAGTCTGACGGAAGTCACCTGCGAAGACAAAAGTGACCCCACCCATGATTTTAGCACAATTTCTAATGTCTTGTAGAGTTCTGTGTACGGCGTCTTCTTCCAATTGTTTTTATTGTTGCATGAATACTTCAGTTACATACACTGCATCGTTACTACAGTATTCAGCATTATAACAGTGCTTCCAAGACAGGATGGGAAAGACAATGCAGTTTTCAGTTTTTCTTCGTATCTACTTAACACTAAACCTTGCTAGAACTCCCAACCCCCCTTCCTCCCCAGCACTTACCGATCGGATGTATGACGTTACATCGCACACATTTACATCGCACACCATTACAACGCAATTTTTACAACGCATATTCCTTTACAACGAATGCCTTTACAACGCATGACATTACATAGTAGATGCTATTACAACGCATGCCATTACAACGTAAGTATAGGTAAGTATATTATTTTATAAAAAAATGTAATTAATACATATTTAATTAATTTTATAAACTAAATTATTTATTAATTATTTATTTGTAAATATATATAAATAAAATGTCATTAATAAGGGTGGGCATAAAATCCGTTTCGCTGGCGAATTTGCGGATATCGCGGAAAAATCCGCGAATCAGCGGGGACGAATTTTCAGCCAAGCAAGGGTTACAGCAGCAGGTGCAAAAGTTGAACCTAATTTCTTTGTAACCTTTTACAAAAGGGTTACAAACAAATTAACTTCAACTTGGACTCCTGCTGCTAATTGCTTCCTGGCGCCTCGTTGCCTACTTGCAACTATTCTCTGACCTTGCTCTGACCCTTGAAGCAGGGTCAGAGAATAGTTACAAGTAGGCAACGAGTCACCTGTCCAAGGAATTAAACCTCATCAGGAAGCACTTACAGATATAAAAAACAGGAAGAAGGGAGGGGATGGCAAATACACCCATTTTGAGTTGTCAGGAGGGGTTAAACTAAAAGAGACCTTTACAGCACAATTTTCATATGCATTTTGCTAAAAATAAAAAGCTGTATGTTCTGTAGGGGCAACTCAGGAATCAGGCCCTTCAGAGATCCGGCCTCTTTTTCTTTCTCTCGTTCTCTCTCTCTCTCTCTCTCTCTCTCTCTCTCTTTCCCTCTCTCTCTATCTATCTATCTATCTATCTATCTATCTATCTATCTATCTATCTATCTATCTATCTATCTCTCTCTCCCTCTCCCATAAACGACTGCATGGGTAACTTCGCTATGCAAGCGGCTCGCGAAGAGGCAAAAAGCCCTGCGAACAAGCAAAAAACCCCGCGAACACGCAAAAAACCCTGCGAACACGCGAAAAAACAAAAATTCGCGAATTTTGCACATCGCGAATTCGCAAAATTCGCCCATGCTTAGTAATTAATAAATATTTATTAATTTTTTTAAAGCACTATTATTAATAAAGAACTAATATTAATCAATAATAAAATTATTAAAATTAATTTTTTTAATTTATTTAAATTATTTATTTGAAAACTGAACCCTAAAAATACCCCAGTTCCCCAAAACCCTAAAAATACCCCTTTACCCAAAAACCCAAACCAAGCCCTGAACCCTAAAAATACCCCTGTACCCCAAAACCCAAACCAAGCCCTGAACCCTAAAAATACCCCTGTACCCCAAAACCCAAACCTAGCCCTGAACCCTAAAAATACCCCTGTACCCCAAAACCCAAATCCAGCGCTGAACCCTAAAAATACCCCTGTACCCCAAAACCCAAACCCAGCCCTGAACCCTAAAAATACCCCTGTACCCCAAACCCAGCCCTGAACCCTAAAAATACCCCTGTACCCCAAACCCAGCCCTGAACCCTAAAAATACCCATGTACCCCAAAACCCAAACCCAGCCCTGAACCCTAAAAATACCCCTGTACCCCAAAACCCAAACCGAGCCCTGAACCCTAAAGATACCCCTGTACCCCAAAACCCAAACCCAGCCCTGAACCCTAAAAATACCCCTGTACCCCAAAACCCAAACCTAGCCCTGAACCCTAAAAATACCCCTGTACACCAAAACACAAACCCAGCCCTAAACCCTAAAAATACCCCTGTACCCCAAAACCCAAACCCAGCCCTGAACCCTAAAAATACCCCTGTACCCCAAAACCCAAACCCCGCCCTGAACCCTAAAAATACCCCTGTACCCCAAAACCCAAACCGAGCCCTGAACCCTAAAGATATCCCTGTACCCCAAAACCCAAACCCAGCCCTGAACCCTAAAAATACCCCTGTACCCCAAAACCCAAACCTAGCCCAGAACCCTAAAAATACCCCTGTACACCAAAACACAAACCCAGCCCTAAACCCTAAAAATACCCCTGTACCCCAAAACCCAAACCCAGCCCTGAACCCTAAAAATACCCCTGTACCCCAAAACCCAAACCCCGCCCTGAACCCTAAAAATACCCCTGTACCCCAAAACCCAAACCGAGCCCTGAACCCTAAAGATACCCCTATACCCCAAAACCCAAACCCAGCCCTGAACCCTAAAAATACCCCTGTACCCCAAAACCCAAACCTAGCCCTGAACCCTAAAAATACCCCTGTACACCAAAACACAAACCCAGCCCTAAACCCTAAAAATACCCCTGTACCCCAAAACCCAAACCCAGCCCTGAACCCTAAAAATACCCCTGTACCCCAAAACCCAAACCCCGCCCTGAACCCTAAAAATACCCCTGTACCCCAAAACCCAAACCCAGCCCTGAACCTTAAAAATACCCCTGTACCCCATAACCCAAACTATATATTTTAAAAAACTTACATTAATTTATTTCATTTATTTTTAATTTTTTTAAATTAATTTAAAAAAAACTAATTAAAAAAATGTTTAAATAAAATGATATACTTACCCATACTTACGTTGTAATGGCATGCATTGTAATAGCATCTGCTATGTAATGTCATGCGTTGTAAAGGCATTCGTTGTAAAGGATTCTGCATTGTAATGGTGTGCGTTGAAACAGTATGCGTTGTAAAAGTTGCGTTGAAACAGTTGTATACCTTACCGATCAAACAATTCTTATTCTTGCAGGTAACGACCTTCAAATTAGAACAATATTATTGCTACATTTGTCAACTTTCCTACTGTAACAGTTAGTTCGGTGCTTAACCTATTGGTTTCTGCCGCATCCTTTCCTGCGGGTGATCTACGAGTGCTATTCCCATTACCAACATCCGAACAACACACGGCGACAATGCTGAAATGCAGAGACATAAAACAGACACTACCGTGTGTGATCAATCAATGTATGTCGGGGCGTTAATTTTGAATTCCAGCAATATCGAGTTCCAGTCTAAGGAGATAAGCGTTTTCCTGAGTCCCCTGCGCTCCTCTCTTTGTAGTTCTAACCCTTCTGCCTTTCCCCATCGCAGCACCTCCCCATGCCATTTGGCGATGTCTGGCGGTCTATCTGACTTCCATTTCATTGCTAACGCTCTTCTCGCCAGCAGCAAAGCCATATCTATGAATCTAGTGGCAACACCCCTCTTTTTTTCTGTGTGTCCTAGCCCTAAAATTCCATATAACATGGTCTTGTACGGTCTGCCCGGGGCCACTGCTGCTAGGGCCTCCTGTATCATCGTCCAGTAATATCCAAGTTTAGGACATTCCCAGAACATATGCAAGAGACCTGCGTCATCTGCGTTGCACCTGGGGCAGTTATTCCCTAGTTCCGGGAACATTGCATGCAGTCTGTGCGGCGTTAGGTACGCCCTGTGGACTATCATTAATTGGATGTACTTAAACTTCGGGTTCCGCGCCACTTTTTTGGGGTACTGTAGTACCTTTTTCCATTCAGTGTCCCTGAGTGCTCTGCCCACATCTGTTTCCCAGCGGGTCCGGAGGGGCTGTAATGTCACCGCTCTGTCCACCCGTATCCTGTACGTTAGCCATTTTGTCAGGTGACTGCCCGACCCCATTAGGTATTGCATTGTGAGCAGCGCATTTGTGACTGGTTCCGTTCCGTCTCTCGCCCAGTGTGTGGAGATGTAATGAAATGAGTTAAATGTGCGTGCGTGAGGAATAGCTCTCTCGGGGTGGGATGCAATCTGGTGAAGTCTGCATGTGTCAGTAGGCTTCCCTCCGAGAAAAAATCCCCAACCTGTACCACCCCGGCATCATTCCACTGCTGCAGTTTGCGCTCCGTAAGCATGCCTGACCCCAGTGGGATTCCCAGTAACGGTATCGTGGGCATGTAAGCAGAATTTCTATTAGTATACTTCACCGCCACCTTCCATAGTTTAAGCGCTAGTCGGAGCAGGGGGTGGGGCAGTATCTGGAATCCTAGCCCGCGGGAGCAGCAAGCTGTGTATAGCTCCTCTTGCTCTATCAGTGTCCGACATATTAAGTTGATGAAGGTTACGTCCCGCCAGCCAATAGGCCAGCCACTGGAGTTGACACGCATACGCATATGCCATCAAGTCTGGAACTCCCATGCCGCCCTTGTCCGTCGGCAGTTGCAGTTTGGCTAGGCTGATGCGTTGCCTGCCCGTGTCCCATACCAACTCCGTCAGTGCCGAGTTTAGGGCTTTAAAGAAGGGGGTGGGGATCGGCAATGGTATGTTGGTGAAATAATATAACAATCTGGGCAGAACCACCATTTTCGAAATCGTGACTCTGCCTGCTACAGAAAGTGGTAATGTTGTCCAGAAGTGGATTTGTGTCTTCAAGGCGGTAAGAGCCTTTCCCAGGTTACCCTCTATCATGTCCTGTGACCGTCTGTAGATCTGCAGACCTAGATATTTGAATGTCACAGGCTCAACCTTGAAACTATGTGGCAGAAACTGCAAGTGTGAGTCCCCATAAGACTCTTGGAAACAGTACCCATAGGATTTATTTTCGTTGATCGTGAGGCCTGATAAGTCCCTGAATTCCTGAAATATTTCTGGGAGTGGGGTCAGTGGGTTTGTTACGTTGTTGGGGAATAGCAATATGTCATCCGCATAGGCGGAGACGACATGCTGGGTGTGCAGACAGGACATTTCTCTGTGAGCTGCCACAGTTCGTATCTTTACTAATAGGGGTTTTAACGCTATGATAAAGAGTAGGTGCGACAGGAGGCAGCCCTGCCTAGTACCTCTCTTAATATCAAACTGCTCCGATATACACGCATTAGTTCTGACGCGCGCCATGGGGCCAAAATAAAGTAATTTAATCCATGCTACGTATGCCGGTGGGATGCCGAACTTATCCAGCACTGAGAACATATAGTCCCATCTCAGCGAATCAAAGGCCTGTCTAAGGTCCAGGGCGATACACCCCTCCTTTCCTCCAGTATTACCAACTGACATCATGAGTTGACTCAGGCTACGTAAGTTCAGTGCAGTACTCCTCCCTGGCACGAATCCACACTGGTCCGAGTGTATTATCTCTGCAATATATTGAGACAGTCTCAACGCTAAAAGTTTACTGAGGACTTTGTAATCCGTATTTAATAAGGACAGTGGCCTGTAATTCTCTAGCAGCAAGGCGTCCCTACCCGGCTTCAGAAGGGATACTATCAGCGCCTGCAACGTCGTTCCCGGCAGTGTGTTACTTGCCCTTGCTTCATTGTATAACTTATGTAGTCCCGGAGCTAGGGTGTCAATGCATGTTAGGTAGAATTCCGCCGATAGACTGTCGGACCCAGGGGACTTGTTCTGTGCCAATGCCTTAATGGCCTGTCTGATTTCTGGTATCGTGATGGGTTTCGAGAGATCAGTTTGTTGTGCTGGTGTTAATTGTGGGAGTTGTATGTCTGAAAGGAAGTAGTTTAGTTTCTGTTCCTCAAGGGAGGCATGCGGGCCATACAATGTACTGTAATAAGTTTTAAAGATAGTGTTTATATCCAGTTGAGATTGTGTTATCCGCCCACCTGGGTCCCTTATTTCCATTATGGGGGCGTACTCAGGGGTATTGCATGTTAATCGCGCCAGTAGTGGACCCGCTCTGTCTGCTTGTGTGTGCTGTCGGTATGTGTATTCCCTACAATCTATCACACGTAGCTCCTCCAGGAGTTCCGCATGTTGCATATGTGCTTCTTGGAGTTGGGTGAGATTGCCATCCGTGTCCGCCGCCTCTGCCTCCAACCCCGCCAGGCCTCCTTCCACAGTCTTAAGTTTGTCTAAAATCTCATGTTTAACCCCCACTTTCTTTCCCATCGCAATCCCACGTATTGTTACCTTGAACGCATCCCATTCTATTTGTCTAGTGCTAGCCGTGTTTTCGTTATCAGTGAAATACTGGGTGGTGGCATCCAACAGAGCTGAGCAAAAGACCGAGTCTTCCAGTAAGCCGGGTGTTAAATGCCACATTGGTATCGGGGTTGGGAGCCTCCCCCAATGTAAGGTCAATTCCACTGGGTTGTGGTCTGACAGAGTTTTCCCCATATGTGTCACTGACGTTATGGCCTCAGACAACGGAGGGGAGCAGAAGATGCGGTCTATCCTAGTATGTAGATTGTGAGGTGGGGAGTAAAACGTGTATTCTCTGTTGGCCGCATTCATTATCCTCCATGTGTCTACCAGATCCCACCCATCTGCCCAAGCCGCCAGTGCCTCCGCCTGTCTTCTACTTTCCGTGGCGTGTAGTGGGGGATGTGACCCATCAAGTGTGAGATCCAACACTGCATTGCAGTCTCCACCCACCACTCAATTTTGTGTTACCCAACCTGATAAAACCCCACTTACATCTTGGAAGAACTGGGATTGCTCCGAATTAGGCGCATAAATACAACCCAGGACTATACACAGGCTGTCTAGCACTCCTCTAAGGAACACAAATCTCCCATCCCTGTCAATCTTTTGCTCCAGGACTCTAAAGGGGACAGTACTCCACATCCAAATGGCTGCACCCCTAGAGAACGCCGAATATTCTGTGGCATATAACTGTCCTTTCCATTTCCGAAACAGTTTAACACCCTCCCCTCTATTCAGGTGGGTTTCTTGTAGAAACGCTATGGACACTTGTCGCCTATTTAATTGTGCTAGAACTCTTTGTCTTTTGTGTACTGAACCCAACCCTCTCACATTCCAGGTGCAGATTTTATAATTATTAGGGGTCGACATGGTAAAGAATGTATTTCACTTTGGACGATACCCTGCTTCTCGACAGTTCCGTCATGACACAATATAGCGTAAGTGCGTAACTTGTACTGAACTCCCCAACTAGAAGGTCCCTCTCTCTAAACTGTGAAGGACCAAACCATCGTACCCAACTGGGGTGTAAACTGATCATAGTGGTGCCTATGCCTGGGGGGGTGTGCCCAGTCGATGTCCTGTAGCAGTTATCCACCAAAAGTCTCACCTTAATAACACCCCGAAATCAACATATGTCTCAGTAACGGTTCCCACCCTCCGAGTCGGCAGGACAAATTTGTGGCTACATTACCAATCTGTACTCGCAGAGTCATACCTCACATGTCCGCTGCCATCGGAGCCTTATGTGCGGGAACAGTTGCACACTTGCGTCCGTGTCCGATGCAGCAGTGCGTGAGCTGGCTTGGCTATTTCTTACCACATCACAGGTCGCATCGTGTTCTGCCAGCGCATCAGTTGTCAAAACTGCAGCTTTAAGGGAGGACCCTGCGGTCTCCCGGTCTCGCCTACTAGTGCAAGGGGGTTCCACTTCCACCTCCATTGGTTGTTCCGCTCGCGATTGTAGGGTGTCCCGATCGTGCTCACTCCGCTCTCGTAGGCCATCGTCTCATGACTGGGGTGGTGTGAGTGATACCTCCATCTATTCCGAGGCTTCTTCCGGGGTATCAAAGAAAAGGGTCTTGTGGTCATGAACAATTCTAAGCCTCGCTGGGAAAAAGAGAGAGTATTTTATGTTCCGTTCCCGCAATGACCGTTTCACCTCCCAAAAGGATGCGCGAGCCTTCTGCACTGCTTGGGTGAAATCCGGGTAGATGGAAATTGTTCTGTTTTTGTATTTCAACTGGGCTTTCTCTCTTGCAACTTTCAGTATTACATCCCGGTCTCTGTAGTGCATAAGTCTTGCTATTAATGGACGGGGAGGGGCCCCCGGCTTCGGTGGCCTAGGGGGTACTCTGTGCGCCCTTTCTATTCTGTACATCGGGGTGAGGTCCTCAGGGTTTATATTCGTCTTCAGCCAGTCTTCCACAAAACTGGTCGGGTTAGCCCCCTCGCTGCATTCCGGCACACCTATAATGTGTATATTGTTGCGACGGGAACGCCCTTCCGCGTCGTCCACCCTCTCCCTTAAACCTTTGATCTGTTTCTCCAGTACCTCCAGTTGTGCGGAGTGGGCAGTCTGTTGGGGGATCAGTTCAGCCAGTGTGAGTTTATGTTCGGCCACTTTTTTTTCTGACAGCTTTTTATGGTCATCTTTCAATAGTGAGAGTCCTGTGGACATCGTGTTCATTCTGGATTCAAGGGCTTCCCTGGAGGCTCTAATTTCCGTTAGTAAAAGGACCAGTTTGGTGTCCTGTGCCCCCACACCCGTCGGTGGGATGATGTCTTCTGTGGAGTAGGCCAGAGGATCCTCCAAACCAATGGAGGGGACCATCGTGCGTGGTGCTGGGTCAGTGCGGCGGAGTCCGTTGCGCACCATTGCGCGGTTTCTCTGCTTGCTCTATGGAAAAAATCACAGCGCCGTGTGCGATCGCCAGTTCCCGGCGTGTGGCCCGCCGTACACTCTCTCGGTGATATCTGGGGTCAGGGCAGCCTCATCACGCGGCCCAAAGCTATCTGCCGAATTGCAAATTTACCGAAAATCCGCAAAATCCGTGAGTGGAACGGATTTTCCGCCCATGCTTAGTAAGCAGTCTCGTAGTGCCCTCTGCAGTGGTTCATGCCCCTCGTGTCCCAGGAGGGTAGGTGGTCCACGCTCCACATAAACCAACCCTGTGCGTGGACAGCACCCAGGGTGATCACCGGGCGCCAGATACTGGATGTGCGGTGTATGCAAGTATTTTTCCGGGCTGCCCCTCAGGTTTCTTTCCACTCGCAGTTGGCCCTAATGCAACGGCGCCATCTCGTAATGACAGCCGTCGCTGTCCGTGGGCGCGTCTTGTCCGGGCGGATTCCCGCAGCTCCGCTGCTTCCACCGGCACCCAAGGCTCCCTCCGCGAAGCCACCCGACTGCACCCAGTCTACCATGCAGTGGGCCCCTGATGCACCGCTTCCCGGGAAACGTGTGGGAAGGTGAGGTGGTACGTCCTGACTCACCGCCGATAATCGGCTCGGGTACCCGGGTGTCGTCGCCTCAGCGTTGGGCCACCGGCACTCAGCGCAGTCGGTCCCCCTGGGCCAGCAGACACAAAGGGATGCGGGGTGAGGGACACAAACCCCGTGGGATGGCAATAAGAACCTCCGTCGGGAGTCTCGTGGGAAGCGGTGGGCGTGCCTTCATGTCTGCCGAACGCAGCTCGCCTCCGGTCCGTCGCTGGTTTCACTGTGGGTCGGGTCGTCTTCTTGCCCACAGGCCCCGTATACGCCACAGAACGATGTTGGGTTCAAGTAGTTCCCGGACCTCAGATCTTCTCCCTTTGCTCGCCGATAGGTACTCCTCGCCCAGTATGCTCAGGAGAGGGGGTATTTAGCACCGAGATTGCAGGATAAATGCCAGAAATGGGGGTTTTTAGACCGAGCGAGCTCGGCTCACGTCCTACATGGTCGGCTGTTAGCCACGCCCCCTCTGTGTACGGCGTCTATATGTGCACGGTGTGTCATAGTACATTCGTCCCACATAATAAGAGACACTTTTTGAAGCAGGGTGCCTAAGGGTCAGTTTTTGCATACTGAGCAAGTGGATTCATTTTCAATAGAAACAGTAGTTTAAACGTGGAGTGTGCTGTTTTACCTCCAGTTAGCAAAGTGGCAGCTATTCCAGAAGATGCAACTGCCAGAGCCTATAATCCTAAAGAGCGTATTTTTGTAAGTATTAGGTTGATTAAGTTAGTTTTCCCAGTCCCTCCTGGTGTGTCTAAGAAGAATATTTTTCCATCTTTTGTTTCCACACTTTCAACAATGGTGTTGTATGCTATTGTTTGATCGGGCACTAAGTTTGGCAAATGTTGTGCAACGTATTGCAGTAGGTTCTCTGTAGAGTTTTCAAGATCAGTATGGTAGTACGGTGTATGTATAGTTCTATTTGTTTGCGGCAGTTTGAAATCTTTTAAAGTTTTTTCACTTAGTACATATCCCGAGTCTTCAAGTAGTATGAGACCCTGGTTAAATATGTCATTACTCATTGGTATTGATTCATCATTTGTTTCTTGACGCCTATTGTGTAGTACATCTTCACACAAATCTTCTTTGTATTGGTCCCATAAAGTGAGAGGATCAGATGGGTTACAAAACAGCAGAAAAATAACAACCAATTACTTAGCTTTGATGGGGAATATGAAAGTGCAGGATCACCTAACGTATGTTTCCAATGTTGGTTGTCTTCAATGAGCCCAAGTTGTTTACATGCTGCTTGATAGGTAGGCATTAGTTGTTCGTTAACAGTTAAAAGACGGTGAAACCCTGTTGGTCCGCGAACATGTTGTAAAAGAATGCGTAAGTGGAAACACTCAGATTGGTTTGGGTGAATAGTGTACATTCTACCAAGATCTGAGTCTTTTTTTACACCAGGGTGTCCTAATACCTGCTGGCCACGTTTTCTGCGTGTGAAATTTGATTTGGACCATGTATAGTATTGTGGAACTTCTTGGTATAGCAATGTTTTTGCAAAGTCGTCGGTGGCACACAATTTAAAGAAGGCAGTAAGCCTTGTGTGGGTTGGGTTCTGTGCTACATGCATAATGTTTTTGTTATTGAAATATACTCTTTGACCATTTTCAAGATGCACAGCTAGATGTGTGACAGTGGGATGGCGTTCATGAATGTGAAACTCTAGAATGCGCCAGACCGCTTCCGAAGTGCTAATGTACCGTCCATTTAGATATGTGTCTATCTCATTGTATTTGTTTTCAATCGCAGAAGTTGCTTGATCAGAGCCTTTGTTAATGTATTTGCAAATTTATTTGATAGCTTTAACAGATTGGCAGTATTCAATATTAATGTGAGCATTGAAAGTGTGACACAGTACTGGTGAATATGGAACGACCCACTGATTATTGACAGTGACTTCCTGTCCTCTAACCGTCATTGTGAAAGTATGTCCACCATGTTCGGTGTTCCTCCTACGGAAAATGGGGTAGCCGTTAACCCCAGTTTCTGTTTCATTAATGAGAGGGCGTCTGTATTTTTTTGTGCAAATCCCGTTTTTCATACACGGTGAAAGAATGTTGTTTTCACCACATGGACCATGTATCATGTTTTTCTTGACAATAAGAAATAGTTTTGGATCGTTAATATGATCAGGCAGCTCAGCGGAGATAATGAGATCAACGTCATCTGCATGAATTTTTGGTTCAAGCCACAATAGTATGTGGACATGAGGTAGTCCTCTCTTTTGCCATTCAATAGTAAATATGTAAGCTTTAGCAGATCCAAAGATACCTTGTTGTGTTAATAGTTTCATTAGTGTTTTTACTTTCAAATTGAATACCCATGCAACAATGTCATGTCTATCGCATGCTTTTTGTTTGGGGAACAATTGATCATTAATTTCTTGCCAGTCTGGATTGCATGTGAAGGTAATGAATAAATCTGGTCCGCCATAGTGCCTGACGTATGTCATAGCATCTTGTGTTTTTTCGTGCATGTACCTTGGTGATCCAGTGAAGGTAGCTGGTAAAATAACGTGCAGTCCAATGTCTTGAGCTTGTAAGTTGTGATCTTGATTGACTTCATCTTTTAAATTGATGTAGTTGTCTGCGCGTAGTTGTTTTTGATTGTGTCTGACAAAGTCTAGTCTTTCTGTGATCATTTTGGCCACCATATCTACAATGTATTGATTGAAGAGATTGCGGAACCAAAGCAAGGTATTGAAAGGTGTATTTCTAACCATAACAGTATAGGCATAGTACTGCATGCATGTAACTATTTTGCTTATTGCAGAGTTTCTTTGTGGTATATTGAGACAATAACCATCTTCACCTTTAGGGAATAGGATGGGGTATTGCAAAGGATCATAGGATCTATGTAATTCAGATACTTTGCGTAGTACTCCCTCTCGGGTATGTAATACAATGTCGCGTGGCCCCTTGTTCTCGTTCACTAAAAGAACTGCAACTTCATCGGTAGTTGGTGCATTAAATCTTCCTGCATGTGTATTTGGTGGGGGTTTATCAGCGTGTATAATAATGCGCAAATCTTCCTCTTGTGAATTCATTTCATAGTTGTTCTTTAGTGAACGAATGTATGTGTTATGATGGTGCAATGTGTCTTGTAGTAGTTGAATACGGTCTGTGTTCACATTTGGCACCATGCATGAGCGTGCGTGTATTTGTTGCTGTTGAGATAGGAAATATATTTGTAGAAACTGTGGCGCTTTCCCTTCTATTGGAAGCATACTTCCAATCAAGTGGTATAACTGTCCCTGTATTTTAAATGTTGGCATGAAATTTCCTTCCCTAACTTCATGCGCACCAATTAATGCCATTTGGAATAGAGTATCATAACGGCGTGTGTTTGTTAAGAAATGATTTGAAAGTGTGTGAGTGCCATCCAGTAGTTGTCTAATGAGTGGTGGTGGATCTTCAATGTTGTTAAGAATTACTTTTCCTTATGAGCAGCAAAGGCCTTTAGGTTCTGCCTTCCATTTAAGTGCATTGCAGTGAGTATAGACATTGTCCATGTCTCCAATTTTTACATGTGTATTGTTGCAGTAGTCATGAAGTGGGTTGTAGTTGAATGCAGACCTGAGAGTGTGTTTGTGTTGTACTGTATGTTGTTCTTGCATAGTTGGAGTTATGAAAGTTTGCTGTTTTTGTATGTTGTGTGTGTGCTGTGGTTGATTGGGAATGAATGTGTGAGTGTTGTCTTTGTTGGTCTTGCTAGTGTTGTTAGTGTGTGTGGTATTAGAGGTTGTTGGCTGTGGAGTACTGTTATCATGCCGTTGTGAATTTGTTGTATTGTTTGTTTGTGAAAGATCTGATGTTGACAGTGCATCGATGTTATGTAATGTTTCTTCATTATTTGTCTGTGTCAGTCTTATGCGCTTATTCCTGTTTGCGCGTTTTTTATATGTAGTCCGTGAAAGATGTGTTTTCCTCTTCACCATATTGAAATGTATGTGTAGTAATTTTGTACAAAAGAGAGAGGAATGTAGTTACATGGATGTTCGCTGTTGGTTTGCTTAAACTTTTTTGCGTACTAATGTGTGTTGAATTGGTCCTTATCCTTTTATTGCGCCACACATAATTAATTTAAGGTGTACTTTTTGAGAGTGTCCCTTTGTGTAAGGGTATTTGCTGCTTTTTTTTCCCTCTAAATAATTAAATTTTGTCTTTTTGTTGTTATTGTGCTTGTAAGTACTGTCAGTGTTGTAGTGGTAACGCAGATTTGAATTGCTATGTTGCTGAAAGTGTATATTTTTTTTGCAGTCTTTGTATGCCTTTAATATTTATTTTTTATTTTTAGGATGGCTGGAAGTAGTGGCAGAGGTTCAAAATCACAAAATGTGACCTGTTTAATGATGATCGGTTTTTTTGGAAGGCTCTATCCTTGCTCTAAGTTTTTTATGCCTTCAATAAAGTTCTGTTTCCTTTTCTCAATTGTGTGGGCAAGCCCTGGCACTGTTGAAGTGATTATGGGCAGTTGTATTATTTTTGTAATTGGTATGTATTCTTTTGATCGTTTTATGTTGTTTGCAAGGTGGTAGGAAAGTGTTGTGTGACCTGTTGAATGAATAAGCTTTTTATTTGGAAGGCTCTTTCCTTGTTTTCCTTTTTCTATCCCTTCAATACAGTTTCCGTTTCGAATTTTGAATTCTGTGGGCAAGTCCTGGCAGTGTTCGTGTGATTATGCTCAGTTGTGTTATTTATGTATTCTTTTCAGCGTATTATGTGACCTGTTTATACAGTTTCTGTTTCGTTTTGGCAATTCTGTGAGCAAGTCCTGTCAGTGTGTATTTTTTTGAGCGTTTTATGTTGTTCGGAATATGGGAGGAAAGTCTTGTCAATGTGCACTCGATCGCGTTTCTCCGTGAAGAAATGTCGGCTTCTTTTCTTCCTGTTTACCCCCCGTTGTTGTTGTCCAAGGGTTAAAGAGTTTTTATTTTTTTTACCAGAAGTCGTGTGTGTGTTTTTCTTTGTGCGTTCTGATTGGTGTACTGTGCGATTAACCCTGCCCCCTGTGTGACGTCATTTGAGAGTCCTCGTCGATAGAAGGCATGGCCGCTTTTTAATGTAATGTGAGGAAGGCGTCCAAGTTGTCTGGGTAACTGAAACGAATCTATGTGTGTATATTTGTTATAACGCGCACCTCTGTTGTTTTACTATAGTTGTCATACCGCGCTCAATGTGTGTATATAAATTCATTGAAAGGGCATTTCCGCTGTATGTGTTGTGATTTGCCAACTAAATTTCGTGTAAGTGCATTTCCGCTCTATGAGTGCATATTGTGCGTTCTAAATTCCGTGAAAGCGCATTTCAGCTGTCTCTGTACTTATGTAAGTGTGTTGTGAATTAGCTTGGCCGATGTTTGTTCTCTGTAGTTGGCATGGCCCTGTAATTGCCCACATTTGTTGTTTGAGACGCCCACGGCCACGTTCTTACAGTCGACCACGCCCCCAAGGGACTACTTTAACACTTTTCGCGTTTTTGCTTTTTTAATGTATATGGTGTAGACATCTAAAGGTTATGTCCTTCTGCAACATCTTCCCTTTCAAGTGGTGTATTGGGTGTAGTGATTGGTGCATTACTTTTGTAGTTTACCTGGCTCAAAGGTTTGTGTTCTCTCTTTATAATAGTAGTATAGATTGATTACAAAGGTAGTAAATAAGGATCTCAACCGCAGGTGAATGATTTACTGAGCAATGATACTGAAATTTAAATTTCAAAAGAAAAGCATAAAATGTTGAAATAGCAATAGCTTTAGAAAAAGGGCACATTTAAAATGATAGACTGATTTTTATTCAACTTTCCAAATGCTTGGAC
Organism: Lissotriton vulgaris; assembly: GCF_964263255.1. Lineage (NCBI taxonomy): Eukaryota > Metazoa > Chordata > Amphibia > Caudata > Salamandridae > Lissotriton > Lissotriton vulgaris. The sequence goes on from NC_141699.1 coordinate 1,056,833,519, forward strand.
ATTTTAAATTGTTAAAAATAATCATTCAAATACTCTTATGAAGAAGACCCAATAGCACAAAAGTGAAGTTAGCTCAAATATTATCCAACAATTAGGAGCAGAAAGATATCCAATACTTTACTGAAACCCAACTGTTGTATTTTACTGCAAGACTGGGGGCATGTGGGCAATTTTCCTTGATTGCATTAGGTTCATTGACAGGAGGCCACTTTTTTCCAAGGATTGACAACCTTCAAGAAGGCTTGCTTCAGGTTGGTGTTTCCCAGAACCAGAATGATGGGCTGAGCAGGAGTACAGAAATCAATGATGAGCCCAAAAATAAACTGGCAATTACTTGATTCGAAATGTAGCACAGCATACTGTGCAAGGACCAGTAAACTGCATGTCGGTAAGAGTGAGCCCTTCATCCTGGCTGCTGCAAAATGAGCCTCTAGTCTTGGCTGACTGAACCCGGATGCATTCTCTTTCATTCACCGGGTGTGTTTACTGAGGGACACACAGATGATTGTGGTGGAAGCAATGTCAAGCAGAACAGGCAAGATGAAGCCAAGAACACCAAATAATTTGGCGTATAATTCTTGTGCTTTCGTATCTTCACTTGCGGAAGAAGAGTTTGCTGTGAGATTAGTTGTGGATTTCTGTGGATGTTCTCCTCCTGAACTCAAGCACATTGACATACTGAGGATGAAGGATCCTACCACAGATCCTAGGAGCAACCGGGGAACCACCTTAGAGATCCTGGGCTTTAAGATGAAGAAAATGCGATTGCTGAAGTCTACGATTTTCACACAGTAGAAGACACAGAGACAGGCGATAAGGCAGGAATTGCAGCTACCAGACCACAATGTCAGTTGAGATAGGACTTGTGATACTTGAGCACTGCGATAAACAGGTGACAATATCATAGTAGCATACTTTGATAACATGTGCCAGAGATCCCCAGAGCCACTAAGATGAGATAGCAGGTGTTCAGTTTTTTTCCTTTGGCTCTGACCCGGAGAACGAAACCCATGATGAATGAACGGTACAAAATTCCAATCCCATATGTTACTGACGTGATAATGAAATATTCTTTATTAAGATTATCTTCAATCATCTTTTTTTATCTTGTTGCAGATAAAGCCACAAACAACTGCTCTGTTGTGTTCTTAGGAGAGGTGGTGAGTGAGTGTCAGAGGCAGGGGTTCTTTCCGTAAATTGCAGACTTCCACCAGCTGCTCCAGGTTCAAGTTACCAACAGGAGCATTCTCCCAACAAGTCTAAATATGACTTAGAATTGATGCAAATCAGGTGGGTTGCATTTTCTACTCCATCAATCACAAGCCCAAACCATTTAATTTACCACCTAGTCCTACGAATGTCATTCACCAAATGCATGCAGTAGGTTTAAATTTCCCTATGCCTACAAACACATTAAGCACACTACAGTACATGTAAACAGATGATCATCTTGGTTGCATTTTGTTTGGCATTGTCCCTCAACATTTTAGGGTTTTGAAAATATAAAATAAAAACAGAAAAGTGAATAGTGATCTTGCATCATCATCATCAACTGAGTAAAATAGTCATCCTTGCCAAATGCATTTTTATGTATTAATTAGTAAGGCACATAGAGCACAACATAATAGCATCTATGCATTTGACAACAAATGCAGTGATCAAATACTGCACACACTACAGCAATGCATGACTGGTCTTACTTCCTTATTAAACATGACCATTGATTGGGTATGGCAGTACTTATGGGAGGGAGGAGCAGGGCACAGCCCTACTTACTCTTATATAGGCTGTGGTGGACAGGGCATCTGTGCACTTCAAAGGCATACCTCTAGAGGCTTCTCTCCACTTCAAAGGCACAATTGTGTATTTAAGAAGGACTTCAGACATCAACTCTTCAGTACATTTCCGGACCTGTAGATACTCTGCCAGGAAGATGAACACTGCAATGGCTGCCACATGGTTGGAGGGGGGAGGGGAATGCTCCATCTTGCTGGGCTTGGGTACAGGGCTGCCTGGTGGGTGTTGTAGTGCAGGCCTCCCCCAAGCCCTCCCTAGGAAGATGGCTACCTACCTGTTAGGTGTAGATGAACACTGCAATTGCTGCCACGTGCTGGGGGGTGAGTGTTCCATCTTGCTGGGCTTGGGTACAGGGCTGGCTGGTGCATGTTGTAGTACAGGCCTGCAACCCCCAGAGTCACCTCACTGGTAAGAAGGCTGCCTACCTGTTAGGTGAAAGTTACCCATACACTGGCTGACACATACTGGGGGGTGAGTGCTCCATCCTGCTCAGGGGTGGGACAGGGGTGCCTGGTGGGAGTTGTGTTGCAGGCCTCCCCCCGCCAGCCCTCCAAAAGAAGATGGCTACCTACCTGTTAGGTGTATATGGAACACTGCAATGGCTGCCACATGCTGGGGGGGGGTGAGTGCTCCATCTTGCTGGGCTTGAGTACAGAGCTGCCTGGTTTGTGTTGTAGTGCAGCCTTCCCCCCTCCCCCCAAGCCTTCCCTGGGACAATGGTTACCAACCTGTTATTTTTTTTTTTGTGATACGATAGCTGCCACATGCTGGAGGTGGGGGTGAGTGCTCCATCCCACTCAGGGGTGGGACAGGGGGGCATGTTGGGAGTTTTAGTGCAGGCCTCCGATCCCCAGAGACACCTCCCTGGTAAGATGGCTGCCTACTTGTTAGGTGAAGGCGACCCATACACTGGCTGACACATGCTGGGGGGTGAGTGCTCCATCCTGCTCAGGGTTGGGACAGGGGTGCCTGGCAGGAGTTGTGTTGCTGGTTGCCTATACACATGCCACCCTGTGAATGTTGTGTAGGTTTGGGGTGATTTGGATGGAGTGAATGTTCCATCTGTGAGGCCTTTGTTGTGTGTTGTGTTATGGTGACTGGACTTGTGCCTAGGAGGTGTAGCTTTGTAGTTGTGCAAGACAGTACATTGCAGTGTGATGGGATATATTTGATTGTACTTACCAGCCTGGACTCCCCCGGCTATTCCTGTGAGACTCTCTGGATGCAGGATGGCAAGCACCTTCTCTTCCCAATCGGTGAATCTTTTGGGTGGGAGTGGAGTGCCACCGCCAGTCCCCGTGGCCAGCTCACGGTTCTTGGCCCTCTTCTTCTTGACAAGTGTCTTGAGATCATGCCACCTCCTTATGATTTCCTGTTTGTTGTGCGGGTGGTCCCTACTGCATTGAACTTCTCAAATATCCTTGCCCACATTTGTGATCTGGTGGCTGCTGGTGTCTGGTGGACCAGGGTGCCAAACAAATGTGACTCAACCCTGATTATCCCATCTACCAATACCCTCAACTCAGTGTCCGTGATTCTGGCATTTTGTGTGCTGCCATGGTGTGTGGTGTGCCAAGGGGTTAGAGGTGCAGGTGTGTAAGTAGTGGTTGTGGTGGGGATGTGTGTGGTGTTTTTATGTGCAAAGGTGTTAGAGGTGTAGGTGTGGTAGTGATGGTGGTGGTGGTGATGTGTGTGTGCTGTATTCTTTTGTCTCTCCTCCCAGATCTGGTAAATTTCCTTCTCTTTGGGAGTGTTGGAAAGGATTGTGGTCAGGGAAGTGGCTGGTTTTATACTCAGCTATGTGGGTGTTTCAAAATGGGTAATTTCTGTCAGGTGTGTTGTGTGGGTTGTCATGGCATTTGTAGATTTTGGTTTTGGCATGGGGGTGTCTCTTTGGGTTGTGTTAGATGGGTTGGGGGCAGGACTAGTTTGCTGGGTGCACTTGGTAGCCTTGGTGAGTGTTTTCAGGTTGGCCGCCATGTTTTTCACGGAGCGTCTTCGGCGGTGGCTATGCTCCAGCCCCTCCGCCGTATCTCCCATTCATCACTGTCTGCGACTGCGGCGGCCCGATACAGTGGAACGTACCACAGTCGCATCGGGGATATCATAATGTGTCGTGCGGTGACTCAGCTGCACTGGCGACGGGTTGGTGTGTTTCCGCAGCGAATCCGATCACCGCAGACGGATTTTCGACAGCTCCGCTTGTGTCCGGCAGTCTTTCGGTAGCTCTTACCGCCGCTGTCGGATTTTTTTTGGCAATTGTCCTAATGGGTCTGCCGGTGTTGATGCGGTGCCGGTGGGCGGTTGTTTTCTGCTACCATTGCGGTCGGGGTGGTTTTCCGACCGTCATCCTAATGGGCCCCTACATTTGGAGACATATTTTAAGTTATAGTTGTCACATCCTATGATGTCCCGTCGCTAGAAGCAAAACAGCAGCAAAGATACGGAAGACGGTCTACACAGTAGGAAAGAGGAAGGTTTTAATAGCTCTCCTAAACTGAGTGAGATTGTTAAGGCTACAAATATGAGGGGGCAGAGAATTCCAGAGAACAGCCACTCTACAGTGGAAAGAACGACCTCCAGCACAAACTTTCCTGACAAGAGGGACCCGCAGCAAATGTTGGCCCATAGAGCGAAGCTGATGGGGGTGAACATAGAAAGAAAGCAAATCTGTCAAGGAGATAGGGGATCCAAGTCTAAAAGCTATACAGAGTGCTTTAAACTCAATCCTTGGAGCCACGGGCAGCCAGTGAAGGTGGCAGAGACTGCCAGACACTGAGCAGACTCTACGCAAGCCCAAAAGAGCTCTAACTCTGGCATTCTGAACTCTCTGTAACCTTAGTACTTCTGCCTTGTTTACCCCTAGGTACAGAGAGTTCACATAATCGAGCCTAGAGATAATCACTGCCTGAATAATGAGCTGTCTGGTCGGAGCATCGAAGAAGCCTAGGATAGGTCTCAGCTCACGAAGGAGACCGAAACAGGTACCCGCTACCTTCTTTGTTCGAGTCTGGAAACTAAGCGAGGAGTCCATCCAGACCCCCAAGTTCTTTGCCACCTGTTTAGGAGGGGGAGGGGTACCTAGATTCCTGGGCCACCAGTGCTCATTCCATAGCCCATGGTCCTTTTCCACCAGCAACACCTCCGACTTACTAGCATTCAGCTGGAGGCAATTGGCTGTCATCCAGTCGGCAACTGCCGCAAGATCACCTTGGAACTTAGCGGCGTTGGCCCTGGAGTTACCAGAAAGTGCTACCACCAGCTGTGTGTCATTGGCGTAGGAGACCACCGTCAGCCCTCTGCTCTTGGCAAAAACAGCCAACGGTTGTACATATAAATTATAGAGCAGAGGACTCAAAGATGAACCCTGTGGTACTCCGTGCTTCTTGGGAAAGGTTGATGAAAAAAGGGGGAGCAGTCACCTGGTAAGACCTATCTGAAAGAAATGATGCAAGCCACTTCAAAGCAAGGCCACAGATGCCTGCCTCTTTCAACCGACGCAGCAAGATGGCATGGGACACCGTATCAAACTTGGCACTGAGATGCACAAGGATCAGTGCCGACGTCTGTCCTGCGTCCAGTGCTGCCCAAAGATGTTCTTGTACCGTCAAAAGCGCTGACTTCGTACCATGGCCAGCACGAAATCCATTTTGCGAGGGGTCAAGTATATTATTGCTGGTCAGGTGGTCCGAATGAATGGAATTAATATATGCTTCCACAATTTTCGCAGTCCAGGGGAGCAATGAAATCGGCCTGAAATTCTCAGTTTTTTTGGCATCCAGGGAAGGTTTTTTGAGCAATGGCAGTACTCTGGCCTGTTTCCATGCTGTAGGAACGATCGCTCAACTAAGTGATTTATTAATCACTTGGCTCAGGGAGGGCAAAATAGTAGGTAGAATTCTCCTGAAGTGGACAACTTTGAAAGGATCGGCGGATGAGCCTGATTTGATTTTTGCACAAAGGGCAAGTAGCTGGTCCTGCTCAATCTGAGGAAATACCTCTAAGGTATTAAGCGTCCAATTGCTAAGTATTTCAGGGCAGTCCAGAGCAGTCATGGGGAAACCTTTGTAGATGTCTTCTATCTTTTTGAAAAAGAATAAGGCAAGTTCCTCACATTGCTAAGTCGATGAAATTAATGGGCCAGCTGTCTCCTTCTGATTTTTTAAATCTGACACAATAGAGAAAATACTCTTCGCAGGATTAATACTATTCCTAATTCTTAAAACATAAAAAGCTGCATGTTCAGTGTGAATTGCCCTGTGGTAGGCCCTTACTGCATCCCAATAATGTGGTTTCATTAGAGGGTCAAAGTCCTTTCTCCAGGATCCTTCACATTTTTTACAGATTTTTTGCAGCAAAGCTAGTTTATCATTATACCACGGATTGGACTTGGACATACGATTAGGGGACCACTTAGCTGGAATTAGCTAATCCAGTCAGAAAAGGCCAAATAAGCTTTGTCAGGATCTGTGGCCAGCTCTGGAACAGAGCTCAAAAGTAGAGTTTCAAATTGATCCCAATTAAGCTTATGCCAAGGGCGTTTTGAGGAATAGGTCTTCTCTAAATTACGTTTGGGAGCTATGCCCTGAATACACAAAGGGACCAAAAAATGGTCAGACCAGGTCATGGGTAACGGCGATAGTGTAATCAGGGAAGGAATGTTGGTAAAAACCGGATCCAGCAGGTGACCGGCTGAGTGAGTGGGACCTGGAACCCGCTGGTCTAGCTGGCAGGCCGCAAAGTCCGCCAATAAATTCACTGCATCTACATCAGTGTGGTTATCAAAATGAAAATTCAAATCTCCCAAGATCGTATAATTGGGAGAGTTGACCAACAAGGTGCATACAGTGTCAATAAATGCTTCCGGTGGGCGATATATTAGTAACCCAGTCATTGTGTAGTTGGAATTAAAGGTGATTTTGAAGCAGGCACATTCGCAGCCTACAATGGGCCGTTTAGTAAAGGAACAAGCATAAACCGGTTTTCACAATGGCTGCTATGCCACCACCTCTTGTGTCTTTATTAAGAGTGTGTATGACATAGCCGTCCGGAAGTGCCAGCCCTGGGATCGCACTGAATCTTCAGAGAGCCAAGTCTCCATTAAGAACAGGGTGTCTGGCCTTTTGGTTTCCAGAAGGTCGAGAACATCCACACAGTGTTATATATGCCCCCAGTAGCGGAAATGACTGAAGGAGGGCGGAGCCACGTCACTCCACACAAACAGCACACGCTGCGATGGACCGGGGAATGGCTGAATGGGAGCAAGGAGCAGTGAACCAAAGTGCAAGGTAAGTAAGTTTAAAAAGATATTCCCCAGAAATAAGCACAAGTTTAAAACAACATCCGCTATCAAAATGCGCCGGCTAGAAATGCGGTGCTACCTGTTGGAACGCGGCCGCGAAAGTACCCTGGTTAAATATGCCCCCAGTAGCGGAAATGACTGAAGGAGGGCGGAGCCACTTCCCTCCACACAAACAGCACACACTGCGGTGGACCGGGTAATGGCTGAATGGGAGCAGGGAGCAGTGAACCAAAGTGCAAGGTAAGTAAGTTTAAAAAGATATTCCCCAGAAATAAGCACAGGTTTAAAACAACATCCGCTATCACAATGCGCCGGCTAGAAATGCGGTGCTACCTGTTGCAGCGCGGCCGCGAAAGTACCCTGGTTAAATATGCCCCCACTAGCGGAAATGACTGAAGGAGGGCGGAGCCACATCCCTCCACACAAACAGCAGACGCTGCGGTGGACCGGGGACTGACTGAATGGGAGCAAGGAGCAGTGAACCAAGGTGCAAGGTAAGTAAGTTTAAAAAGATATTCCCCAGAAATAAGCCCAAGTTTAAAACAACATCCGCTTTCAAAATGTGCCGGCTAGAAATGCGGTGCTACCTGTTGAGGAATAACCCTGCTTAGTCTCTGGGAGATCTACTGCTGTCCAGGAAAGACACAGTACTATGTGGCATCCATAAGGAGTAATAGAGGAATGGAAAAAAGGATTGCAGCTATCTGGACTTTTATCTAAAGAAGATGAAGTTAACTTATTATATCATAATCTAGCAACAGAGCACTACTTGTAATTCTGGCCATTAGTCTCACATAAAGATGAAAACAACAGGTACAAGAAATAGAGAACCAGCCTCATGTCAGTATCTCACAAAACATTTTTACACAAAAGGTGTGCTCGGCTACTTAAAGTAATGCAAGATTCAGGCAAACCACATTTAACTACAAATTATAAGTTTGATACATTTTTATGGAATTTCGTGATAATTTAATGACAAAACAATTCACACACTCATAATTGCCTGATAGCAGAATTAAAAATTAATGAACTTCACGATATACTGCAGTCACAATAACAATTTCATCCACCCCCATTTGTTTGTTGTCTGCACTCTTTATACAGCTCACCCACAAAAGGACATACCAAAAAATAAATCACCACTGGGGTTCTAAAAAATTGAAACTACTAAAAAAGTTAAGAAAATTGAATTTCGGCATGTATTGTTTTTCCATTTCCGTTAACTGTTTAATAATAGCACAAATCATTTCAATGTTGCCTTATTCCATTATATATTACTACGGTTTTGCTTCTTAACTGATATTATTCTTCCTATTACAATTAACTAAAGATAAACATCGATACTTCACCAACTATTTTCTTCACATGATCACATTCACTTTCTATTTATAAACAATTCCTGCAATGTTTTTAATTAATTTAAAAGCAAATTAAGCTATATAATGTCAAACAGTTTTTTCTTAATAGAACAATTTGAATCTTATCTGCTAGATGTCCAGTTTATCCTCTCTTCCCCAGGGTCTTTCAGTCTCTCAGGGGGCGATTACAAGCCCCTTGTTCCACTTTTGCGTCATTTTTAACATGGGAAAAGTGACACAAAAATGGCACAAGGGCCTTGTATATAAGCCCCTCAGATTCTATTAACTCGTCCCTAAGGCTTCACCATCTTCCTATCAGCATGCATGATTAATGGTTACTGTCTCTACTTCATATGTCTCTCGATGCATTGTTACACCAATGTACCTGATCTAAAGCACTATAAGGTACCATCGTGAAGTTTGTAGTGTTTGACAAAAAATTTAAATAAATAAAATAACATAAAGTGTCCCAGGGGTATATAAATCAGATTAAAACATCTCCTCCATTCCTGAGGTTCTTGAGTAATATGTACATTGGTGCATTGAAAGTTTAAAACAATAATGAGTCTGTTCACAAAGCTGTTTGCAAAATAAAGACAATTAGATTTCTTGTCTACAAAAAAAAAATGGATCACAATATCACACCTCCTTCATTACATACCAAACTGTTATGTGGAATCTTGTAATGTTTGTATAACATCTCATCTCTAATTCTCTTTTCACAATGTAGTTGTGACATCACTAGTCATCTGTAATAACGAAACATAGTTCCTCTACTGTAATAAGTTTTTAAAGTTGAGTTGTGATGCTGCAATGTCAACTACCAATAGGCACTGTGAAAAGCAGGTCGAGGAGTAGAATTCCAAGTACAATGTATTTATTAAAAGGTAGTAAATGAGCATCCCAGCTGCAAGCGGGTGATTTACTGAGCAATGGTACTAATATTCAAATTTCAAAAAGGAAAGCATTAAATGTTGAAATAGAAACAGCATATTACAGGTAGTAAAAGGGCACAATTAAAATTATACACCCTGATGCGAATTCAGCTTTCTAAATGCTTCAAAATTTTTTAATTGCCAAAAATAATCATTCAAACGGTTAGGAGGGAAAACATCTGCAAAACTTCAGGTCATGTTGGTTTCTCAGATACCTAATTGGGGAGGAGTGTTGCTATTATTACAGTATGTAGTCCGGGTAACCCCAACTGGTGTATTTTACTGCCAGACTGGGGGCAAGTGGGCAATTTTCCTTGATTGCATTAGGGTCATTGACAGCAGACCAATTTTTTCCAAGGATTGACAACCTTCCAGAAGGCTTGCTTCAGCTTGGTGTTTCCTAGAACCAGGATGATGGGCTGTGCAGGAGTACAGAAATCAATGATGAGCCCAAAAATGAACTGGCAATTACTTGATTTGAAATGTAGCACAGCATACTGTGCAAGGACCAGTAAACTGCATGTCAGTAAGAGTGAGCCCATCATCCTGGCTGCTGCAAAATGGACCTCCAGTCGGGGCTGACTGACCCCGGATGCGTTCTCTTTCATTCGCCGGGTGTGTCTGCAGAGGGACACACAGATGAGTGCGGTGGAAGCAATGTCAAGCAGAACAGGCAAGATGAAGCCAAGAACACCAAATAATTTGAATTTCCATTCTTGTGCTTTTGTATCTTCACTTGCGGAAGAAGAGCTAGCTGTGAGATTAGTTGTTGATTTCTGTGGATGTTCTCCTCCTGAACTCAAGCACAAGGACATACTGAGGATGAAGGATCCAACCACAGATCCCAGGAGCAGCCATGGAACGACCTTCGAGATCCTGGGCTTTAAGAAGAAGAAAATGCGATTGCTGAAGTCTGCGATTTTCACACAGTAGAAGACACAGAGACAGGCGATGAACCAGGAGTTGCAGCCACCAGACCATGCTGTCAGTTGTAACAGGACTTGTGATACTTGAGCACTGCGATAAACAGGAGACAATATCATAGTAGCAAACCTGAATCCTAATGTTGTACTTTGATACCATGTGCCGCAGATCCCCAGAGCCACTAAGATGAGATAGCAGGTGTTCAGTTTTTTTCCTTTGGCCCTGACCCGGAGAATGAAAGCCATGATGAATGAACTGAAGAAAATTCCAATCCCATATGTTACTGACATGGTGATGAAATATTCTTTCTTAAGTTTATCTTCAATCATCGTTTTTTGATTTTGTCGCAGATAAAGTCACAAACAGCTGTTCTGTTCTTAGGAGAGGTAGTGAGTGAGTGCCACAGGCAGGGGTTCTTTCCATAAATTCTAGACTTCCACCAGCTGTTCAAGTTACCAACAGGCGCATCCTCACAACAAGTCTAAACATGACTTTGAATTGATGCAAATCATGTTGGTTGCATTTTCTACTCCATCAATCGCAAGCCCAAACCATTTAATTTACCACCTAGTCCTACGAATGTCATTCACTAAATGCATGCAGTAGGTTTACATTTCCCTATGCTTACAAACACATTAAGCACATTACAGTACATGTGAACAGAAGATCATCTTGGTTGCATTTTGTTTGGCATTGTCCCTCAATATTTTAGGGTTTTAAAAAATTTAAAATAAAAACAGAAAAGTGAATAGTGATTTTGCATCATCATTAACTGAGTAAAATAGTCATCCTTGCCTAATGCACTTTTAATTATTAATTAGTAAGGCACTAGAGCACAACATATTAGCATCTATGCATTTGGCAGCAAATGCCGTAATCAAATACTGCACACACTACAGCAATGCATGACTAGTTGTGCCTCCTTATCAAAAGATGACCATTGATTGGGTATAGCAGTACTTATGGGAGGGAGGAGCAGGGCACAGCCCTACTTACTCTTAAATAGGCTGTGGTGGACAGGGCATCTGTGCGCTTCAAAGGCATACCTCTAGAGGCCTCTCTCCACTCCAAAGGCACAACTGTGTATTTAAGAAGGAATTAAGACATCAACTCTTCAGTGCATTTCTGGACTTGTAGATACTCTGCCAATAAGATGGACTGCTTTGCTGCTGCAAGGACTGACACTCTGCTGGACTGCTGCTCTGAAGGAACCGCTGACCTGCTGCCCTCTTGCCTGGAGAAGAAGAGCTAAAACTGCAATCTCATTATGAACCCAGGCCCCAGAGTAACTCAAAGGGCTAGTCTACTGGCACCTGACCTGAGCCTTTTAGACATAACAGGCTCCCCAACAAATCCAGGACTTCAGCAAGTTCCTGACCCCCAAGTGGTGCACCTCAGGTCCTGGATCCTTGGTGTTTCTCAGAAGGTCTTGAAAGAAAGCTTTTGTGCTCTTCGCGACTGTGAAATGGTCAGTTTGCACTGGAACAGAGCTGATCACATCTAAAATTAGAGCGAGACGCCACCAACCCATCTCTTCACACAGCAGTGTTGACAACCGACGGAGGACCATCAGCATGAAACTTCAGACCACTGCCCACGACATCTGACCTGCTCTTTGCACCATGCTGACCACAGCCAGTGATGCTCTCCTTGCTCCCTGTGAACCCCTCCAATGGGAATTGGACTCTTGCCACAAAAACTCGACCATAGATTGGGTATAGCAGTACTTAATGCATGATTATTCATGACCAAATGCCTGACTGCCTTCCAGATCAATTGAGTTAATCAATTTCTCCTGTCAAGTAGGGCCTAAAATGTGCATGATAATGTTTATATTAACAACTGCATTTATACTGCTAATCCACAATAATGCATAACAGCTTATGTGCATTATTTAAAGCCTGGCAGCAGAGCATTTGGGAGAACAGCCAATTACATGCCAATAGAGTCTCTGCCAACTCTGCCAGTGACAATCATTAGAGATTGATTCTCCACCTCAGAGCAGCTATCCTCAGTGCTTTCATAGATATTCTCCATTTAGGTCTGTTTGGAATGGCACTCCGGGCAGGTAAAATTAGCAGTGGCACTGATGCACAGTGAGTTTCCTCTCTGTTTAATAGGCCCATTGTATATTATGTTTATCGGAAGCAAATCCCTCTTCAGCAGTTTATTAAGAGACCGAAAAGGTACATGGAGTCCTAAAGCAACATAGCAACCTGGCTGGCATTCAACTTTGCGGAAAGTGGATGCACTTTTTGGCAAAATGACACCCTCTTACATAAGCAACATTTTTTGTATGGCACAGTCCTCTAAAGTGATAGTGGAGATTTCTGTTTTTTTAGGGGGGAGTGGCAGGAGGGCTTTAGCATGCTAGATGAGAGCCATATCTTTTTATAAGAATAACCTGCAGAAGAATTCTGCATTAAATTGCTTGTGAGGTACACTGTTTGCTGTCTGCTCTTTGACTGGTAAGTTTTTGCTTCTGATGCCGGTTACCTATCCATTGGTTTCCTGTCCAACTGCCTAGGTTATATCATACAACATTCTGATTCCCCAGGGGACAAAGGCCTATCTGTGCCTGCTCTGACGTGCATAATTCTCGGTATAACCAAATCCAGAGTAAGCCTGCTACAGATTTAAAACTGCTTCTTGCTATATGTCACTGGGGGGCCTCACCTCAATTGAACTCTTGTAACATAATATACGTTTTTACACAATTTTCTTTATTACTCCTGTTAGACCTGGCATCCTTGGCGTGGTATCCCCCTAACCTTCTGACTTCAGACTTCCTGTTTTAGCTGACTTTGTTTTTGCTGGCATTAGGACTTTACACACTTTACCAGTCCTCATCAGTGCTAAAGTGCTTCTGCTCTTTGCCTAAAACGTAGTAACATTGGCTTATCCCCAATTGGCACTAGTAAAACAGCACCACATGTGTCCAGGGCGTGTAAATTTAATTCTAATGGTGGAAATGCAGTACTGGTTTTGTCACCCACTTCAGTAGCTCTTTAAACATGTCTCTGGCCTGCCACTGCACAGCCTCTGTGGGTAGTTTTAAACTACCATTTCGACCTGCCTAAATAAACCTCTTGCAAACACAAGGAGATGATGGACAGAGTGCTGAAACATTTTAGACACTCACCCCGAGTCACAGATCTGTGTTGAGTCCATAATCTTTCTTTGGCTGACTTCACCACCCCAGTTCAGACCCAGCTATATGCTAATCAGTCTTGACCCTGTGCCTCATGAGAACAGTCCAGCCCGAACTGCCAAGCCATGCCTTCCCTGGACCGGAAACAAGCATTCAGGGATTGGTTTCGGGGTAACACCCATCATCAGCCAGGCTAGCTTGAATCCAGTAGCAAAGTAATTTAATGTAATGTAAATATAATTTATAGAGCACAGCTTATGCCCGAGGGCTTCTTGGCACAAGGGACCCACGTCTGGGCATACCCTGCCAACTTAAGGCAGACAAAGCAAACACAAGGAGATGATGGACGAAGAACCAAAACTTTTCAGACACTCACCCACAGTCACAGATCTGGTTTGAATCCATCATCATTTTAGCTCAGTTAGCCACCCCAGTTCAGACCAAGCCATATGTAAATCATTCATTCATTCATTTCAATCTTTATTTCGGCATGAATACCATAAAAGAACAAATACATTAATACAATAAAACATTTCTTTTTAAAATGCACAACATGCTATATAAATACATTCAATTTTCATGTCGATTTTAAAGTTGCGTGAAGTTGAGTCAAGGTGTTTAAAACATACGTAATACTTGGTGAGAACACTTATGGGCAACAGGAATAGAATTTCATTGATTAACCCTCAATTAGTACTAAACGGCACTTTTGACATAACAACATTTTACAGTTTGTAACCCATCTTTCTTCTCAGGAAAAAGATACTGTGCAAAAATCTGCTTACACTAAATACAATAGGTTGACTAGTATTAGACAAAAGAATCCTTAAAGCCTGGGAACACGATCTTACACCTAATGTTAAACATATAGGTTTAATCCATCTTTTTCTAGCCTGGACATATGCTGGGCAGAAGAAGAGGATATGTGAATCATTTTCTTTTTGATTACATCCACATATGGTACACAGTTCATCTTCTACATGATCATGATTCTCCGAGTTTGCACCACCAGACCAACGGGCTAGTGTTGAACCAATCTGAAGATTTCCGTATCTGAATTTCATAAATAGGGTCTTTGCTAAGGGTGGTTCTATTTCATCAAGAAAGGTCTCGAAGAATGGATCATCTTTAAAGGTAAGAAACCTTGTTACGAGTGACCCACTAGAAGAAGCGTTTTTGATCATTTCCATAATGTACGACCAAAAGCACTTTTTTACCATAGTTTTTGCTTGGGACGGAAGTGAATCAGGATGTTCCCAGTAATGCGACAAACCTAGTAGGGTAAGCCAGAATTTAATATGTTTGAACCAGGGTATCACCTTAGAGATGTCAAGCTCCATAATTTCTATTAACCCATCCTTATATACTTTCAGCTCAGGTACACGCCACAACCTAATCCATAACAATAAAGGACGTAGAATGATATGGTGATCCGTTCTACGGAAATTTAGGTCGAGCTGGAGTGGGACCAGCGGAGTACTTCTAGGGACTCTGACCAGACTTCGCAAGAAGTTATTGTCCAAGACCCTAAAGGTATCTTTAGACCCTGGGCCCCAAATTTCTGAGCCGTATAGCACTACAGGTTGGACCTTAAATTTAAAAAGTTCAACTGCAGGAGACACGGCCTTACTTGTGCTTTGGCCCTGCTCTTTAAGAATGGGTTTTGTGTTCTGGTTAAACATCATCTTGCATTTTTCCAATTGGGCTTTCCAGGTAAAATTAGAATCCAGGGTTACGCCTAGATATCCAAAGTGTGGAACTGATTCCAATTTTAGTCCATTCAAAGTTAGGCAGCCCTTATCAGTCTTGGTTGGGTTTAGGACCATACATTTTGTCTTTTTCCCATTTATCTCCAATCCTTTCTTAATGCAATACTCATTAAAGGAGTTTAAAAGAGCTTGGAGACCTTTTTTTGTCTGGGAGATCAAAATAGTATCGTCCGCAAACAATAGGGAAGTAACTTTTTCGCCATTCAACTTTGGAGAGTCATTTTTACATCCCTCCAAGTATGTAGGGATGTCATTCACAAATAGCGAGAACAAAGTGGGGGCCAGTACACACCCCTGGCGCACACCACGTTCGATTGGGATTTTTGGAGTTAATTCACCTTTAGGGCCCCATCGTACTCTGGCAAAATTGCCTCTATGGAGTTCTTTTATTTGCGCTATCAGGGTGGGTGGCATCCCTACTAGGCTTAATGTTTCCCACAGTAAATTACGTGGGACTAAATCGAACGCCGCCCTTAAGTCAACGAACGCGACATATAGCTGTCCCTTTTTGATCTTAATGTACTTCCAATAAAGGCAGCAAAAGCGGAAGATTTGATCAATGGTGCTAACTTTGGATCTGAATCCCGCTTGATATCTGGACAAAATTGCCTTTTCCTCCAACCAATCATTAACTCGAAATAGGATATGTCTTGAATAGATTTTTTGTAAAATATCCATAAGGCTTATTGGGCGATAGTTTGAGGGATCCATCCTGTCACCTTTCTTATATATTAAGACTATTTCAGCCCCCTTCCAACTCTCTGGGAAGTCTAGACTCCGGGATAACTCGTTACACAGATGGTTAATGTATGGAGCCCAAATTTTTGATTCGTGCTTGTACAAGTCTCCCGGAATCTTGTCTAACCCAGGGGCTTTACCAGACTTAATCTGGATTATTGCCAGTTCTGTCTCACCTAAAGTAAAATCCAGGGTATCCCCCGGAATAGCGTTACTTGGAGTTCTATCTAAAATGGGTGCCTCATATTCCTTATAGAGGTTAGAAAAGTGGTTTACCCATGTCTGTTCGTCTAAATAGACGTCCTTGACCACTCTGCCTTGATGGTTTCCATTCGCTATCAGCCTCCAGAAGGCTATGTTATCTCTAGTTTTTGCTGCATGCAGCAGATCTGCCCATTTTGCTTCCTCCCATGCCATTTTACATGTCTTTTGGACCAGTTTATAATTATTCCTGGCTAACAAAATGTCTGATCGAACCTTCGATTTTATCGCGGTTAAAAGTGCCCTCTTGGACTCCCTGCAGTCCTTGTTATACCAGGGTTTACTATGGGGCAAGTTTTGTGTTTTCTGCTGCCCTTTCTTTGGCATCTTAGTGACTAGGGGTTTTAAGGCATCAAAACATTTTTGGTGTAATTTCATAAAAAGACCACCACTCCCCTCCTTTGGGGTGTCATTTAAATATCCTCCAAAGATGCTAGCAAAAAGCTTATAGATTTCTACTATAATTTCGCCATTATCCAGTATTAGTGGCCATTTGAGGGAACGTCTATTATTACTAATATGTATCTCATTTTGGTCACAGTTGGTTACTTCTCCAGTCAAAGGAGAAACTGAATCTCCTCATAGGGAGTCCTTGATCTGGAGAACTAGAGGGAAATGGTCGCTTTCTAATCTTTCTATTACCTCCATGTCAAGAAGGAATTCCCAAGATGGCACTGAGGCAATAATGAAATCTATGTTGCTTTTATAGTTCCCTCTATAGAAGGTAGGCTTTTTCTTAACATCTGATGGTAACCGTCCATTGCACGCTCTAGTGCAATGTTCCGCACATAGTCTGTTCATTTGGAGGGCCTGGGGGCAGCATTTAACTGTTTTTATATTATCTAGAACAGGGATACCATTTGCCTCATCTTCTTCTAAGAAGATGTCACTGAACCCCACAACGGGCTCAAAATTGCAATTAAAATCCCCTGCCATGATCACATAGTTCTCTCTAGTGTCCAAGTTACCCAATAGGAGATCTAGATGGGTTAGTAAAGGAGATTCCTTTGCAATAGGTGTTGATCTATTGTAGACGTTCACCAAATAAAGTTTTTTCCCTCTAGAAACATTAATTTCCAAGATCAGTATATCAGGGGAGTTGGTATCCACCACTTCTATATTCACTTTTAGATTAACCTTTACCCAAATCAACAGCCCTCCCGAGGGTCTTCCACTTCTGGAGGGAATCGCACTGATACCATAAGATTCATAACCTAGCCTGTGAGTAATTTCAATTGACCAGGTCTCTTGCATCATGCAGAAATCAAAGGTATCAATAAAGCTTGACCATTCCGGGTCCCTTAGGTTTTTTGAAACCCCAGCAATATTCCAGGAAACCAGTTTGATAGGTTGCCATGATTCCTGAATTTTTTGCGTCGGTACATCTCCCACCACCTCAGGCACAATGATATGGCATTCTTGGCTAGTTACATCAGATTCCAAAGACAAATCATTTTGGAGTACAGCACTTCCCCTTATTGTTGGGCTGTCCCCGATTATAGGGACCAACACAGGTAATACGGTTGCATCCTCCAAAAGTATTGTTTCGTTAGTGGTAACACCAGCTCTTTGAAAACAGGGTTCACTCCCTGTTCCCCCCCCCCCCCCAACAATTTAACATTCAACAATTCGTTTCCATCCAACCCCTTAGACTGTTGGCATCAATCACAGTCATCTAGACCGCTGAAAATGTCAAATCTGTTAATGGTTTCTAAAGGGGTGAAGGGCTTTAGGTGGTCCATTCTTCTGTTAGGGTTGTTTTGCCTATACGGGACACAGTTCCAACCAAAAGCTCCAGGTGCAGGTGGAGGATTTGGGGGATAAAAGGGCTCCATGGGATTAGGTCTGGTAAGTGGTTGCATCATTTGTTGTGTGTTACCAGCCCTCTGCATAACTGGTGGATAGGCACAGGATGTAATTTGGGATGTTACATGAGAGGCTAGTTGTTGCTGGGAGGGAAAAACCACAGACCTAGGGTAGAAATATGTCAATGGTCTGGGTATTATGCAGTTATTTGTAATTCCCGGGGGCCAATTCAGTACAAATTGTACTGCATTGGGATCCCTGAAATTTACAACCACCACGTCTCCCTCAATATTTTTTGGTCTGCTCCCCAACCATTGGAGGCGTCGGACATGGACAATTTCTCCATTTATATGAGGTGCTATAGGCCTGTAGAGACCTAGCCAGTGCATGATCTTATTTTTTAATTGTGCAACGCCCTCCCTTTTACTAGTTGATAACACCGGAACCCCTGTTAGAACTACCACAAAGGGCACTGCCTCTGGTGGTAATTCTGGATTTGGAATCGGTTTGGGCCTTCCCCATCCTGGCTTTTGTCCCCTTGCTTCCATCAATTGATTTTCATTTGAAATGCTAGCTACTTCATTAGATGGTTTAGTTGTGACAGTAGCTGGCTTAGAAGCAGATTTATTTTGTGGGTTTTTTGGGGGTGGGATTAATTGAACAGTTGTTGTAATGTTCCCTTTAGGCACCAAATTAAGGGGGTTCACCAACGGTGTAGAACTAGCTGATGGAGCTGGGGCAACTGGGCTGGGCTTGGTCACGCTAGATGTTTTGTGCGTTATTAGGTTTGATGTTTTTGGAACCAATTCGCCCTTATTTCCCAGTGCACTTTCAAGTGAGCTTAGTCTTGATTCTACTTCAAGCAACCTCTCCAAGATCGATGCAGAGTAGGTTTTGATTAAGTTTTCTATAGAATCTAAAGTAGCAGAATCACAGGCTATAATAGGCGCCTTAGACTGCACAGAGACTTCCATAATATCCTCCGTGTCTATGGCCACAGCAGTAGATGGCGGAGAAGCAATGATGATAGGCCCTTCGTTGTCAACACGTGTAGTAACAGTGCTGACTGCAGGACCTTTAGCCTTTTTCCCAAAATCTGAGTGACTTAATTTTGATTGCGCTTGAACCCCCCCTTTTCGTCGTTTTTTGCATGGAGGTGGCCCATGTACCCTTGAAACTAACGAGGGTTTCTTTACTCTACTACGCACTACTTTTGATGGTATAGGAGTGGGCGGTCTTAGGGCATCAGGGGTGCTCGTATGTGTAATGACGTCAAGACCAATCGTATCCAGTTGGGGAGAGTTAGTTATACAGGGGGTACTAACTACTGGTACCACGTGTTGACTGTCCATTGTGTGGACAATGACGTCAGCTAGCTGGGAATTTACACTAGTGTTCACGGGAGGTATGGATAATGGCGACAAGTGCCGATTTTTTAAACTTTCCACAGAGCGGCGGCGCTCTGCACGACGCTCTGCCAGGACTATTTCCAAAGGCATGTCTGGGGAAGCTTTGGTGAAATAATCATCAAGAGTTTTGTTTAACAATGCTCCCTGTTTTTCAGACATGCCAGCCACAGTTATTAAGCCACAACGATGTTTTCAAAGGGCACGAAGACACAACGATTTAAAAGCAAAGTGTCACAGAATAAATACCAGGGTTATATGTCCAGTCCGGTCTCCTCGGTTCTCGGAGGGTCTCAGAGGGTCCGCCCTTAGTCCGGGCTTTGTCCCGGGATATGTCCCGCACACGCATCCCGCTATCGCGTTGTGAAACCAGATCTTGTACAGGCTGTAGAAGAGGGGGCGGGGACACGGGAAGAGGCGGCAGGTGTGCTTGATGTTGCACGCACAGCCTGTTGGGCCTCGCAGTCCCGTCCTCCTGGTCACAAACACTCTTCTCCCTGGGCAGGTCCTCCTGGTCACTCCACGAAGCAAAAACGGCAGCACAGAGTCCAAATCTCCTATGCGAGCGGCTCCCGCGGAGCGGGGGCCGCGAGGAGTTTTAAAAGCACAGGGTGGGAGGCGGAGACACGGGAAGAGGCGGCAGGTGTGCTTGATGTTGCACGCACAGCCTGTTGGGCCTCGCAGTCCCGTCCTCCTGGTCACAAACACTCTTCTCCCTGGGCAGGTCCTCCTGGTCACTCCACGAAGCAAAAACGGCAGCACAGAGTCCAAATCTCCTATGCGAGCAGCATATGTAAATCAGTCTTGTCCCTGTCCAGCCCGAACTGCCAACCCAGGGCTTCTCTGGACCGGAAACAAGCATCCTGGGACCGGTTTCAGGGTAACCGCCCTCATGAGCCAGGCTAGCTTGAATCCAGTGGCAAAGTGACCAAGGGACCCAATTCAGGGCATACCCTGCCTACTTAAGGCAAACAAAGCAAACATAAGGACATGATGGACGGAGAGCTGAAACTTTTCAGACTCTCACCTCCAGTCACAGATCTGGGTTGAATCCGTCATTGTTCTTTAGCTCACTTCACCACCCCAGTTCAGACACAGCTATAGGGAAATAAGTGTGACCCTGTGCCTCATGGGAACAATTCAACACATAGGAATTTGAGTAAACTTGTTGTGACGTGAAGGATTTGCATTGAATCATATGCCCCACGCACAAACTCTAAACATTTTCCCCGTGTTTAGCACATGTTTGGTCCCAAAAACAAGATAGCGATAAGAGCATTCTAGTTTCTGATGTTATGATGCAAAAGATCAAAGTTTTTGTATATAAATGTGTTTGTACATAAGTATTTCATGCACTTTCTATTGTGAATCATCATAAGTATTTTTTATGTTTTGTATGTTAATTTGAAAAATGTCTGTCTCTTTACTTCTCATGCAACTAAAATATTTTTGGTAAATACAAACAATTCCAAAGAAAGGAATGGTTTAATAAAAATTCCATTCAAACAGAAAAGGTAGTGGTCTGTTTGTTGCTCAAAAATAATAAGAGCATAACGTCAGACAGAGTCAGGTTCCTCTTTTTGTATTCAATTTAGTACGGCCCTACCCGGTTCAGGTCCTTTGGCCCTACCCCCCCCCCCCCCCCCCCCCCAGTTTTTGTACTTTTAGAAAGTTGGCATTTGTTTGCCTTAGCCATTTGCTGCCTTTGACCTGTCTCTTGTCACATGACTGGGTGTGGTTGACAGATGGGCTTTACATACTCCTCCTAGATAGCCACACATAATGGGAGCTTAGGTGTGACTGGATGAGCCATCACTGGCAGGATAGGAGTGAGGAGCTAGACACAGTCCTAATTATACTTGAATAGGCTGTCGTGGACAGGGCATCCGTGCACTTCAAAGACATACCTATGGAAGCTTCTCTCCACGTCAAAGGCACAATTGTATATAATAAAAGGACCTCAGACATCAAATCTTCAGTACATTTCTGGCCCTGTAGATACTCTGCCAAGAAGATGGACTGCTGTGGTGCTGCAAGGACTGCCACTCTGCTGGACTGCTGCTCTGAAGGAACTGTTGACCTGCTGCAGTCTTGCCTCGAGAAGAAGAACTTAAACTGCAATCTCATCATGAACTCAGGGCCCCAGTGTTACTCAAAGGGTTAGTGTACTGGCCTCCTGAACTGAGCCTCAGAGAAATAACAGGCTCCCCATCAACTCCTGGACCAGTCAGCAGCAAGTTCATGACCCCCAAGTGATGCCCCTCAGGTCCTGGATCCTTGATGCGTCTCACAAGAGCTTGAAAGCAAGCTTTAACGCTCTTCACAACTGCAAACGGATCAGTTCACACTGGAACAGCTATGTTCAGACATAAGTTCAGAGCGAGACACCACCAGACCGTCTCTTCACATAGCAGTATCGACAACCCAGTGAGGACCACCAGCATGAAACTTCAGCCCACCGTCCGCAACACCCAGCCTGCTCTTTGCGCCGCGCCGACCACCACCAGCCATGCTCTCCTTGCTCCCTGTGACCCCCACCAATGGGAATGGTACTCTTGGCACAAAAACTTGAAGATGTAAAACTTCATAAGGACTAATCTGGGACTGTATCTGACCTGCGCTCCATTGTTTTTGGCCTGAACATATGACCCTGATCCAGTCCAGCTCGACCAGATATTTATGCTCTTCACCTCAAGCAATCCCTGTCGCTGACCCAATTCAGAAAGGATCTAAAAACCTGGCTCATCGACTGAACCCCAGTGTCCAGATGGATCAGAAGCCCCCCCTACACATCCCCCACCTCAGTGCCTTGAGACTCTCACGGGTAAGTAGCCACGCTTTACAAACCCTGATTGATTGCTTGATAGGTGGTATTTTTCACCATATTCTTCAAAAATGTATAAGTTTGGTGCTGCGTATTGGGTTTTTGTCATTATGGCCTTGTTATATATATAAAATGAAGCTCTGTTTTTCTGACCTGATGTGATATCTTTTTGTGTGGTTATTTCACTGTTTTACAGTTTGAAGTGTTTCATAAATACTTTACAAATTGTCTCTAAGTTAAGCCTGACTGCTCTGTGCAATCTACCAGGGGGTGAGCACAGGTTAGTTTGGGGTTTGCTTGTGCCTCACCTTGACTAGCATTGTGGTTGCTGCCTGACCAGGGCTCACACCCTAGTCAACCATCATCTCAATTTCTAACATTGGTGATCAGTGGTGAGGATTGGATTGGTGTTTGTGCAGTACCATACAGAGATTTTCTGTACCCTACTATTCCATATCTAAGACCAATTCAAGTGTTAAATTATCCCGTACTGACCTTTTTTTGTTAAATAAATTCCTACTCTACATGATTGTTATGCCTGTGGGCCCACCTGCAAAGCTGGAGTTTGAGCTTGTCAACCTGGAGTGCTACACGGTGGCTCAGCTCAAGCTGTTTGGCCAGGAGAGGGGATTGCCCGCTAAAAAGAGCATCAAGAAGTTGGAGCTCCAGAAGGCCTTGCGGTCATGGGCAGAGGCCTACCAAGCAGCCAGTCACAACAGATGACCAGGAGGAAGAAGAGGATCAGAATGGGACCTACACAAGAGTTTTGAAATGCAACATGTTGAGGAGGAGGTAACCTACTCCCATAAAATCCTCTGCGTGCAGGGAGCAGTGTGTCCTCTCACAACCTGTCCCCAGATGAGCTGGGCAGAGAGGGATTACAAGCTGGAGATGGCCAACCTCAAGATGGAGGAAAAGAGACTGGCCATAGAAGCAGAACATAAGAGACTGCCCATGGAGACAGAACAGTAGAAATGGGCCATCAAATTTAAAATTACCTTGTAGTGCTTGCCTCGTGAGAGGATATTTAAGAAGCTGGACATCAAGGCCAGACAGACACAGGCCAGCAGTGACAGCGACAACATTTCTTCAGTGCACTCTGGAGTCAATAGGTCCATAATCCCAAAGATCTGGTGCCTGACTTTGTTGTGGGAGATAATATTGGCAAGTTGTTTGAGGCTTATGAGTTTGCCTTACAGATGCACAAGATCCCTGATGAGGATTGACAGAGTTAGTTTGTGGAGGCATATCCCTAGTGAATTGGGGAATACCCTACTGACCCTAGAGAAGAGGGACATGATGAGGTGTTCCCCATGAAGGACGCCCTTGTCAGAAAGTATGGCCTTACCCCAGAGAAGTACAGGCAGACGTTCAGGGACACTCAGAAACTGGCCCAGAAGACTTGGTTGGAATTTCTGGATTCCTTTTGGAAGGCACTAGATGGTTGTGTGAAGAGCAATGCGGTGAAGGATTATCAGGGGCTGCATAACTTTTTGGGAAAAGAGCAGTTGTTCTCTCTTTGTTTTGCAGATCTGAGCCAACACCTGGTTGAAAGTAAGCTCTCTTACCCCAGGGAGCTTGCTAAGGAGGTGGACCACTGGGTTAGCACCAGGATCTACTAGAAGGTATCTGAGAGGGGGGTCACCACAAGGCTGGGCAGGGTCCCGATCAGAGGAAAGAAGGGGGATACAAACATAAAAATAAGGAGTTTTCCAAAAGGCCCTAAACTAGTTTCACAGATCATGACTACCATCCCCCAACTGAGAAAAAGAAAGGATGATTCCTTGATAGTAAGTCTTCAGGTAAGGCACCCCCCAAGTACTATGAGTGACAACAGGAACGGCACTTCAACGGGGTGCCCAAGCAGGCAACGCCCCCCACTGGTGAGCAGTCACTGGAGATGGCTAGTGTAGTGCTTGGGTAGCAGATTATCCCATTTAGTGGGGGGCAGTATAGAAATGTCCCTGGATTACAAAGAAATACTGCAGAGTAGTCAGATATCTAGTAACATTAGGAACTACGGCAGAGGGTCACCATCAGTGGGCAAAGGGTGGAGGCTCTGAGAGCCACTGGAGTCAGCATGACAACTGTCAGATGTCATCTAGTGACCTCAGAGCAGGTAGTCCTTAATGTAATCCACCAAGAGGCTGCAACTGACAGCCATGTGAGCCACTATCCAGTGGCTCTGATTCCCTTTAAGTGTGGGGGCGGGGAGTCTCAGGTTTCTTAAGGATGGATGTGAGTCGATCCATCGCTGTGGATTGTCTGCTTTGCAATGACTTGGAGCACTCCATGTGGAATGAGGTGGAGCTCAGGTCCCACTTGGAGATGTTAGGGTTGCCTAAGTGGGGGGACCTATCCACACGGTCCATGACCACGTGAGAGGGTATTAAGGAGGACTGGGAGCATGAAATATTGGCCCAGGGACCTGTCAAAAAGAGGAAGGGCAAGGGGTGCAGGAAACCCACTCCTTAAACTCCCACGGTGGGAGGAGGCTGAGACTGAGGGGATGCTCCAGACACTACAGTGGAGGATGCTGCTGCCCAGGGGAACTTTCCTGAGCTGCTCAACTGTCAGAAAGAAGGGGCCTACCAGGGAGTTCTACAAGGCGCAGAGGGAATTCCCTACTCTTGTGGGCCTATGGTACTAGGTCGAGGCCAAGGCAGCTGGTAATACCGATGGTGATAATCTGGTTTACTCAGAGAATGGTCTCCTGTATAGTGAGCCTAGGATTCCTGAGCCTGGTGCAACACTGTTGTTGGTGGTCCCCCAGTGCTACAGGTCCTCACTATTGGAGCTGGTTCATGATGTACCCCAGGCAGGGAATTTTGGAGCAGAACAAAACTTTTGGCAGGCTTATCACCCACTTTTACTGGCCTCAAATGAGGAGGACTTCAAGTGTGTTCTGCAAGCCCTGTCCTACCTGTCAGTCCAGTGGTAATGGAAGAGCAGGGCTCCCCTGCAACCTTCCCCTGTTGTTGCCCCGCCCTTTCAAAGGGTGGGCATCATCATTATTGGGGCCTCTGGACCCCAAGTCAGCCATGGTCAACAGGTTCATCCTGATCTTGGTGGACCATGCAACCCAGTACCCTTTGGATATCCCTCTGAGAGCAGTGGCTGTGCACGCAGTGGCCAGGCCACTGATGGGGATATTTAACCTTGTGGGCTTCTCCAAGAAGGTTTGTGTCAGACCGTGGTATCAACTTCATGTTGGGTACACAAAGGCCTTATGGAAACAGTATTGTGGCAACCTACAAGATTTCCACGCCAAGACCTGGAACACCCTCCTCATTGACCTACAGCAGACCCAGGACCTACTGACCTTCAGGTGACTCCTCAAGACCTGGCTGTTCGAGCAGTAGCAAAACCCTCCCCCCTACCCCTACCCCCAGCGCCGTAAAACCCTCACGGGTGTACAGTGCACTTTACAAATGTTGTAATTGATTGATTGACACCTTACCACCCTGAAAATAATGGGCTTGTTAAAAGGTTCAACAGAGCCCTAAAAGGCATGATAATGGGCTTGTCAGACCCCATGAGGTGGAGGTGGAGGTGGAGGTGGAGGTGGAAATGAGGCATCCTCCTGCCATGCTTTTTATTAGCCTACTGGGAAATACCTCAGAAAGGTGTTGGCTTCAGCCCCTTTGAACCTCTGTACTAGTACCCTGTGAGAGGACCTCTCAGTCTAGTGAAGGAGCGCTGGGTATAAGCTCCCAAAAGAGCACCTAGGTTGTGGTCCGCTACATGTTGGTCCTCTGTAACCAGAAGAAGCATTTTTAGAAGCCAGTGCAGGAGAACCTAGAAGCCAGCCAGGAAGCTATGACATGTTGACTCCAGACGAGTTTCAGTGTGGCCAAAAAGCAGGGGTTATGGAGCCTATGTAGCTCAGAGCCCTACAAGACCACAGGTATGGGCCATATGAGGTGAAGGAGTGCAACAGTGATGTTCCCTACTTGCTAGACCTAAAGACTCCCAGGACCCTTTAAGAGTCTTACATGTCAATCTATTTAAACCCCAGTTTGAGTGGTATGAGTTGACATGCTCCTGATCATGGACGATGTTGTAGAAGATAGAAGTGAACCTCTCCCCAACCTCCTTTCCTCCAAGGAGCAAGCTGAGTCAGTGGAGGGTGTCAGTGTATTCCCCACCCTGAACCCAGAAAAAAAGAGAAACAGCCACCAGCTGTAGAGGACAGGTTGCCTCATGCTTCTCCCTTATCCCAGGACTCCCTACATGGTGTACCCATGATATTAAAAAGAAAAACCAAAGGTGGTGATGGACGGAGCGTTGACTATACAAACACTCACCCCCAGTCAACTGATCTGGGTTTAATCCATCACCGTTCTTTAGCTCACTCCGCCACCCCAGTTCAGACATGGCCATATGCAAATCAGTCTGACCCTGTGCCTCATGGGAACAGTCCCGCCCGAACTGCCAAGCCATGTCTTCCCTGGACCGGAATCAAGCTTCCCATGATATTAACACCGGGGCCGCATGCCTGTGAAGAGTAAAATCTACAGGCTGTCTGATAAGGTGTATGCCAGCATTAAGGAGGAGGTCTCCAAGATGCTGTAATTAGGGGTTGTTGAGGCCTCAAACAGCCTTTGGCGCAGCCCAGTGGTGTTGGTCCCCAAGCCTGCTCCTCCAGGTGTTACTCCAGAACTTAGGTTCTGTGTGGACTACTGTGGGCTCAATGCAGTCACCCATACTGACACACCCCTCATCCCCAGAGCTGATGAGCTCATAGATCGGCTAGGAGTGGCCAAGTTCCTCAGCACGTTTGATTTAATATCTGACTACTTGCAAATTGCCTTGATCAGGGAGCAAAGAAAGATCGCATTCTCTACCCCAGAAGGGCACATCCAGTTCTGGGTGATGCCCTTCAGGTTGAAGAACGCCCCTGTCACCTTCCAGTGGTTGGTCAACTAGGTCCTGGCTGGGTTGGAGAACTTCAATGTCACCTATATAGACGACAATGCGGTCTTCAGTTCTAGCTGGAAGAACCACCTGTGCCATCTCATAGAAGACCTTCAAGCCCTGCAGAGGGCATGTCTGACTATTCATGGGCAGTAAGTGCCAGACAGGGCAGGGTTCAGTGGTCTACTTGGGTCACCAAGTTGGAGGAGGCAAGGTGCTGCCCCTCCATGCCAAACTGAAACTATTCTGGCTTGGGAACCTGCCCTAGACCCAGACAGAGTTGAGAGCCTTCTTAGGCTTCACCAGCTACTTCTGGAGATTTTTCAAGGGATAAGACACCATTGTTGCCTCCTTGACAAAGCTGACTTTCACGAAGCAGCCACATCAGATGATCTTGACAAAGGCATGCCAGAACGCTTTTGACACCATGAAGGAGGCCATGTGGACAGCACTTGTGCACAAGGCCTCTGACTTCTCCCAAAAACCCATTGTGCAGACAGACACCTCAAAGCATGGCAAAAGGGCTGCGCTTTCACAGATGAATGAAGAGGGCCTGGAACAACCTCTAGCCTTTATCAGTGGACGTTTGCTTCCCAAAGGAACAGAGGTGGGTTGCAATGGAGATGGAAGCCTTTGCAGTGCTCTGGGAGCGAAATAATCTTTTGCCAGTTCAAACCTTCCTTTTTAATATACATAAGTCACCCCTGGGGTAGGCCCTGGATGGCCAGAGGAAATGGTGCAATGTATTTAAAAAGTAGGACCTGTACTTTTAAGTTTTACATTCGCTGGTGGTGAAAAGCTCTTAGACTTGTTCACTGCTGCAAGGCCTATCTCTCCCATCAGATAACATTAGAGTAGCTTTATATACATTTTATAAGTGTAATTTCCAAATAGGAAGAGATAACCAGTTCACTAATCCGAAGGCGAATAATGCAGCACTTCCCCCCACACAGTAACTGTGTGATGATCTAGCTAGGCACTTTACCGATAAAATTGATCTGATCTATCAGTCCTTTGATACTACCAGGGAGGAACAGGGAGAGGGAGATGTTCCTAAAGAACCCTGGTTGGTAGAGGACTCTGCTTGTGTGTTGGATTGTTTTGTTCCCATAACCGGAGAGCAAGTAAGAATCCTATTAAGTCAGGCAAAATTGGGCTCGCCTTTTGATCCTGTACCACCGACAGTGATGTCAACACTTAGCCCCATCCTAGCTGATGCACTTTCCAAAATGTATAACATCTCGCTGGAGACAGCCATATTCCCAGATGTGTGGAAAAGAGCACGGGCCAAGCCTCTCCTAAAGAAGGCGATGGGGGACCCTAATTATAGACCCATCTCACTCCTTCCCTGTTGTGCGAAGGTTCTGGAAACTTTGGTAAACCAACAGCTGTCCCAGTATCTGGAACATAACCACCTTTTAGACCCCTCACATTCTGGCTTCCGTGCATCTCACAGCATGGAAGCTGCACTGCTGGAAGTGACAGACTCCATCAGAATGACACGTGATAGAGGGACTCCAGTGATCCTTGTCCTCCTCGATCTGTCAGCAGCTTTTGATACCATCTCCCATCGGATATTGCTGGACAGATTGAGGGGGATCGGGGTGAGGGGTAAAGCTCTTGACTGGATCCAGAGTTTTTTATCGGGGCGGACACAGAGTATCCAGATGGGGTCATTTATATCCCAGACAGCGGGGGTAGACAGGGGTGTTCTGCAGGGCTCAGTGCTGAGCCCGACCCTGTTTAATGCCTATGTGACACCGTTGGCAGATATCATCACAAGTTATGAGTTTAAAATCATCTCATATGCGGATGACACGCAGCTAATTATTCCCATTGAGGAGGATATCATGTCTACCCAAGGGAAATTTAGAAGCTGCATGTCTAGTATCGCTGCCTGGATGAGGAGGAATTATCTGCAACTGAACTCCTCAAAAACTGAAATCCTGCTTTTTGGAGAAGCGGAGACAATCTGGTCCCCCGAGTGGTGGCCACCCGAGTTAGGGGAGGCCCCTCCACCCAGGAGTTAGGCCAAGAATCTGGGTGTTAGGATAGACGATCAACTATCCATGGAGGAACAGGTTAAGATAGTTTGTGCTTCGGCACTATGAGGATGCTAAGAAAAATCTACCCCTGGATTCCTCTGTCGGTAAGGAATATTCTTGTCCAGTCACTCGTGGTGAGTCGGCTGGACTACGGCAATGCGCTGCTGGTGGCGGCCAGGGAGGACTTATTAATGTGCCTACAGGTGGTGCAGAACACCGCAGCCCGTCTGGCCTTAAATAAGCTAGCACGGACTTCGTCCGCCCCCTTACTGAAGCAGCTTTACTGGCTCCCAGTGAAGAAACGAGCCATTGTTAAGATGCTTGTTGTCGTCTTTAAATCATTACAGCGGAAAGGACCGGTTTATCTGAGCAATAAATTTAGGCGATATCTACCGGCCTGAAAACTGAGATCCAGTAATGCCAACCTTCTGTGTTCACAGAAGATACATAGGGCAAGACTGGGCGGTAGAGCCTTTTGTCATCTGGCCCGAGACATTGGAACAAATTACCAGCAAATATTAGGGCTTGTAATGAACTACCCAGGTTTAAAAAATTGTTGAAAACATGGCTGTTTTAGTTGCTTGTGTCCCCCTCACCTTTCCTTCACAGCGCCGAGAGATCCCTTCGGGATGATTCGCTTGCGCTTAACAAGTACACAAAGTAAAGTAAACTAAAGTTCATGTTTGATGTTTCTGGTACCCTAATTTACAATCAAAAATTATTGTGAAATTGGATTTTAAATTACAATTCAGAAAATGCCACTTTTAGAAAGTTGACATTTGAGTCCCTTAAACATTTTGGGGCATATTTAGGAGCACTTTGTGTCATGCTTGCATCAGGCTGCGTGGTATATGCATGGCGCAAACCTCTTCCCCATGGAGGTTTTGTGTAAGGGCTGGTGTGTGGCACTCACGCCATGGGTCCTCCATCAAGGTTGAATCTAAGGCTTATTGGACACGTTCCCATATTGTCCAGAGACAGAAAGATGCAAGAAAAGGCAGCATATCACGCTTAAACATTTGCTAGTAAGCCAGTTTGTGTTTGGTCACCAATGGAGGCAAATATACAATGGCAACTATTTCAGTTCCACAGTCTAGTGCAGTCGACTCCTAGAACGAAATCAAGTTGGAGGTATTTCTCTTCCAAATAAAAAAAAAACACTGAGGAGTTTCACCTGGCTTTATTGATATAAACGAATGTTTAATGAAAAATGTGAGTTTTGGAGTTCATGTACGATTTAGTAAAGTAATTGAGAAGAACTCTGTTGACTCTAGACTTTATTATTTGTGAACATCCATAGTGGGCAAATACAACATTTAGTATGCCACTATGGCAACAACTCATTTGGCCTACTGTTATACAGTTAACGTTTGCTCAAACTTTTACTTTGCTAAGTCCCTAATTAAGATTTAGGGGCTGATTATGATCTAGTCCAGAAAGCATTCTGAATGCTTTCCGGACGACTAGGATCGAGCGAGTCCAACCGAGCGATTTGAATGCATCTGGAAGCTTCAGGGTACAATTTGGTTGGACTCCCATTGAATTCAATGGGAGCCTGTATTCCGAAAAGCAACACAGGCTCCCATTGAAGAAATGGGTGGCTGGGGAAAACCATGCACCCTGTGGTGGGCACCCCATGGTGCCTGCCACACTGTGCATGGTTGGGAAGAGGGTACCCGTGGGCACCCTCACGGGCCCGATTCAGAGGGTCCTGTGTAAAGGGGGGCCTGCTGCGGGCCCCCAAAGACAAGTCCATACAGCTGTTTTATTCTGGGCTAACCAAATAGGAACAGCTGTCCGAATCTGTAATCGTAATCGCTTGCTCAGAAACCGAGTCCATAGAGCTGTACCATTCGGCTTTGAAAGACTTCAACTACACGAATGCCTTTCGAAACCGATTCGGACAACCCTTACAGTTTCCGGGCATCGTAATCGGTCTTTCGGAACTGTGTACGATTCGGTCAGAAACAAGCGTTAAGAATCGGATTCGACAAACCAGAATCCGATTTGAAGTCCTTCCGAACGGGATAGAAATTGACCCCTTAGTTTATCATGCAGGCTGTAGAAGGTGATGTATGGTCTTCAATCAAATTCTTAAGAATGTTTGAACATAATGGATACTGTCGGAAATTGCTCTTAATAATTTAATAAACATGCAAAGTTATTGTACGTTTTAGGGGTCTTTACAAATCTCATTACAAAAATGTAATTGTTTGTAGGTTTGAATCATTTAAAACTTTACTTTCTGTTCACATGACAACCATCAGCATTGTTTACTGTTACATATATTGTTTAAATGTATTTCTTATTTTCTATGCTGTCAACAATGTCCTTTAAAAGGAAGTTACCCATGTCACCTTACCAAAGGAAAACAAGTGGTTTTTACAGGCAACAAGTTTCTTTTTTGGGCAATAATGGGCAATATTAAAACATACATTATATCAAGTTTGTCGACTTTCACTTTCCGTTTAATGATGTGGATTGCCTGCAACTCTGTTTTTTTCTTGGTAGGTGGGATATCCCCTATGGTCTACTCAATTTCCTGGTTGTATTGCACATGAATAAATGAGCACATGTTAATATAGGTCCCAGCTGCAAATGGACAGTCAGGGTTACAACTCACAATGGTCTTAAGCAAGAATGTGTGCTTGCTCCATTGTTGTCTTCTTTTTATACATGACTTTCCTTCTTCATTGAAGAAACCTAAGGGCAATCCTCCTACAATAAATGGCATACAGGTTAATTTTTATTAACTATATGTCAACGATTTAACCATTCTGACCCACACTCCATTGGGTTGAAAAACAGTTGAAGGCCCTAGAACTCTAATGTAAAACAATTAGGCTCATAAACAATACAATCAAAGCAAAGCTATGCAGATTTGTAAGTTCAAGGCTCCATATGCATGGCATATGTTCAGCAGAAAATTGGAAAAGGTACATTATTACAAGTATTTGGGTGTGGTGTTTGATGTGACTATAAATTTTACCATACATCCTAAGCAAATATTTACAAGGGAGAGACAAAGGAGAAGGCATTGGATCTGGGTGCGACTATGGCAAAAGTTGCTCAGCTGTAGGGTGAAGCCACATAATACCCCTGCAAGGACGGACTTTAAGACTTTGACACCAGCTGACCCATAAGCCTAGGAAGGATCTATCTAGGGTCAGGAGTGTTGGCCTTCCTATGCCTCCTGAGGAGCAGACCTGCTGATGGACCCTGGATGGTTCCCCAGGAACTTCTGTGAATTGGCATTTGAACCCACTGACACACAGGTGCCATGCAATTCCCAGAAGGCTGTAGATCTAGGAAATGCAGCAGGGAGGATATGCTGCTTGTTGGCTCTGTAACATGTTGCCTCAAGTAAGAGACAAGCCCAGCATAGGAAAGGTCTGGTGGAAGGAACCATAACACCCAGCTCCATGCAAACATCACACTTTTAGAGGCCAGGAAGCATGAAGAAACAGCTGCTCTTAGTAGCTAGGAATAGCTAGCAGGAGCAAAAAAGCGCTAATTATTCAAATTGACCCTATAGAGCCTTATACATAGCCTGGTCTCCCTTTGGGGCAAGCAGAGAATTAAGCCAAAGTAGTTGATAGAAAATGTTTTCCCCAGGAAGTGCCCAGCCTCCTGGGGTCAGCTCAAAAACATAAATTTAGTTTTGATGAGGAGGAAATATGTGTAGGACGGGTTCCCATGCCCAGAGCCACCTTTAGGCCCGAGGGCCCAACCTCCTGAGTCACCAATAAACAATGTGTTGTTGGACCCTATCACCCTCAGGACATAAAAGAGAACAAGGAGGAGGGACTGCAGGGTTCCACTAACTTCTCTGACCCTGCCTGGGGTGGCTGACACACCTTACTCTAAGCCTCCCACCCACAGTCACTGCATTGGGATGAACAATGGTTTCGACTCCCACTGCTAAAAGCGCCACAAGGAGTAGGTTTGAGCTGTGTGGAGTCTGGACCCTAACAACCCTGGCACCATCCGGGTCACTTGCGGGTAGGGGTACCCAGTGTTTGCAAACAATAAAAGTAAAAGAGACTGCAGCATGAGCCTGCTAAAAAGCAATCAAACAAGAGGAGAAGCTAACAATCTAATATATGCACCGCAGACGTGGGAACACCCAATAGGTCCCAGCAAGCTCACATAAATTTGCATATTTTACTCTTGATGTGTCCGAGGAAGTACTGGAGCAACGTTAACATTGATACAAATGCTTTGGGGGGCTGAATGTAGTGCAGCAACCCCTCAAATGTTTCCAAGAAATGCTATGTTTTGGCATATGGACTCAGGAGTACAGTTGCCTCTAGAATCAGGTCCTACAATTGCAGTGTTGTAGTTTCATAAAAGAGTTTGGATCACTTGATAGTCAATTCATGGTTAATTGACGATGGAAGGCTCCACTGTATATAATATATAATGGTGGATAATTGTTAATGCATTCATGTCAATTGTGTTACATTGGCAAATTATAACTTGACTGATGTTACTAATGTGGTGACACCCTGATGATGTTGGTAGACCTGCCTTATAGATATTGGCACACCCATGTTTTGTGAGGTAGCTTCTAGTGTAGGTGTGGGGTATTGTGGTTATAGGGTTCTTGGCCCACTGGGGCTGTAAAGAGATAAGAAGGTGTCACTTCATGAATTTAAATCTACCTGCTTGTATATATTTTATAATTTAAAGTTTAGCATTTAGTACTAAGTGTAAGCCCACACCACCTCCCCTGAGTAGGACTTGGACTTTTCTGCTTTACTACAATGAGAGATTCAAATGATACAACGCTTCATTACCAGTAAACAGAAACTTGCAGCCTTATTATTTGCGAAGGACGTTTTCACCCCCCCCCCCCGTACCCTCTACACACCTTAAACATCAGTCGCATTCCTCTAGGCCACTGAAGGCCTCAAACCTGTTAGAGAGCTCTAGGGGAGTAAATGGTATCAGATTTGACATATTACCATTGGGACATGTTTTATGGTTTAATGGTATGGTATTCCACCCTTGTATTGCTGGTGATGGAGCTAGATGGTGCATATATACAGGATTCAGGGCAGACTCCATGTTGAGGAATTGAGAGGTGAGATAGGTATTATTAGTTAAGTATTGTGGGGGAAAGACAGTGGATCTGGGGTAAAAGTACGTCAGGGGACGTGGTACAATGCAATTATTTTCATTGCCGAATGGCCAATTCAAAATATGGTGAACTGCTTTTCTATCCCTGAAATTTATAACCACAACGTCACCCCCTATATCCTTCGCTCTGCCCCCCAACCAAGACAGGCGACGGACATGGACTATTTTGCCATTTACCAGGTTGGGTTTTGGTCTGTACAGAGAGAGCCAGTGCATTATTTTATTTTTTTAATTGAGAGTATCCCTCTCTTTTTCCATTTGGCAGTTCGGGGACCCCGGTGAGTACAACCACATATGGTAGTGCTTCCGGTGGGAGTTCCATAGGCGGTCTCCTAGACTGACCCCCTCTCCCCCGGGTAGTCTCTTTCCCATCGGGTCTAGGGAGTCTATCCGGGAGAATACTAGGTTCCCTAGTCAAGGTGTTAGCTGAAGTAACAGCATTACTAATTGATGTAATAGTACTTGGTCTACCCTGGACTGCTATTGAATCTGTTGACAGAGATTTGTTACAAGTATTGCCATCAGGTATTATCGCGGCCGCATGCAAGCGGTTAGGGGCGGCTGAGAATGCTACTGCTGCCTGGCTATTACCTGTAGTGGATGTAGGGGGTGTAGAGACCGCAACATTTTTTGAAAGGGAGTGTGTTGTTGTGATAACTTTTTGTTGTTGCACTTTTGAGGGACCTTGTGACCGTACAAAATTCCCTAGTGCAGTCAAATCCCCTTCTATTTTACCTAGCCTTAACTCCATCCCCTTAAATCTTTCTGCCAGTGCAAGCATGTAACTACGTACAATCAGCTCAATAGTCCCCTGTTAAACACAAAAGACTCTGGGCCCGATTCACAGAAATAACTTAAGACAAAATCCTAAACTTACTACTTTTGGTATTCACAGAAGTTAGGATTTTGTCTTAAGTTTGTTTTAAGACAGACTTAAGACAGACTTAAGTTAGGATTTTGTCTTAAGTCTGTCTTAAGACAAACTTAAGACAAAATCCTAACTTCTGTGAATACCAAAAGTAGTAAGTTTAGGATTTTGTCTTAAGTTAGTTCTGTTAATCGGGCCCATAATGTTTCAAAAAGTGCAAGCCTTTGGAACTTGGATAAAAATAAAATATTTTTTCTCTAGTTCCAATCTAAAAACATAATATAATATGCATGATAGATATTTCTAGGTCAAATAAACAAACAGCATACTCAAAAGGTCAAGTGTAGTGGTTGAAAAGGGAAATGTCCTTTAGAACGAAGCCGGAATCACGCTGTGCCTTTACAGTTTCGGCAATGGAACAAACATGTTGTTACCCCGCATTTGTTCAGCAAGCAAGTCATTACAGCGACTTGCATTGGTGGAATGGTGTTGGATTTTAAGTCCAACACCTCACCTACTGTTCCGTAGACTGGAATTGGAATAGTAAATTATACTATTCCAAAGTCCAGCGCACCCCTAAGGCAAGTCATTATAACGACTTGGGTGCTAAAGGAACGCGTCATAACAACTCATTATTCGTAATGTTGGTGTTGTGAAGGCATGCGTGCTAAACGCATGTGGGATTTTGACATACATTTGGGTGGAAATATGGGTGAAGGTATGGAAATCTCTGCTGTTGAGGCAGGTGATCAAAAAAATACCAGCTGTTTTTTAAATTTTTAGTGGTGGTGAAAGTAGGTTGTGCTTTTAGAGGGACACATTGGTTCAGATCTCATTTTCATATTAGGAAATCTATCTGTTTATGCAAGTACACACCGGCACAGAATGTGCCAGTACCAGACATTCAAATGCAGCAACTTGATCTACGGCTTCTCCATCAATCTGAACTGTTTGTGCACATGGAGTGGTGTGGCTCACTGGTTAGAGGTGGCAGACCCGGAAGCAGAGAACGGCCCGGGACCAGGGTTCAATTCCCGACATGGCAGGGTCGTGGACCAGGGTCAGCGGACTCGATAATTCTCGCCTCGGTGCCTACTCTAACCAGGGATCCCACTCGGCAACTCTGGGCATTAGCTTGCCTCATCTCTACAATGGGCCCCCACAGACGCCAGGGATGCCTGGTTTCACCTTGGAGATACACAGTAGGGACCATCTCACAGGGATAGCCAGGACGGGTTCCCCAGCGGTCTACAGTGCCACGACGCCTCAGGGCAGCAGTGTGCTTTACAAGACACATACATACATACATGTTGACTGCGTGAGTTAAATGATCTTTAAGATTGTAACTGGTAGCCCTCCTTCCCAAATAATTGATAGGTAAATCTGTCATGTCTTTGTAGCTCTAAATTCTGGTATCTATTAAGGGACCTCTGCATCCATCAGTTAACTATTTGACTTGTCAAAATAAGCTTTTTTAAGAAAACTGTGTTATGTCATGGTTCAGAAGGCCCTCTTTCATTTTACCCCTATTTGTGCCCAGTCTCCTGTTGTTACCAAACATGACAATTCCTTGTAGTGAAGTGTTTATATAGGATAGTCATTCCATGTCAGAGTCCCTTCCCTATACCTTAGATGGCTTGAGAAGTCTGGGTAATAGAGTATCAGGTGTGCACTTGATTTAGCCAATGAGAGACATCCAGGAATGAATGGATGAAATGAAGGTTGGGTACTAATGCTTGGTTGCTAGGGTTAGAGGATTGTAGAGGAAAAGGTGCATACACGCGATGTATGGGCGGGGGAGTGAAAAGTCACAAAAACAACTGTGTATTCTAATGAGGAGATATCAAGACTTTCAAGAGCCTGAAAACAGATAACCCTGATATCTCTGGTCCTTTCCAACTGAAAGGAACTGGTGCTATGTATGCT
Organism: Lissotriton vulgaris; assembly: GCF_964263255.1. NCBI lineage: Eukaryota > Metazoa > Chordata > Amphibia > Caudata > Salamandridae > Lissotriton > Lissotriton vulgaris. The sequence continues at coordinate 1,056,870,688 of NC_141699.1, forward strand.
CTGGTCTTATTAGACTACTTTTGCAGCGGAGTGAGGTTTAATTGTTTGTCAACTGACTACAACCGCAGATTTTTAAGTGATTTTTTGCAAAGAAAGGGTTGTCCAAAGCATTGACCACAGATAAAAGTGTGCAGATGGTACCTAATACCCTAAAAACGTTGTGAAGAAATTGGGGGTCACGCATATATGTAGACCTGTCTGTTTCTCGAAAAGTAATGTTAAGATTGAATGATTGACTAGAGTTCTAAAAGAAGGAATCCAACTGGCAATGGGTGGAAAAAAAATTGGAAAGAGTCTCGTTGTGAACCAAGTAACACTTTGTAACAATGGTGAAAATTCTTTGTTTGAAAAAAAGAGGGGAAGAAGACCATGCACTTTGTTGTGGACCGTGGATGTCAGAAAGCAAAGATAAGAACGCCTGATTTTAGACACATTTCGAAAGGGCCTTTGATGGTAAAAGTTATTGAGTGCAGTACATAACCATAGAGTATTGAAGGAATTCAGGGTGGGTGATGTGGCGAAAAGGAAAGTGGATGAACTAAGGAGCAAAGGTTTGTCTAGGTCTTCAGCCTTTTTGTGGTAAGGAGAGTGGGAACATTTGTTGTGGCGTTGAGTGATAGGAATGCTTGGAATAAATGCAAGTAGTGTGATTAATCAGAAGTCATGATGCAAGGGTAGGGACTGAATTCTGCGTTGTGTCTTGTATGTGGATGAGGAACAGCCAGCCTTGACTGAAACAATATGTGGAACAGTGCAGTAGTCTGTGTGTTTCTTTTCCCACTGTTTCCTTGGAGTGGGTATTAAATTGACATTTGATCTATGATCATTTATAGGACCTCATAGTTAGCATTATTGGTATTTAGGATCATATTACGATGTCGGTCGGACTAGCGTCCAACCGACACTGTAGTGGAAAGAGACTGCCTGATAAGGTCCCTTTTCCATGCTTATGATCCGACCGCCTTCACATCAGTTGGAAAGTGAATATTTTCTATTGCAGCTTGTGCTGCGGGCTTCAGTACAATGAGCAATGGAAAAAATACACTTTTAAAACATCCATGCACTATGTGGCAGGCATCATACTGCATAAACAGATATTATGTTAAATCTATTTGCTTTTTCACATTTTAATATTGGGAGTTTTGAGGGAACTGATTAAAATTGTTTGCATCCACTCAATAGCTACCCAATTTTAACATCACCATTTTTCACATATTTAATTTGGCACTGTATTTCAGTAACCCGCATTAATACTCTGACACTCCTACCAGAGACATTTTCTGAAGTCAATCTATCACTACCACACTGATAGATATACTGCATTTTCTCCTGTGTAAGGAGAGCCCAAATGATGTAGGGCGGAATCAGGCGGGAACTGATGGGCACTTTTTTCCAAGAAGGAATTTTGAGTGCAGAATGACACATAGTCACGTCACTTTAACTATCACACAGTATTGTGTTTTGTGGTTTTCAAAGTAGCTACGTGGTTTCTTTCTGACTCCCTGGTACTTTTTCTAGTTTTTCAGGGGTTCCCTGGATACCCGCTGAACATGGGCTCAAATACTGCAGCTGTTTTAGGTTATTTATGTCATAGGATAGATACAAAATGTTGCAGGCCAAAGCCTTTAAATTTGGTATTCTAAGTTCAAGAGAGTATCTGCATTATATGTGCTGTCACAATTTATTAAATATGTTATTTAGACTGGCAAGGATTTTCAATGGCCACATTTTCAGTGGGGTACCCTGTATTAGATGGGTACTGCTTCTCATCTTGAACATAAGATGTATGGCTCTTTCTCAAGACTTTTGGATTTTCACACAATTTTCTAATAGGCACATGCAAGATTTTTTTCTATACAGAGTTTTGCATATGTGTCCTGAGCAGGAATATGGAGAAGATGTAATCTGTTCCCTTACACAACTGTTTTCAATGCCTACTACATTTACATGTATTGGAAAAATAACTCTCTTATCGACACAGTTAGGCTCCAGCGGCAGCTCTCCGCTAAGGCGGAGGAGCGCTGCTCCACTGAATTCTGAGCACTGAAAAAAGGAAAAATAATCCATTATCAGGCAGGTTTATGGGGTGGAGCGGGTCTTGGCTGTGTCACAGCCAGCAAGGGAAGGAGTGTGAGCATTTAAGTGCGCATGACAGTTTGGCCGGTCTTCTTGGGTCAGGCAAAGAGTTATGCGCACTTTGCATGTTCCACACCAGGCTGTAAATCCCAGCCTGGTGAGTAACATGCACAGTCTCCCACCGCATGTCTGAGCAATGAACCATAAAAACACACAAGATGATGGACAGAATGTTGCACAATGGCAAAACATTTAACCCCAGTCACAGATCTGGGTTTAATCCATCGTTATTTTGCTCACCAAGCCACCCCAATTCAGACATGGCCATATGCAAATCAGTCTTGACCCTTTTCCTCATGGGAACAGTCCAGCCCGAACTGCCAAGCCAGAAACCTGTCCTAGGATGCTTGATTCTGGTCCAGGGAAGACCTGGCTTGGCAGTTCGGGCTGGACTGAACCCATGAGGCACAGGGTCAAGGCTGATTTGCATATGGCCATGTCTGAACTGGGGTGGTGTGGAGTGCAAAAACATGATGGATTTAAGCCCAGATCTCTGTACTGGGGTAAATGTATGACATTGTTCTGTATTCTGTCCATTAACTGTTGTTTTTGCATGAGCAATGAACCATGCCATTCATTGCATTGCAGGGCTGTGATTGGCTTAGGGGACCCTGGGTGTGTTTCTTGCTTCAAGCAGAAACAGAAGAGGATGATGCGATAGCGGCGGTCTGGCACTGAGATAAATAACTTTTTTACTTTATTTTGATATTCCCACGCGCTACTCAGTGGCAGCTGCTACTGTTGGGAACTCTCTAACTGGGTGCAATTTGGGGGCTGAGTTTAAAATCTTCCTTGGCTTCTTTTGTTTTTCCACTAAGTCTGCACAAGGTCACATCTATCGAAGAGTCTCTGGAGAATTAGATGTTTTCCATGCAAGAGTAAATTTTGTTGCAAATGTTCTAAATGTATATGTATGCATGTATATGGGATTTCTATAGGACAAACCTAACCAAAAGATGATGGAGCACTGTACATGGCCAAAGGCAAACTTAATGTCAACAAGTGATAAGAGAGATAGCTGTGTTGTGAATAGTTACCGCACTATCATGTAGTGTTCTTTTAAGACATGTGTCTTCAACTCTTTCCAAAATTGGAGCAATTCTCCCAGGTACTGGTATAGGCCTAAATCTCCATTACTCCTATATCTGAACTGCAGAATGCTCAGAGTGTGTAGGACTACACACAGGCACTTCAAGGTTTTAGGTGCAAATGTGGGAGTGCCAAGAGGAAGTGCTTGAAAATGGAGAGAAGGAAACGGAAAAAGGAAAAGAGTTGCACCCACATCTACTTTAGTAGTAGTACATGCTTACAATCTAACCCAGCCATGTCTTGGAGTAAGTCACACACATAGCTGCTCAAAGGTAGTGTAATGGAATCTAATAGAAATCATTGGACACAAGAAGTTACATTACAGCACAAAGATCTACACCTAAAAAACTAAGAAATACAAGAATACAAAATGTCACATAATTTTACACACTGCAGAACCCCAAACCAACCACTTTGAACTAGGCATTGAAGACACATATAAAAATTAGATTTTAAGAATGTAAATATAACATGTGCAAATACTTGGGCAGTTAAAACATGTAAATTGTTAATGAACTGAAAATAAACATCTCATATCTAACATTAATACTCACATACTCAAGACACAGTATAGTATAAACAAATGCACCAACTGAACTCACAGACACATGCACACATGCACAAATGTACACACATACCACACACACAAAATGATAAGCACCACAACTGTAGCTGATGTTTGGCTCTATGAAATCTTGGAGCACAACGGAAAGAGGGCAACATCCAGTATGCAGGCTGTATTTATGTGCTTTCCTTTGTGACAAGCATCAGTTGTGTCCTATTGTTCTCTGCTGGTACCTGGTTCCTTATTCTTTTCAATTCATAGTTCATACTTCGCCAAAATACATTTGGATATCTCTGCTTCTTCTATGTAGAACTAAATGTATGGAATTTATGCCTAAAATACACCTTTAAAGTTACCAGTAGTAAATTTGGAGACATATTTTAAGTTGTAGTTGTCCACAGCCTATCATGTAGGTAGGTTTGGAGACAGAAACTCCTACTACTCGGTGTAAATCTCCACCCTGAGTTATTGAATATCTGTCTGGAGACTTACGCCTAGGTGTTGGTGGCATAATTTTGTGTGTGAAGTGATTTGTGCTTGTAGATTTATATTTGTGAATTTGTCCATAGGTATGGAAACAATCCACTGAGCAGGATAAAAGATAAAAGCTGAAGTTATGCATCAGTTTCAATAATGTAACTTGAGGAATAATCCTGGTTAATCTCTGGGAGATCTACTGCTGTCCAGGAAAGACACAGTACTATGTGACATCCGTAAGGAGTAATAGAGAAGTGAAAAAAGGATTGAAACTATCTGGACTTTTATCTCAAAAGGATGAAGTTAACTTATTATATCATAATCTACCAACAGAGCACTACATGTAAGGCTAGCCATTAATCTTACATAAAGATTAAAACAACAGATAAAAGACATAGAGAGCAATCCTCCTGCCAGTATATCTGATAATATGTTTATACAATATGGGCCTGACTACGAGTTTCGGTTGTCCTCGAGCTGGTGGCACATCACCGTCCGCTGCGAGACTGCCGAAGCTCACTGCTGCCCGCCAGCCAGATTACCAGTAATCTTTTAGGCTGGTGACATGGTGGCCGAGCAGCTGTGCTGTTTAAAGGCTCATTGTGAGACTTAAACAGCACCACATCTGGACCACCAGTGCACGTTGCTGCATGCAAAGGAATGCACCATGTCCAGCATTCCCTACATGCATGAACTGGGGTTGAAAATCTACAGGGGAGCACAACAAATGCCCCCCTGCATACACCTCAATTCACAGAGGCAAGAGGGGCCCCTGTAGAGTCCCATTTCTTTCCTCAAAGCCAGCAGTTACATGAAGGAAGAACCTTCATGACACCACTGGTGGTGATGAAAACTGTAATATATGTGGCAGTGCCTTAGGGCACCAAGAAGGATATTGCAAGCCTCAGACCGCCACAAGACCACCAGAGACTGTGGTTCCGGTGGTGAAATGTTGGTCCAATTGCCAAAGTCTTAATAGGGCTGTCAGACCACCAGTGAGGCAGCGGCTGGACTGCCTCAACCTTGCCCCGCGCGAGTCTGTGGTCCTCGGACTGCCAGACCCGTAATAAGTGCTTATGTGTGCTCTGCTAAATAAAGTGATGTGAGATACAGGCAAACCACATTTGACTCCAAAATCATGAGTTTGATAAATGTTAATAGAATTTCATGAGAAAAAATTACAGTTTCACACAGTCCTCAGTGCAAGAAAGCAGACTTAAAAATAATGAACTTCACCAAATACTGCAGTCACAATGGCAATTTCTTTCACCCTGTATTTTTTATCTTTTGCATTCAACTTTATAACTCATCCTCAAAAGGACATACCAGAAAAAAAAATCACCACTGAACTTTAGAAATTAGAAGCCCTCAAAAAGGTAACAAAATTAAACTTTGGCATTTATTGTTTTTCCCATTTCCGTTTATAGCTTAGCAATCACACAAATAATTTGAATTTTGTATTTTTATATTATCTATTACTACATTTTTGCTTATTAACTGATAATATTCTTCCTATTACATTTAAATAAAGATAAACCTAGATAAATTATTAACTTTTTCGATCACATGTTCATATTCACTTTCTAGTTATAAACAATTTCAGCATTGTATTCATTTTATTTAAAAGCAAATTAAGCTGCATAAATTAAAACAGTGTTTTCTCTTCCAACTGGTGCAGCTTAAGATAGTTCATCGCGTATACTACACTAGGGTCACCCTACACACCATAGGGAGGGCCACACACTACTTTTGTCTTAGAGGCTGAGGAGAGACGGGAACATTCTTTCACACTATATGGCAATGCCCCCAGATTGCAGAGTATTGGGCCAAAATCATGAGAACACTGTCACAGGTGGTGGAGGTGTCGGTTGTCATGGAGCCCAAGTGTTGCCGATTGAACCTATGGGAACCGAATGATCTTTCCCACTCTGCTCAGGACTGGGTGACGCTGGGTGCAATGTATGCCAAGTGTAATATTTCCAAACACTGGGGATCCGAGGAGGTACCGACACTTAAAGACTGGTGCATGGATTTGGATGCAGCTATGATGGCAGTGAGAGTGGTGTATCTGCACCGTGGATAACCCCGAAAATGGGGCAAAATATGGGGTGCCTGGCACAAATACGGAGGTTATCTATGTGATCCACTAACGCTAGATGGGGAGAGTGAGTCTGACTGAGGGATGGGGGGGAGGGAGGGGCTTCAAAGATGTGCCAACAAGGATACATTTGTTACATCAGGCTTTGTTGATGTGTATAATGCCACTAACGTCCACTATACCCTGAAAAGCCCAATGTGTGTGCAATTTGACTGTAATATACCCTGCTAATGTGTTCAATAAAAACATTTAAAAGAAACAAACTGTGTTTTCTCAATAACACAATTTGAGTCTTATAGGCTACATGAAGTCCAGTTTTTCCCTCGTCCCTGAGGTCTTTCAGTCTCTCAGATTCTAATAAGTCGTTCCTAAGGCTTCACCATCTTCCTATCAGCATGCTTGGTTAATGGTTCCACCATCTACTTAATATGGATCTTGATGAATTGCTACACCAAAGTATCTGACCTAAAGAACTATAAGGTACCATTGTCAAGTTTGTAGTGCTTGGCAAAAATGACATAAATAAATTTCCCCAGCAGCACTTGAAGCAGGTGCAAACATCTCCCTCATTCCTTAGGCTCTTGTATATGTCCATTGGTGCCTTGGCATTTTAAGCAATTACAAAACTGTTTACATAAACTATTTACTCATACAAAATACACACAATTAGATTTCTTGTCACAAAAAGCTCTTAGTAACACAAAAAGAAATAGATCAAAATAGCACACCCTTTTATTGCTATTTGGAGAACAACCACATCACTAATTTTCTTTTCACAATCTAGTTGTGACATCACTGGTGTTCTATAATAACATGACATAGTTCCTCCAGTGTAATAAATTAATAAAGTTGAGTTATGACGGTGCAATCGCCACAGTAAATAGGCACTGTCAAAAGCAGATCAAGGAGCAGAATTACAAATGCAATGTATTGGTTTCAAAAGAGGTAAATGAATGACTCACTGAGTTATGCCACTGAATTTTAATTGCTGTAGAATTTTAGAGATAGTAAAAGGGCAGTCTTAAAACAACAAAAGCGGATTAAAATTCAGTGTCCAAATGGTTCTAAATTTTAAATTGACAAAAGTGATCATTCAATAGCTAATTTTATGCAGACCTACTTTTTAGCACAATGGATCAAATATTGTACAACAGCTAAAAGCGAAAAGACATTCAGGACACCAGGTCAGGTTGGTTTCACAGCAATCTTCACTGAGCAGAAGAAGAATAACTATCATTACTGCGGCAGGTGGAGATGCCCAGAGATCCAATGGCATGTGGACCCACTGAATCCCAAATATTGATGTATTGTACTACCAGACTAGGGGCTGGTAGACAAATGTTCCTTGCTTGCATTAGAGTCTATAACACCCTTTCTATGCCACAGGACCAGCTAATTTCTTCCAAGGTTTGACAACATTCAAATCAATCAATCAATCAATCACATAATTTGTAAAGCGCACTGCTCACCCGTGAGGGTCTCAAGGCGCTGGGGTGGGTAATGCTGCTACTGCTCGAAAAGCCAGGTCTTGAGGAGTTTTCTGAAGTTCAGCAGGTCTTGGGTCTGCCATGGTGGATGAGGAGGGTGTTCCAGGTCTTGGCGGCAAGGTGGACGAAAGATCTGCTGCCAGAGGTCGTTCTTCGGAAGCGGGGACTGGGTCTAGGGCGGGGTCTGCAGAACGGAGCTGGCGGGTGGGGGTGTAGAAGCTGAGGCATCTGTTGAGGTATGTTGGTCCGGTGTTGTGGAGTGCCTTGTGTGCATGGGTGAGGAGCTTGAAGGTTATCCTCTTTTTGACCGGGACCCAGTGCATGTCTCTCAGGTGGGGTGTGATGTGGCTGCGGCGAGGGATGTTTAGGATCAGGCAAGCAGAGGCCTTCTGGATGCGTTGGAGCCATCTCAGGAGTTTGGCTGAGGCTCCTGCATAGAGGGGGTTTGCGTTGTCCATCCTGCTGCTGACGAGGGCCTGGGTGACCGTTCTTCTTGCTTCTGTGGGGATCCACTTGTAGATCCTGCGGAGCATGCAGAGGGTGTTGAAGCAGGAGGAGGAGAAGGCGTTGACCTGTTTAGTCATGGAGAGGGTGGAGTCGAGGATGACCCCTAGGTTGCGTGCCTGATCGGTGGGTGTTGGAGCAGTTCCCAGTGCGGTCGGCCACCCGGAGTCATTCCAGGCCGAAGGGGTGGATCCGAGGATGAGGACCTCTGTCTTGTCCGAGTTCAGCTTCAGTCGGCTGTTCCTCATCCATTCAGCGACAGCCTTCATTCCATCATGAAGGTTGGTTTTGGCGGTGTGGGGGTCCGTGGTGAGGGAGAGGATCAGCTGGGTGTCATCGGCGTAGGATATGATGCTGAGGTTGTGCCGACGGGCGATGTGGGCGAGCGGTGCCATGTAGATGTTAAACAGAGTTGGGCTGAGGGATGAGCCCTGGGGAATGCCGTATGGATGGCGGAAACTGCCATCCATGTGGATTACAGACTGGTTCCGAGTGGCTGACAGGATCCTTGAGCCTGTCAGAAGCCAGTTGGAATGACCAGCTAGTTTCACTTCCAACCGACTGTATCGTAATCAGCTGCTCGAAGTGAACCTGACGATGTCGGACGTAATGCCTCTGACCTAAGGTGGGAGGCTTTACGACGGACATCGTAATCGGTCTCTAAATATGACATTGAATTGATGTAATTCAGGTAGGTTTCATTTTCTACTAACCTCAGTCCCAAGGTCAAACCATTTATTTTACCACAGTCCTACAAATATTCAGAAATGCATGCAGTAGGTTTACATATCCTATGCTCACAAACATATTAAGCGCATTACAGTACATGTAAAGAGAAAATTATTTTGGTCGCATTCTGTTTGTCACTATCCCTCAACATTTGTAAAGTACTCAAGCATTTAAAAATGGAGAATAAAAACAGAAACGTGAATAGTGAGTTCACATTATCTTTAACTGACTACAATAGTCAGCCTTGCAAATGTATTATTATTGGTTCATTAATGTAGCGCACAGTGCACCATATAATTGCCAATATGTACTTCAGGGCAAATAAGGTGATCAAATATAGCGGCTAGGTATATGTAAGTAGGTAGAGGTTAAACAACAGCATAAGAATTCACCGTAGTTGTACAATTAAATTAGTACAATTGAATGGATCTAGTAAAGGCTGGGTATTGCAAAGAACCTTAAAGTAAACTACTGTACATTGGTGAAAGTGCATTAAAGTAAACATTTTTACAGTTATTGTGGAAGCTGCAGCAATGCAAAAGTCCACAAAGAATATATTTTGTCTTTGTTTCTGAAAATCATAAGGAATAGGCCTTTTGGAAGTGTTAACCCCTTCCATGCTGATGACGAACCCCAGCCGTCATGCACTACGGTGCTCGTGTGCTGATGACGGCTGGGGTTTGTCAGGGCCCGCCCCTGTTCGTGTTGTTTACAGCACACCAGGGGAATCGCGGCCGCATGGAAGGGGTTAAGGACGTTATTCCTTTGTTGGGGTGCCAGCACAGGGAATTTTGTGTCTCCTCTACCACAGGGTGGTGTGTTTTTTTTAATTCAAATTTGAGCCGGCTATCAACGTTTCAGCGTTTTATGGTTTCTAGATTTGGTATGCTGGAAGACCAGTTTATTTATTTATTTAGTTATTTTATGGTATTTAATAAAGTGCAAGCATTCACTTCAGGATGGGAATCACTTGGCGCTAGAGGATAATCAACAGTGGAGTGAACATGCGGGATTTACTAATTACTGGGAGAAAAGTCAGATTTTTATGTCCTTTCTAAACTTAAAGTGGTGTAAGGAACCATATTGCCAGCAGAATGCCATTCCATAAAAGAGCTCCTTGGGCACAGAAGGCCTTCAGACCCTATTTGGTATATCTGGCAACACGGACCTTAAACATAAATTTGTTTATGGGCCTATGTTTTCGGGAGGGTCTGTATTTTGTGAACTTGTTAGTGGGGGAGTTTGGGAGCATTATCACAATAAATTCTGCAACTCATGCACGCTAACACATTGGGCATTTCCTAATCGAGGTAGGAGTTTACCACTGCACCACCCAACTATTGGATGGTTTAATTTCATTGTTGTTTCTGTTGGGAAAAGATAGCTTTAACCATTCCTCTAACCAATGAATTGAGGCTAAACACAGCATTGAAGATAAATAACAGGAATCTTACTTTTGATTTGATTGAAATAATTTTCCCAACAAAGTAGGGAGAGTGGGAGGGTTATCTCATGCCCTGAGGAAAGCTGGATACACCATAGGAGTTTTTGAAAATGGTTAAAACGTGTATGAAAGTATTGAACAATGGATGTATGTAACATCATCTTTCATTATACAGTCAGGTTCTGTTACTGTTTAGTCATGACAAGGGTACCCATAGAATAAAAAAAGAGAGATGTCTTAAGGGAATACCTTTAGCCATTTTAGCGCACAGTTGGATCCATGCATTTATCCAAAACATATTTATCAAAAGTTCCCAACCAGTGGTGGAGCTCATTCAAGTAGTTCATTCATACTTGGATAACAAGAAGGCAGCCATGACAAAACATGGCACTACCAATCATGGGTGAGGTGGCTTCTAATGCCAAAATATATCTGTGAGGCGTTAGGAGTTTAGATAATAGGTTAATCGCATATGAGTAGCCCACACATCTGTTGTGTTTAGTTGTATCAGTTACGAGGGAGATAAGAAGGCCCATTCCTCTCACTCTCCTGATAGGTGTGTAAATGCTGAAATATTTCTAGGCATCCCCTACATAACAGCTGCTTCTCATCTTACAACACCTTCCATCCTTGTTTTTCCGATGTTAGTACTTTCTTACCACATACTTACTGGATACTGTGAATCGTCTGGTTTCTCTTTCTTTGCATTGTTCCTGTGGCATCTCAACAGGGCACCTTGCACTGGGCCCAGTTCTTGAAAAAGGGCCTGTCCTCATTCCACCACATAACATGCTTTTACACAATCACTGACAAGAGTAGCAGGTACCTTTTTTCGATGAACTTATCAAAGACTGGGTAATGCCAGATCCCTCCATCACAGGATACAACTCTTCTAGGTGAAAGTAATATTGGGATCAGTAAGTAAGATGTGTGGGGAGAAAGCATAGGGAGCCTTTGAGGACCTACAAAATGGTGGTGTAACACATGCCTGCCTGCTACATTTGCCTGGAGGCAGCAGTACCCACCACACCTTGGTACGGCAAGATACAATATTTTGAGATCCTGCAGCATGGCATTGGCGACATTTGGATGCTGCATGTGTTGCTAGGTATTACTTGAGTAATAGCAGCTCATGAAGAAGAAAAAAGCAGCACATGCAGGTGAGGACACTCTTTGAAGTATAGATGTGGTATTTTTATAAACTGCTTCTAAAGCCCTGATAAAACTGGGGCATATATTATACCATTTTAGAACCACCCAGTGCTATCGCAAGCTACCCTGTCAAGATCAAAGCCATACGATCACCCAACTTAACCTAGTTGCTAAACTTTTTGAATAAAGCTTAGTGTCACTCTTGATAAGAGTGATGGGTCTGTAAGAGTCAGGATCTTGAGGGGGCTTCCCTTTTATTTGTAAACACAGCTATCATTGAAGTGGCCTAAGAGTCCGGGTCAGGTTGCCACTTTGTACCCCTTCTAAGATTTTAGCCATATCTGCTTCAAGCACAGGAAAAAAAAACTTATACAACTCTAATGGATTTTTAATATGTGCCCACTGTCTAACAGGAAGGCAGGGTCTTAAATACCTCCCAAATTTCATTATTACGGAAGGGGCATCCAGGAGTTTATGCTCTTCAGAATAGTTTATGCGTTAAAACTTTATTCGGATGCCAAAAAAAATTCAGCCATAAAAGCACATAGCTAAAATCGCACATATAAATATAATCATATGAAGCATAAAATCCATATTGTGTACACAATAATATATTAATGGGGTACGATTAAAACACATCTAAAAATAATATGTACAGATATTTTTATAGTTGAATACCACAAATCAGTAATATAGACGTGTCAAAGTCCAACAGATCAAGGAACAATAAAAAATATAGGGGCATATTACCAAGCAATAGCGATAATTATCGCTATTGCTTGGTTAGAGACAAATATTTATCGCCGACCTGCGGCGATTTTTATCACAGATAAACCTTGGTATTACCAAGGTTTATCGCAAATGCGATAAAAATCGGCCGCAATGCATGAATATCGCTGAAAAGTCAGCGATAGTCATGCATTAGCGAGCTAATGCTCTTAGCCATGTTATCCACCTCCCATTGGATAACATGGCTAAGAACTGCTCAACTGCTCAGGGCAGGTGTTAGCTTTTGGAGATATTCGCGCTTAGCGCGAATATCTCCAAAAGTTGGTAATAGGAGATAGCGATGTTAGCGACTGTTTCCAGTCGCTAACATTTTGGCACGCCCACTTACACTCTCTACACCGACATCAACAAATCCCTACTCCGCAAACTCCAGATGCTACAGAACACCGCAGCCAGACTCGTCCTTGGCATCCCACGGCACAAACACATCAGCCAACACCTGCGGAGGCTCCACTGACTACCCGTGGAGAAGAGAGTCACCTTCAAAATCTTCACCCACACCTACAAATGCCTGCTCAACATCGGACCCAAATACCTCAACGACAGAATAAACTTCCTCTGCCCAAACAAAACCTACATTCTGCCAACCTCACACTAGCTGGAACACTGCGCATCCACAGAGCCAGAGCAGGCGGAAGATTGTTCTCCCATATTGCAGCCAAAACCTGGAACGAGCTACCAACAGACATCAGACGCACCCCCTCCCTGAACAACTTCAAGAAGACCCTCAAGACCTGGCTCTTCGGCTGAAACGAATCTGCATACCCCCCCCCCCCCCCCCCGCCCCTCAAGCGGCTTGAGACCCTCAAGGGTGAGTAGCGCATTCTACAAATCCCTGATTGATTGAGACTGCAGTTTCTTGCAGATTGGCTTTGCCAAGGTAGGACATCCTGAGTTAACTACTTTTTAGGTGCCACCCAAACCCCTTAATCTTTGATGTACAGTAATTAATTATTGGGATGATTGCACTGCATCAACATCTTACTGCTTGCAGTTGGGATTGAATAGCGCAATGAGGCCTTGCAGTCAAGCAGGAGTCAGCTGCATATAACATAATGAGCACCAAAAAGCCCTCAAAGAAAGGGACATCTTTTGAGGTAACCTGAATTGTTTCATACATATCATTGAAGTAAAGAGAAATGTAGGGGTTAGAGCAGGCACCGCCATCTTAACACTTTTTGTGGGGGCAAAGTTTTTACTTAGCTGTCCTTCAAGTGTGACCTTCAGTGTTCCCCACATGGAGTCTCATTTGAATTGACAAGAGTTCTTATTCGTTCCAGTGTCACTTCTGCAGTGGTCTTATGCGTAGTGGCAAAACCTTTTTTAATATTCTTTCACATTCTATGGAAGAAATTATTCTGTCATGCCACCAACAAAAGACAAATGTGGTAAATATATTAGTAAAAGCCTTACATGATCTACTTAGAAATTATCAAGATGTATTCCCATTTTGGAAGGATTAAGCATAGAGGGCTTCCAACTGGGGACAGGGTGGCCTGGGAAGGCAGGGGGGGTCTGATCTGGTCTCAGGGCAGAAGAGGCACGCTGTGGCCAAGAGAAGCATTTGTTATGTCCCATGAGGACAGAGACAAATGTCAGACTTAAAACTGTGCTGTGCTTTTAGTGAAAGAAAACAGAGTGGCAGCGAACCACTCTGTAATGGCTCTTGAGTAATGTCCTTTTTCACTTGTGTCCAGGCTGGAAGCAGGTGGAAAAGTGTGCGTTGGGCAGTGAAGGGCTCCAAAATAGCCCCCAAAGTCCCTCTCCACTTTCCTCATAAGGGGTCAGAATGTGGATATTCCTACACTTGTAGGAAGTCCAGCCTGCTGTAATGTTTTGCCAATCATATATCTGATTGCATTTTAAAATAGATAAAATCTGCAATATTTGAATTGTTAAATATGCCCAGAGCTGCCAATGACAGATAATTATGAGAAAGCGTTTATTGTTATTGGGGGGCCCATATGATTTGTGTTTGTTTTGTTTTGAGTCCTGTGACTCTCTGATCAAAATGGTTTATTAGCCTTCTTTTGATATAGCACCACAATTGTTTACTTCCTTTATCTCACATTTTTCAGTGAGGAACCTGCAGGCACACACTGATAATGGCTGTGATAGTACTACTAGAGCACCTTCCATTGCAGCAGTGTTTAGGGGGTACACATACATATTCTGGAATTGCCAGCATCCTTCTGCTAGATAAGTCATTTGCAGTAATTACATCAAGATGAGAAGTTACACTTCTTGGTAATTAGGGTGACTTTGTAATTGCTGCAGAGGGGACAAAGTGTCCATTAATCCAGGTATTGCACATTTTATATTTGCTGTTCTGAGATTATTAGCATCTAATGTGAGGCTGAGACAAAAGATAATGCCCAGCAGAAACCAAAATTTCATTGTATGAGGTTATCTACCAATTTAAATAAAGGGAGTAAATGTCCCTTAACATACTTGTAAACACAAAATAGGGACATTTGCAAAATACATATTATAATGGAAATGTTTGCCACTGGGTATTATTGACAGATTTGCTTTGGGATTGAGGACAGGTGAACATGAAACCAGTTGGATTTACATCCATTCAAAGCAATTGCCATGGTGAGCATGATGTCAGCAGTAACTTAAACCAGGGGCAGCTGCAGGTTTCAAAAGTCCATGGAAAATGTTCCTGCAATTTACACCCAGAGAAGTACTGCTAGCAGAGACTGCAGCAGCTCCTTGAGATTTAAGGGAAACAGAAAAACGACGAAAGAAAATGGAGTATGCATTACTAATTTTATATACCGTGGTGACATTAGCAACAAATGGGATTGGAATATTCATAAATGCATTTATTGTGGCTACTAATATCTTTCAATGGGCTAAAGGAAAAATCCTGAACACATGTGATCTCATCTTTATGGTTTTAGGGATCTCTAGCATTTGTTCGGAACTTACTATAATTGCATTTACTATTGCCTATCTGAAAGCACAGGATGCTCAACCAATGGGTTACGGTCATTTGGTCATTGTTCAACTTATACTATGGTCTGGTAGCTGCAGTTACTGGTTCACCTCTTGCCTTTGTCTCTTTTACTGTGTGAAGATTGTGGATTTTAACCACCACTTTATCTTCTGGATAAAACTGAGGATATCTAAGGTGGTTCCCTGGATCCTTGCGGGGTCGGTGATGTGGTCCTTTGCCCTCAGTATGCTAAGAAACGGGGATTCATATGGAGAATCACCTCACAATTCAATGACTAATTTCACCACAGCTTCTACTCTTTCAGATGCTAAAACAAAATCACTAAAGCTGTATGAAATTATACCTGTTGCATTTGGCTTCTGTTTGCCTGTGCTACTTGACATTACTTCCATCACACTCATCCTCACATCACTCTGCAGACACACCCGGAGAATTAAAGCGAATGCATCGGGGTTCAGCCAACCACGAATGGAGGCTCATTTAGGTGCAGTCAGAATTTTGGGGTTTCTTCTTCTGGTCTATTGTTTCTATTTACCAGCAGTTTTTTGCCAACTCCATTTCTTTGATCAATGGCAAAGTTATATTTCTCTAATCATTATGGACTCCTGCATTCCAGCACAATCCATTGTTTTGATTTTGGGAAACGTCAAACTGAAGCAGGCGCTTTGGAAGGTTCTTTTCATCTGTAGGAAGTGAAGAACTTTATCATTGGAAACATATGTGAGACTCACTTCATCTGTAGACATAATGTGTTATTCCTGTCAAATTTGTCTTGTACTAAAAAAACATTTTTTAAAAATATTACTGCAGTTAGTAAGTGAAATCTTTGGACTCAATTTCAAACATAGTGGTAGTGCTAAAACAGGTGCAAAGTGAATTTTGCCCATTTTGCATACTGATTCATATTGTCATAGTCTCAGTTGCTTTTATCATATTATGCTATGTATGTTATGTTACTTATTTTATGTTGTTACAAACACTTGTGCTCAGTTGATATAGTCAACGCAGTTGTAGTAGAAGTAAGTTAATCTGAGTAAAATCACAGATATAACTTTTACACATACCCCATCAGGAGCAATGTTGATAACAATTCAGACCATCCTCATGTGAGCTTTTCTGCTGTCTCAGGTGATATCTCTTACAAAGCATTATACAAAAAATCGTACTCATCACAAGAAAATAACATTCATATAAAGGACTGAGGGACTCCAGAGACAACATACCTACCTTTTTACAAACCAAATAAACACTGGCCCTCAAACACAATCTACCATGGCTACATGCATCGCCCCAAAAGAACTTTATCACCATTTCATAACTATATGGATCACAAAGCACACCCATTATTCCAAATTGCTTCCACCACCTATGTTAGATGGACATGATGGAACCTGCTTGAAAGGGCATGGCAGGAGCATGAACTTGGAAGCACCCTAAATGAGAGGATGGAACCTATGTACAAACCAGTGGCACAAACAAAAAAAGAACTACCCATGTATTCAAGGAATGAACAAAAACAAAGGCATGAAAATCAAAACAAAAGAAAAACTAACTCTAGTGTATCCCATCATGGCAACTAAATCAACATGAAAGCCACAAAACAACAAAAGTATGGCTTCCTCAAGAAACATAGCACCACCTAATTTCAGATGAATGGATGTACATACCCAACACAGCCAATAACATCAACACATTCCCATCAAAAATGGAATAACGCTTGTGTTAATCATGTGCTACAGAGATGTTGCATCAATAACGCATTTAAGCACCCATATGTTTAGATGTGGTCACACAACGCCAAGCTAGCATCACAATGACATAGAAAAAGCAATAAGCACACAGCCAATCTGAATCACTTGTAGACTGTGACCACAGAGAGTGGCAACTATATTGACACACTGAGCAACCAAATGTAGCAACGTGGTAATGACCACCTCTATAAAGTGGATGTCAAAAAGAGAAAACAGCCATTCTAAGTGGTACGTGGAGTGTCAACGAGCAGCGCCACACGACTGAACAGATTTGACAACCAATGAGAAACAATGCGGCATTTAACCACACGTTTGTCATACAAACTACAGAACAAAATCTTATAGAATCGTCAAACAAGCTGACATAAACTCTTGTCAAAGCAACTAAGACAGACAATCACATGCCATTAAGAGAGCATGTGGGAAGCCTTGTGGCCACCGCACTGTTGTGTTATGCATTGGAACCAAACCAAAGACTTGACATGCCACAATGCAGCCACAGTCAAATTTACTGTGCAACTTCCAAATCACTTTCAAAACACACAGCCTACAAATTCAGGGGCTTATTTACAAGCCCCTTACGCCACCCGTACGTCACTTTTCCCATGTTAAAAATGACGCAAAAGTGGCGCCAGGGAAATAAGCAACTCAGTACTTTGTGGAATAGAAACACTGCCAACCAAATTCCCTCTTTCAGCTATGAAAAATAAATATAAGCCCTTCCAGTCACATACCAGTACAACTTTGAATAAACACATCCAAAAGACAAATATAGTGCCTCCCCACAGCACTTGAATGGACTGTAGAACCGACACTACTTGATAATATGTAATGATGTAATCTCGGGCATTTCTTATACCAATCGTATTGCAAGATGGTGGACATTTTGCCAGCATAAACAACCTTTCTCCCAGGACTAATAATAAACCATAAGGCTAAAAGCCACTTCACTTGTAAATGTCCTAACAGCTGACACAAGACATTACTGCAAGTATTATTCCTTATATAATTTTTAAATGGCATGGTCATTTGGGTGCAGTCCTGATTCAAAATGTTTCATCAGTGTGTTCAGAAGTTGGAGTTAAGGAAAAACGCATATTGCTTTGTTAAAAAATATATTCTGCTTGTAAAAGTGTGTGATTTTTGAAGATACTCTCAGCAATGGGCTGATTGTAAATAATAGTCCAGTTTTGGTTTATCTTTCATGAAGACAATTATGTGTAGACAAAGGACAGTGGTAAATTTCATGGGAACTAAATGCACTCTCATGCTTAGAGACCAATTAGAGGGAGGGATGCAAATTAAGCTGAGACTGGAACTCTCATTGGAGGAACTTAGGGTTTAACAGAAATTGTCACAATCAAGTTGAGAGTAGGACTCCCATTGGATGAATGAATGAATGAGCGAAGCTTATGAAGCTCACAGCTACTCCCTGGAGGTTCACACATGACTGCACCCAATTGACAACTTAGCTCTTAACCCCTCCCCTGCTGATGACGGAACCGCTCCGTCATCAGCTACGGTTGGGCTGTGCTGATGACGGAGCGGTTCCGTCATGGCCCGGCTGCCGCGCCTGCGCGGCGCTGATTTCGCCCCTGCGCGGCGCGTTCTATTGAGCGGGGCGGGCCATGACGGAACCGCTCCGTCACGAGCAGAGCTCAACCGCGGCTGGTGACGGAGCGGTTCTGTCACCAGCATGCGGCCGCCGCGTGGCCGCCTGCCCCGTTGGCGCTGCGGCGGAATAGCCGCCACAGCGAAAGGGTTAAAAAGCCATGTTTTGACCTGTTTCTTAAAAGTTGTCAGATCAGTGCTCGCTCGCAGTGCCGCCGGAAGTTTATTCCATGTTTGAGCACCAAGGAAACTGAAAGACTTAGCTCCCTTAGCGATCTGATAGGTGCATAGTGACAGACGCGCCTTCTGAGGTCTCCAGCGCCCTTACCAAGGAGGGCTTTAAAAAATATGACCATGGCTTTGAATTGTATCCGCTCCTTTACTGGGAGCCAGTGTAAGGCCTTGAGATGAGGGGCCATATGAGACCTGGGTTTCAGTCTGAACTTAATGATGGTATTTCACAGGAATGGTGTGATAAGCTTACCTGCAAATCAAATACGGTTTCTTAAATACTGCATTAATGCTAAGCAAAAAATTATTTCGATGATCCCTGCAATCTTCTAAAAATGTCAAACACTGAAAAAGAATGGCTGCATATTCTACCAGTAGTTGAAACTGTCCACCTCACACCAAAGATGGAGACAATAATTACTGTGTCTTGAGTCTTTATACCAAACATTTTCAAGTGATCGGTTTTACTAGACATGATCTAACTACCAATGAAAAGCTTAGTTTATGATCTGATGTTTGATGTCTATGTGTTCCAATTTGCTTTTTTAGAAGATGTTTTATCTATAGTGCACAATTACTTTGACTGCTTTCCTATGTGGTTTTGTTGCAAGTTTGAAAATTATTTTATGTGCTTATACATTTAGACAGTATTTACACATTCCAATAGAACTGTATATATAGATTGACCTTGAAGTACATTTTTTTAATATGGGGATGATTGTTGTTTATTTTATTTATAGCATGGATGTAATGCCTCCCAATATTATGTTTATCTTTATTGCACAACACATAAAGGTGAAGAGGCTCATTCGGTGTACTCACATTTAAAAATAAAGTTATGTGGTATAAGATACCCTCTACCCCACATTTTATTCGGACTACCAACCACAGAGGCATTCCATGCCCCTATAGGGGAGTGGGGCTGGAGGAGGTGTTCCCTTACAAAGTTTTGGAACTGTGTTATAGCTTTCACTATCCATTTAACAAAAGGAAGATTTTAGTTCATTCCTTATAATACATGATCACCATTCTGCCAACCCTCTTTTTTAGGTTTTAGGTTGTGCAATATAAATCTTAAAAGGGGTTTACACCTCGCTCTGACTTTTTATTGCTTTGTGTGCTTGGCCTTTCGTAAACTATTTCCTGTTGTTCCACATGCGTTTGCTCTAACCAGTGTTGCAATACCAAAGTACTCCTTTTCGTCCACCGAACTTCTTTGTGAGGTTACTCTCTTAACTGAGCTTCTAGAGGATGTTGAGCAGATGCCAAGACTCAAACCCAGTTCCTCAGCCCCAAAGTCGGCAGTTCTGCCAGTTATGCCACATCCTGTGTCCTGCCCCCTTCTCTTCTGTTTTCAGTACTCTTGTTTAACAAGGCGTTCAGTGTGCTTTAAGCAAGACATTGAATAAAACGTTTCACTGTTGAAGCACGATCTTCTGTGTTTGTTTTTTTGAGCAGTCAATCATCTAAGGCATGTGAACACATCCAGACTCGAGGGGAAGGAGCACAGCTTTTCAACATCACCATGAGGAGTTTAAGGGCCATATGTATCAAGCCAAATTGCATTCGCAAATGCCGAAATTTGCAGAATTTCGGCGTTTGCAAATGCAATTTGGCCAAATGGTATGTATTAAGCAAATCTACTTGCAAAATAAGGACTCGCAAAATTTGCGATTCCTTATTTTGCAATTGTAAATAAGGAATCACAAATTTTGCGATTCCTTAAATGCAATGTAAGAAGCACCAAAAAAGTGCAATTTGGCCTTAGGGAATCGCAAATTACCACCAACTTCAAGTTGGTGGTAATTTGCGATTTCTTTGAAAAATGCTCTTTTTTCCATTTTTCAAAGTGCCATGTGACGCACATACATGCCCTTAGGGCATGTATGTGTGCCACATGTGCACCATGCTTACTTCAGGGGTGCAATAGGATGCAAAAGGGTGTCCTTTTGACACCCTTGCACCCTTGAAATTGCATTCTCAATTTACGATTCGCTAATTGCTAATCGCAAATTGAGAAAGTCTCCCCATTCATTCCTATGGGCCTCTAAGCCCATAGGAATGAATGGGGAGGTATTCCTTAATTGCGAATCGCAATTTGAGATTAGCAATTACGAATATGTAGAATTCGCAAAATGTATTGCAAATCCTACATACATAGCGTTTTGCAATTCACAAATAGCGATTCGCAAAATATCGCTATTTGGGAATCGCAAAATGCATTCTTGATACATATGGCCCTTATTCGTTTTAGAAACCATAAACCATGCAAACTGATTTTGTTATACAAAATCCCATTCGATTACAAATCATTGAAATCACATTAATACCTTAATAATTGATTGATATCTTGCTATTGGTGTCCCTCCATTAATTCCATGGCACTAGTACAGTTTCTTTTTATTTGAGGTGCAGTACATGAAGGTAGACTGGACTGACTTTGCTCATAGTTTTTTATGTGACTAAATTGCAGAAATGTATGAGGAGGGCGGCGGAACAGCTTTATTGTCAGAAAACAATGTGTAGGGCAGACTGGAATTCACGTTTCCTTCACGATTCCAGCGATTGGATGCTGAATCCCAGATTCTTTCATCTAATTCAAGAAGTTTGGGGCCCAATCCTGTTAGATTTATTTGCCAGCCGGTTGACGAACCAAGTTCAGAAATACTTCAGCTGGAGGCCAGACCCGAACGCGTCAGGAGTAGATGCCTTTCTCCAACCTTGGGAAGGGACGAAGGGCTGTTACGCCTTCCCTCCCTTCTCAATGATTCAGAGATTGTTGTGGAAAGTGAGACTCGAATCATGCAATATAATTCTGGTGACTCCTTTTTGGAAATCCCAAGTATGGTTCCCCGGTGTAATGGAACTGGCGATAGACTTCCCATTGTTAATCCCTTGTTGTCCGGGTCTTCTACAAGGCCCAGACGGAGAAGAACATCCTTTAGTCTTGGAGGGGAAAATGAACCTTCTTGTTTGGAGGATATCAGGGATTCAGGGAGATATTCTGAACTTTCGGGAGAAGCTAAAAGCTTACTGGAAGAATCATGGGCCCCTGGGACCAGAAAGAGATACAGAGGAATATGGAACAAATGGTCTGGTTGGTGCCTTGAAAGGGATCTGGATCCCGTTCAATGTCCTTTACAATATGTAGCTAATTACCTCGCTCATCTTTTTGGTCTTTCTTTTAGAACCATCAATTGTTACAGGTCAGCTATCTCTTCAGGTCATTGTTTGATTAATAACCTTGCTATCGGTAGTAATCCACTAATCAAAAGGGTCATGAAGGGTATTAGACTTAGAAGACCTCCTAGAGCTCGCTATGAATCTCTTTGGGATGTTAATCTGATTTTTAACCTTTTCATGTCCTGGCCTGTTAATCAGTTACTTTCTCTTAAGAGAATTTCAATGAAATTAGCAACCCTATTGTGTTTAATATCCTTCAGGAGGGTGTCTGATATTAAAGCTCTTGATCTTTCCTACAGATTTTATTCTTCTGAAGGTGTTCATTTCGATATTTGGAAAAGAACAAAAACGATGTCAGAATCTATCTTCTATCCCTTCTTTCATGAATGTGAAAAATTAAGTGTTGTTAATTGCATGAAGTGTTATGAAAATAAGATTTCAGTTTCTAGACCTCCTGGATGTAATCAACTTCTTAAATCTTTTGTTAGACCTTTTAGGCCAGTGTCATCAGCAACCTTAGCAAGGTGGATACGCCTGATTATGCTTAAAGCAGGTGTAGATCTATCTAGGTTTGGTGCTCACTCTTCTAGAGGTGCAATGGCTAGCAAAGTCTTTTGGGCTGGAGGTTCTCTGCCCGAAATACTTAAAGCTGCAGATTGGTCTAATGCAAGTACCTTCTCGAAGTTCTACTTGAGACCAATAGAACATGTTAGCGGTGCAGCTTTGCATGGCTTTAAACATGCATAATGGTAGCCTCCGGTCTTGTAATGAAATGTCGATTCTCCAATTAACATGAAGAGAGAATCTTGATTTCATTAAAGACATACGGAGGCTAACATTATCCCACCCTCCTCTCCCTGAGAGGTTTGGGTTGATTAATGTCAAATGTTTTCTTGTTATATCTGAAAACATGATTTTTACCTCTTTCACTATATGATATTTTTTTTGTTCCTTCTCAGATAACAATCTTAAGGAATAATTGTTTAGATGAAATCTTCACTGTACTCCTGTGTCATCGCAGCCCACGAGGAAGATAGGAGCCTGTTCATCCTGGTTGTCATGTGTTAACGTTCTATTTTATTGTGATGTAGTAATATTCTTTAAAGGGCTGCATGTTGGGCAGCAAATAAAAGTATTTGCATAATGTTAGCCTCCGGTCTTGTAATGAAATCAAGATTCTCTCTTCATGTTAATTGGAGAATCGACATTCTTCAACATGGAGATGCAGGGAGGAAAACAAATGGTAGTCTGGCAGTAGTTGTAGAGAGAGAGTATTACTAAGTAATAATCAGTGTCCTCTTTATCTTGATCTTTCCTCCAGTCAGGAAAACCAAATTAAACCAAGGAAAAGAAGAAGACCTTGATGGCCTGGGGTGACAGCAATGGCACAGACTCCATGCCATCTATTGCTGATGGTGCTGGAAAAGTCATGTTTAACATTTCTTACCTTTTTTTAACAACCAGGGCCTAACTACGATTCTGGCAGTCTGACGAACACCCGACTCGTGGAGGCGGGCCTCCACCTTATCACAACTTTGGTGGGCGAACCGCCATTACACAGCCCCAGCTGTCATTTCTGAAACAAATGGGGCCCTTCAGGGCCCCCTGTTACCCATTTGCATGGGGATGCATGCAGGGGGTCACAAAATGTGTCTCCCTCTGTGCATGCACCCCAGTTCCTGCCCGCATGGACTTCACAGTCCATGCATTGTAGAAACGTATTTAGGAGTTTCATTTCAGTGCCCATTTTTAGAGGCACCGCAGTGGGATCACCAAAAAAAGCCCGCCAGACACAAGGAAACTCGTAATCTGATGGGCGGTGTGGTAGAGAGACAAAATATTTAAATTAAAACATCGATATACAATAATATTGATGTTTTAATTTCGATGGTATAGAATATCGATGTGCAATAATATTGATAGACAGAATATCGATATTAAGGTTTATTAATAGCGAAATTGTGTTTAGTGTTATGTATTTTATTATGATGTTTATATGTTTGTTAAATATGTTTTCAATGTATGCTTAGAAATGAGTAATTTTGTTTACATTTTGCGTTTTAGTATCAGAGCGGGTTGTGGGTTTATAGGGGAATAGGGTGGGAAGTAATGTAATTATAATTATTTAATTATTATTATTTTGTAATTTTTTTTGATTATTAAATAATTATTAATTAATAATTAATTGGTAATTAATTATTATTAATGGGCTAATTACATTAATTAAAATTAATGTAGTAACATTTATTATTTTTTGTTATTGTTAATTATTAATTAATTGGTAATTAATTATAATTAAGTGGTTAAATGACAATTGCATTTTTTATGTGATGTATTTATGTGTAGTGGGTTGTGTGTCTACTGGGGAATAGGGTGTGACATTATTAAATTAAATGAATTAAAGAGATTGCATTTATTTATTGATATTTATTGTTAATTAATTGTTAATTAATTAATTTGTAATTAGTTTTTTTATTATTTCATAATATTAATTATAAATAAGTTATTAATAAATATTGTTTATTCTTGTAAATATCTTGTTCATCAATTATTAATTGGTAATTAACTATTAATTGGTCATTATTATGTGTTAATTAGTTAATTATTAATTACATCAATGTAATAATATTAATTATTATTAATTGATTAATTGATATTTATATTAATTGGGTCTTTTTGTATGTGTAGTGTGTTGTGTGTTAAAGGGGGTGTAGTGTGGGAAGTAATTTTTACCCCCATGCTATCCAACGCTTTCCCTACTGTTGCACTCTCTGGAGTGGGAATAGTAATTTTTACCCCTACGCTATCCAACGCTTTCCCTACTGTTGCACCCTCTGGAGTGGGAATAGTAATTTTTACCCCTACGCTATCCAACGTTTTCCCTACTGTTGCATCCTTTGGAGTGGGAATAGTAATTTAAACCCCTACGCTATCCAACGCTTTCCCTACTGTTGCACTCTCTGGAGTGGGAACAGTAATGTTTACCCCTAGCCTATCCAACGCTTTCCCTACTGTTGCACTCTCTGGAGTGGGAATAGTAATTTTTACCCCTACGCTATCCAACACTTTCCCTACTGTTTACATTATTATTAATACATTTTAAAAAACGATATTTTTAACTTCGATATTTTTGTACTACGATATTTTATTTTCAATATTTTTGTACTTACCTTTATGTAGAGAAAACTCCGATATTTTTGATGTCGATATTTTTGTGTCAATATTTTTGTATGTCTATATTCTGTCTGTCGATATTATGTCATAGATTCGGGAGGTGTGCACACAGGTTTGGCGCCGTGGGAGCTGCCTGCCAGCGCGGCAATCTGTTCCCGGACCGCCAAACTTGTAATCAGTCCCCGAATATACAATATGGCCTTCTGTAGTTTCCAGTTGCCCCACCTACTTTAGGTGTCTGCTGTAATGCAACAAACCTCTGTGTTGTCTATTATACTGCATCTCTTTCTGTTGCTGATCTTCTTCTGTCTGTAGCTTTCTTTCTCCTTTTTTTGTTAATGTGGCCTTTCCCTGACCCCTCTTTATAACATATCTTGTTGTAATGAAAGTTTGTTGTTAAAGTGAATAAAAAGGAACTCAAGCTCACAACATATATGTTGGCAGGATCCTTTATGGAGCAAGCAGTCTATAGTACAGGAGTGTAGATGGTTTTTGGCTCCAACAGGGTGTTGTATGCAGTTCACCCCAGGTTTAACTCTCAAAATAGAAATTTTGTGGAACTCCTTTCATACAAGATTCAATGATGTCATGAAAGAGCAGCATGGCAGGATGCCAGTACCAGATACCATTCCCATTCCCCTCCTTTCATTCCTGTTTTTCTGATTCTTCTCTAGCCATTTCCCTCCATTATTCATTTTTTACAACACTGAATTGTTGATTACTTGATTTTAAGAATGTCAAGTACATTTTTCCAAGTGTTACTATGATACCTATAAGTTCATATAAGTTTAGTTAGTTATTGGGTTTAAACTTCAGCAAAATACTGTGGTTGGTATGGATATTCTAAATTGTCTAGGTCTTAGAGTACTTCAGCCTAATATGCTGCTGATGAGGGCATGGACTATCTTGTTGGGGAAAGGGCAGAATCAGCTGCTTGTACACGTTGTAGTTTATTTTTTCCTATTTAATTATAACGGCTGCCTTTGTTAAGGTATTCCTTCCTTTGTTCCAAGAACAGATACCGATCCTTTTATAAATTATCGAGCCTCCTGTGTTTCTGACTCAGTCTCTCTACCATTAAATCTAGTGGGTAGAAGAAAAGGTGCACTACACAGAGCCCTCTCATCCCTACTACTTCCTCCATTCAGTCCCAGCCAGTCCCATTAAGGCATGTGCCACCTTTTTCCACAGTTTCTGCCTAGGTGTCTACTTTTCATGGCTTCCATTATTATTCCAGCATCTACCTTTCATTAACCATGCGGCTACGCCTTCTATAAGATTGATCACCCATCCTATACATAGCCAAACTTAAAGTAGTATCAAGCCCTGAATTTTTATTAGAACTTACCTTACCCAATATATTTTGCAGTTCACCCCATGAATTAAATTGACCTTTTCTTTAAAATTAGAAAAAAATACATATTTTTAATTGTCACAGTGGTCATGGAATAGTTAATACCCTTCACTGAATTATGTGATTTATGTATGCAAAAAGGCCCTGCGAAAAAGAATCAGATAAGCAAATTTGCCACTGATCTGAGGAGACCAGCAAAGTTACAGTCTGACTAAACAGTGTTGGCATTGAGAGCTCAGTCCTGGTCACACACGGTGAGGGTATTAGCAATGTAACATTCAGTTTCAATGAGTCATAAAAATGCAGTGGTCGACATCAGTATCAGTTCAAAAAGTTTCTTTATAACTCAACAATGACTGTGTTGAACAAAACAATCCAATCCAGCTGACACGTTTTTCGTCACTGGTAGACTCATCAGGGCCTAAAACCGGTGATATTTCCAACCTGGTCGGGGGCGAGCGGGAGTTAAGAGCAATTGTGTAGGTCGGCGCTGGATGGCGCACCCTGCTAGAATCGTGGTTGCGGACGTAGGTCGCCGCAGGCTAAGAAAGAGACGTGCAGCGATTATGAAGCTGATGCTTGGGCGAGTACGCCACAGCACTTAGAAAGTGGATGGAACCTATGATAACAGGAGGAGACTGTCCAGTGTCCAGTTGTGTGGTGAGTCGCAAGGAGCCGAGTAGGCGGCAGGCGGGTTCCACCGGTTCCAGTGCTCCCGCAATACTCATCGATCCAGACGTCAGGAGCCTGCATCATCCTGCAAGCGACCTATCTTTGCCTCCCTTTTCTGCACCCGGGTGGCTTTATCCTAGCAGCGCACGTACAGACATCGCCTTACTTTCTCCTCACCCGTGCTGCTGCTTATTTTACCTCCAGCCTTATACCCGAGAAGCTCCATCAGTGTTTGTTTAATATAAACCAATAGCACCCCCATATTTCTTTGACAGAAAATCACGGACCAGAAGATATTTATTAAACTCCCTCATCAATCCCATAATCTGATGATGCTCTCTGAATGACAAAAGCTTATTTTCAAGGAAAAGGTCACCCAGTTTCTCAATCCCGCTTGCTTCCCTCCTCAGGCCACAGGAATCTTTAAATATTGTTGGTAAGAGCAGAGATCTCCAAAAAGGAGTGTAATAATTATATCTACTAATACCAATCTTCTTTCTAATGATTACCCAAATCTTGAACGCAGTTTGTAAGGTCTTAAATGTAACTTTTTTTATAGTCCCTTAGTTAAACAAGATTTTAAAAACATCTCATATTAGTAATTCAGATATGAGGGGAGCCTAAGCACCCAGATAATTCCCAAACTCATCTCCCCCAGAAGGGACTTCATAGACTGTAGGATGGCCACCCACAGATAGAACCTAAGATTGGGAACAGCCCATCCTCGTGACCTAAGCAGGGGCAGAAATCAAAACACTCTTTTGCCTTAGAATTACACCAAATAAAAATACTACATGTCACCTCCATTACCTTAAACTACCTCATTCCAAACTCTCGAGTGATATCCCTAAAAAGGTACAAGACCTTAGGAAGGAATAACATTTTGATCACATTGCACCCACCTATAATCAAAAGGTGAAGATTACCCATCCTCCTTTTCTTGCTTTGTCAATTACTTGACAAGTTTTAGTTCCACTACCTGGTCTATATTAGAAGTAATATTTATCCCTAAATAAACCATCAGGTCTACTATGCAGTCCTCCTCCAGTTGTACCTGATCATTAACCACCAACGGAGTCTTATCACAGTTACTAACCAGAGAACTCATCTGCCTAGTCAACACATTAGATTCCAATTGTTATATAAAGGGATCTATATACAGAGCGAACAGCAAAGTTGAACTGGGGCACCGCTGCCTAAACTTCTCGTTATAAGAAAGAAGTCAGAATGCCCACCCATGATTCGAACTCTAGCTGTAGGATTTCTATAAACTGCTTGGATAACCCTGATAAAATCTTGGTCACTATTATACCATTTTAGAACCACTCACAAGTAATCCCATGCTACCCTGACAAAAGTATTTTGGGCATCTAACAAAGTCAAAGCCATGGGATAACCTGAGACCTCCGCTCTGTCAAATAATGTTATAACTTGGCAGATATGGTCAGTAGCTCCTCTTTCAGCGAAAAACGATGTTGTCTCAGAGAGACTAATTTACTGATAACCCAACTTAACCTAGCTGCTAAATGTTTGGGCTAAAGCTTAGTGTCGCTGCTGATAGGAGTGATGGTTCTGTAAGAGTCAGGATCTTGAGGTGATTCCCTTTCTTTTTAAACACTGCTATAATTGTAGTGATCCAAGAGTCCAGAACTGGTTAGCCCTTTGTACCCCTTGAAAGATTCTAGTCATATCCGTTTCAAGCACTGGAAAAAAGACATAAAATTCTAATCGATTTTTAATATGTGTCCACCGCCTTACCTGAAGGCAGGGCCTAAAGTGCCTTCCAGATTTCATCATTAAAGATGACGGCATCCAGAGGTTTAAGCTCTTCAGAATTAACCTTACAAAGTATGATTGTCTCCAAGTAACTTAGCATACCATTTTCTTCCCCTTGATCTTGATACAATTCCTTATAAAATTCCTAAAACACCCAGGCTTTTACTCTGGAGTAGTAACAGCCTGACCCCCCTTATCCCGGACCTCCAAAATGTCCCTAGCCACCATCTTTTTTGTAGTCCGAACCGACAGCCAGTAACCTACCCTCTCACCGTACTTGTAACATTCTCTCTTGAGAGCCATATATTTTTCACCCACCTTGCTAACTGATATTTTAATAATATCAGATTTCACTACCATTACCTTGCCCTGAATTTCTTCTTCCCCCTCTGAGAAAGCAACAATCAACTGAGCCTCTATATTTCTTAATTCCTTATATTTATTCATCAAAAATTGAAATTGATTCTTATGTTGATTTAGACGGAAGCTGAGATATTGCCCCCTAATTGTAGCTTTCAATGTGTCCCAAACTACCCCGTGCGGGGCGGTCCCTCTGTTATTTTTCAAAAATTCGAGGATCCAGTTATTCATGTAATTGAGATATTCTTCATTGACTAATAGACCCTTTTAGAATGACCAAGTTTGCGCCCTCGCCGGCCGAAACTGAATTTTTTTTTCGGCAACCAAGGGCAGACCTGACATGACTTGAGGATATTTCTCAGTTTGTATACCAGCAGGGAAGTAAAAAAATTGGCTAACTTAGCATGCTTTTTATGGTTCACTGAAAAAATATCGACCTCCAAAAATATTCATACCAAAATATTGTAACTAAAATATCGATGTAAGAAATTTCTTCATCCTAAACTTATAATAGTGAGTACAAAAATATCGTAAAAAAAATCAATGTCATTAATATAGTTGTAATAAATATTGACTTTTACATATATATCAAACTAAATAATACATATGAAATATATTAAATAAGAGCATTAATTTAATCTTTAAAAAATATTTAATATATATCTTAACAAATATAACAAATAAATGTAATTTAAAAAAGTTAAACACAAATATATGATAATTCATATCTATAGGTATAAATATCTACTAAAACACAGATATTAAACTTATAATTTTAATATATAGTATCATTAAAAACTAGTATACAAATATAACACACATATATATATATATATATATATATATATATATATATATATATATATATATATATATATATATATTATATATATATATATACCATTAACATAAAATCTTTAAGCAAATAAACCGTTCTAATTAAATAAAAAACATTAAACAACTCAACATTCTTTACATTTATATTATTATTTTAAATAAAAAAAAACATAAAAATATAAATTATAGTAATATAAAAGAAATTATTAAATATAAAATGTAATACATATAATATTCCCACTACAATTCATACATAAATATGCAAACTATTAAGATAAATATATTTAAATAAAAATCCTACTTGTGCTTCACACAACGCAAAAAATAATAAAACTGGGTACATTTTACAAATCTACCTTCAATAAATGCAAAAGCAGTAGTAAAAGCATTGGATTATGGATAGGTAATATTTATATTGAGTGCCAAGGGGTAAAATGTACTATTCCCACTGCAATCACCACAACAGTCGGTTAGATTGTGGAGGGGTAAAATGTACTATTCCCACCTCACTGAGTGTATCAGTAGGGAAACTGTTGTATTGTGGAGGGGTAACATTTACTATTCCCACTCCGGTCACTCCAACAGTAGGGAAAAAGTTGGATAGCGGAGGAGTAAAATTTACTATTCCCACTCCAGGCAGTACAAAAGTAGGTAAAGTGTTGGATTCTGGAGGGGTAAAATGTACTATTTCCACTATAACCAGTCCAACAGTGTGGAAATTGTTGGATTGTGGAAGGGTGAAAATTACTATTAGAACTCCAGTCAGCCCAACAGTAGGGAAAGTGTTGATTGCAAAGGGGTAAAATGTACTATTCCCACCCCAATAAATGTTACAGTAGGGAAAGTGTTGGATAGTGGAAGGGTAAAATTTACTATTCCCACTCCAGTCAGTTCAACATTAAAAACTAAATATCTTCAAAATATGTAAATTATTTAAAATAAAAAACAATATGTTAAAAAATAAAATACAAATATATTTAATATTTAAAAAAATTACAAATACAAAAAGATTACAATGTTAAATATGTTTCACAAATACCTACAAATATTATTATATATGAAATACAAAAATAATTTTCAAAACAACTAAATATTTTTATTTTAAAATTATATATTTTATGAAAATTGTATTTATTACATGAATTGAATTCAGTTAATTCCCACCATATACCACCACAAAGCTAACAACCTGCCCTTAAACTTAACTTGTAAAAACAATATTTACACTATTAATATAAATATTCACCAATAAACTAATTTTCATTAATTAAATATTAATTAGCAATTAGGTATAATAATGTACTTCTTTAACATTCCCAAAATTATGAGCAGAGTCCAAATAAGTTGAAAGAAGTATTGGGCCGGATGTACCAACATTGCCTTTTGCGATTCCATAATAGCGAATTTTACAGAATCGTTATTATGGAATCGCAAAAAGCAATGTATGTAGGTCTCGCTAAAAAAATGTGTGATTGCTACCTACAAAAAACTGTAAAAAATGTTATAAATAATCTGTTTGGGACAGGCCTTTCTGTACTGGTCTCTTTACCAGTCCATTGCCAAAGCATTAAAAATGTATAAACTTTGAATATTAGTGACGATTTCACTTTTCCCTACCCATCACAAGCACACCCATTCTTCTCCTGTCCCTTGAGCAACCTTTGTACCTCCCTTGTGTCTAATTAATTTTGATCTGTTTCAAGTATATGAAATTTAATATACTGAACTTAAACAATTCTTTGGCGCTTTTGTGTGTTACATTAACAATACATTTAAAAAAATGCTATCTTAGACAGCAGGGTATGTTGTTACGTTCATGTTTGGTATGTCTTACCAGTGTTTGACTTAATTAAGCAACAGACCTGAGAAGTAGAGAAGTGTATTTCTTAAATCTGGAGATGGAGCCTTAAAAATCACATCAGCAGAATTTTTTGGGGATAGAACTCTCTCCTTTGACAATGTGTGTCCCAAGTATTCCACAGAATTGCAGTATAAATAATTGTATTCTTCTTTAGAGTCAACCCATGATCTCTCAACACACTGCACTCTTTCCTTAGATGGCTAGTATGTTCAGCCCTATCACTAGAAAATATAAGGATATCGTCCTGGTAACATTTGACAAAACTTTCCATTCCTTTGAGGATACAGCACATCGACCTTTGGAATACGGACGGCGCTGCTGAGAGACCAAACGGCATCATCTTAAATTGAAACAAACCTTGGGGAGTGATCAATGCTTTCATGTGACGAGATTCGTCTGCCACTTCAATCTGGTGGGGAAACAGCCTTAATAACGAAGCCTTTACAATGACTAACCTAAACAACGAATCCAAAACAACAACCTGTCTATGAACCACAACATCATTAACTACGACTTACTCGAACAACGACTTTCCTAAACCACGAATAAAATAACCTCCTAACTGGTCAATAGAAGGCACTATTGTTATATGTTGCATGATTGTTAAATTAATAAAATTACAAAACAAAAAAAAACTATTTACATACAAGCCCCCAACAAGTTTCAGGCTTCGCCTCAGGGTTGGCATTGTATTCACTGTGAATGATAACAGGATAAAAGAGTTGAAATCAGAACTTTATTGGCCGTGGATGTATTTTTGCTATGATAGTACATTTACTGTTTTAAAAAACTGTCTGTAAATTTTGCAAGATGTCTATATTCCACTCTGTTACGGACGAGGGGCCACACATGAAAGTACAAGGGACCATGTACCAAAGAAATACTATCAGAGCTTGCTTCCGTGGTTGTGCAGTCCATCACTTATTAATATGATCTGCAGGGTTAATATTTTCCCTCTCTAAGCTTTTCGCTCTATTTTGTATGTCCTTGCTGAAGACATCAGTGACCCTAGAGTGAACATGGAGTTAATCCATGTTTCTTTACTAGTTTTATAAATAGTTTAGTAATCTAGCATAGTGTACCAGGCCACAGCACATTAGAGTAACATGACATGTGCTCTGTTGCACCAGAGACCTCTCTGTCTTGGTAGGGCTGGGGGCACCGCATTGGCTCTGGCACGACCATCAGAGAATGGTCTTTCTTCAGTGTACCTAGGCTCCATTCGCGTGCCAACAGATGAAGCATTGCTTAAATTTCCAGGCAGCCTGACTCTATCAGGAAAGACTTTTGGATGGAGGTTTGTCATTGAGTCTCATGATCCAAAGACTGCATGCCATATCCTACCGTGTTTAAAACATGCTTTTTATTTTATAGCAGAATGGCATATTAAGGAAATGAGACAACTGAATATTTTTCGTTATTTAGGAACTCGTTGTTAAGAATGCAGTGGTTTGGCATTGCTCGTGGTTTAGCATTTGTGATTTAGGTATTCGTTTTTAAAGTAGTAGTTGTTAAATCATATATCCATCTGGTGATATGCAGATTGAAAATCAAATTTCGAAAATATTGTGGCATACCTACAACGTATTTAATATTTGGTAAAGTGTGAAAATCCACCATTGTATTAGGGTTGATGGCTCTAAGATCAATGCATAGTCTCAGGGATTTGTCAGCCTTACGTGCCAAAACAATGGGAGAAACCTACTCAGAAGATTCTATCTCTTTTTTACTCCTCCTCCCAACATCACTTTCATAACACCTCCCATTTCATCCCTCACATTGAAAAGAACATTATTCAGCTTCTGCTTAAAATATTGCACATCTTGTTTGAGCTTGATAAAATGAGTGTAACCCTTGAATCTCTTTAAATTCTCAGCAAAGAAGGATGGAAATTCAAGCTCAATTTCCGCCCCACTATTTTTGTCTTCAACTACTAAAACAGGTTCTTTGCTACAAGGTTTGAGTATTATTCCTAGCTTCCATTGATCCCTCCAACCTAGCACATTAACACCCTTCTTTGTCACATACAATTTAATAAATGCTGTCCTTCCTTTGAAGGAAACATCTGAAGCAATGGAATCCATAAGATCCATTAGAGAACCATCACAAACTTGTGCTGTTAAATATGAGACACACAAATCACTTTGAGTTAAAGATCCATCAAACTTCTTCTGGAAATAATTTAGAAGTGATAATTGACTATGGTGACCCCCAGCCAGTCATATGTTCAAAGTCTTTCTCTAAGAACTGAACAGTACATTTTAGGGATTTCTTAACTTCACCCTCCCCAGCACAGAGTTCATAAACAGACAACACAATTCCTGTCTCTTTCATGGATACTTTGTCTTGGTCACATGCACATCTCACATATGAGACTTCATCAGTTCTCATCGGAGCAGTCCTCCCCCTGGTGACTACCTTCTTTTTATCATCCTTGCATCCTCGAGCAAAATGACCTATCCTACCACATGTAATGCATTCTTTACCAATGGCAGTACAGTGTGGAAATCTCGCTACATGGTTAAATCTACCACATCTGTAAGAAGTGATATTTTTGTTAGTTCTCTGCCCTGTTTGGGGATGCCTGTGGGAAAAACTAATCACACACACTACATCTGTACTCTTATCATTCTTAGCTCCAACCGCTTCAACAGTTTGTATCCACCAGTCAGACTGCTCAAATGCTTTGTCAGTTGCACTGATATCATGCAAAGTTGGATAACCTAGCACCCATAGTTGTTCCTGAGGCTTTTTACTTCTTTTATGTTTACTATGATTTGATCCCTGATCATTTCATCATAGATAACCTCAGAATTGCAGGTAATGGCAAGCATTCTAAGACCGATCAAAAAATCATCAAAGGATTCTGTTTCCCTCTGTACAGGAGTATAAAATTGTAATCTATTGAGAGCAATACTTGTGGTAGGCTTAAATCTATATTCCATACGGGCTAATGCTTCATCAAAACTACTTAAGTATTCTTGGACTGTTAGTTCAGTGTTAAAAATGCTTGACCTTCTGAGCCTAGACAATGCACCAATATATTTTTTTCTATTCATTTCCCATTCTATCCACATAAATGGCCTTCATATATCTTAAAAATACCTCTTTCCATCTAGACCAGGGAACAGGTGGATCACCTTTAGCTTGCTAAAATTTAGCTGGAGGTTCGAACTGCATTGTCACACAATTGCAATTCTTTAATTGACTACCAAGCAATTAAAAGTCGAACTAGAGTGTAAAACAAGGCAATAGAAAATACCAGTACAACTGTGAATAATAAAGTTCTGTTGGAAGAAAATAGAGAAGATAAGAGTCAAACCTCAATTGTCAATGACAATTTATCCAGCCGTGCCCATCATTGATATAGCTACACAGAAAATCACTGATAATTTCACTCAGCTGTGCACATCGGTGTGCACTCAGCTGTTCACCTCAATTTCCCCTAGCCGTGCGCATCGGCGATGAGTCAGCTGTGCAGTCAACCATGAGCATAGGTAACTGAGGTAAAAGCCAGATGCGCGCCACAATTGTGTTGTGTAAAATCAAGTAACAGTAACTGTGCGCATCGGCGTGAACTCAGTTGTGCAGCCCAATTTAAAATGGTGTACTTCCAGAGTTACGAAATCCAAAGATAAGATGCGCTAATCAAAAGCCATGCGCATCGGCGTGTGATGACGAAACATGTCAATCGTCTCTGTAGGACAACTGAGTGTCGTCTCTTGATCTGTTGCTTTGACAGGAGGGAGTCCATGCGCTGACCTGCTGCTACTGCTGACTCCGTTTCCTTGGTTCTCAGAGTCATGCTGTTGCCATGACAGTGAGAAGTACACAAGCAGGCTGCAGTCGTTTCAAGAGAGAATTTAAACAATGCAGTAAGATACCTCCAAAGATGAAGTTGGTCACAAAGTTTAAAGAAATCCACACACATGAGTGTGCATTTGATGACCTCTTGATGTATATATGAAGAACCCCATGGCAATCAAATAGTATAGTGAAATCAAAAGAGGTGAAATAGTTGATTCAATGAAATTCATAAAGTCCAAATGAAGGGGTTCCGCTCCTGTGTCATAAAGAAGTAGGCAGTACCTGAAGTAACTCGTCGCCAGTGTAAACTCGAGCGGAGTCCAAATAAGTTGAAAGAAGTTTAATCTTCTATGGCACAGTTCCTTACAGCAGCCATCATTAAACTGATCTGCCAGAGTTCTGTTCTGTTTAGAACTCCACCCTTAAGCTGGCTTGTGCCAGAATCAAAGATATTACAAACCTTATAGGGAAAGAGGCAAGGGATAATTATGTACAGATACAACAACTTCCCAGAATATGCCCCCACAAAACACACAACACACTCATAGAATTTAAGAAAAAATATTTACACTTTTAACATAATTAATTATTAATTTAATAATAATATTAATTAACAAAATGTTTAATTGCTTACAATGAATGTACTTCCCATCACATACCCCTATAAAATCCACAACCCATATCTAAAATAAAAAAAAACTTAATTTCACAATTAACATAAGCATATTCATAAATTGAACAAATATTAATCATTAAAAACTGAGGGGTCGATTAGGATGGCAGCCAGATTCTGGCGATTAACATTGCAGCGGTCGCTGCTGCCAGCAGCACCGTTGCGATGTCAAAAGGAGCATGTCCTGCATCTCCCTGCACTGCGTGGAAGGCACTGCACAGTGCCT
Source organism: Lissotriton vulgaris (assembly GCF_964263255.1). Taxonomy (NCBI): domain Eukaryota; kingdom Metazoa; phylum Chordata; class Amphibia; order Caudata; family Salamandridae; genus Lissotriton; species Lissotriton vulgaris. Next base: position 1,056,907,639 of record NC_141699.1, read on the forward strand.
GCCACCTGGCACAGGGAATTGAACCATGGGTACCCCCCCAGTGCACCCACACCCCCCACACATTGTGGGCCCGCAATGGGCCCCCGGAACATGTCTCCGCCACCCTTTCCAAGGTGGTTCCACCAAAGCATAAAGGCTGGCTGCTGCCGGCATCAGAATTGTGCCGGAGGAGCTTGACCCTGATCCGCCACAATTGTAGCGGTCCATCTTCCCCTGCCAGGCAAGCCGGCAGACTGCAACCGGTGGAAAAGTGGCGGGTGGAAAATCACACCGCCAAGGTCACGACCGCGATGCTAATCGGACCGGCGGTTTTCCGGGTTTCGATCATGGGCAGATGGCCGCCGCTGTTCCGGCGGTTGCCACCGACGGACCAGCGGTGGCCATCCACCCGCCATCCTTACTAGGATGTCGGGGAACCTTGTGTCTGCTCAACATCATTGCGGAAATGGGAGCGACCGAACTCCGGTCACCTGTCTCGACCGCCTGATTATGATGCGACCAAACACTGCTCGGTCACATTTCCATATGGGAGCATGTGTTACACCGTAAGCCGGCCATAGTACATGCTTCCATAGGGAAATGGGAGGTTGGGTGAATCCCTGCACACCTTGGCAGGCACCTCAAGATGCCTGCCACAAGGTGTAGGGATTAACAAGCTCCTGCCACAGGCCGTAAGGGAAAGGGGGTCCTGCTAGGAGTACCCAAACATGCTTTCCGACAAGGTTTCCATGACAGACAGGCCAGCATGGAACCCCCCGCCGGAAACAGTGCATCGTAATCGGGACGGTGTAAACCGCAGTCCATTTGGATTACGGGCTGCTTCCGACTGGCTGACAGGCTCCTTGAGCCTATCCGACACCAGCAAGAATGACCGGCCGGTTTTATTTCCGACCGGCTGTATTGTTATCTGCTGGTCAGAACTGAAACCAACGATGAGTGTCGGAAAGCCTCCTACCTGAGTTTGGAGGCTTTCTAACACTCATTGTAATCGTCCCCAATATATTAATTCATTAAAATTAGGTAACTTCCCACCCTTTTGTCCTATGAAGCTCACAACCCACACCTAAAATTAAACTTCAAAAAAATGAATTACACAATTAAAATTAATTTTCAATTAAATAACTATTTGTATAATTATAATTTAATTAAAATTAAGTTACTTCCCACCCTTTACCCCTATAAATACCAAAACCTCACCTAAAAAATGTATTAAACAATTTATATAATTAATTATCAATTAATATGATCAAGTAATTATTGATTACTTAAAAATAAAATATTTCCCACCCTTTACCCCTGCAAACCCCATATTTTCTGGTCCCACAGCATATAATAATCGTTCATCATTAATCCTGAAATAGAAGATAAAATATAGAGAACCAAAAACCCTGCAAGGAACTCTGCAGATTTTCAAGAAACCCTTAACGCTTCCTTTCTCCTTTTGTGTTGTTATATAACCATACTATCAATTCCCACCCTGCACCCAAACGTTCCCCACAACTTTCACCTACTCTGCCAATACCCCACACCCTCATCTACATCTGGAAGCAATCAGACCATCACTGGCTTGAAAGATGTATTCCATGTTTGTAGGGTGCATCCTCCACTCAAGCTTCTTGCATATTTACTAATCAACTTACCCTTGTTGTGAGGACTGAGAACAGCAAATTAACTAATAGTGATACTCATCTAGAGCAGTGCACTGCCTGTAAATATAATCCTATACCCAGATTCTGAGAAATAACAAGTGACATTCATAAAATAGTAATGTTAAATCCAACTTCACCAGTAAAGAGGATCTGTCATTAACATTCCAAAGATATGAAACATAATGCAGGTACTCCTTTCTGATCAGTGATAACAACTTAAAAGCGTATTAAGGAATTCCCATTGTTAACTTATGGGAGGAGTAGACCTCACAGAAGTGAAAGACTACTGTAGCTGTCGCTATCAGGTCACGCAAAATATGGGTGTTTATCACTACCTGGACAGGCAAAACACAGAAGTGCATGTCCTACCTTTTACTTACACAGTATCTGTCCTTAAGGCTACCTAGAGTCTACCTTAGGAGTGATGTATGTGTAAGAAAAGGGGAGTTTAAGGCTTAGAAAGTAGTTTAAAACCCAATTGGAGGTGATAGTAAACTGTACACACACTGGCAGGTCAGTGGCAGGCCCGAGAGAGAATTGAAAGGATACTTCTGCTGGAAGCACAGTCAGTGCTGAAGCCCTCTATTAGCATTTAACTCACATTTAACTTACAGGCCCTGTGTATATGGTATACGACTTTACAAGGGATTTACAAGTAAATTAAGTATGTCAATCATGTATACACCAATTACACACATATTTAGTGAAGAGAGCACATACACTTTAGCACTGGTTGGCAGTGGCAAAGTGCTTAGAGTCCTAAAAACAACAAAAAGAGGGTGAGAAAAGTAGGATGAGGAAGGTAAAATGTTTAGGGTGACTATTTAGAGAGGGACATTTTTCAACAGATGTACTCTAGGGAGGACACAGTCTCTTTTTTGTAACCTTTGATTCATATTCAAGTGATGGATTAGGCTGTTCCTAAACCAGTTGCTTTTTCGGTTACATCACTAAATGTTTTTTCCACCGTTTCGCAAATGTTTCTGCAGCAAATGCAACAATGGGATTGCTTAACTAATTGTATACTTGTTCTGTTCCAAAAGGAGTTCCAGCATGTATTGGGTTGATTTCCAAAGTGATGCCACCTCTTCTAAGAGAGCGTTTAATGCATTTTATTAATACACTGAATGATCCTTAACTGATCCGGGGCTTTAAGGGTAAGGACTAAAATTAGTAAAAATTATTTACCAGGTGACCAGTATGTTACTGACTATCCATCTTTTTTTTTAGGAAGACCTGCACAATTAGATTTATGCAATGTACGTAGGATCTTAAGTATCATCTGTCAGTAATGACTTAGCACTTGATTCATTGACACCATAGAGGTAGTAATATTGTCTGAGACCTCTGGGTTCAAGCCATTAGCAGACTTTAGTAATGCATTCTTCCAAGATGTTGCCAGCTGTATTCAATTTCTCCATAGTGAACCTAACAGGTGTTGCATGCCGCTGAATGACCCAAAAAGAATCATCATTGGTGAGACCAAATCTTAGTCATCACTTGGTTCCCTTGAAGGAGATGCAGTGTGCAGTGATGCACATGTAATCTGTTGCTTGACAACTGGTCCACACATGTCTGTCGTGGGATGGACGGATGTACTAAACAATGCTCTCCTTCATAGCATCACTAGCCAATTGCAGAACTTTGATGGTGCAGCACTGGCACAGAAACAGTGGAAAAGTAGGTCTGGCTTACAACCTTCCATTTTGGACAGGGGGTCTCCACAAATTATAAAAAAAACTTTGCCTTCCATGAAAGAAAAAGGGAGGAAGTCAATGCTAAAAAAAAATTATAGTTTCTCATTGTTACATTGTTTTCCTGTGCGTTTGGTGGCATAGTGCCTCCTTGGTGAACAGAGCTTGGTAGTTACTTGTTGTGAATGTCTTCTTAGTGATACCTCCACTAGTAACCTGCAGGGAGCTTGTAGGCTGGTTGAGCACTTTGGGGTGACTATAACCCTCTATCCATTGTGCCATTGTGAGACTGCAGCACGTGATGACTGCACACTATATTCAATAGACGTAGGCTGAGTCACCTGAAGTTGATATTTTCCTATACATCACCACCACCCCAATCATTTGAACTTCTTCTCTCCTTAACCATCAGCGACTATGTTTTGAGGTGCTCTGCCCACACAATAGCGACTTGATTTTTCAGATGAGCCAGTTGGCATGTGCTAAAGTAATGTCCATCTGGCTTACATAGACAAACTTTTTCTTTGCAAATTGAGCATTTTAAGATTTGTTCCTCATGTGGCATGACTGAAAAGAAGTCCCAAAATGAGGAGGAGAGCTTTCATATACTAGAAAAGCCTTAAGAACTTGAGGTGAAGCTTGGTGGCTGTGTTGGCCTTTCTCTAGGATAGGATGTGACTGAGATAGCGGTGGTAGTCGTTGCAGGTTTTCTGGGTCTTTAAAATATGGAAACAGGTAGTGTTGGTGGAATACATGACAAACAGTAGGTTGAACAGAGTTGAGCTGCACAATCAATAACCTAAGCACATGCCAAAATATCCCCTAATTATTGTAAACAGTAAAAGCACAATGGTTCTCTTGTTCTTTGTCTTTACTTTCACAACTTCTTATACTTTAATCTTTTGACTACAGCTTGGATATGATAATTGATATTTTTAACAACACAGACCTGAAGGAGTCATGGGGAACACCCCTTACGATGAAACATGTGTTCACTGGGTATAAGAAGTTGTGAAAATAAAGACAAATAACAAGGGAACCATTGTGATTTTACTGTTTATATTAATTATGGGAAATTTTGGTATGTGCTTTGGATATTAAATGTATTGGCAGGATCTTTTTGATCTTAATTCTGAGGGGCCAGAGGGATTCCCCTCCCTTTAGCACCACACATACATTAATTTCAAATTGGTACTATCACGTGTACAGGGAGTGCCACAATGTACCTATTATATATTTACCCCATCTCACAAAGTTGAGCTTTACCTCTCTGTGCCAGTCGCCACACCACCTATCACTGGCTCATTATCGAAGTCCTCACTTCGAAGGATTTCAGGAACTTTATTTTCCCTTGCCCCTCATGGTGGGTCTATTTTGGGTTCCAGTCCCTATTCAGATCATCAGAAGGAGGTTTGCAGGAGAACTTGAATCTGATGTGTCCAGTGGAAGAACACGGTACAAAAGGGGGTGGTGATGGATGGAGCATCTGAATCAATCAAACACTAAGGGAAGACATGGCTTGGCAGTTCAGGCTGGACTGTTCCCATGAGGCACAGGGTCAGACCAATTTGCATATAGCCATGTCTGAACTGGGGTGGCAGAGTGGGCTAAGGAACGGTGATGGATTAAACCCAGATCTTTTGACTGGGTGTGAGTGTTTGATTGATTTAGATGCTCCGTCCATCACCACCCCCTTTTGTACCGCCAGTGGAAGAACAGTCAAAACAACATCCTCCTCTTCAGCGAGCTCAACTTCCTGAAGTGCTTCTAAGCCAGAAGATCCATTGTTGCAGGCTGTTGATTTTTCTTTGAAGATTCAGGGTGATACTAGGACAATTCTATTTCAGACTCACTGATCTCCGTAACTTCAGTCACTGCAGCACTGAGAAACATGGATGGTGGTTTTGGTGCTGGTGCTGGTGAATCAAGAGTGATCATGCTCTATGCCTCTTCCTGCCCTGAGAAGCATGCAGCAGGTATATTTCACATGTTTTAAACAAATAGGGGGGCTTGATGCCCAAAGTGGCACAGACAACAGACTTCTCGTCCTTACTTGCCATTGTCTTGAACGGAACACGTGTCTTTGGGGGTTTTCTTCTTTTATGGGTGAACAGCATTTAGCACAAGCACAAACATTTCACAGAGGACTCTGTTGTCACTGTGACCTAATTTACAGACTTCTCCACCTCAGTATTGTACATGATGTGGCGTCTTTTTAACTTGCAGGCAATACAAATGAAACAGGATGCCATTGAGACAATCTAGGCTATGTAATACAAGTCATCATGATGATGATGATGATTGCATAAAAATAGTATAGCCATGCATAGACATGGTTATTTATTGCTAGACATTACACAGGAAAGGCTACCTTGGTGTCCCTCCAGGGCACAATGGACCCCTATGGGAGGCAGGGCAGAAAAAGTTTGAATTAGTTAATTAAATAACTGCTGGTGGGCTTCAATGACCCATAGGTACTCTATTGGAGGTGGAATGTCTGGCAGGCAAAAATCAAATATATGAATTAAATAATATCTGATCTCCTGCAAAGGCCAATGAGTACACTATGGGAGGTGGGTGGACAGCAAAAAAATCGAATAAATACATTAAATAATTGCTTCTGTCCCTCCAGGGTCTATGTGACCCCTATTGGAGGCAGGCTAAAATCAAATATATTAATTAAATATTTGTTTGTGCAACTCCAGGATCCAATGCCACCCTATGGGTGGCTGGGGATCAGCAAAATTTAAATAGATTAATTAAGTACTTGTTAGTGTTTTTACGGGGGTCGTTGTACCCTATGGAGGTGGGAGGGGAGGAAAAAATCTAATTCATGAATAACATCATTGCTGGTAGGTACCCATCTTGGCCTTATGGGAACTCTATAGGATGTAGTGGGCCAGACAAAATTAAATAAATGATTAATGAATTAAATAATTGCTGGTGTCCCTCATGGGTACCCTCTGGGAGGCAAGAGCCAAGGTGAAAAAAATAGTTAACTATTTACTGGTGTCCTTCCAGAATACACAGGTTCCCTATGGGTGGCAGGCAAATGCATAGAATTTAATAAAATGGTGCCTCTCTGGAGCCCTTCAGTACCCCATAGGAGCCTTCTGGATGCCTCCTACCACTTGGGACCTCCACAACTCAAGGAGGAGGGAGGGAAACAACGCTATCAACATGTCCCTGTTATGGCTAAAAATCACGGTATCCATCTAATGGGCAAGAGCCACTAGAACCACAGTCCTGTGGTCCAGAAAGTGTGATAACTGTCCCAAGGGCACTGTCATTTGCACTTCTGTACCAAACCTGGAGAACTCCATTCCATTTCAACAAGCTAGGGAGCTGCTGCATTTTGTATATGCAATGCATCTCAGGACCAATCCCACCAAGTAGGTGGTGGTACTACAGGTCAGTGAAGAGAAGAGCACAACATTGCTTCTGCTCCATCCAGGGCATTCAGGCTCGGCTTCATGCTATAAATTCAGCTTTGATTTATTTTCTCTCTTGATCCACTACGATGCACTAAGAAGCATATTTGGGGGGTTCAAGATAAATTCTTCTCCATCTTCACACCTATGTTTGGAAAGACTGCAATTACTTGCAGATTGCCTTTGCCTAAGTAGGACATCTTGAGTTAACTACTTTTTAGGCACCCCCCAAACCCCATGATTTGTGATGTACAGTAATTAATTATTAGGATGGTTGCACTGCATCAACATCTTACTGTCTGCAGTTAGGCTTGAATAGCTCCATGAGCCTGTGCCATCCAGAAGGAGTCAGCTGCATATAACATAATGAGGGCAAAGAAAAACTTCAATCAAAGGGACATCTTTTGAGGTTACCTAGATTGTTTCACACATATCATTGATGTAATCAGAAATGTAGGGGTTAGAGCTGGCTCCCCCACTTTACACTTTTTTGTGGGGGTAAAGTTTTTACTTAGCTGTCCTTCCTGTGTGACCTTCAGCATTTCTCACAAGGAGTCTCATTATAGCAGAGGATTTAAGTGTAGTGGCAAAACCTTTTTTAATATTCTTTCACATTCTATGGAAAGAATGTGTCTGCCATACCACAAACAAAAGACAGCAAAAGACTGGAGGTAAATATATTAGTAAAAGACTTACATGATCTTCTGAGAAATGATCAAGATTTACTCCCATTTTGGGAGGGTTTAGCACAGTGGGCTTCCAACTGGGGACATTGCTGCCTGGGAAGGGCATTGGGGGCTGATCTAATCTCAGGGTGGAGGAGACAGGCTGTGGCCAAGAGAAGCATGTATTATTGTTGCTAGAGGACAGAGACAAGCGTCATACCACTCTGTAATGGACCTTGAATAATCTCCTTTTTACTTATGTCCAGGCTGGATGTAGGTAGAAAAGTGTGTGTGGGACAATGGAGGGCTCCGAAATAGCCCTTAAAGTTAATCTCTATATTTTTGATAAAGGATCACAATGTGGATACTCTTACACTCTAGGAAGTCCAGCCTGCCAGTAGAATTTCGGCAATCATGTATCTGATTGCATTTTTAAAAAGGATAATATCTGCAATATTTGAATTGTTAAATATGTTCAGAGCCTCCAATGATGCATAATTATGAGAAAACAATTATTGCTCTTGAGGGGGCCGATATGATTTGTATATTTTTGTTGTTGCTTACTGTGGCTCTCTGATCAAGAAGGTGTAGTGGCACCCTTGTGGTTTAGCACCACAATTGTTTACGGCATTTATCTCACATTTTTCAGTAAGGAACCTGCAGGCACATACTGTGACAATGGCTGTGATAGTACTGCTAAAGCAGTTTTCATTGCAGCAGTGTTTAGGGGGTACACAGAAACATTCTTGAATTCCCATTAGTGCCAAATGTGATTGGGATACTCATCAGTGCATTTCTTGTGGCTTCTACTACCCTGCAATGGGCTAAAGGGAAAAGCCTGAATACGTGTGATCTCATCTTTCTGGCTTTGGGGATATCCTGCATTTGTTCAGAGATTGCTGTGATTGGATATACTCTTCTCTCCCAGAATGCAAAGGAGACTCAACATGTGGATTACACTAATTTGGTCTGCTAGCTGCAGTTACTGGTTCACCTCTTGTTTTTGTCTCTTTTACTGTGTAAAGATTGTGGATTTTAACCACCACTTCATCTTCAGGTGGTTCCCTGGCTGCTCACATTGTCTGTGGTGGGATCCTTGGCCGTAATTTTCCCAGGATACCGGGTTTCATATGGAGAAGCACCTCACGATTTAATGACTAATTTCACCTCAACTTCTATTCTTTCATATGGTGATACAAAATCACCAAACCAAACTTGTATAAAATGGTAACTGTTGCATTTGGCTTCTGCTTGCCTGTCCTACTTGACATTACTTCCATTATACTCATCCTCACATCACTCTGCAGACACACCCGGAGAATTAAAGCGAATGCATCAGGGTTCAGCCAACCACGAATGGAGGCTCATTTTGGCGCAGCCAGAATTCTGGGGTTTCTTCTTCTGGTTTATTGTTTCTATTTACCAGCAGTTTTTGTGAACTCTATTTATGTGAGCAGTGGCAACAATGTATTTCTCTAATCATCATGAACTCCTGCATTCCAGCACAATTTATTGTTTAGATTTTTGGGAAATGTCAAACTGAAGCAGGCGCTTTGGAAGGTTCTTTTCGTCTGTAGGAAGTGAAGAACTTTCTCATGGAAGACATATGTGAGACTCATTCATCTGTAGTCTTGATATGTTATTACTGTCAAGTTTGCCTTGTATTACTGCATTTAGTAAGTTAAATATTTGGATCTAATTTCAAACCTAGTGGCATTGCTACAACAGATGCAAGTGAATTTGACCTATTTTGCATACTGATTCCTAGTTGTCTCAGTATTCACAGAAGGCACTTACTGATTGATGAGAAAATGCCTTTTGTGAATACCAAAATGAGTAAGTGCCTTCTGTGAATACCAAAATGGTAATAAGTTTAGGATTTTGTCTTATTAGTTCTGTGAATCGGGCCCATTATTCCATATTGCCTCCACCACGTAAGTTAGATATACATGATGGAACCTTCTTGAAAGGGCAAGGCAGGAACATAAACTTCAAAACACCCTAAATGAGAGGATGGAACTTGTGCAAAAACCAATGGCACACACAGAAAAAAAGGAAATCACATGTATTCTTCGAATGCATAAAAACAAAGGCAAGAAAATCAAAACAACATAAAAACTAAACCTAGTGTACCCAATCATGACAACTAAATCAACCCGAAAGCCACCTAAGAACAAAAGTGTGGCTCCCACAAGAAACATAACATCACCTTATTTCAGATGAATGACTGTACATACCCTACACAATCAAATAACATCTACACATGGCCAACACAATTGGAATAAAGCTTGTGTTAATCATGTGCTAAAAAGGTTTGCATCCATAGCACATTTAAGCACAATATGTTTAGATGTGGTCACGCTACAACTCCAAGCGAGCATCACAATGACATCTGAAAAGCAGTGAGCACTCAGCCAATCTAAATCACTTATAGCCTGTGACAACAGATAGTGGGAACTATATGGACACACTGAGCAACAAAATGTAGCAAAGTGGTCATGCCCGCCTCTATAAAGTGAATGTCAAAAAGAGAAAACAGCCATCCTAAGTGGTATGTGGTGTGTCCACGAACAGTGCCACACTCCTGAACAGATTTAGAGCCCAATGAGTGACAATGCCGCATTCAATCACATGTTTGGTATATAAACTACAATGCAAAACCATGCAGAAACATCAAACAGGCTCACATGAACTCTTGTTGAAGCAAGAAAGACGGACAATCACATGCAATTAAAAGAACATGCAGGAAGCCTTGCAACTCGCAGCCACCACATTGCTGTGTTATGCATTAGAACCAAACCAAACACTTGACATGCCACAGTGCTGCCACAGCCAAATGTATGGAGCAACTTCCAAATTACTCTACCTACAACTCAGTACTTTCTGGAATAGAACCTCTGCCAACCAGATTCCCTCTGCCAGCTATATAAAATAAATGTAAGCGTATATCTTAAAACATCAGCCCCTCCAGCCACATATGAGTCCAACTTTGAATAAACACATCCAAAAACAAATTGTAATGAATTCCCACAGCACTTGAATAGATTGCAGAACTGCACCCTACTTGAAGCGGTGTAAGGATCTCAACTTGGGCATTCCATGTAACAATCAAATTGTGAGATGCTGGAAGCTCTGAAAGACTATGACAGTGTAAAGGGACTTTCTCCCAGGACTAATAATAAACCATAAGGATGAAAGTCAATTCACTTGTAAATGTCCTAACCCCCAACATAGGACCTTACCGCAAGTGTTATTCCTTATATCATTTTTAAATAGCATGTTAATTTGCGTGCAGTCCTCATTTAAAATGTTTCATTAGGGCAGTAGGGTGATCAGAAGTTGCAAGTTAAGGAAAAACACATTTTGCTTTGTTAAAAAGTATATGTTGTTTGTAAAAGTGTGAGATTTTTTAAGGTACTCTCAGCAATGGGTCCTGATTGTAAATAAATAGTTCAGATTTTTTTTGTTTTTTTATGGAGACAATTCTGTTTAATCAAAGGGCTGTGTTAAATCTCACGGTAACTAAGTGCACCCTCATGATTAGAGACTAATTAGATGGAGGTGTGCAAATTAAGCTGAGACTTGAGACTAGACTCACTGGAGGAAATTAGGATTTCACATAAATTGTCTCAAACAAGTTGAGAGTAGGACTCCCATTGGATACAATCCGTATTTCACAGGAATGAGGTGATAAGCTTATCTGAAATGAGATATGTTTTTTTAAAACACTGCTTTTACACTACACCCCAAAAAATGTTAATGATCCCCGAAATCTTCCAAAAATGAGCAATACTGAAAAGGGGTGGCCGCATATTCTAACAGTAGTTACATGGTGCACCAATGATGGGGACAATAATTAGTGTGTCTTCAAACTTTATTGAAACATTTTCAGGTGATCCTAATGAAAAGCTTAGTTTATGATCTGATGTCTAATGTCTATGTGTATCCAGTTTGCTTGTTTATAAGATGATTTATTCATAATGCATAATAACTTTTACTACTTTCCTATGTGTTTTTGTTGCAAGTTTGAAAATCATTTCGTGTTCCTATATATTTTGACTGTAGTTTCATATTCAAATAGAACTAAATATATGCAGTGACTTTGAAAGACATTTTTTGAAGATAGGGATGATTGTTGTTTCTTTTATTTATAGCATGGATTTAATGCCTCCCACTAATATGTTTGTCTTTATTGCACAGCACAGAAAGGTGAAGAGGCTCAGTCAGTGTGTGTACTTATATTTAAAATAAAGTTATGTGGAATAAGATACCCTCTATCACACATTAAATGAGATTACTAACCACAGAGGTATTCCATGGCCCTGTATGGGAGTGGGGTTGAAGGAGGTGATCCATTACAAAGTTTTGAACTGCATTGTAACATTCACAGTCTATGTAACAAAAGGCTGGTTGCAGTTTATTCCTTATAATACATGATCACATCACTACCATTATACCATCCCTCTTTCTAGGTTTCACCTGCACCACGCCTGTGTTATACTAGTTAAATCTTTTGTGTTTAATATAAATAATAAAAGGGGATTATATCCCGCCCTAACTTATTATTGGCTTGTGTGCATGCCACGTACTTTTTCTCCGTTTCTATGGGCTGTTACACACTATATCCTGTTGTTCTGCATGTGTTTACTCTAACCAGTGTCCCAAGGCCCAAGTACTCCTTTCTATCTTACAAACTTCTTTGTGAGGCTGCTCTCCTAATTGTGCTTCTACAAGACGTTGAGCTGACGCCGAGAATCGAACCTGGCTCCTCAGCTCCAAGGTCGGCAGTTCTGGTCATTAAGCCACAACCACTGCCCTGCCACTTCTCTTTTATTTTCAGTACTCATGTTTAACAAGGCCTGCAGTGTGCTTTAAGCAATACTCTGAATAAAACGTTTCACTGTTGAAACACTATCTTCTGTGTTTGTTTTCTTGAGCAGTCAATGATCTAAGGCTGTGTGAACACATCCAGCCTCGAGGAAAAGGAGAAAAGCCTTGCAACATCACCACAAGAAGTTAATTACAGCTTTCAAAACCATAAATCATGCAAACTGCTCTTGTTGTACAAAATCACATTAGATTACATATCTTGAAATAAAGTTAACACCTTAATACTTGATTTATATCTTGGTATGGTTGTTCTTTTTTTTTGTTTTTGTTTTTATGGTTTTTGTTGTTGTTCCTGTGTGACATCTATGTCACTAGTACAGTTTCTTTTTATTTGAGGTGCAGTACATGAAGGGAAACAGGACTGTTTCTGCACATAGCTTTTAAATTGCAAGAATGTATGAAGCGAGCAGGGGAACAACATTGATTGTCAATAAACAATGTGTAGGACAGGGAACTGTTTTTCCTTAGGGTGGAGATGAAGTGAGAAAAATGATGTGTTAGTCTGGCAGTAGATCAGTTTTTCTTATAAAATGCCCTTTTGTAGAGAGTATTACTAAGTATTAATCAGTATCCTCTTAATCTTTATCTTTCCTCCGGTCAGGAGAACCAAATAGAACAAAGGAAAAGAAGAAGACTTTCATGACCTGGGATTACAGTATTGGCACAGTCCCCATCCCAGCCACTGCTGCTGGAAAGTCAAGTTTAACATTTCTTACCAACTTTTAACCCCTTTAGCGCGCTGCAAATTCCGCCCCAGTGCGAACGTTCGATTGCGAGGGCGGGATCGGAACGTTCAGCGGACGTGCGCAGCACTAGCGAGGTAGTGCGCGCTGAACGTGCGTCACCCTTAAGGGGTTAACAACTAGGGCTTGATTATGAGCCAGGCAGTCAGAAGAATTCCAGACTCAAGGTGGAGCAATGGTGGTGGTACAGCCACTGCCGCACCGGCCGTACGACCACCATATAACAGCTTTGGTGGTCAGACCACCATTGCACCACTGCAGCTGCCAGGGAACCACCTTTCCCTGGCAGTGACGCGGTGGTCAGGGCCTCAGTTATATGGTGGTGGTGCCGCTGTGCTGCCACCATTCATATTATGAGTTTCAGGATCGCCAGAGGTGTCATGGAAGTCCTTACTCCATAATACTGCTGGAGGTCCTGAAACAAAGTGCCCATTTGCATGGGGATGCATGCAGGGGGCTCAACATGTCCCTCCCTGTGTGCATGCACCAGAGTTCCTGCACAGCATGGACTTTCCAGCCCATGCCGTGCAGAAACTTTTTTGGGTGTTCCCATTGCAGTGCCCATTTTCAGAGCCATCGCTGTGGGATCGTCAAAAAAAGCCTGCCAGATACGAGGAAACATGTAATCTAGTGGGCAGTGGGCAGTGCAGGAGTGGGCAGCCAGAATGGCGGTCCACACTCTGACTGCTAAACTTGTAATCAGGCCCCTAGTATGCATTATGGCCTCTGTATTTTCCAATTTCCCCTTTACCTACTTTAGGTGTCTGTTTTAACACCACATATCTCTTTGTGTTGTCTTTTATATTCCATCTCTTTCTTTAGCTGATTTTCTTCTGTCTGCAGCTTTCTTTCTCCCTTTTTTGTTACTCTAGCCTTTCCCTGACCCCTCTTTTACATATCTTGTTGTATCTTGAAAGGTTGTTGTTAAAGTGAATAGAAAGGAACGGGAAACAGCGTTTACAACACTGTCATTACATCGCGTTCCTTTGCAATGCGGTCGTTACAACAAACCCATTGTTAGAATGCAATGCTTTTACAACGCAAGTCATTAGATTGACTTGCTGTTGGGGTTGCTCTAACCTAAGGAATAGTGCAATTTACTAGTCCAACACCTTCCCTACTGTTGCGCAGGCTGGAGTTGGAATAATAAATTATACTATTCCTAAGTCCAGCGCGCCCCCTACAGCTAGTCGATCTAATGACTTGCGAAGGAAAGGTATCTCGTTATAACAACGAGGTCATTGGAACAACAGCGTTGTAAAGGAACACAATGTAATAGCATGAGATGTAACATGCTGTATTCCAAAGGAACTTATGCTCACAACATATAGGTTGATGGGAGAAATCAATCTATAGTATTGGAGTGTAGAAGGTACTGGGCCCAACATGGTGTTTTACGCAGCTCACCTCGGGTTTAACTCTAACAATATCAACGTTGTGGAACTCCTATCATACAAGATTCAATGATGTCATGAAAAAGCAGCATGGCAGCCTGCCAATGCCATATACCATTTCCATTATCCTCCCTTCATTGTTGTTTTTCAGATTCTTTTCAAGACATTTCCCTCCATTATTCACGTTTTACAACACAGAATTGTAGATTACTTGATTTTTAGGATGTCAAGTAACCATTTCCAAGTGTTACTTTGATAGCTATAACTTCACTTAAGTTTAGTTAGGAATTGTGTTTTAACTTCTGCAAAATACTGTGGTTGGTATGGATTTTATAAAAATGTGCGCTATGTTTTTGTTTAGGTCCTCAAGTACTTCAGCTTGATGCTGCTGATGATGAGGGCATGGACCATCTTGTTCATGAAGAGGAGGAATCAGCTGCTGGTGGTAGTGGTAAGTTATTTTCCTTTCTCAATGATAACTGCTGCCTTTGTTAAGGTATTCCTTCCTTTCTTCCAAGAACAGATACCAATACTTTTATAAATTATCCAGCCTCCTATGTTTTTGTGTAGAAGAAAGGGTGCATTACACATTGTCCAGTCATATGTACCACCTCCTCCGTTCAATTCCAGAAGGCCCTCCCATCAAGGCATGTGCCACATTTTCCCACAGTTTCTGCACAAGTGTCTACTTTTCCTGGCTTCCATTACTGTTCCTTCATCTGTTTCACTAACCACATGACTAAGCCTACTATATGATTGATCACCGATCCTACACACACTTAGAAAGCGGGAAGAGGTGTATCGCTACTTGAATAGTGCAATCCAGATACTTTGCCGGTGGAGTTAAGAAACCCGGCCTCCGATAACCAGAGTGATGGGTTATGGACTTTTGATTAACGGTGTGACTTTACCTACCAAGAACAAAATACGATGGGACAATAAATACAGGGAGAGATGGAATCTAGAAAGTATTTGTTTGAATTGCCATAAAGTCCTGAAGAGGCCCGAAACAATAGAAAGGCCGAAACACATCGACTGCATATTTACGGCATCAGCACAAGATAAATTGAGATAAAGTACATGAAATTACAGGAAAGGAGCTGGATACAAATGGAGAAAAAATGAGATCTTCTTAAGCTCCATTAGACCTTAATAATATTAATAAAGAGCTTATAGAGCGCTCAGTAACGCCATCACGGCGTGTCCCCGCGCTGAAGCTATCAGTGAACAGCGTGAGAGCCTAGGATCTACGCAGTGTATAGATGTGTTTTAAGCATGGCCCTAAACCGCGAATCACTGCTCTCCAATCTCAGAGCAGGGGGGAGTTTGTTCCATTGTTGAGCTGCTTGGAGCACAAAAGAGCGTCCACCCATTCTGGCCTTCCTAATCCTGGGGACTGTCAGCAGACCGGCACCCTCCGAACGGAGGGTCCTAGTTGGTTCATATCGGCTGACTAGATCTTTTAGGTAAGCGGGCGACCTGTCCCAGACAATTCGGTGACAGAAGAGGAGGCACTTAAACAGCACACGCTTCTTCACAGGCAGCCAATGAAGCGCGTCCAGCGCCTTTTTCGAGTTAGCTCTCCTGGGTCTTCTTAACACCAGTCTGGCGGCGGAGTTCTGTATGACTTGTAGGCGGCCTATGCTGCCCTCGGTTGCCCCAAGGAACAGAATATTTCCATAATCTAACCGCGAGGTCACCAGTGCCTGAGTTAGTGTCCTTCTGGCCGCTAAGGGAAGGAGGTCTAAAGTTTTATTTAGGGTCTTTAGTACTCCAAAACATTTGCCCACAAGACGCCTTATGTGGCCATCATATGAAAGAGAGGGGTTCATCCATATTCCTAAATTCTTAGCCTCCTGACATGGTATGGGGGTATGGCCCAGACATGAAGGCCACCACTCGGCCGACCAGTTTTCGCTTTTTCCCCCTACCACCAGCACCTCTGTTTTAGAGCCATTGAGTTTTAAGCAATGGGCATCCATCCACTCTGCTAGTACCTGCATACATGATTTAAAGTTGTTAGGGGTGTTGGAGGTGTTCTGTGATAGGGAGATCAGCAGCTGGGTGTCGTCGGCGTACAACACCAATTCCACTCCAAATGAATGTACAACTTTCGCCAGGGAGGCCATGTATAGATTAAAAAGAGTAGGGCTCAGAGCTGAGCCCTGAGGCACTCCCTGGTCTAGTGACATCTCAACTGAGCGGCATGTCCCTTGCTGTACCTGGAAACATCTTTCCGTAAGAAACGATTTTAGCCAGCACAGCGCAGGGCCAACGACCCCGGCTTCGCTCAGACACCGTAGCAGGATGGAATGCGCTACGGTGTCAAAAGCCGCGCTTAGGTCGAGCATGATCAAGGCCATTGTATGACCTGCATCTGCCCCTGCTCTTAAGGTCTCAGTGGCTCGTAGGAGAGCCGTCTCCGTGGAGTAGCCCGCCCTAAATCCTGATTGAGAGGGATGGAGTAGATTCCATTTCTCCAGGTGCTCCGTAAGCTGGGCGTTAACCACCTTCTCAGCCACCTTCGCCACGTACGGCAATAAGGAAATAGGTCTAAGGTTTTCCAGCACCTCCATGCTTACATTTGGTTTTTTCCTTATTGGCAGTACTATGGCCTTCTTCCACTCCATAGGGACTTGTTGAGTGGAAAAGGAGGTTTGTAGGACGTGTCTGATGTGAGGTTCCAGGGCTATCAGGCCCTCTGAGATGACCCAGGCCGGAGCCGGATCGTTGGGGGAGCCGGACTTCACACTTCGACAGATCTTTATTAACTTGTCAGCTGCGGGGACCTCGAAAGTTAGTAATGAGGAGTCAGGGGTTGCCGGGGAGCTGCCTGCTATAAAATCTATTCCCTTATCTGGTTGTTGAGAGAAGGAGGCATAAATCTTATTAACTTTACTAGAAAAAAAGTTGGCGACTCTGTTGCATCCCTCCTTGGAGATCTTTGTGGGGGTATTAGCGCTAGAGACTAAAGATATTTCTTTGTATATTTTGAACAGTTCGCGCGAGGAGCTCTCGGCAGCCTCAATGCGTGTCTGAAAGTATTTGGCTTTAGCTCTACGCACCGCATACTGGTAGCTCCGGTGTGCTGAGCTATAACTGTTTTTTGCTTGTTCACTCGGGTTCCTTCTCCATCTCCTTTCAAGTTTTTTACAGTTAGATTTGAGTTGCTGGAGTTCTGTAGTGAACCATGGGGCAGTACGTTGTCTGCCTTCTCTAGCTTTACCCTTGCTCATGGGAGCTAGCTCATCCAGGGTGGCCGTTACAAGTAGATTAAATTCCTTGTTCGCCTGATCACTGTCCGTGGCACATAAAGGTTGTGCTTTCTGGATGGCACCTATAAAGTTTTCTTTAGAGTATTGTCTCCATTTGCGTTTCATAATATTTCCCATTCCATTGTCATTAGTCCTAGCAGGCTGGTAAAAACACTGAAAAGGGACCAGGAAGTGGTCAGTCCACGGGAGCTGACAAGGGATAAGTACTTTTATCATATCCAAACTAGCGACGATAGGGTCCAAACAGTGTCCCCTCTGATGTGTAGCTGCGGCACTTAGCAGGTTGAGCTGTAATTCTTGTAGAATAAGGCGAACATCCTCTGCCTCCTTCTGTACGGGATCCTCTAGGTGTAGGTTCAAGTCACCCAGCACCAAAACCTTATTGTGTTTAATTGCGATCTGAGAAACCCCTTCTAATAAACTACTTCGGAAATTGCCCAGGGAACCAGGAGGTCTGTATATTAGGATGCCCGAGATAGCCTCGTGTTGAGTCAATTTAATACTAAATTCACCTGCTTCGCTGTCATCAATTTTTACTGGCTTTAGAACACACTCAAAAGGGTGTTTGACAATAATGGCAATGCCACCTCCCCTTCCTTTTATCCTATCAAGTCTGTGGAGGGTGTAGCCTGGTGGGATAGTGTCCACTATATCTGGATCAGAGTGTTCTCCTAACCAGGTTTCAGTTAAGAATAATATCTGCATGTCCTCATCCAATAAGAAATCCCACAGCTGAAGAGTGTGTTTGCTGATGGATCTACAGTTTAAAAGACCCCCTTTAACAAGAATCGCTTCAGAGTCAGGGACAGCGGAAGTTAAACAGCTTCCTCTATATGAACAATGAGGGCATGGACCTAGGTCCAGAGGCTCCATCATGTGACGGCAGAGGGTAGGTAGAGTGGGGCAAAGGTCTCTCAGCCTCTTACTTGTGTAGGACTGTCTGTGGCACGTGTGAGATGTAGGGGTTTGGGCCCCTGGCCCCGGTCGGTCGCGGACGGGCGCAGACGGGCTTGGCTTAGGCGCGGCTTCGGCGCGCGTCCGGCGCGCCCGCTGCGCCAGCCCGCTGCGCCGTCTGAACCCTTGTGTTGGTGACCTAAGTATAGGGAATGTATTGACATAATGATAGGTTAACATACCTTTTTTGGAATTGATGATGGGCATTTGAACCATAAGTAAGGTTCTCTACTTCATGGTTGAATGTGTTTTGTGTTTGTAATTTGTACAAATATTGTATATATGTGTATATATATATTTGTTAAATGTATTTATATATATATATGTGTGTCTTCAAAAATAAGAGAAAAAGGAGAAAGATAAATATAATACAAGAATCGATTTTTTCTGAGTCATTAATTTGACAAATTTGCATGTATAGGAATGAAGTTTATTGAAATGATAAGATTTATTTAATCTAATAGAATACATATTGTGTTAAGGAAGGATAATTAATGGTATCAGTCCTACAATTAATACACTAAAAATTATACCGTGGGCATCGTATTTTTTCCTTTTGTTGTAATCCCAGATGCCTTTGGGTTATTCGGGTTCCCCTGTTTATATTGACACCCATCCTACACACAGCAACACCTAAACCAGTCTCAAGCCTGACTTTTCATTAGCGCTTACCATAACCAATATATTTTGCAGCTCATCCCATGAATTCATTTGATCTTTTTATCAAATTTAAAAGAAAAACACTATTTTTGATTCTGGCGGTGGTCATAGAATAATAAATATACCACACTGCATTATGTGATTTAAAAAAAAGGCCCTGTCATAATCACATGAACAAATTTGCCACTGATCTGAAAAGACCAACAATGTTACTGGCTGACTACATAAACAAGTGTTTGCATTGAGTACTACAATTCATGTCCCTTTCTTATTTCCTTGGGTCATCTAGCTGCCTCTGCCATAGGTCATGTCGCAGAGAGCCGGCAAGAGATAGCCACACAGTTGGGATCTCCCAAATATGAAGACGGACCAGTGGGCCTCTCCAAATGTTGGAGGCTATTGCTGTGGAGTACCACTGGATGGTAGTCTAGGTGGACGAAGATAGGAAGGCTGCCGCTGCTGCCTCTGACACCAACCAGAGGGAAGCCGGCAACGCCATTCCTACCACATAGGCACCTGAAACCCCCAAGCTGCCACCCTTAAGCCCAACCCACAGAATATCTCCTACAGTAACTCACCAGAGGCCTAAAGGAAGTGAAGGAAGGCTAGATAGATCTGAAGAAAATCAGCAAAACATTATAAAGAGGCTAGATGCCTTGGAGAGATAGAGTTTGGGTGGGCCTGTTGAGGGAAGAGAGGGTGGAAAAGACAGTTAAGGATGTTTTTTTTAGGGGTAAATGGGGTGGGAGCCTGCTGCAGAAAGTAAGGGTATTTTTTTTACAATTTTTTGTTAATAAACAGATGTGTTTTTTTCCTTCAATAAATGTCAAATTTTTTAATTTACAACTTGGTATTACTGGTTAGTGTAGCATCACCATTAATTAAACAGGAGGCAACAATGGCTGTGCACAGCATGGAGTTGGTTCCCTGGTGGAAGTGGGACGCAGGGTCTGGCTTCAATACGGGCCCTGCAGCTAACTAGATGCCACCCATGAGAAAAGGCCATGTGCAAATTGAGTTTGGCTACCTGTAGGGTTACCTCCAGGTGAGTTGGCCACAGGGCCTGGCTGCAGGCCAGGCTCTGTTTCCAATCCCCTGCTTTGCACGACTTAAGGCCATGCACAGCTAGGAGTTGGCTGTCCGTCAGGGGTTTGACACGGAGTCTGGATGCAGGTCAGGCTCTGCGGCAACATCCCACCGCACATGGCCCAAGGACATGCACGGCAGGTGGTTGGTTTTACCTATAGTAATAAAATTTTACTTTACGTTTGAAAAAAATGTTGAACTTCATGACTGAGGGACCTTCCTTCTATCCAACCCTGCAATGGAGCCCAAATCTATTTTCCCATTTATTTGCCTTTTAATTGATATATTATAAAAAAACAATGGTCATGGGCCAAATATCCAAGGAAGAGTTAGATTAACAGAATCATCAACATATTTGAGCTTACATTAATCAGCTCACAAACATCTGTAAATCGTGAAAATAATTAAAACAAACTGATGTGCAGAAAAACCACTAAGTCTTATTACAATATATTTATTTACTCATTTAAAGGAAAAATCATTAGAGGGTCAAGAAAGTAGGAGAATGTTCTAGGGAAAGTGTAAGAAAAAGTGCTCACGTGTACATATAGGTATCAAGAGAGCTCAAAGTGTGTAGAAAAGTAAAGAGCATATATTTGCAAGACTGTACAGAACTGATATCCAATAAAGAGTTAGATGCAACCTGACCACATGCAAATTATGCATTTTAATTATATTTTCTAAAGTTGTAAGGAGAGTTTCCTTAAGGTTGTAAATTGGTAATGGGGAAGGGGAAATTGGTCCAGGTGCAGTAGGGGGTAGCGTCGATGGAGGACGTCGATCAGCTCGTCGCCAGTCGTATAGATTATGCTGTGCCCCGGTTTGCCTGATTCATTCAGCCAACTCTTGCCACACATACGGGCCTGAATATTATGTTCCATGGAGACTTCCTTTCTCACAATATCAAAAGAGAGTAGCTTTTGAATCAGGCACTTCACTAGCCCCCATTTGTTCACCACAATTTTCATGGATTTGACAGTTGCAGCTCCTTTCCTTCAGAATTATGTATTCGTTGATAGACTTGTACTGCTCCAAAAGGAGTTCAAGCATGTAGTGGGTTGGGTTGCAAAGTGATGGCACGTCCTCTATGAGGGCTTTTACAGGTATTTTATTAGCTCACTGAATGATCCTTAGCTGCTCCTGGGCTGTAAGGGTAATGACTAAAATTGGTACAGATTCTCGAACAGGTGACTTGTATATAGCTGATTTAGCACTGGATCCATTGCCACTGATAATGGCAGTTATGTTGCCAGAGACATTTGGGTTCAAGCCATTAGCAGACTTTTGTAATACATTTTTTAAAGATGTCGGCATCTGCATACAATTTTTGCATAGTGAACGTAACAGCTGTTGCATGCCGCTGGATGACCCAAAAAACATCATCAGTGGTAACGCTAGAACTTAGACCACACTTGAAGATGATCCAGTGTGCAGTGATGCACAATTAATCTGTTGCTTGACAACTGCTCCATGCATGTCCATCGTGGTAATGATGGATGGACTAAACAATGCTCTTCTTCATAGTGTCACTAACAAATTGCAGCACTTGATGGTGCAGAGCTGGTAAAATAGGTCCAGCTTGCAGCCTTCCATTTTGGACAGATGGTCTCCATAAATTCAAGAAAACCGTTGTCTTCCCTGGAAGAAAAAGGGAGGAAGTCAATGCTAATATTTTTTGCCAGCTTCCTATTGTATAAAATTACTTTCTCATGGATTTTGTGGCATGGTGAATCCCTGGTGAACATAGCTTGGTAGCTGCTTGTTGTGAATATCTTCTGAAAATGTCTCCACTAGTGACCTACAGGGAGCAAGTAGGCTGCTTTGGCACATATATATCCTCCATCAGATGGACATAGTGTATTAATCACCATAATGTTTGTGACTTCAAAGTATAATGGCCAGTATATCCATCTGATTTAGTCTATGATTTCATACATAGTGACTTGCATTGTTTACTGGTCCTGAAGAATGCCTTAGACCTCCAGCTCCAGTATAGTAAAGGCCGAAACATGTTGACCACTAAGGGGGTATATTTGCTCTGAACCCCCTGTCCTCTTCGTTTTAAACTCTATCCAAGGGTACCACTGAATAGCAGTGCTTTGTCTGCCAGCGGCTGGTTTGCTGTGGGAGTGAGGAGGTGCGGGCAGGTGAGTGCGTCGGCGGGGCTGCGAGCGCATAGGCAGGGACTCCATTGTCCAGGAGCCCCTGCGCGCCCATTCAACACACCTGGGCTGCTCTCCCCGCTGGCCACACCCCCCTGCTCTTCGCCCAATAGCTAGCCGTATTGAGTATAAAGGTGAACACTATTTCCGCTTCGCGGGAGCGCGCCGGGAGAAGCCCGGGACAAGGGCGGGACCGTCTGTGGCCGTCAGGGGCCGAAGGAGGCCGGGCAGGGCCATCCCACTGACATTTACTGAACTGGTATTTTACTTCAGTTATTTGTGGTATTGTTAGTGACCCAACCTGTTCTAATATATTGAGGTGGTAAAAGGGTCGCTCATATGGCTTGTTCTACAAACACTTCTACCTTGCTGCCCTCTCTGAATGAGGTAGAAGCTGTTGTTATGGGCCCCCTAGATACCTATTTTAAACGGCTGCCTCAGGATATTGATAGGGAAATCGCCCTGGCAGAAAGACGTGCGGGGCGCAGGTTGTCCATTGAGCTTTTAAAAACACCTGTTGACAAACGTAAAAGCCAAAGTTTTCCCTCATTGGTCACCCCTTTATCATCTATTACGCTGCCTGTTGTACATGATATCCCACACCTCTCTCCCCCAATAATTGAGCCATTGGTTACTTTTCCTTTGGAAATAGTAACCTCTACTCTGCCTGCAACCCCCCCTAGTGTCCTAACTAACCCACCCACTGGGCAACATTCTACATCTCAACCCAGTGTTTTAACACATGCTGCAAAACCCAAACCCTGTTCCAAAAGGAAAAGGAGTGTAACTGTAAAGAAATGTCAGGTCCCAAAACCTCCTAAAAAATACAGGAAATTAGGGACAAATACACGACCTCGTCATACTACTGGGAATAACCCTACTGGGTTACCAGTGGGCGAGGGAGAAGTTGTTCCATCAGGCTTAGATCCCGTAACAATAGCATCCCCTGGGGCAACACTACCATCAGGTTCAGATCCCATAGTTATAGCATCCCCTGGGACACCAACATCTAAGCCGCAACTCTTCTTGGAGTTGGAAAAATTAATACCGTCCCTTTTGAACCCCTTTGAAGATAGACTCAAAAAGCTAGCTGACCAATTGGACCACCTAGAGCAGGCTAGTCTAGACAATTTTTTTTCTACAAAATCCTTAATTAAGTCTTGTCTCAAAACGGGCAAAAATAGGAACAATCAACAAATAGCTGAGCGAGATGTAGGTGCCCCTTCGGTTGATTCACATCCTTCTGCTGCGAGTATTGCAACTAGCTACCGGGGAAAAGGACAAAGTAGTAAGACTACTAACGAACCAGCAACTATCCTAACCAATAGCAATTGCGGGAAAACCAAGCCCCATAGTACTGTGGCCAAAGGTAGCAAGGAATTCCCAAAAAATGTCACTCCTGTTAGTAATATTATTCAACCCCCACCAAGAACCCTGATAACTTTTCAGGGTCCTTTGGTTAGCAATAACAGAAATTCCTGTAAAAAATAGTGTTGGAATAAATAAGTCCCAAGCTCCACAAGTGCAAAATAGGGGTGGTCCTGTAAGTGATGGAAACAATATATCTGAGAAAAATAAGGCTTCCTTGGTATCAAAGAATGCTCCCCTACCATGCCCTGTTGTTCCAGAACAAAGCCGATCAACACCCTGTGTGATAAAACCTCCAACTAGGATACCCCCAATACAACTTACCCCTGATTCCTATCCCTATGTGGCTATTCTTACCAATGTTCCACCTCTATTGGTAGGGCAAAGAGAAACCTACCAGATGTTAAAAAACAAGGTTATCCACTGGTTAAGGGTCAATAGACCTCTGCCCGGGGAAGTGGATGGTTTGATTATCGGGGTAAGAAGGGTTAACTGGATAGGATGTACCCCGAAAAAACTGGGGGGCGAATGTATTATAATTAACTTCCAAGATCCAAGGGTGGTAGGATTGATCACGAGATCATAATCCCCTTTGTGTCACCCACTCCTGGTGGAGGGTCACGCCTGATAATCTAGAGTCGCGTTGTGAAGTAGTACCTGTTATGGCCAAGCATTGTAGCATTGTAGCATTGTAGCATACTTGTATAGCGCGACCTGTCACCACCAAGGGCATCCTGGCGCTTTTGACCCATGATCCAGCGTAAACAGTGGCTCAGCCTATCCTGGGAAAGAGGTGAGTTTTCAAAGCCTTTCTAAAGGCTAGAAGATCTTCAAGGCTTCTCAAGGATATTGGCAGAGAGTTCCAGAGTTTGGCCGCCGCTACTCTGAACGAGCGGCCACCCATCCTCACTCTCTGGAAGCGCGGAACTACCAGTAGCCTGGACGACGAGGAGCGTAAAGCTCGAGATGGACAATACCAGGCGAACATTTGCCGCAAAGGAATTGGGCCCAGGCCATGAATAGCCCTGAACACAATACACGCTGCTTTGTAGCGCACCCGCAGATGGACCGGCAGCCAATGAAGTTCTCGCAGCGCTGCCGTAGAAGAGCTATGGTAGGGGCGAGAGAGGGCGAGTTTGGCAGCAATGTTCTGCACCCTTTGCAGCTTGCCCAGAAGTGTTACCGGGGCCTCCAGAAGCAGTGCGTTACAATAGTCAAGTCGACTTAGGATGGTACAACGCACTACTTCTGGTCTGGCTTGCTCAGGGAGGAGGGGTAGAACCTTACGCAGCATACGAATCAGCATCATACATGTGGAGGTGGTCTTATTTACATGTAGATCCAGCTGCAGGTTAGGCCCAAAAATAACGCCCAGATTGCGCGCAGATTGTGCGGCTGACACCGTCTCTGAGAAGGACGGAGGCCAAAAGTCAGCTGGGAGATCTCGAGGAACTCGATCGGTGGAGCAGTGCAAGACCTCTGTCTTGGTTCCGTTGAACTGTAACAAATTCAAACGGAGCCATTCTGCTGTCGCCTGCATGCACCGGTGAAAAGTCTCCAGTGGGACTGCATCCTGTCCCTCCAGAGAAAAGACCAGCTGGGTATCATCCGCATAGTTAAATGCGGAGATACCAAAAGATTTAATGAGCTGGACTAGAGGGCGGAGGTAGATATTAAAGAGTATGGGGCTGATGGCTGAGCCCTGGGGTACACCTTGTCCCACTCTCCGCTCCTCTGAACTGAAGGGGGGTAGCGAAACCCGTTGCTGACGGCAGTCCAAGTAGGAGATTAACCAATCCCTAGCTCTGTCTTTGACCCCGCATTCTTCCAGCCTAGAGATCAAGGTGGGATGACTGACCGTGTCGAACGCGGCCGACATGTCGAGCAGCACCAAAAATGCTGCCCGACCACTGTCGACTCGCGCCCGCAGATTGTCTAGCACGGTCACCAGCGCAGATTCCATCCCATGCGCTGGGCGAAAACCAAATTGCATCTCATCCAACCAGGTGTTCCCTTCTAAAAAGCCGGACAGGGTGCGGGTGACCAATTTTTCCATGATTTTAACCGGAAAAGGGAGCAGGGAGATTGGCCGGTAGTTGGATAAGCACGCAGGGTCGAGCGTAGGTTTTTTTAAAAGCGGAGATACCACTGCCTTCTTCCAGCAACTCGGCACAATGCCTGTCTCAAATGACTGGCAGCAGATGGCATGCAAGGGCTGGAAGAGATCCTCTTGAAACACCTTCCAGAGTTTTGGAGGAAGAGGATCCAGAGGCGAACCAGATGAAATCGTAAGGGCTAAGTCTCCGAACTCCTTCAGAGAGGGAAGGGGAAAGCTACTCAGCTGGGGTCGACTGGCTTCACTCGCCGGAGCTCCCAAGCTGAGAGCCAGATCCAAGGAAGAAGGAGAGGGACTACTCTGCTGGGGTCGACTGGCCACCGTCGCCGGAGCTCCCAAGCAGAGAGCCGGAACCAGAGAAGAAGGAGAGAGACCGCTCGACTGGGGTCGACTGGCCACAATCGCCGGAGCTCCCAGACAGTGAGCCGGATCCAAAGAGGGAAGGGAGGAGCTACTCAACTGGGGTCGACTGGCCACAATCGCCGGAGCTCCCAAGCAGAGAGCCGGATCAGGACTGGAGAGGAGAAGCTACTCGGCTGGGGTCGACTGGCCACAATCGCCGGAGCTCCCAAGCCGAGGGCCTGATCCAAGAGAGGGGAAGGAGAGCTACTCAGCTGGAGTCGACTGGCTTCCGTCGCCGGAGCTCCCAAGTTGGGGGGCTGCTCGTCTGGTCGGGGTCGACTAGAGGGCGTGGCCGGAGCTTCCTGACAGAGGTGAATAACCCTCTGCAGGGGTCGACTGGCCACCTCTTCCGGAGCTCCCTCCTCAGTGGTGGAAGTCCGTGGATCCTGCAGACCTGTTAAAATTTTACGGATTTTTTCCTCAAAGGCGTCCGCAAGTGAGTCACAAAGAGCTTGCGATGAAGGGACTGCACTAGCCACACACGTGGGGTGGGCCAGGTCCTTAACGATTTTAAAGAGGGCCTGTGCCTTGTTTGGGGCCTGATTCAAAGTAAATTCAAGAAAGGTCGCTTTCGCCGTCTTGATTTGAGCTTTGTATTTTTGCATGGCAGACCTAAATGCAATTTTCTCAGAGTCTAGGTACTGTTTCCTCCAGACCCTTTCTGCGCGTTTACAGTCGAGTTTAAGCTGGCGTAGTTCACTCGTGTACCAAGAGCTGGCTCGGTTCACCCTTCCTCGAGACTTCCGAAGGGGTGCCAACTTGTCCAGCGAGCTCGATATGGACTGGCAGAAGAGAGTGTAACTTTCTTCGGCTGTGTTGCCAAGCTTGAAGTCCTCACCTAAAATGTTCGGCAATGGAGAGGTTTTGAGTATTCGGGACCAAGGTCTCTCTAGCTTAGCTAGGGGTAGTCCAGCCTTTCGTGAAGTAGAGTCCTCCGGACAGAGGGAAAACCTAATCAAAGAGTGATCCGTCCAAAACTGGCACTTGATGTCAACTAATTATACCCACTGAGGGTCCGCAAACACCAAGTCCAGAATATGGCCTTTCCGATGCGTGGAGGCGTTCACCAGCTGTTCTAAGTTGATATCTATACAAGCTTGGCTGAGGGAGAAAAATGCATTATCCAGCGAACTGCCTGCCCACAAATTAAAATCTCCAAGAACCAATAGCTTGGAGTGGGAGCTAGCAAGTTCGTAAATCAAATCAATGAGAAGAGATATGGAAGGTGCCGGTCCCGGGGGACGATAGCAGAGGACACCCGAGCAGCAAATCAGCTCCTGCTGTTTAACTGTAAAACCCATCAATTCGAATCCCGGTACCTCTCGAATCTTTAACTGGGAGAGGGTAAGCGAGTCCCTATAGATGTATCCAATTCTCCCTCCTCGATTAAGAGGGCGCGGAGAGTGGCTGATTTTATATCCTGAGGGGCAAGCTAGGCCCAGCTCGACCTCACAGTCCTCCCGAGTCCACGTTTCTGTGAGAAAGAGGACATCGAGCTGTTCAGAATCGATGAGGAAGGCTATTTCCGTGTGGTGCTTGCAGAGGGATCTGACATTAAGCAAACCACAGGAAATTGGCCTAGAGGTTGGAGGCCTGACCGGGTCCTGACCAGGTCTGAGTCTAAGTAGCTCAGCCCGAGTATAAGCTATGCGGTTTGGACCGGAGGGGCCAGAGATAGCGGCCCTAAGCGCGTCCGTTGCGCGAACGGGCGCAAACGGGCTTACCTCTGGCGCACCTCCGGCGCCCCTACGGCGCCCCCGCTGCGCACCGTCGCTGTGCACTTGTCTAGCGGCCATCTTAAATGGCCGGCAGGTGCCGCGTGGGTCCTGGCAGGGCGAGTGTCTCTCCCTCACCCAAGATGGCGCTCAGAGTGGAAGGACTTCTCCCCACTCCAAAATGGCGCTCGAAATCGGCGCGATGGTCCTGCAGTGCCCCCGAGTCCCTTCTGTCCCACAAAATGTGGGTATGTGATGATTATAGTGCAGGTGAGAGCTCCCTTATTTCCCCCTAAGCGGTACTAATAGTTAAAAGCGCGTAGCGCTCGGCGCAACTAAATAAAAACGAAGCTAGTGCAATTTAAAAGTTTACAGGCAAGAAGGTTACAGGCAAGAAGGAGCGTTAAGCGCGCAGCGCTAGAGCAGCGTTAGCAACTGAATCAGAGTCAGACTAAGCGAGGTAGGAGGTCCTACTATTATTACCTCCTCCTCCAATGCGTGGGTCCTGGCAGGGCGAGTGTCTCTCCCTCACCCAAGATGGCGCTCAGAGTGGAAGGACTTCTCCCCACTCCAAAATGGCGCTCGAAACCGGCGCAATGGTCCTGCAGTGCCCCCGATATGCGAAGAGTTAAATGGCCAAATGTGTTGGCAAATGTGGCATCCATGGACTACATAAGCTTGGAGGTGGATAAAGCAATTGCCGCCATGGAGATAGTAAACCCTGTAACACCTGGGTCCTCTTCAACGACAGCCATACACGATACGTTCTTTTCCCTTTTAAAACCACATTTTATTAGATTGAATAAGGTAAATAGAAAAGCCCCACTTAAAATGGCTAGGTGGTTTAATAAGCAGTGTAGGTTAGCCAGATGGGAACTGGGTAGGGCAATTAGAAGTAGAGATAAGGTTTTGATTAGTGCAGCCAGGAAACACTACAATGTTAGTATTTGCAAGGCCAAGAAAAAGTGGGATGAGGAATATTGGGATGAGCTGCTGGAAGCTTCCGGGACAAGGGATTCCAGACTTTTCTGGAAAATTGTGAAGTGGGGCCGAGGTGGCACCCCTAACAATCCAGATAACAATGTCAATGAGGCATCATGGGTCGAGTATTTTAAACCCCAGTACGCAGAGAACAGGGATATTGCGGCCATAGAACCTATTCCAGTGGTATTTTGCAAGGGAAACCTGTTTTCAAATAAAGAAGTAGAATTGGTAATTTCAACCCTACAAGGGGGAAAGGCACCGGGTTTGGATGGGATTCCCTCTGATATATTTAAGAATGACAAGGTACGGGGGCTAGGTATGTGACCTTACTGGGAAATGCTTTAGCTAAAGGGGCTGAAATCCCAGAAAAATGGAAGGGGGCAATAATTATACCGATCTACAAGAAAGGTGATCGGTCACTCCCGGCCAATTATAGGCCGATAAGTTTGATTGCCACTGTCCAAAAAGTGGTGGGGAAGATGGTGGTCAATAAACTTATGGACTGGGTAGACGAGAATAATGCCCTTTCCCCCTACCAGGCAGGCTTTAGGCGGGCGACCAGCACGGTAGATCAAATATTTAGATTTACCATGTTGCGGTGGGGGACGGTGCTCCTTGGCGAAGGCAGCCTATATGTCGCATTTGTAGACTTGAGGGCTGCCTTCGACCTGGTCCCAAGGAGCAAGCTTTGGGCAGTTCTGAAAGGGATAGGGGTCCCACCCGAGTTGCTCACTCTAATAATGCAACTCCATGAGTGCAACTTTGCCAAAGTCCAATGGGGGAGGAACGGGGAATCTACTGTTAATTTTCCTGTCGAGCGGGGTGTACGGCAGGGATGTGCAATGGCACCCCTGCTCTTCTCCCTGTTCATCAATGGTATTGTGGATAGGATGTTGGACGCAAGTGTGGATGCACCCTCGCTAGCGGGCATCAGGGTCCCGATCCTGATGTTCGCTGATGACACCCTAATCGTGTCCAAAACCCCAGCAGGACTTCAGCGTGCCCTAAATATATTTGACACTTTTTGTAGGGAGCATGGCCTTGAAGTTAATGCTAGCAAAACAAAGCTGATGGTTTTCTCCCAAAGGCGCCGACCTCAACCAAGGGTATCTCTGAATAACATCAAGCTTGAGGTAGTAAATGTTTTTACTTATCTTGGGGTAGAGATATCGAGTAAGCCAGGTTGGTCACGACACATAGAAAAGGCGGTATTGAGACACCAGCAGATTGCAGGGGCGCTTCGGGTAGAGCAAGCTAAATCAAAAACTAGGCCTATAAAACCGGTCCTCATGGTTTATGATGCCAAAGCTTTAGGGGCAGCCCTGTATGGGGCAGAAGTATGGGGTTTTGAGAGGCTCCCTACTCTACAAATATCAGAGAATAGGTTTCTGAGGGGAATTACGGGTCTCCCCCAGAGTGCGCCATTAATCCCGCTTGGCCTTGACCTAGGGAGGAGATCGGTTGGTGACCGTGCTCGATTAAGGCCTATCCTTTATTGGAGACGGCTTTGGACGACCCCAGAGATCCGACACTATGCTGATGGGTTTTTAGCCCTAATTAAATCAGACACATTTCACAAAATATCATGGTTGAAGACACTCAGGGTTGCTCTTGCTGAGCTTGGTCTCCCTAACCTTTGGGAAAATCCCTCCGGGAAAGTATTCCCAAGTAAAAACACCATCAAGGCCATCTATTGGGATTATGTTGAAGAAAAGCTCTGGAGGAGTACACAAACAGAAACAATGGGGGGTAGATTCCTGGAAATTAAAACGAGACCTGTACTAGAACAGTATTGGGACAGTATAACTGTCCCGATAGACAGGAAGTTATTTTTCCAGTTAAGGTCAGGTTCTCTCCCCTTGAGGTCATTGGCGGGTAGGTGGAGGAGTACTAACATCTCATGTTGCCCGGTATGTGGTGCCCCCAACGAAAGCATTGCTCACTTTTTATTTCTGTGTGAGGCCTATGCAAACCCAAGGAGAGTATGGTTGGCTCCAGTTTGTAGAAACCTTGGGGTATCCAGTGGTGTTGAGGGGTTGAGAATTATTTGTACCTCCACTGAAATGCCTATTGTGCTGGGAACAGCAAAGTACTTGGGGTGGGCATGGTCCATTAGGCGGAGGGCTTTATCTCTCAATATGAACTGAAATTTTACAGTAATTTTAAATATTCTTTTTGTTAAAGTTTGCACAACTGCTAAAAATGTATTTTTGTGTATGAAATATGAATCTTAATTGCAATGTATTTTAAAATGTATGAATTTTAAAATGTATGTTTGTGCTTTTATGAGTTTACAACTCGAATAAAGCTTTTCAATCATGAGTCCCTGGAGATAGATTTAACCTTTCACTTGTTTTGTTTTGGTTTAGCACTCTGCCCCTAACTCGCTCACACTTCTCAGTGGCTTCCCCCATTTAAAACACCTCAGCTCCTCTCCACCTATTTCATTTGGCGAAGAGTTGTAGCCCACATCTGGAACCTTGCGTCTCCAATGTGAGGAGGGAGTCCCAGGATAAAGCATGTCACCTTCGGGTGAGTGAGAGTTCTCGTCCTTATAAAGGAACACTTTTTCTTATTAAACACAAAACCCCAGGTTTTCATAGAAAGTTTCTTTTGTGAGTCTCATGTTTTGATAGCGAGCTATCTGCTCTCACTTGGGATTCTCTCCCTTGGATCCTTATTGTGATTTTGAGTAAATGTCCCGTAACATACTTCTAAGCACAGAATAGGGACTTTTGCTAAATAAATATTACAGTACAAATGCGTGCCACTGGGTATTGACAGCTTTGGTGTGTGATTCACAACAGGTGAACATAAAACCAGTTGGATTTACATCTATTCAAAGGAATTGCTATGGTGAGCATGATGTCAGCAGTAACCTAAACCAGGGGCAGCTGCAGGTTTTAAAAGTGTATGGAAAGGGTTCCTGCAATTAACACCCAGAGACATACTGTTAGCAGAGACTGCAGCAGCTCCTTGTGATGTAAGGGCGGCAGAAAGACACTGAAAGAAAATGGAGCATGCCTTAATAATTTCCATGGTGATATTAGCAACAAATGTGATTGGAATACTCATTAGTGCATTTATCGTGGCTTCTAATGTCTTCCAATGGGCTAAAGGGAAAAGCCTGAATGCCTGTGATCTCATCTTTCTGGTTTTGGGAATCTCTAGCATTTGTTCAGAACTTACTGTAATTGGATTTAATATTGCCACTCTGAAAGCACAGGATGCTCAAAATATGAATTACAGTAATTTGGTCATCGTTCAACTTATAGTATGGTCTAGTAGCTGCAGTTTCTGGATCACCACTTGCCTTTGTCTCTTTTACTGTGTCAAGATTGTGGATTTAAACCACCACTACATCTTCTGGATAAAACTGAGGATATCTAAGGTGATTCCCTGGCTCCTCATTGGGTCTCTGGTGGTGTCCTTCGCTCTCAGTATGCTGGGATACTGGGATTCATATGGAGATTCACTTCAACATTCAAATACCCTTTCCATCTCAAATTCTACTCTTTCAGATGTTGAAACAAAATCACTAAACTTGTATAAAATGGTGCCTCTTGCTTTTGGCTTCTGCTTGCCTGTCCTACTTGACATTACTTCCATCACACTCATCCTCATATCACTCTGCAGACACACCCTGAGAATGAAAGCAAATGCATTGGGGTTCAGTCAACCACGAATGGCGGCTCATTTAGGTGCAGCAAGGATTTTAGGGTTTCTTCTTCTGATCTATTGTTTCTATTTACCTGCAGCCTTTTTCAAATTCTGTTTCTGGAATCAATGGCAACATTTGATTTCTGAGATCATTCGTGGCTCCTGCATTCCTGTACAATCGATTGTTTTGATTTTGGGAAACATCAAACTAAAGCAGGAACTCTGGAAGGTTCTTTTCATCTGTAGGAGGCAAAGAACTTCTCAGTGAATACATATGTGAGACTCACTTTATCAGTAGACTTGACATGTTATTCCTATCAAATTTGCCATGGACTCAAAAAACAAAACAGTTACAGTTTTTTTTTATTATTACTGTATTTAGTAAGGGTAATCTTTGGACCTAATTTCACACCAAGTGCCAACAAGCAGCTCAACACAACTGAACAGAATTCACCACCAAAGGGTGACAATGGAGCACTCAACCACACTTTTGGGAATCAAGCGACAGTACAAAATGCTGCAGAATTGTCAGGCTCACATAAATTCTGGTTAAAGCAACAAAAATGGACAATCACGTGCCATTAATAGAGCATGCTGGAACCCTTGCTTGTCTATGTGTATACAGTTTGCTTTTTTATAAAATGTTTTATTTATATTGAGCAATTACTTTTACTACTTTTCAATGTGTTTTTGTCGCAAGTTTGAAATTTATTTTATTTGCCTATACATTTTGGTTGTAGTTACATATTCGAAAAGAACTATATTTGCAGTGACTTTGAATAAATGTTTTTGAATATAGGGATTCTTGTTGTTTCTTTTATTTATAGCATGGACTTAATGATTCCCACTAATATGTATAATATCTTTATTCCACAACACATAAGGGTGAAGGGGCTCAGTCAGTGTACTTACATTTAAAACAAAGTTATGTGGAATAAGATACCCTCTACCACACATTTTATGGAGACCACCAGCCATAGAGGTGTCCCACGCCCCTATATGGGGGTGGGGTTGAAGGATGTGATCCCTTACAGAGTGTTGGCACATTGTTGTAACTTACACTATCCATGTACCAAAAGGCAGGTTGTAGTTTATTCCTTATAATACAAGATCACATCACTACCATTCTATGAATCCTCATTTTAGGTTTTGCCTGCACATCACTTGCGCTGTGCTTGTGAAATCTATTGTGTTTAATATAAATCTTAAAAGGGGCTTACATCCCGCCCTTACTTCCTATATTATTTTTTTTTAGTTTTATATAGCGCGAACTTGACCCAAATCGGGTATCAGAGCTCTTTATATAGCACCATTTGTGTTACATTAGGACACATTCATTTTTGTTAGGCACAGGAGAATAAGTGATTTGCCCAGGATCACAGGATGTTCAGCGTCATTGCCAATATTCGAACCCAGTTCCCCAGATTTGAGTTCAACAGCCTTAGCCGTTAGGCCAACTACTCTTACCTAAGAAATTGCCACTTACATTTCCTCTGTTTTTATTGGCTGTTGCACACTATTTCCTGTTGTTCCATGTGCGTTTGCTCTTTTCAATGTCCCATGACCTAAGTACTCCTTTTAATCTGCCAAACTTCTTTGGTTGAATCAGTTCCCCAGGCAGCGAGACTTGCTACAGTCGCCCTCAGCGAGAATCCATTCCAGATCTCTGAGATATTGGCTAGTCAGCCATATACTCATGGGTGTCTAATCATTGGCTCCAATATATACTGAGGAAGAATCCCAAGAGACCCAGGATCTCCGTTTTCTAAATACGCAGACCCTCCTAATAATAAGGACCTCCCTTGACTGAAATTTAATGTCTGGACGGGATGCCTACGATTGAGTCTGCCTCACCCTATTCACAGGCTGTTCTTTTCAATTCAAAGTCCAGAAGAAGACCTATGTTGATGTTATATACAAACACATAACCTCTTTGGGTCGAAACGTCAATGCCAATTATAGGTGCTCCTTACCTATGTTGAGCTGACTATACATCCAAGCAAAATAGGCTATCTGTTCCAACATATATATGTTTTCTATGGACACCATATTGATTCATTTATGTATTTTATGTTAATCTTTGTAATGTCTCTATTATTTAATGTATCACAGTCTTGATACACTTTTGTTAAGTTTAAATGTATTTGTTTTTTTGTTTATGTATATGTTATACGACAGTCCAGTGTGTTCCCTTGAAATGTTACTAATTGCATTTTTTCACGATATATGATGAACAATATACCGGGTCTGAATTTCATATCTTGTTGGTGTCATGGTTTTTCATAAGGTAATATTTTTATACCTGTACAATTGATTTGTCATATTCCTATGGATACAAGATATTTGCAGGATATTTAATAAGTCTTGTAGAAGATATAGTACAGAACCAATTGTTGTTACATACCGCTAGATGTCCCAGGTTCAGAGGGATATTAGGTAATCCCATTAGTTTTAATGGTCTACAGGATGTTGAGCCGATACCGAGACTCAAACATGGCTCACCAGCACCAAGTTTGGCAGTTCTGGCCTTTACGTCACATCCTCTGTCCTGCCCTTTCTCTTCTATTTTTAGTACTCTTGTTTAACAAGGCGTGCAGTGTGCTTTAGATAATACATTGAATAAATTGTTTCACTGTTCCAACATAATCTTCTATGTCTGTTTTCCTGAGAAGTCAATGATCTAAGGCCGTGTGAACACATACAGCCTCAAGGAAAATGAGCAAAGTCTTTCAACATCATCAGGAGAAGTTGAATAAAGGTTTCGAAACCATAAAAGATGCAAAGTGCCTTTGTTGTACATAATCACATCAGATTACAAATGATTGACCTCACTTTAACACCTTAATAATTGATATATATGATAAATAAATGCCGTTCAATGTGTTAAAAAAAAGCAGTACCATGATTTTTTCATTTTTCACGTTCAGTGGCACTCCAACCTCCATAAATATTTAAATGATGCAGATCGCGTGGCATGGACAGGTATTTGCGAGTGCGCCATGGCAAGCGTGTTGCCTAAATTAAAAATATTTGCCTAATTTGCCGCTGCTTTAATCGTGTTGTTATTGGCACCTCTCTGAAAAATCTTGAGATTTGCCTCCACTCATACTGTATGACAGTGGTTCCCAATCTTTTGACTCCTGGGGACCCCCACTGAATCACTTATGGAAGCCGGGGACCCCAAAGCAATTTGTACAATTTAAATTTTAAAAAACGCCTTTTGAAGCAGAGGCAATTTCAAGAGGGAGACAGCCTGAATTGGGTCTATTGGCATGGACATGTATGCATACAGCAGTGTATTATTTAGGGGTACAAGTCTCCTGCTCTCAGCCATAGCAGCACCTCTACATTCTCATTACAGAGCCTTGGAGTGGTGACCCTTCCTTACAGCAACAGGTTGAATGATTGTGAATTATTAGCATTTTTACCTATTCACAGTTTAAGAAGGTCTAAAATATGATACAATTATAAAGCATTTTATAATAAAGACATGCTCCAAGGAGCAACGAATATTGTGAACATTCTAACAAGATGGTGAACAAAGCAATGAGTCAGTGCACAGAGCAAATTCAAGGTCTATATTAGGCGTTCATCATGGAAGTGCAAGAGATGGCAGGAAGGTCTCTGCACAGGAGGCATATTGTTTCCGCGAGATCATGGAACAATGCTATGCCAATTACCATAAACCCCTGTTAGAGATAATCTTTAGTCACAGACACCAGAACAACATTTTACCACCAAGGGATGAGCAGTACAGTTAAGGCATATTTCAGAGAGGCCTCGCCTGGCACCTGACATGACCCTCTCCTGTTAGGATGCCTACTGCCCCGTCCCTTGCCGACAACAAAATACAAAGGCGACACAGAATAAGAGCTTGATATGTCTGGATATGAAGCTTGACAGCACACATAATTCACCCAAGGGCTTTTGGAAAGTGAGCAATCAGACAGCAGCACAAAAATTCTACTGCTGATCCTGGCTGCATCTATTTTTACCTGCCTGCCAAGTAACGGTAAACTATGCACATGTGCCTTTCAACGCTTTTATTATATTGCCTGTATTGTCATTGTTGTGTCTGTGACTGCTGTTGTCTGTCTTCCTCCGCTGCCTGTACGTGGTCCGTGCCCCTTTTTCTTCCCTCTGTTTCCCTCGCTGTCCCTGTGCTCTCTCTGCCCCGTCTTTCCTTCTGTACCCCTCGCTGCCCCGTGTCTCTGCCCGGTTTTCCCTTCTGTTCCCCTCGCTGCCCCTGTGCCTCTCTGCCCATTCTGCCTTCTGTTCTTAGCTGCCCCTGTATTTCTGTATTCTGTGTTTTGCCTCTGTGCCACTCGTTTTTTGTGCCCATCTGCCCTCTGTGCCACTCGTTATTGTGCCCCTTTTGCGTTCTGTTTCACTCGTTTTTTGTGCCCTTCTGCCTTCTGTTCCACTCGTTTTTCCCTCATTTTTTGTACCTTTCTGCCCTCTATTCCACTCGTTTTTTGTGCCTTTCTGCCCTCTGGGCCACTCGTTTTTTCCATGTTTTTTGTGCCTTTCTGGCCACTGTTCCACTCGTTTTCCCTCGTTTTTGTGTGCCCTTCTGCCCTCTGTTTCACTCGTTTTTTGTGCCTTTATGCCCTCTGTGCGACTCATTTTTCCTCATTTTTTATGCACTTCTGCCCTCTGATCCACTCGTTTTTTGTGCCTTTCTGACATCTGTTCCACACGTTTTTCCTCATTTTTTGTGCCTTTCTGCCCTCTGTGCCACTTGTTTTTCCCTTGTTTTTTGTGCATTTCTGCCCTCTATTCCACTCATTTTTCCTTCGTTTTTTGTGCCCTTCTGTCCTCTATTCCACTCATTTTTTGTGCCTTTCTGCCCTCTGTTCCACTCGTTTTTTTGGGCCTTTCTGCCCTATGTGCCACTCATTTTTCCCTATTTTTTTGTCCCCTTCTTCCCTCTGTTCCACTCATTTTTCCCTCGTTTTTTGTGCCCTTCTGCCCTCTGTTTCACTCGTTTTTTGTGCCTTTCTGCCCTCTGTTCCACTCATTTTTTGTGCCTTTCTGTGCCACTCGTATTCCCTTGTTTTTTGTGCCTTTCTGCCCTCTGTTCCACTTGTTTTTTCCCTCATTTTTTGTGCCCCTTTTGCCTTCTGTTCCACTCATTTCCCCAGCCGCTGTGCCCCCTGCGGCCCCACCCCCTGGCTGCCCATCTGCTGCCCCGCCTCCCGATTGTATTGTTGTGGTCTTGCCGCCCCTGCGCCAACATTTACAGCTCTTGTGTGCTGTGAGGACGCATGGGCGTTTCATTTTTCACTATGACGACAGGCACTCGAGTTCTGCGGAACCCCTGGGAATGTCTCACGGACCCCTGGGGTCCGCGGACCACAGTTTTGGAAATGCTGCTCTATGATATCAATACCCCCCCGTAATATCGCCCTATGTTGTTGTAAACCAGCCTTCTTCCGGCAACTTTATTGCTATTCCTTACCTAAAATTCCTGATGTGTTTTATTCTAATTTGTATGATAGTATTGAAATAAATACACCTAAGAAATGAAATACATATTTTTATTAGGATTATTTATCAAAAGAGGATTTGCTAAATTGTTTCTAGAATAAGGATTTTCATTGAGGGCTTTGAAATGAGGATAGAACAAGATGGAGACTGTCACTGCCTTATTCTGTTCAGCTGTAGCACTGCTGAAACAATGCCTCTATTTATGACAATTGGGCACCATCCTGTGTTGGGTGTGAAGGGTCAGCAGTGGTTATGGGGAAGTCTTATGACTGAGACAATGGCGTTACTGTCACTGCTAGTGGGGCGGATGTTTATAGGAGATGCGGCATCCATGGAGTGCCTGAGGTACAGCACGGTCTCATAATGCTTTTTTGGAGTGACACCATGTCCATCAGTGCAGCCACTCTTCCTCAAACACTGAACAAATCCCTCATGCACTGCAGTAACATAGATCTGCTTTTGCAGGAACACTATATCCTATATGGTACAGTCTTAACTGAAGAGCAACATATTCCTCTGCAGCACAGCTATTTTTTGCAGCACAGTCGTACTCACCCGTGCCCCTTCCAAGTAACATGCAGTTGCAGTCTCCAAGTTCTCCCTAAAACATACTAGAAAGCAACATTTAAAAAAAAGCTATAACAAGGCCAACGTTCACCGCCTCATAGTGCTTTTTTTTAGGTCGAGCATCAGCGTGCATGCGCTTACTGCAAGACCTGCTGTAATCAGTGCACTGAGTGT
Organism: Lissotriton vulgaris; assembly: GCF_964263255.1. Lineage (NCBI taxonomy): Eukaryota > Metazoa > Chordata > Amphibia > Caudata > Salamandridae > Lissotriton > Lissotriton vulgaris. Next base: position 1,056,946,718 of record NC_141699.1, read on the forward strand.
AATCCCACCTGCTGCTTGCAATTGGTTCACTCCTCCATCGCACTTCTTTGTTGGCTCTTCATTGGTTGGCACTCCTGAGACTTCACTTCCGTGTTTTGCTCAGGAGCACAGACCAATTACTGTTTCATCATTTTGCAAGTGCACGAATGTTACTTTGGGAACTACTTCTTTTATTATCATGCATGCATAACTTTTTTTTACACGTTAATGGCACCTGCTTTTATGTTTCTACCTTAAAGAATTTGCGAGCCCACACATAACTTTTCTCGGGCGCCACGCTCCATGTTTCAGCCCGGGCACCCGCTTTCGTCTTTTTATTTTGTATGCGTGCGGCTGCTTTTCTATAACGCTTGTATTTGATTTTGGTGCCTTTATGTTTTTCACTTCTTGCGAGGGTCCTTTAAGGTCCGAGACAGCTTCTAAAAGGCAGGAATATTTTGGCGTTTTAAGCGCCTGCTGCTCGTGTTTTTTCTGTGTGTGCTTTTTTGCATCATGCATAAACCTCCAAGTACGCATCTTAGGTTTATTGAGTGATGTTGCTAGCTGGTGATTGCTTCTGCCACGGTAGTTCCTTGTTAATCATGAGAATATGTGTGAAGTCTGTAAACCTATACATGGTTAATGCTCCTGCAGCAAAGATCTGCGTGCTACCCTGCAGATCGCACATTGGAGCCCTGAGGTAGCTGATTCAGACTTTCATCCTCAGTGTTGATAACTTGTATGATAAGTTAGGTAATGATAACAAAGTATATGACAAAGGAATTCAGTTTTTGGTGTTCACTCTACAAATTAATTTTATTTATTCATATGTGTGTAACTCTTTTAGAGGAGTTCCATGTGTTTCATCTAGAAAAAGGGGCCCCTTTCCAGAAGGCAAGGAGGGTCGAAATATGCGACTGGCTGAGCCGTATTGAAGGGAACCAGTAATCGATAGTTCGGCGTTAAGATTTATATGATGCGAAGTCAAGCCTGGCTTATATTCATTGTGCTGTAACTGCAAAATGCTGCAGCCTTTGTTGCAGAGAAAAAAATTAATTTGTAGTGTTGTTGTGAGAATCATGCTCTATATTATGCATATGGCCATTCACCTGTGTGAATGTTTAGCCCTGGCATTTAACATGTCCCTCCACATGACAGAAGTCCAACCAAGAGGCCTGTAAGTCCAAATTCTAATTTACAGTGCTCTGTATTTTGTGTGTGTTTTATTAAGGGCCACTAGAATTATGCGATTGTGCAGTCGCAGCGATTTTCGCATAATTATAGAATTTCCTTATTTGCCACATAATCCACCATCTGCTGCAAAATCTTCAGATTTTAACCAAAAAAAATTGTTTCTAACTCAAATGTTTCAAAACGTGTTGCAGCACAATGGAAGGCCCTTTGCAAAGCTGAACGGATCACCTTTCTGTTGTTTATTGGTATATTTGGGTGCTAATTACTGAGGAGGTGTAACCAATACACAGTCAACATTAACTAGTTAAAAAATGTAAATATAAAGACGTAATACTAATACAAAATGTGCAGTGTTTTTCAGCATAATTTGCTTTTTCTTGGCACAATTATTACTCAACCCTGCAACATTATACATTTCTCTCATGCCGAATAATTCCAGTGTCCCTGGCTTTATTATAGATGGATTCTATTGCCAGCCACAGTGACCTCTATGATAGGACCAACCAGTGAGCATGATTGATTTGTTCTTTAACCTATATTGGAGTGCTGGATTTTTATAAGAGAACAAATCTGAAAGAAATCAATCAAGAGAATTGTAAAATGCTCTTTGAAAGATAATAATGTCCTTTAATAAATGTGAAGAAGCGTGCCTATCGCTGTAAGTACGAGCAAAAACACTATGGTAAAATATTGAGGAAAGAGTGCCTATCACTAAGAAATGAAAATAATAGGCAAAGCTGTGATAAAGCGTGCCTATCACTGAGGAGAAAAACTGAAAGTGCAATAGGCAGAGTATGGAAAGCGGGCCAATCGCTGTAAGCATGAACACAAGCGATTTGGTTAAATATTGAGGAAAGCGTGCCTATCGCTGATATATCTGAACACAACAGGCAAAGGCTTATAAGAAATAAAAATAATAGGCAAAGCTGAAATAAAGCGTGCCTATCGCATTTGAGAAAAATTTAAACGCAATAGGCAAAGTAATGAAACCGTGCCTATCAACGTAAGCATGAACACAAGCCCTTTGTTTGAATAATAAAGAAAACGTTGCTATCGCTGATAAATCTGAACACAATAGGCAAAGGCTTGTGATAAAGCGTGCCTATTGCTGTGAAAGTGGAAACTCCGTCTCGTCGCATTTAACCTGACGCTGTAACCAAGGTTACGGTTGAGCATAGCTTTTTAAAGGAGGTTGGCTTGCTTGGATAGTGTGCTTTGAGCATCAGCACGTTCTGCAGTGTAACAAAGCAAGCAGAGTCTTGTGCGTATTAGTATAGAGTCAAAATTTCGAGTTTTTAATATCGACTAGACATAATATTGAGTAATAAATATAGAATGGACATAATATGGACTAGACATAATATAGACTACCAAAATATCGACTAGAAAATGTTAATATCGAATAGAATGGACATGATTTCGAATCAAAAATATAGAATGGACATAATATCGACTAGACATAATATAGACAACAAAAATATCGAATTTAAGGTAAGTTAATATACATTTGTATTTTTTGTGTAATATAATTCTGTCGCGGGTTGTGGGTTTGTAGAGGAATAGGGTGGGAAGTAATTTAATTATAATTAATTAAATATGTTATTTTATTTATTGTTATTTATTTGGAATTAATTGTTAAATAATTATTAATTGGTAATTAATTAAAATATAATTGGAATTAAATTTAAATTGATTAATTGATAAATATGGTAATTTTAGTAATTTATGTTCTGTAGCAGGTTGTGGGTTTATAGGGGAATAGGGTGGGAAGTAATTTAATTATAATTAATTAAATATGGTATTTATTTATTTATTGGTATTTATTTAGAATTAATTGTTAATTAGTTATTAATTGGTAATTAATTAAAATATAATTGGTAAATAATTTTAATTGAATAATTAATAAATATGTTAATTATAGTAATTTATTTTTAGTAGCGGGTTGTGGGTTTATAGGGGAATAGGGTGGGAAGTAATTTAATTATACTTAATTAAATATTTTATTTTATTTATTGTTATTTATTTAGAATTAATTGTTAATTAATTATTAATTAAAATATAATTTGCAATTTATTGTAATTGATTAATTGATAAATATGTTACTTTTATTACATTATTTTCTGTAGTGGGTTGTGTGTTTATAGGGGAAAAGCTTGGGAAGTAATTTAATTGTAAGTAATTATATATTTTAAATATTTTTTGTGTCTATTTTTTTTTATTTTTATATTGTAAATTAATGTATTGGTAATTGGTAAATAATTAGTATTAGTAGGTAATTTTTATTAGTTATTTTTATTCGTAATTGTAATTGATTAATTAATATATTTTATAAAATTGTAAAATATTTTTATTATTTTGTAATTGGTATTAATATTTATGTTATTTATATTTATACATGAAGTATTTACTTTCCCTACTGTTGCACTCACTGGAGTGGGAATAGTCATTTTTACTCCTACGCTATTTAACACTTTCCCTACTGTTGCACTCTCTGGAGTGGAAATAGTTATTTTACCCCTACGCTATCCAATGCTTTCCCTACTGTTGCGCTATCTGGAGTTGGAATATTAATTTTTACCCCTACGCTATCCAATGCTTTCCCTACTGTTGCTCTCTCTGAAGTGGTAATAGTAATTTTTACCCTCTCACTATCCAACGCTTGCCCTACTGTTGCACTCTCTGGAGTTGGAATAGTAATATTTACCCCTACGCTATCCAACGCTTTCCCTACTGTTGCACTCACTGGAGTGGGAATAGTAATTTTTACCCCTACGCTATCCGACGCTTTCCCTACTGTTGCGCTCACTGGAGTGGGAATAGTAATTTTTAACCTTACCCTATCCAATGCTTTTCCTACTGTTGCGCTCTCCGGAGTGGGAATAGTCATTTTTATCCCTACGCTATCTAACGCTTTCTCTGGAGTGTGAATAGTAAATTTACCCTCTCGCTATCCTACGGAAAAAATATTGTATATGTTTTGTTAATAATATGTATATATATATGTTTTAAAATTTTAAAAAATTATAGTTGCATTAATTAGTTATTAATTTTCAGTTTATTTAAGTATTTTAAGTATGTCTAAATTAATTATATTTTTTATTATATTACTTTAAAACTACTTTTAAGATACTTTAAAAAATCGATATTTTGACTGTCTATATTTTTTCCTATTGATATTTTGGAGTCGATATTTTTGTACTTACCTGTTTGTAGATAGGAAGTCGATATTCTGGCATTCTATATTTTTACCTCGATATTTTGTCAAGTCGATATTTTGACTGTCGGTATTCTGTGATACGTGCGTAGGCATTCAAATGACGCGCTGTAAGTACGAGTATGGTGTTGGGAGCAAACTGCCAAAATATTACAAGATGGAAATAAGGCAAATAAATGTACGACCTTATTCCATCTTCTTTGGAGGTGCAGACACGTTGTACAGGATGTGGAACCTGAAGGTTAACAGTTAATTTTGCCCGCACATGCTTGAGATAGTAGGAACTTCTCACTGATTAATATAAATTATTGATGCCAGCTCTTGGCGGTGGGTGTGGCCGGTTTCCCGCTCGTCGCCAAGTTGCTAAGGAAGGACAAAAAGTTTATTCCGAAATACTTGCACCCACACTCGGAACCATTCAGCTGTGAATAATCCAACGCCAGGAATGGGGTTACATGGAATTCTCCACAACTGAACGACCACCCTCTGAAATGCCTGAGTAGTAAAGAGAACATCATAAGTCGCGTGGAGACATGCGACTTATTACAGCAATAATATTACAACATCCCTTGCAAATTTGGACCTATCAAAGGTTTTTAAGACCAGTATGATAAATGAACATAAGAACTGCATAATAAAGGTAATGAACTGCAAATGCGCTAACAGGGTCAGAAAGTAACATAAAATATACTACAGGTGTTAAATTACCTGTAGCAACAAATAGGCTTGAGATAAAACATTTTCTGCACGTCTCTCCTCCGAAAGAAAGAAATGCAAGATTTAAGGGAAAAAAAGACAAGACATTGGGCTGCTGAAAAAAAGGAAAGTAAATGACCAGAATTGGGTCGATCTTCACTAAGCTGTACTAACAAAAACGCAAGACATTTCTGGCAATTAGGTTCACTAAAATGTGGGAGCAAAACAAAATCTGCTATGGTCTCTATTCCACCAAAGTATGGACGTGTTATATCATGAGTTATATGTAGAAAATATAACTGATGAGGCTGACAAACTAATTTTTGAATTCTCAATATCTCACAATCAGTACTCTGAGGATATCTCTTCAACTACATATGAACAAATAGCAAATTATATAAAAAGAGCCAGGCACTCCAGAGCTCTGTGCCAGACTAAATTCCAATGTTAGTCTTGAAAACCAATTCAGAGACATTGGGTAAATTAGCTTTATTATACTCTTGCTACTATGAAACAGGTCATATATCTAATTCCTGAAAAGAGAGCATTGTGATCCCACTATTTAAAAAACAGGACATGGCAAACATTTTAGTAATTTTAGACAACTTGCTCTCCTTGATACCACAGGAAAGCTCTTCACAAAAAGCATATAAGAACATTTGTGTGACTGGGTACCTGCGATATGCATTTTAAGGAATACGGATTTAGAAATAATGGACTATGTCCCCACCGTACAAACATTAATTACAAGTATGTAATTACTTAATCCCATATAATGTATACTGCTTTTATTGATTTCTCAATAGCCTTTGGTCGAGTAGATATACCAACTCTGTTGAGGAAATTTTTTGAGGTAGGCATTCCACTAAATCTGTTAGGAATGATAGTACTGCATACTTCAACATGATTTAGAGTGCTGATGTGAGGGGACAAAGAGTTAACATCAAAGATAAAAACTAGGAACGGGTTAAAACAAGTTTGTATATTGGCACCATTCCTGCTTTCCCTGTTTTCAAACGACCTACCATCTCAATTTCACTATGTTAAAACATTCCCCCAAAGATTAGGCTCTCAAACACTGCACCTGCTAATGTATGCTAGCAATCTGGTTATATTCGATTTAACCCGAATGTATATAAATCCTTGGATAGGAGACTTATTATGCACTTACTCAGTGGTTTCCCCCACTTGAAGCCATGCTCTAGAATGTACCCCCATAGAAGTTAAAATCAGAGATCATGAAATGTAATGTTTTGTTAAAGACCAAGTGTGTGTACACTATGGAAGGTATGACCATTGACCACTTGACATACATCAAATGAAGTGATGTTGACTAGTCATTCCCTGGCCATCTATTACTGGAGACATTAACACAGAGGATTAAGTCTAAAATGAATATTGTGGGTGCACTAAAACAAATCAGCATTAATGACTTTCGGGTTAAATTTTTGGATTTGGTAGTACTTCTACTCATGTGTCTCCGATTGCATTGAAGACCGTGCAATTATATAGTTTTCAGTTAATCTCTTACATCACACTTGTGTCAAGTCATTTGCTTGACAGCCCAGGTTTGAAAGTTAAATTGCATTGTGGCCACTGTAGTTGTGATAATATATTCCCACATATTTCTTCAAACAAAAGTCCTGCAATTATGATAGAATGCAAAATATGCAACAACAAGGTACGCAATGCAATAAAAGAACGTAAAGACAGAATTGTCTATTGAAACCTACTTTAAAAAAGCAACAACAAGCTACTCCATGCAATAAGAGGAAGTATGTTTAATAGATTTTTATTAATTTTCATACAGATATTACCCAGTTAACCACCTGAATATAGAGTCACTTACAGGCCCATTTAGAGGATAAACACTGTGAAAATATTCGGGTGTTAAGTAACATGACAACCATTTTACATGTGTCATGCTGAGCTTCAGTTCGATCAGTCCTTACAAAAGGGCCAGAAAAACAGGATAGAAAGATTTATCATCTGTTTTGGTGCTGATGGCTTGACATAGGGATTCCTAATTCAACACCACTTTTTGCCGAGACATCACACCTGGCTTGTGAGTGCTTGCAGACATCTTGGCAAGAGTCAACCTTCTGAGATCTGCATTCCATCTACCAAGATCTGGTGGCAATAGAGATTTCCAGCTCATTCGATAAGTTTCTTTGTTTGAATCATCTCCAAGTCAATACATTTACATGTGACTTGTCTGTCTTAGGATTTGGCATGATTCTCAATAAGCACACCGTGAGTTTATCTGTGCTTTGTCCACCTGTCCAGTCCATAATATGTGTTGCAACTTCATTGGTTGACAACGGATGACCATGCCCTGTGACCAAAGGTAGCTCCATTTTTGTTCACATCTAGGGTAAGCTGATGACACATATGAATACATCGCTTCTAATCATGCTAAGGTCAATTATGACCGATGGACATAAACTGTGAGGAGCATGAGCCGGGCATTCTAAGACACCCGTTGGATGTGGTGTACCACTTGACCCTATTCAGCATCTGGCAAGTCCTCCTCTGGGGCTTCATTTAATTTTGTCTTTAATGTTTGTAGTGGCCCTGTATGCTTCTGTAAGGAAATGTCGCCTTCTTCCCATGTGAAGATAATCTGTGTTAATGGATATGCCTCTAGCTCTACCCATTATAAGTGTGATTGCCCTGGTCAATGCTGCGTGCACCAGAATCTCACCTAGAGGTACTTGATATGGTGCATTCAATTCCTCGAACTCTTAAGAGCTTCTAAGTCATATAGAATTCAATAAACGAGAGTAAACACCAAGTATTTTTGTTTCAATTGCCGATCACATGTTTTCTCCTGCTGCAATCTTGTTGTGCGGCTGACAATTTCTTGCTAAATGTAAGATTTTACAGAGGAGTTTTATCTTTTATATACTGCTATTTTAATGTGTTTTAACACATGTAAATGTCAAAGATATGGTTGTTTTATGTACTATGTATATATTGTGTAATTTTTGCTTGTTTTTCTTCTACGTAAATGACTTGTTGTGTTGTACTTTTATGATCTAAAGCGATTTAAATAAAGTCGATTGATTGATTGCTTGATTGATTGATTGATTGCTAAAGACCGGGTGTCCATCTCACGCCATACCACCATGGACATTGTTTCTAGTCCTGGACATTTCACCTACATATAACTGGCATTGGGGTGTAAGTGTTATTAGATCTTTAAACAAAAACATAACTGCTGAGGTTCCGTGAATTCTGAACCCTTGGGTTCCATGTTGTGCATGGCAGCCATTTTGTGGTTGCCCTCACATAGGCCGATAACTTTAGCTGACTCCTGGATGACCTGAGTGAACTGACCCTGTTGCCTGAAGCTGACCTTGTTAGACCAGTTCCTTGCCCAGTAGCTGATCAAGATTAAGGATCAGAGCACAGGAGATTGTAAAGTTTGGTATGCACATACACACCCCTTATCCTACTTCTCATCTGTTTCTGTTCCTTCATTTATGGCTTATTTACGATATGGGTTGTGGTCTTTTATTATGGGTTTGTCCGGCTTGTGTAAGAAGGAATGTTGGGCTTTTTGCATGCTGCCCCTTACTTTTGTGCTGAGTTTTGTAACCCTGAACATATAAAAGGCCTCTGTTCTCTGTATTCCTCAGACTACCTCATTCAGTTGCTACGGCTTCTGTGTGACGTGGCCTCACTTATTAAATTTAATAAAGATGTCTTTTCATATTTCAGCTTCTGTGCCAAGTTCTTCTTTCTATTAGCAAGCATTCCCTGAGAATGAAGATTTTGGTTTCTTCAAATGGCGCGGCTAACGCTGGCTTCATCAGAGAAGTGACTTTCTGTGGGAGTGATGTTGTCAGGAGACTGAAATCTACTGAGGAGGACAGAACAGGATTCTACTAAGAAGGTACTCTGTGCACAGGGATTTTGGAGATTCTTTGTTTCTGCAGCCCAGTATATTTCTGATCTTCCTGATTTTGATCCTCCACATGATGTCACTCCTGACTGAGAACCTTTTTGGCTTGAGTATTCTAAAAAAAAGACCGTTAGGTCATGTAGAACTTGACAGTTAGAATTTGAATAACTTTTTGATTAGTAAAAGTTAAGTATAAGTGGGTCGCTCCCAGTCCTTTGTTCTTTGGTTCTTTGGTTCTTTGAGTCCTTAGTTTTTGGTTCTTTGGTCCTTAGTTTGATTGGTTCTTAGTTTTTGCTTGGTCCTTAGTTTGGTTCTTAGTTTGTTTGGTCCTTAGTTTTTATTTCAAAAACCGAGGGTCTTGTATATTTACGAGTGTATCGATGGAGATAGCCCCTTGAAGTTTGAAGCTAGATTAGTGAGCTATAAGATGCCTGATCTTAGCAAATTTTAAGCTTTGTGTTGGCCAACTTTGTATACGTTTGGATTAGCCAGCTTCCCCTAAAGGGAATATCTAAATAGGTTTGGATTTAAAAACATATTTCTTCCTTGGTGATTTTGTATCCCCAGGGAATTAAAATATGACATAATACAAAACAAGGATCCTTTGTTCTGCGCAGTTTTATGAAAGAAGATATGCAGAACGATTTTGTTTGGTGTTCTGCTAGCCAAAGCTAGTGAATTGAGTGTATTTTCACTTCTTGGACATACATCAGTCTGTTGGGCTGTTTTTGCAGTCTTTTGGAACACCATTGAGTAGCGTTTCTTGTAAAAATTCTTACAACTAGTATTTGCAAATGGTTATTAATTTGTGGGTCAAATATGTGTTTAAATGTCTATGTGGTTTTCCCATTAGTGCAACTTCTGTAAGTGAATAGTGATGGCGCTATTCACGAAATGCATGGTGCGCCGTATTGTATGTCCTGAGTGTTTGACCCTTTTCTGTTTATGTCTGAAATTAGCTCAAATGTGTGTCTGTGGTTTTTTTATGTTTTCAGTCTATTAAGCAAAATGTCTAAATGCTTAAAAAAAAAAATAATAAAGTTAAATATTCACATTCACTAGGAATAAAAAGGCCTCAAAAACGAAATTGGTTGTTTTATAGAAAAACAAACTTATAGCATTTTTTTTACTTACATACATTGTATTAGAAATTTCCAGGCAAACTCTTCAGCTGAAGTAAAGTCTTGCTGAACTCAGAAGTATATTATAGAACATGCATTGATGTGTTTTCGTTTGAAAAAGACTGCCATTTGTGCTCATGTTACAATGCTGAGAGACAAGCTAAATAAACAGGAGTATTTACTTAGCCAGGATTTTGCCCTTAGTTAAACACGGGTGAATATTTGCATTTGAGAATGTTGTTTTCAAAAGGTTCCAAAACTAAGGTTCATTATTTTGTATTACAGGAAGACATTCCAATTAAGGGTTTCCTCTCCTTAAGCATTTTTTGTTTTGTAAGCATATTCTTGGGTCTGTTGCTAATTAAAAATTGTCCTTTTTAAAAAAAAAAAAAAAGATAAAAAGTGGCGCAAACATTTTGTCATGTTATAAGTTAGGCTTCTGGGCTTAGGGTTATAAATGAATGCGTCAAAAATGATAGGCAAGAGATGCAGCTTGCTTTTATATGTGGTATTATCAATAATGATTGGGTTTATTAAAAATAATTATTAATTATGAAAAATATTTATTAAAAATAAGTGCTACAAAATTCGTTTTTTACTATTGATGAAGCTTTTGCTCATACTGTGACCTCCTAGCATTTAAGAGTGAGCGGGAAATCCGTTACGCTCACGGATTTTGCGGATTTTTGGGAAATCCGCAATCCGCGAATTTTGCGGATTTCCCGCAAAATCCGCAACAAAAAAAATCCGCGAACGTAACGGGTTCAAAAGTTGAACCCCCACTCATGCAACTATTTTACAATGGCGCCAGCAAGCTGCCAGCGCCGTTGTAAAATAGTTACAAAGTTAGCTTGCACAGGAACCACTAGATAAAACGAAGCAGGTGCTGCTTTATTTTATCTAAGTGCTTCCTGTGCTAGCTAACTTTGTAACTATTTTACAACGGCGCTGGCAGCTTGCTGGCGCCATTGTAAAATAGTTGCATGAGTAGGCTCACTCAAGGGACCCCTGCGACCTTCGGGGCGATTGCATAGTAATAACACACACATGGTCGCTCGAACTAGTTGATGCTCAAATTCAGTGACTCATTCATTAGCCCAAAAACAATCGTGAGCGTCGTCGAGGCTGGACAGGTGTGCCTTCTTCCCAAATCTACCGTGGAAAATCAGCTGTGATGCTGGATAGGCTTTGCATCCTTGACTTTCACGAGCGCAATACCCGAACTTCTTTCTCTTCATCTGCTGAACTGATCTTTCTCTGACCTTTTATTCACACAAGAGGCACATACCCTACTGGGCAAATTGTGTTCGCACAGGTTTCTGCAAGTTCGCACGCGTTCTGTACAATTTCGCAATTTGCGAAATTGTACAAAACCCTCGCGAACTTGCAGAAACCCGTGCGAACATAAAAAAAAAAAATCCGCGAGGATTTGCGGATTTTGCGGATTTTCACAATCCGCAAATTCGCAAATCCGCAAATTCGCGGATTGCCAATCCGCAAAATCCGCTCATGCCTACTAGCATTATAATTTAATTTAAGTTGTGCTATCCTGCATAATGAGGACATTAGCATATGGAATTTTACTTAGCGCAGGTGTAAAAAACTCATTTTTCTAAAGATTTACATGGGATATGTCTAATGTCCAATCTCTGCAATTTGTAAAGAACATTCTGAGGATGATTAATATGTAACACAATTATAGGATATTTATTTTTAAGTGCCCCTAATATCAAAGTCGAATTGGGTAAAATAGACCATTTAAAACAGCATTCTTGCAATTTTTAATAGCTTTAAAGAGCTTTAGGCTTCAGTAAATGCATACATTTAGGTACAATACAAATTTGCAGGTTGTCCCCATTTGGGTTTACTTTTAAATGGCCCAGTGAGAGCCAATTAAGGTTGCTGAAATGAGTACCATTGCAACAAGGATTTGTTCTAAAAACTGGTATGTGTGTTTTTAGGTGTTGTGAATTATTCACAGTAAATGTAGTTTAATAATCTGGGAATAGAGATAATTTTTTTAGCGCCTAAAAAGGAGAAATTATTTTTCAAAATAGAGTGAATTATTGCAGGTTAGGAGGAATCAGGAAGGCCTTCCGTCTTTGTCAGCCTCACAGTGAGCAGAAGTTGGGGGCAAGAAAAGCTGCAGAGGCTCAAGTTGCGCTGAGATGCTATCTTTAGTTTCCCTGTAAACATTGGAAGAAGATGTCATGTTGACATTTGTAACCTTTTAAATTAGGGCCTTGTTTCTGTGGAATGCAGAATGACCTTGCTAAACAGGCCTCTGAAAGGTGGGGTTTCTGGTTTCTCTACAAGAACATCAATACAATTAAAGAACTTAATTCCAAAGGGAAAATATAAAAAGGGTTTCTTTGAAAGTCCTAACATCATGTTAAATGCTCTGCAGAACTGATACATTTGTGTCTCTGCTCTGAAAAAAAAATGTCTGCTAGTTGCTTTTATTTGACAGAAAACGAAGTGTTGCATTAAGTCTTAGACAGAAAATAAGATGCAGCCCTTTTCTAAAATTTTGAAGGCTACATGCCTAAGTGAGAACGATAGGTGCCAAATTAATATGGAGTGTCAGTGTAACAATTTTACTTTTAGAAAGGCAAAACTAAGGTGGCTTGATGTTGAAAGCTGACTGACAAGATGGTAACAGTTAAGTAATGGAAATTTATTTTTGTGTTTGTTAATATGTATCATGTTTTGTCTTCTGATTAAAAGTTATAATTGATATTTGTTTGTTATGAGAAATGTCTCTCTTTTGTGTGTTGTGTATGTTTTTTTTGCTTCTGCCTACAGATCATTCATGGATTGTTCTGGGTGATGTAAGGCTGACAAGACACGTGAGTTTGGTTGGTTGAAAGGAGATGTGTTTTTGCGTAACTCCTTTGGAAAGAAATGTTCATGTGCTTGTTTTTTTTATGTTTGTGTATTTGGTCCTATCATGAATTGTTCTTGCTGGTCCTGTATGTTAGAAAGTTGTATTTGACAGCAGATATCCACTAACTGGTGATCTACTGTCAAAAGGAGGGTAAGGATTTTAAATCTGACAAATTAAGCAGGCCCGAATTTCACAGTAACATAAAGTACATGACATGGTGTTGTGTGTCACCGCTCATTCACATATGTTATTCTTTTGTCTATGCTTTTTGTGCTTGATATACAGCAAGTATATCTGTCATTCACTTATGTTATTGTTTTGTCTATGCTTTTTGTGCTTGATATACAGCAAGTATATCTGATGGCTTGACATGTGCGTTTTGTACGTTTTTTTATTTTATGCATGTTTTTGTTTTATGTTGCTGCTTTTGATACTATTACAAGTTTACCTGTGTTGTGAAGGGATGTACATGACGATGTGTATCGCTGCACAACAGTTGGGTTGATTTGCTAAATTTCACAGATAATGATATTTTCATACTGTGCACGACACAGACATCACTTCACCAGTGTATGTCAATTTGGCTATGAATAGTATTAAAGAAAAATAAAAAAGATATACAGGATCAAAGTGTGTCACAGTCACTTACTGCCCCTTCCCTTAAAGGAACAGGCAGCCCTACATTTATGTATCCTGATTGGACGTAAGGATAAAATTATAGATCTGTGACTCTTGTACATGGTGACCTAATTTCTATATTAGATTACTCAGTTTTGTTCTGCTTCCTAAAGTAGTGTATGGCTTTGTACCATAAAGGAAACCAGGTTTCATTTTTTCCTAAAGAAGGAAGTGGAACATTAGCTAAAGGTTACCGTATATGGTTTAGCGGCCAGTGGTAGAGCTAACTTTTGAAAACTATTGTGATTTTTTTTGTGTATCACTCATACTCTTGGTATTGTGTCAGATGCTTGACTATCACCCAAGTAATTTCTTGTTCTTCCTATAGATTTTTCTTTTGTCGCTTCTCCTCTGACAGGTGTCGCATTGTACCTAGTTATTGGGGATTCTAGCTGTGTCCTAGTTCCATTTCTCTTTTCCGTATTTCCTTTCACCAGTCAGCTTTTATTATTGTTAGTGTATTGTTCAGGTTCACACTTCCAGCCTGCAGTAATGTACCAGAAACCCCCATATTATGTATAATTCCCTTTTGTATGACCAGACTGGTTTTTAAGAATTTTCTTTAGACTTAATCATGTCGCTATCTACCCTTAGATGATGGAGGATATGCTCTCACACGGAAACCTAATTGAAAAGCCTAGAGGCAGTGTTTTGCCTACTGCCTTTTTATTTGTATTGCTTTTTGAAAATGACAGTGTATTCTAGACCAGAATTGTCCCATGGCGTGTGGCCACTCCTTTGAAGATCGCAGGCCACCTGTTTGCAGTCCCCTTGTTATACAATGAACTGTTTAAAGCATCGCACTTGCTCCATCAGATGGCATTGGACATCACAGAACCAGAATCTCAGTGCAAAAGAGCGCCTGTCATGTGCTGGTAACCTCTGACAGTGTGCAGTCCCTTGAGCCCCTTGGCCTGAGTTTTGGCCACACGCACCCCCCTTTTTTCCTTTGATCCAATGCAAGTGCAGTGCACCGGAGGATCCAAGATTGGCAAAAGGCACTACATTCTGGTGCCCATGAAAGAGCAGCCTGAGCGTCCTCTGACACTGAATGATGAGTGTTGGAGCCTGAGAATGGTCCCAGGTCTGCACGAGATGATCTGTGCCCATGACCAATGAAGAGCACAATAGCTGTAGTGTCTGCCTCAGAGGAGAGATACTGGTGCACTGCATTGAGACATTGAGACTTTTAAGTGAGCATTGAGTGTTTGCCAGGAGGGCACTCCAACGGAGACTGAGAAGCATTTTTTTCATGGGAGGCCGGAATCAAGAGGCGCATGCAACAACGGGAGCAGATTTGATGGACAATAGAAGCCTGCCAGAGAGGCTTTTGAACGGACTCTGGGCATAGTTGGTTTCACAAGAGGTTTCCGTGTGATTGTATAGACTAGGTGTTAGGAGACTGATTCTTATTGTTTTGCTGGCATTATTTTAAAGTAGTATTCTGTTTAGTAAAAGCAGAATAAAGTCCATTTTCTGTGGAAGAATATCCCCTTTTTCACCTCAGAGCATTGATGAGGATCACCACTGTTTCACCTGAACATGTGATGGGTTACTGAAATGCATAGGAGCCATAAAAATGTTACTAGATAATTTTAGGATTTGTTTTCTGCTTAGGGTTGTGAAAAATTATAATTTTGTTTGTAATAGAGGTCATTACTTTCTCCTGTTGTCTATATGTTCTTAATAACGTGTTTTCTAGTGTTTTTTTTTTAAACATGACGTCTTTTATGGGTGGATTGTTTTTTTTTTTTGATACCCAATTGACATCTGTACCCACCTCCCAACCTATGTCTCTTCCTACTACTATTTCTTTGCATTCTTTCCATACTTTACCTGAACATGAACTGGTTAGGAGGTCAGAGTTCACTAATAATTCCTTTGTACAGCTTCTGCACCAACACCAGTTAGTAGTGAACATCACCAATTGTTGGGTGTGTGGTCTTATGCCACATACTACAGATCGAGGTATTCCCTATTTGGTCCTGCCATATGTGGCCTTTGTGCTACTACGTGTCTAAGGAGACCTGTCCCGAGAGAGTTACTAAGTAATAGGATTATGCTCCAGCAACATCTTGATGATCTGATGAATATAGACCTGGATTCAGATTACGTGAGTTTAGGTTTTTGCCTATGTAAGGGCAAAAGGAGGGTCTGAGGTTCCGTGAATTCTGAACCCTTGGGTTCCATTTTGTGCATGGCAGCCATTTTGTGGTTGCCCTCACATAGGCCGATGACTTTAGCTGACTCCTGGATGACCTGAGTGAACTGACCCTGTTGCCTGAAGCTGACCTTGTTAGACCAGTTCCTTGCCCAGTAGCTGATCAAGATTAAGGATCAGAGCACAGGAGATTGTAAAGTTTGGTATGCACATACACACCCCTTATCCCACTTCTCATCTGTTTCTGTTCCTTCTTTTATGGCTTATTTACGATATGGGTTGTGGTCTTTTATTATGGGTTTGTCCGGCTTGTGTAAGAAGGAATGTTGGGTTTTTTCCATGCTTGCAAAAGCTAGGACTGCCCCTTACTTTTGTGCTGAGTTTTGTAACCCTAAGCATATAAAAGGCCTCTGTTCTCTGTATTCCTCAGACTACCTCATTCAGTTGCTACGGCTTCTGTGTGACGTGGCCTCACTTATTAAATTTAATAAAGATGTCTTTTCATATTTCAGCTTCTGTGCCAAGTTCTTTTTTCTATTAGTAAGTATTCCCTGAGAATGAAGATTTTGGTTTCTTCACTGCAATACCCAAAAAGTCCAGGAATTAAAACAATGCCCATGATAACATGGTTTATGGTGGCTACCCTACAAGGTACCGGATAAACACTGAAAGCCCACTCACTCACACCCCCACAAAGACTCAGTAACAAAAGTCAAGGAACAGTGCACCACACTTATCACACAAACTTCTCTCACAGTTAATTAATACAGGTGTCACATATATCTACAAAACAAAGGACCAATGCCATACAGTTGCCTTTGGAATGCCTGATAACAACCACATTTTGCACCATTGTGATGACTATTCACCCATTCACAAAATAAATTAGAAATTCCTGTGCTTAATTCTCTTACACTAGGATTAGCAGGTTTACCAAATGGGTGATTTTTAAGAATTGGCCCTTTGGTTCTTTTTAATTCAGCCAATGGGATTAACTTTCCTGAAAACAATGATGTGCTGTTCATAAGCCCAGGACTGGGAACAATGTGCAGTCCCTTCAGATAAGTAACTTTAGCCCAGACACAAAAGCACACTGTAATCTGACAGACCAGTGCCAGTGGTTATCAGTTGAAAATCACAACACACAGAACAGAGCAATTCACAAACAGACAAGGCACATTGATATATGGCCAATGTTACTCTGTTGTTCAGTAGGAAATCACTGACTCATCAGAATGCAAAAAGAGCCAAGTCATACAAATGGTGGAAGCATGCTACATGAATTTAGATATTGGTGCACGCCCACTACTTCTGCACATTGCAAGACACTTCTTTGCAGGTGCTATACTGGGAGTCATTACATTGCAGGCATGTTTATAAGACAGTTGTGTTATGGATCAACATATCCAAGCAGTTGTTACTTTACAATTAACTACATTAATGTATGTATTAATATACATGGTTACATAATGTTATGTTCTTTGCCTTTAGTGTTTATTTAAAATTGAAGTATAAATAGTAATTATTATAAAACAATACAAATACAATATGTGGATTGTTCATATGTATATATATATATATACTTTTTTCTTTCATTGTAAAATCAAAGGTTAAAAGGACATTATAGGTAAGTGAAAATGGCAGTAAAATCATACCATTTTAAAAGAATAAATCCACTGAAATTCACCATTTCTAGTTATCTTAATAACTCATGCCCTAACGTAACTAAAACTCGCACCCCGCCATTCATAGTGTTTTAATCAATGATGACGTTTCATATGGTGCAGTGATGTTACCAATGATGTCATAGAACATGTTGTGAGTGATGTAATATGAGAGGTAATTTGTAATACATGGCAAGGGCATGAGCTATAGTTCCTTTAGGGAACCTCTTATAGTTACTTGAGAAAACTATAACTAGTGAATTTAAGTGGTTTTGTTAATTTAAAACTGTAGATTTTTACTGACATTGTCACCTAATTATAACGTCCCTTTACACTTTGGTTTTTACAGTGAATGTCTACGTTTTTTTAAATGTTAAATCACATAATAATACAATTCTTAACTTAACGTCCCTTTAACATTGGTTTTATTCTGTGGGTTTCAAGGTTTTTGGGGCATAAAGTAAGATGTGAATCGCCGTGCATGACATAGGGTTAGGTGCGGGCCTGGCCTGTGGCCTGGCTCTACACCCAACCCCCTGCAAGTTCTAGCAGCACACGGCCTTCTGGCAAATGCAGCGGGCTGTCGGTCTCGCAGGGCCTGGCTGCACTCAGGCAGACTTACTGATTTTTTCAGAGTCACAACACAAAAATATAAAACACGGACCTATTGACATTATTAAGGGGTGAGCATATCAATATACACAAAGCAGATCTATTATTTTTCTCCAAAAATCACCAATAATTTTAATCAAATGCATATTTCACTAATTCACATAATACAATGTTTAATGAAATTGATTATAATAAAAATGTTTAATTATTTTTTATTAAAAAATGCAATAATAAAAATTAACTCAAGAGTGTCTTTCACTCCAGCTGAAGAGCATGGAGCTCCAGTTAGGGATGATTTAAAAAAATATGGTAAGCTCCCCTGGGGTCATGAATTAAATGACCCAGGAATATTACAGTTCCTTATAAACATTTCTTGGGGGGCTGCTACACTTCCTGCAGCCACCTATAGCGTTAAAAAAAGGTTGGCGGTGCCCCTCCCTGCCATATGGTGGTGGGAGACTGTCACCTTATTATTATACAGTGAGTAGGTCTGCGCTCTACCAGGCAGGGAACTACATGGTCCCAAGGGTGGGCTCCCTGGGGCACTATTAATTATTGGGCCCCAGGGGATGGGAGTCACCATGTCTGATATTGGCATGGGGAGGGGGGTTCTGCCCTCTCCCCTTTTTATATATTTATATAAATTCTGCCCCAGGATGGGGTTCCCTGGGCCTGCACACACTTGAGGAGGGAGAGGGCATGTCCTCTCCTCCTCAAAATAAAGAAATGTGCCTTCCTGCCAGCCCTGGCCCACCTGGTGGGGTAATTTTTTTAAACGTGCTGGAGTCAGAACTTTTAAAAACATTTTATTGCTGTTGATTTGAGGATCCGCCATGGATAGTGGGTGGTTGGTTGCCCACGTGAGGTTGGCCACTGGGCTTGGAAGCACTGTAGCTGGATGTGGTTTAGCCTAATTATGTGTTTTAAAATCCTAGAAATTCACTGAACAAAATAAAGGTTAAAGTTATGTTATAGTTAGGTATGGTAATAATATCTTACTTGCATTAAAACACTCATAAATTCACTGAAAAAAACAAAGGTTAAAGTGATGTCATAATTGGGCAAAAATGACAGTTTAAATGTAACATTTTAAACTACATAAACACTGATATGCACCAGTTATTATTTAAAGTAACTATAACTATGTCCTCATCATGCACTGCTTGTGAGTTCACATATTACATCACTCATGACAAATTATATCACATTATAGATAACATGAACACAGCATCTGAATTTTTAACTGAAACTGTTAAATTGGGTAGCGACGCATTATTATTATTTTTTTAAATCAAACATTGGGAAAAATAACAGGGTATAGAAACAGAAAAAAAAATGAAATGTTATATAAAGATATGAAAAAGAAACATATTTGGAGACTGGAGGGGGGGGCTGCCCACCGATAACAGAGGTAAATGTTCCATATTTGCCTCCAAAGTAATGAGCCTTGTGATTTAATGGCTCCCCAAATGTAGAGGCTCCAGATGCTGTGGCCTGGATGCAGTGATTCATGTTCTGACAATCACTGACAACAGTACACAATAACACCTGTTGCACCTTCAGCCAGTCTTGCCATTTTAGCCAACAACACTCCACAAGTTTGGATTTTTCACGCTGTGCTTAAAAGAATTAATTTCAGGTTTAAGAATACAACGTCATACCTGCCAACTTGGAGAACAATCTCAAAGTGTGGAGGGGCAGGGCCTCGTACCTTAGGACCACCTTAGAACCACACCCCGCCCGCAAACGCACTACCCCCACCCCCTCAAAAAGCTTTCTGAAGCTGGTGACGATGTCCTGGAAAACCACTATTTACAAGGGTGAGATATTGGGTCTTCACCCGGTGGCCGTGTGATTGGAGCCGGTATCGTGTGTCACACGATGGTAGCGTGTGAGTTGTCACTGTCAGGTATGCAAGGTGCAGTTCTTTGGCCTCCATTGCCAGGGATGGCAGGTACTACCCACGCTGTGGCTAACTCACTTTACGTCACCGCGGACGCCGTCTTTGCAGCCCTTGGCTTTTCAGTTACCAATTAGGCGGCATAATGCGGCACAATGTGTGATAGCGAGCATTACTTCATTATTGTTTCACACTTCCACGTCGTGTTATTTCTGTCTTGGCAAAGGTTTCACTTTCGCCTCATTAGCAATAAAGGTCACCAGTCCGCCTTTTCACCACGTTTTAATAACTTTTGATACGTCTGAATGAGAAACAACATATTACTTTCGTCGATATTATGCAACACACGCTGGATTACGAGGCATACGAAATATGGCAAAGCCTTAAATTATGCGGAAAACACCGCAGCTGCAGTGGTCCGTTATTGTTGCTACTAAATTGAGGGTCGATACTATACTTTTACACTAACCTTTCATAGGTTTTCACACACTAACGAGCTGACTAGACTTTGGAAACAATTGTACAGATTTTTACATTTTAAAAAAAGTTTTGCATTGTTTCTAGAATTAAGATTCGATTGAACGAGCTGCTGCGCTGCTGATACAGGCGACAGCGCCATCTGCTGGACATACAGAGCGATGCCTAGAACAACGAAGTGCTGATGCTGCCTCGTTATCGCACTTCAACAGTTTGATCTTAGGCGTCTCGCCTCCGCGCTCCACAGCCCCTCCAGAAAGACCCCTCCAGGCTGCTGCGCCTCCCCCTCCAGTTCACTCCCCCGCAGCCTGAAAGGGGGCCCTGTTCTTTTCCCCTCATTGTACCGTGAGCAGAAAAGGGCCGCATTATCCTCGGCGAGCGGGGGCGGGCCATTAATTACGGAAATAGTAATTGGCTACAATAGGCAGCAATTACCGCTGCGAGAGAAGGAGGGCAGTTGGTTTAAGGGCGGAGGAAGGGGCTCTTGTGAAAATATTTCTCTTAGAGCTCAGGCGCGAGAGCTTCGGGTCATCTCTTGAGAGACATCAAAAGGGAGGCAGGGCCGTATGCTGTTGCACTTCGAAGTCGCACGTTGGGAAGGAGGCGCTAGAGGCAGGCGAGGACAGGTACTTCATTGCGGAACTAATTACAGGTGCATTTGCGCCGCCGGGAGCCATGATGTAACCAGCTCAGCTCCCAGGTATAGGCTGAAACTTCAACTGACAGGCACAAAATGCTCACAGTCAGTGCTTTAAATGGGCAAGGTCTGTCCGGTACTCAGTGCCTTCACTTTTTAATCTGAAAGGGACAGTGCACTTCTCAGCACTGTTGCAGTACATTTAATGGGAGAGTACCAGCACTTCTCAGGAGCAAGCAGGTACTCTAAAGAGTTGAGTTACTAGCCCAGGGCTTTAAGTGGGCCGGGTCTCACCGGATCTAAGCACCAGAATTTTTTTAAAGGGGGTCTCGAAATGGGTCTCTATCGGCCTCTGTTTTGTGCCCTGGCACAGGCTGCCCGTTTTTTACTGGACTGCAGTGACAGCAGGCACATCGATGTGCGCATGCTCACACTGCTCACTTCTCACCAGGAGAGAAGCTGCGGTATGACATCATGCCAGGTGAGAAAGATGAGAAATCCTTTAAAGAGAGTGATTTTCTCTCTGGATTTCCCTTCTCTTTTTGAAACTCAGGAGCAGCAACATTGTCATGGTGTCACCAGGGCTTTAAGTGGAAGCTTTTTCAATATGAAATACAAGCCATAGCTGCTGCTTATTTATCTTATGCCACTAACAATCATTGACAAAGCCAATAGTCCTGACTTCTTGTAGGTATGATGTTACTTGTTGTATCATATATCTGGGTGCACTGACAGAAACAGCAAAATACAAGTCAGGCGGCACACTATGCTAAGCACAGATTTATAGCTTATGTGTTTTTAAGCCACGCCATTATTTACATTGGCCACGCCCATTTGCGAGACCCCCCAGTTTTTTTATCCACTTAAAGCCCTGAACTAGCCTTCTATATTTCCACTTGAGGCACTGCTCATGGATATGACATCACACGTTCCACACAATCTCATTCCACACTAGGCTAGAACAGAAGACAGGATGTCACAAACGTTTGCACATCAAGGAGGGCAGGTCCATGTACTCTCACTACATTTGTTTTCTGCCTCACTGGTCAGTGGCGGCTGGTACGGAACGGGGGTGGTGGGTGGGAGGGAAAAATACAATAGAACATTTCACTTACCTCTGGGCGGCTGCCGTCTCTCCTCCGCTTCTCTTCCCGGAAGCACACAGGCTACCCATAGCCAATCACGACTCTGCTGTCACCAGCACGACTGCAAAATCTACAGCAGCGTTGTGATTTGTCTGAACGGCCTGGTTCGGCGCTCAGACAGGGAGTGGGAGCCTGTACATGTTCTCCACCCAGGCTGTGCAATACAGCTGGGTGGAGAACATGCTAAGTGCGCATGACTGTTTGGCTGGTCCAAGACGGCCAGCCAAACCATCATGCGCGCTTAAGTGCAACAACCACTCCTTCCCCTGGTGGCTGTGAAGACAGCCAAGCCTGCCTCCGCCCCAAAACAGGCTTTAGCATGGAAAAATAAAATGATAATAACATGGTATTATAATTATATTTTTCCTTTTTTGCACTGCTGAAAAGTAGTGAGGCGAGCTCCTCCGCCTTAGTGAAAGAGCCACCACTGTCACCGGTTTATCCTGATTCTTCCTCCACTGCTTGTTTCGAGAACTTCTCCATATTTTAATACTGGCTCCTCTATTTGTGGGCGCTCCATATCTCTCTCACTGTGCTGCACAGCCTTAATGCAATCGAGTGCTTTTCCTGACTGATCTGGTACAGCTGGAGCCCCTCCCCCACCACATGCGGCAGAGCCACAAGGGTCGGCAGCGACCAGTGGAGCGCCCAGTTTCTAAAACCATGGCAGGATGTGTGCCACAGTTCCTCAAGCATTTAATTGCTGAATGAGATATTGAGAGGGGCCATTAACTTGTGGGAATGGAACTGCCAGCACAACTTGCGCCATTCCTCTAACTGAGGGTACTACTGTGCTTAATTTGAGCCAGTGGTTTCTGGTATTCGGCACTGGCACTTAACTGTCAACATCGGGACTTATGACAGTCTGCCACATGGTGGTAGTGTTTATCAAATTTAGAGATGAGAACTACAACAGTTGTTTAGTCATTCAATATACTATAAAAATTACGAATACCTGCTTCCCAAGCCATTTTTATAGCATTGTAGGCATGGGATAATCTGAATTATCACACTTGTAGGAGTGTGATGCTATAGTTGGCCTCTGATGATGAAACTGGCACTTGCTTTTTTACAAATTAAGCACTGGGCCACCAGGGCATCCCCTGTGAGTTATAGGATAGCTAATGGTGTTGGAGTGACCTGATGGGCACCCTGGTACTGCCAGATGAGCCAGCTTGAAAGCCCCGGTGTTGTAGGTCTCAGACCTGCCAGTTCACAGAGTCCCACCGTGTGCCACTCTTCTCACGATCACCCAGTGGAGTGCTGATATCACACAGTGGGAGACTAAGTGAGCTGAAAACCCATACTGACAGTGGGATTAGTACTTGTGTGAGGAGGCATCACACAACAGATTTCCCTTGGGATTTTGAAACCTCCCCAAGACATTGATGTCAGCCTCAGAAGCTTTTATTTTGATGTAGGAGTTGGGGGTTAGGTGAGACGCTTAACCCAGTTCTTGGCACACAGCCAAACCCCTCTTCATGGGTCTTTCACAACTGGATAGTTAGTAAAGGGTCACATGTTCAAACAAATCTGTTTGCTATCACCAAACAGCAATTTTTTAAGAGTCGCTATTCAGTAATTACAAACAGCGATGAACAATGTGTGTTTTACACATTTTGCAATTCCCAGTGGTTCGTAATAGACCTACCTTATGAATATTAATGAGGTGGGTCTTGTTTTGTGACCCATTGGGAATCGCAAAAATGACAGGGATGGTGGCCTGTTGGGGTCAGCAGACTACTATGTCTGTGATTGCTTTTCAATAAAGAAATCTTTCTATCTTTAAAACGCAGCCTGTTTTCCTTAAAGAAAAACGGGATGCATTTCAAAAAGAAAAATGAAACGTTTTCTTTTCATTTTTAAGAGTAGGCAGAGGTCAGTGGGACCATCGCCTGCTTTAAAAAATATATTTTTACAACCATTCTCAAAGGATTTGGGAATGTGTTACCACCTATGTGAAGTTGGTGGTAAAATGTGAATGTTTTGCGAGTGCAGGTAGGTTGCAAAACATTAAAACATACCACTGCGATTCAGTATTGGGAAGGGATGCCCTAAACAGACCCCTTCCTAACCCCGAATCGCAAACCAAAATTGCTATTTGGTAATAGGTTACCAAATCGTAAATAGGGCTTTGTACATTCTAAAACTCTTTTTTGCTTTCGCAAACGGGCTGTTTCTGTGAATTGGCTTGTTTTTGACCACAAAAATGCTTTGTACATGTGGCCTCAAATGACTCACCAATGGTTCTTTTAAAAAAAAGTGTATATGCCATTAACTTTTGTGACTTTTGACTAATATTCATGGTGTTTGGCAGTCCATTAGAATATTTATAAAGTCTTTTGTTGGCTTTTCAAGTTTCATGAAGGCCTCTTTTGGAGAGGAGAGATGAACATTGTTAAAAACAGGCCAAAAATGCTGTGATTTGCTAAGAACTTTGGTGCTATTTCATGGATTTGCACAGCAGCTGAGCTACAAGAACAAGGGTTAATGAACTAACAGTCTACCAAATACAAGCATATTCAACCAATAACAACCTGCACCCAGAGCCGGCTTGTCCCCGAATCCTGAGGCTACTATGCATGGCTGAAGGGCTAGCACACCAAGTTCAGTGGGATGAGGCTAGGTGCTTGAACTGGCCTACACAGGCCCAGAGCCGAGAGCCAAGTGTCCAGTGCCTAACCCCTCCCCTGCTGATGACGGAACCGCTCCGTCATCAGCTGCGGTGGCGCTGTTCTGATGACGGAGCGGTTCCGTCATGGCCCGCCCGACGCTCATGCGCGGCGCTCATGCCGCGCCTGCGCTGAGCATTCTATTGAGCGGGTCGGGCCATGACGGAACTGCTCCGTCATAAGCACAGTGCAACCGACACTGGTGACGGAGCGGTTCCGTCACCAGCATGCGCCCGCCGTATTTCTGCCCCGCCCCCTTAGCACTGCGGCGGAATAGCCGCCGCAGTGAAGGGGTTAAAGACAATGGAGGTGTGCAGCAGGCCCAGGGATGAGGGGTTGCTGCATGGCCAGGCGGCAGGCCGGGCCCAGCGTGCAGTGCTTGCTGTATTTGGATGAAACCTGTGAGCACTTGCCTCAGTGAAAAGAGTCTGGTACATTGTAAAACCAGGTAATAACAGTGGATTGAAGCATTAACACTGTCTTGGTTTTTAATAACATCAATTAAAAGTGTTCCAGCTCTGCAGATATTTTCAGAAGAAGCATGCTATACAAGTCAGGCAGGTTCCTTAGGCCGGATCAAAAACGTGTGAGGTCTCTAAAAGGGGTGTGGCCAAAGAAGCATAAGTAGGAATCCTTTGTAAAATGCATCCATCACTTACATATATGCTATCACTCTGTGTGCACTGCAGAGAGGCCAAGGATTGGATGTGCATGTAGTTTGCAAATCTTTATGAGCCATTGGCAGGCACTGTCCAAAACAGGCTCTGCCTTCAGCATCAATTTCAGAGCTCTCGGTAGCTTGCTGTCATAAGCACCCACGCTGAACACACTCAGACAGCAGGGTACGTATTATGTACCAGCGCACTGTTCTTGTCTCCGCCATGGCACATCTTTATAGATGCGCGCCTGGCACAAACATGAACAGTGTCCTGATTACAATCAATGTGCAGCCCTCGGGGTAACCGGGAACTCTGGGCTACCATGAGAGCAGTGCATTTGGTGAAATATGGAGCGGCTGTTTCAATCAGCTGCTCGTGTTTTACTGTACAGGCGACACCAGCCTGCACTTTAGTGAGGGGATAGAGATCCGCTCAGGGCCGGACTGGGAACCAAAACCGGCCCTGGAAAAGTGCTCGGCCGGCCCCCGGGGGTGCGATCGGGCTCTTTGCCAGGGCCGGTTTTCGGACGATTTTGTTACAGGGCCGTTTTTGCAGCAACGCTGCAAAAACGGCCCTGTAACAAAAACAGCCCCCAGGGGCCCAAATCCGGCCCCCACCCTTGCGGCGCACCGGGGGATTGCCCGGTGCCCGCAACGGCCAGTCCAGGCCTGGATCCGCTGCTGGTGGGTGCAGTGAGTGACTGCCGCCGCCTGCAGGGTGATCTCTGAGAGGATCCATAGGACCCACTTTTTCCTCTCCAGAGGGCTGATCTCAGAGGGTGCACTGGCAGTGTGCCTCCTTTTTGTGGCACTCTCGTAGTGCTCCTCCTGACAGCTTCTTTGTCTTTGCACCCACGTCTATAATATGGTGCGGTTGCAGAGGCAAAAGGATTCCCTCATTTACATGGGGCCACGCCCCCATGTACATGAGGCAATGCTCTCTCCAGATAGTGTAGAAGCTACATGTAATACTGCCCCTGGAGGTGACTCAGTTTAATGTATGCACTCTACTAGAGGCATGAAAAAACTGCAGAAATGGTCAATATTGAAAAAAAGCAAATACCCTTTGAGAATGCAAGATGAAGTCGAATGTAACCAAAAAATCTAATCACTAAGAAGCCTTACCTTAGGGGATTTCACAGCCATTGTTGCCAAATTGATCAGTCTTTTGAGCAGTAAAGTTAAGGACGTATATAGAGCCCTAAACGGACCGGTTTTAAAGTTGGTTTCTAATTACTGTTGGGTTTGGAGACCTGGCAGGACCCGGCTCATTTAAAGCCCTTTGTTCACCTGAGTTCAGGAGCTCGACCTGTGAAACTCTTCCTGTCTGGACTCAATCACTTCAGCTACCAATCTTAATAGACATTTCCTCTGCATTATTTTTGTGATGCCCACTTCAATCCATCAAAAGAGGATATTGTTCCAAAAGCTGTGTTATAAAAATCTATTCATTTGACTTTCCAAAGAAAGTATCATCACAGAAAGCGCAATTATTCACAGAGGAATTCAAAACCAAAAAACGATCACACCCAAAACATCATGACTAGTCTCTCGATTAGCATAATCCCTTGAATAATTACAACAAACACCTCGCTAAGCCATGCGCTTGCTTCTGCCAAGACCTCCTTGTCTTCTGCAGAGCTGCTAAGTTTCCCATGTCCTTGTCTGACTAGTTATTCCAGGCTCTTTTTTTTCTTATAATTTTGGGATTTATAGTCCTCTTTTTATACTGGGGTAAATGTTATGTTATCCGGATTTATTGAGCGCACAGATGCCCCAGCGAAGGGGCGTCCTGGCGCTAGTACAGAACAGAAAACCGGACAGAAGGTGGAAGACACAACACAACAACAGCAGAACTAAGGAGCTACGGGGAAGAGAAAGGTTTTAACAGCCTTCCTAAAAGCAAGGAGCTCATCAATGGCACGAATGTGGACAGGCAAGGAATTCCATAGTTTGGCGGCAAGGACTCGAAAGGAGCGACCGCCAATCCTGGATCTCTTGAAACGAGGAACTATGGCAAGGTGGAGAGCAGAGGACCTCAGAGAACGAGCTGGAACGTAAGGAGAAATGAGTTGCTGCAGAATCTGAGGGGAAGAAAGCTTAAGGATTTTGAATGTCAAAATCAAAGATTTAAACTTTATTCTCTGTGCCACCGGAAGCCAATGGAGATTGAAGATGGTTCTCCTAGCTGAGCAGAATTTAGGCAAACCAACCAGAGCCCTGGCGGCAGCGTTCTGGACGCGTTGGAGACGGGAGAGCTCAGCCTGGTTGACTCCAAGAAAAAGAGAGCTAGCATAGTCTAATTTAGACAAGATCATGGCTTGCACGATGAGTTGACGGGTGGGAGCGTCAAAGTATTTGAAGGTGGACCGAAGCTGACGCAGAATCCCAAAGCATGATGCAGCAGTCTTTTTAGTATGAGTGGAAAAGCTCAGTTGGGAGTCAAACCATACCCCAAGGTTCTTAACTTCAGTGACAGGGGTAGGGGTAGGACCGAGCTCAAGTGGCCACCAGCTATCGCCCCACAGATGAATTTGTTTCCCCACAATGAGCACCTCGGTTTTCTTAGCGTTCAATTGCAGGAAATTATCATTCATCCAGTGGGCCACAGATATAAGTCCCTCACGGAACTTAGCTGCCTCGAGATCGGAGGCCCCACTAATCGCAACCGCCAGCTGCGTGTCGTCTGCGTAGGACACAATGGAGAGGTTCCCACGCATGGCGACAGCAGCTAGCGGCTGAACATAAAGATTAAATAGGGTGGGGCTTAAAGCCCCCGAATTCTAACGAGAAAAACAGGAATAGACTAACTAATCCTATATCGACATGGAAAACTTGGAAACTCAGAGCCTCATTTACAATATTTTGATGCATGTGCTGGCTTGCGTCAGAATAAATGGCTGGAATGCGCCGTATCTACAAGATTCCTGTTCTTCTCCCCTGTGCCGGCGCACAAACAGCAGCCGTGCGCCAGCGCAGACACCCTTGTGTTGTTTTGCAAGGGCGCTTGCGCTGAGGGTATGATTTGTTTTGTGCAAGGAGGGGCACCTTCTGCACAAAAACAATTATAGCATGCATAGACAGAGGGAAAAAAAGGAGATAAAAGCATTTCTTCTCTTTGCACCTCCCTATGTCTCCCCTGGGGAGGCGTAGGATGCTGACACAGTCCAAGTTTTACAACACTTTGTAACTCTGGGAATGCGTCCAGTTCCATGGATGTTGCTTGGGAACGCCCACAGCAAAGCCCATGGAACACCCCTTTCATGCAGAGTTAAGCGTGAAAGGGAAACATATTTACAAGGCCATGAAAAGTCACGCAGGGTTACTTTACATGGCCTTGTGGTAAAGAGAAGCCCATTGCACTGCCGGTGCACACGGGCGCAATAGGCTTGTAAATAAGCCGCCATGTTTATGCTACATTAAATGAAGTTGGTGGAAGATGCCAGGTGAATGCTGTCTAATAGAGGGAAGTACACAAAATGGCAGGTAAATTCCCTAGGTGCCTATTAACTGTTCGGGTACCATATTCATGAGCATCAAGTTAAACCTGACCCCAGCCAATAGCAAGACCCCTGCCATAAGGGTGCATTTTAGAAACTCCCGGTTATTCCAGCACGATTAAGGGTGCCGGTACTTGAATGCAGGCCCACATTTATAGCGGGAGGAAATGAAACAACAATTGGCAAGATGCCAAGACCGTGAGGCTTAAATCCATAGGGGCATATTTACAATTACTGGCGCATCCCTGCAAATTAGCAGGGATGTGCCAGTAATTGTGCGCCATGCCTCCGCCACCCATGATGCGCCGCATTTACAATGCGGCGCACCACAAGGCAAAAACGGCACAGATGCGTCACGCATCTGTGCCGTAAAGGTGTCGCATTGCTGGAGTTGCGTCGCAAGCGCGACGCAGCTCCAGCAATGCTCTGGGGGGCCCATTCTACTAATGCTGCGTCAAGCCTTACGCCTGCTTCAAGCAGGCGCAGGGTTTTGACATACACTGGAACGCCTCCTTAAGGCACAGGGCTTTACAACGTGACGCATCTCCCAGATGCGTCACGTTGTAAATAGCCCGCACCATGGCGCATCTTTTGCGCCGCCGCTGCGTCACAAAAGTGATTCATCGGCGGCGCAAAAGAGGCGCAAGGAGCTTGTAAATCTGCCCCTAAGTCTGGCTGATGGTAACCCTCGTGGTGTAGGGCCAGTTAACAGCTGTGTAACCTGCGAGCTATATATTATGAGCAGTTTTTAACATTTTTTTCATTTAACGTCATTGCATTTCGTCTGATGCCTTTGAGCTCGGAAAGGCTTGGACGTCGTTGTCCAGATATCGATTACTTGTACTGCGTGCCTTGAGGTGCTCTGCGCATGCGCTCTTCTGCGAGTTGCAACACTCCAAGGGTTCACCTAGCAGTGGGTAGGTCACCAGTAGATGGCGCCAGAGGACAAAGGAAGCGTTGAAAACCAATGCCTCTCGATGCCCCATACTCACATGCAGCCCTAGCAGGTTACCTTGGGGGAGGGGTGCAGGGCGGTCTGTCATGCTGTGCACTGTAGACTCCCTACAAAGAGCTCTTTATTACAAGCACCGCCCCCTCATTAATTCATTAATGGCCGTCCAAGCCGGCGAACATAAGGCCCCTTCCCGTGTTTTGACAACGTTAACAATTGTCTCCTTCCAAGCAGGAGGTTCTGTCACTTCCTTTAATGGCACAACAATAATTCATGTTTAGCTTGCAGGAGACGTGTCCCTCTCGAGTACATTTACTCCCTGTGGTTTGTTCTGTTTATACTGACAGGGTTTATAAACTTTTTCAAAAGTGTGTGCGTGTGTTTTCCGTCTCCTTAACGCGTTTAACTTTTTATAGCGCTACGAGGCCCCGGCTTGGCTTCGGGGAACCGGAATGATCCCCGTGCACCAATGGTTTACAGTCCCATTGCCCAGTGAGATACCTCAGTGGGTTAGGCAGTGCTGCCGGCACCAAATTTATCTGTATAAACTATAGGAGGCAGAATTGAAAAACAGAATGGCTTACTTAGTCTTTTATCCTTCCGAGGTTGATAAAAATGAATATAACATAGGTATATACTATTATTACTACTACTGGCAGTAACAACATTATTGCTATTATTATTAAATGTCTTATTATTATTACATGTCTTATTATTACACGTATTGCTATTATTATTAAATGTATTGTTATCAGTATGATTGTTATGAAAGTTGTTTTAACTATGCCTGGGATTGTACTTCTCAATATTGTCTGCACCTGCTTTCTTGGAAAGATTACCGACGCCTGGCTTTGTTCGCTACTGTTTTTCAAGCCACACCTCTTTTCCGGAATGTCGCGGATTGTCAGAGCTTTAAGGGGTTTGGTTAAACCCCGGAAGCATTATGAAGTAGTCAGGCAGGTGGTAGGTGCGTGTCCGAGCAGGTCCCTGTTGATGCCAGCCCGCCTGGCTCTTGTTTGTGTCCCTCTTTGAGTCAAGGGCCCCTGAGTAAGGCAAGGGAGCTTTTGAAAAGATACAAAGGGGTTCCACTGCCCAATTGCACAATACTGGGACATAATCCTCACCGAATTTAATCATGGCAATGGGGAGGATGGTGCAAAAAGAACAAATTGATGGACAGAATGCAGAACAATGTCATACACTCGCCCCAGTACAGAGATCTGGGCCTAAATCCATTGTTTTTTTGCTCCCCATGCCATTTCAGTTTGGACTCAGCCATTTGCAAATCAGTCTTGACCCTGAGCCCAATGGGAAGAGTCTAGCCCGAACTGCCAGGTCAGGTCCTCCCTGGACTGGAAACTAACACCCCAGGACCGGTTTCAGGCTTTCAGCCCTCATCAGCCAGGATAGCTTGACTCCAGTGGAGTGGAGAGCATGGGACCCACGGCTGGGCATACCCCTCCCACTCGGGGTGACAAACGCAAAAAGAACAAATTGATGGACAGAATGCAGAACAATGTCATACATTCACCCCAGTACATAGATCTGGGCCTAAATCCATCGTTTTTTTGCTCCCCATGCCATTCCAGTTTGGACTCAGCCATATGCAAATCAGTCTTGACCCTGCGCCCAATGGGAAGAGTCCAGCCCGAACTGCCAGGCCAGGTTCTCCCTGGACTGGGGACAAGCATCCTAGTGACACCTCCTCACAGGACGTTCATGTGAGTAACGCATCAGGCGCGCAACACCCATTGGACTCAAAGGGCTTCAGCCCCCCCCCCTGTCGTGTGTGGCAGCCAAGGATGAGACAGCTTCCCGGGCACACACACAGCCGCACCTGAGCACTTCACAGGTCTTTAAAAGACATTTGCATGTTAATGAGGCCTTGCTGTGGTTTCACCCCTTCTAAGAGCCCCTGCAGCTCCACTCTGCATGTTGCTTAAAGAATTCAGGCCCCCCTGAAATTTTTTCTTAGCCCCCCCCCCGAAATTTGGCTCTAGTTGCGCATCTGCCGCACATGCATAGGCACACAACACCTCAAAAGCTAGAATCAATTTTAAGTCCCCCGTGGCACACTATCTGCACTCAAGAAATGAATACCATACCTTGGACAGTTACCTAATACCTGCTGTACTATGTCCCTAGTTGCGCAGACGAACTTACGGCACATCCCATCGAGCTATCAGTTACCCATGCACATGTCACAGACACCCTGACCCAGCTGTAATAAGTTAAGGACGGCACTTTTCACTAGTTAATTTAAATTAAAAACACAAACAGATATATCTTGCTTGCATTTCAAATTGTCCTCATGATTGAACATGGGAGTGACCCCTCACAGACCCATTATTTTCTTTTATACAGGATAAGGAACTCAGCGTTGCGTATAGCTGCCGGGACTACAAGTATGCTTTGTACAAACAAGAACTACAGGGGAACCCACATCTAGGACTTACAAAGTGAAATGAGACATAATGGTCGTTATGTACAACTATGTACCTTACTATGATGTATGAGCAAAGACCCATACATGCTTTGTCACCGTAATTGTACCGGAAACCCACACCATGTGATTTCTAACATACTACCGGAAAGTGTATGTAATTTTGTGATTCCAAATGACCCATGTATCATTGTGAAACAATATAATAACCAAAGAAATCAAAATAAAAAAATGCAAAAAATATATTTTTTTAAAACAATGTGGTCCACTGCATGCCTTTTCCTAGTCTTTAACTTCACCTTGTGAGAATTCTCTTGGGCCGTATCCTCCAACCTTCACCTGCAGAGGATAAGGCACCTGAAAGTTCTGCCTTGTGACAGAAAATGAGAATAAAGTACTCACCTGGAAAAAAAGCCCAGACTTTCAAACCTAAGGTTACCAGATCAATAAATCAATCAGGGGTTTGTAAAGCACAGCTACTCACCCGTGAGGGTCTCAAGGCGCTTGGGGGCTACAGATCTGTCTTGGCGCTGGGCTCATTTGGCGAGCCAGGTCTAGAGGTCCGTCCTGAATTGGGTCAGCGACGGGTATTGCCTGGGGGGTGGGGGGTGTTCCAGGTCTTGGCGGCGAGGTAGGAGAAGGATGACTTATGTCAACAGCAAACTGTTTCCATTCATGCTCATTTATTTGACAAATTCTAAATTTCGGAAATAATGCAAGTATTGTTAGAATCAGAGGCAAACATGCATTTTAGCCTGGGGCGGCTCCTTTTTTTCTCCCTCCAAGAGCAAAGATTATATATGCATCTGTTAGCTGCAAATGGTGCTCTCTACGGCCTACTGCTGGTGGCATCCAGTGGCGTAACACAAAAGGATGGGGCGCCAAGCTGAATGTGATGAGGGGCCCTGAGTCTACCACATCTTACAGATATTCATTGACTTTGGCATGATTGGGAGCCCCATGAAAAGCTGGAGTACTCCAGAAGGGGTGGAGCCACCCTGCACCGCTGAGGCTGCTGGGGCTTGTATTAGGTATCTGAAGGAGCCATAAGGTGCCCGATTTCCCTCAACTTGCAATAACACATTTGAAAACAGGGGAAAAATTGTTTACAACGCAGGGATTACATCGCAATGCTATTACATCGCGGTTTTCACAATGATTCAGAGGAGAATCTATGTAATACTGACTGGTGCTTTAACAGTGCCTCCAACGGGCCGCTCCTCAGTCGATCCAGAGGAGACTCTATGTAATACTGATTGGTGGTTTAACAGTGCTTGCAATGAGCCGCTCCTCTGTCGATCCAGAGGAGACTCTATGTAATACTGACTGGTGGTTTAACAGTGCCTCCAACTGGCTGCTCCTCGTCGATCCAGAGGAGACTCTATGTAATACTGACTGGTGCTTTAACAGTGCCTCCAACGGGCCGCTCCTCAGTCGATCCAGAGGAGACTCTATGTAATACTGATTGGTGGTTTAACAGTGCCTCTAATGGGCCGCTCCTCTGTCGATCCAGAGGAGACTCTATGTAATACTGATTGGTGGTTTAACAGTGCTTCCAACTGGCTGCTCCTCGACGATCCAGAGGAGACTCTATGTAATACTGACTGGTGCTTTAACAGTGCCTTCAACGGGCCGCTCTTCTGTTGATCCAGTGGAGACTCTATGTAATACTGATTGGTGGTTTAACAGTGCTTACAATGAGCCGCTCCTCGTCGATCCAGAGGAGACTCTATGTAATACATATTGGTGGTTTAACAGTGCCTCCAACTGGCTGCTCCTCGTCGATCCAGAGGAGACTCTATGTAATACTGACTGGTGGTTTAACAGTGCCTCTAATGGGCCGCTCCTCGGTCGATCCAGAGGAGACTCTATGTAATACTGATTGGTGGTTTAACAGTGCCTTCAATGGGCCGCTCCTCTGTCGATCCAGTGGAGACTCTATGTAATATTGGTTGGTCGTTTAACTATGCCTCCAATGAGCCGCTCCTCTGTCGATCCAGAGGAGACTCGATTTAATATTGCCTGAGGGTGAACAGTGCCTCCAATTGGCTGATCATTGGTTGCTCCAGTGTACGGACAGACTACATATAAATAAAACATAGAACAGGTTTTATATACGCCATATAGTGTGAATCAGAAATTAACTGCACCCCATAAAGCATGCAAACAGTGTGTCTGTTGTTTTTTCAAAAAAGTACGTTTCTAGTGCATTTCCTGGTAGTCTGGAACACACTCACTCTTATTGTAGTCGGTCAGGTCCCTTAGGTAAGCATGGAGGGGACACTATCCATTTATCTACAAGAAAGTATATTGCTTTCTCATGGTATCATTGTGGCCCTTTTTCCACTTTCTTGCTTTGTCTGAAGCCCCTGCATTGTGCCTACCCGTATCCACCCTTCCAAATGCTGTATTTGTCAAGCGTGGTGTTTACATTTTAAATACTGTTGCCACTAGCACTAGTATGCATACATATAACGCCATTTAATGGCAAAAGCACACAGGCGCGTGGTGCGGCTTGGTCGCCATATTGGATGGATTGCCTGTGTGTAGATACATAAAGCTGATACAGAAAAGGGGGTGGTGATGAACAGAGTGTCTGAATTAAGCAGACCACTCTTACCCAGTCCAAAGATCAGGGCTTGATCCATCACCGTTTTTTAGCTCACTGCACCATCCCAGCTCAGAACTTGGCTATATGCAAATTAGTCTGACCCTGGCCCAGTGCATCATGGGAACAGGGCAGACCAAACTACCAAGCCAATTCTTATACTGGGAAGGAAACAAGCTACCGGGGACCGGTTTCTGGCATGTCAGCCGTCTTCGGCCCGGCTTGCTTGAATCCTGATGGTGCAATGAGCTAGGGACTAACTAAGTCTGCTTAATTCAGACACTCTGTTCATCACCACCCCCTTTTCTGATACATAAAGCATCTCTGTTTAATGTTTAAAAGGCCCACCAATGGCTAACTAGTTTGACTTGGGTAGACTCCATTTGAAACTGCCTGTGGTTCATCAGTGCTCCCAATTGACTGCTTTTCTGTTGCGCCTCTCTTGCTCCAGTGTACATTCCATGTAATACCCACTGGTGTTTTAACACCAATGAGTCTCCTCTCTATTGGGTCTCTGTAGCTTCTGCGTAGGCTCTGTATATTACTCCTTTGTTGTTCAGCAGTCCCTGAAGGAATTTCTAGTCTGTCACTGATCAATGAACTCCAAATAATGCATTGTGGTGGTTCAGCAGTGCCTCCCCTGGGGTGCTCCTCTGCCACTCCTGCTGGACTCCTTATAAAGGTCCTTTGTCTTATAACAGTGCCTCCAATAGTGTGCTTCACCATCACTCTTGAGCAGAAGCAATATAGTACTCATTAGTGGCTAACACTGCCTCCAATAGCTTGGCTCCTCTTATGCCACCGGGCGAGCTCCATATACCACACTCAACTCACTGATGAACATCATCCGTGATTTCTGTGTATGTTACTGCCTACCCCAAAAGATGTACCTGTAGGTGTGGCCATGTTTACTTTCACACTTATGTCCTTGCGCAGCGACACTGTGCACCAATCATGCCATCAAACCTCATCCACTTCGTCAACAAGTTACAAAAAATCACACTACAAACAACACCCTTTCCATCATGCACTTCAGTGGGCACCCAGGAACCCTATGGAAATCAGAGTGACGGGTGACCTTGCCTTTGCCGGATGAGTTATATAAATATTACAGCTGGACGACACAGCAGAAAACCTTTACCCTAACAAGGAGTACTGAAAGCATACTTTTATACTTTAAATACCAATACAATAACATGCCTCACAATGCAATACAGACTGGTACCAGTGATTGTGCAGCTATCCAAAATCTGGACTTGCTGAGCTATGGCGGAGACTGACCATGTGACGATGGAAGATGACAGATGCAGAAGAGAAGCCAAAAGACTGGCTGTGTCTGTACTCCCTCTACAGCAATTGTTTCCTTCCATGGAAACACTGAGGTCCAGCAGTGGTACTGCTTTTTGTACCCGGGCAGGTTTTCCCTATCAAAGTGCACTGTAGAAAGACCTGTTCTCCTTCTTGACACGGACCCATAGCAAGTCCAAGGGGATGCAACAACACGTGGACCCAAGCGGGAAGAACACCTTCAACATGAACAACTAGAACAATGATAATACTTCCCTTAACCCTGAACTCAGAGTGGTCAAATCACCAAGGACTCCGGGCGCATTGGACAATCTGTGCATAGACTGGTAGATTCCAAATTTAGACCTGATTTCCTTATCAGGTTGTGGAGTGCCTTGCTCCACAAGGCACTCCACAACACCGGACCAACATACCTCAACAGACAACTCACCTTCTACACCACAAACCGCCAGCCCCGCCCTCGCCACCGTCCCCCACATACGAAGAACGACCACCGGCAGCAGATTGTTCTCCTACCTCGCCGCCAAGTCCTGGAACGCCCTCCCCATCCTCCTACGGCAGACCGAAGAACTTCTGACCTTCAGTAGGCTACTCAAGACCTGTCCGAATATTAGCAGCACCCCCCCCCCCACAGCGCCTTGAGACCCTTACGAGTGAGTAGCACGCTCTATAAATGCCTTGATTGATTGATATACTGACACTGACGGAGAGCTCCTAGAAAATAGCAGGGCACCATAGAGTGGGCCTTGCCCTGTTGCTGTATGTTCATGAAAGTATGAGAGTGCTGGACATAAATTGTACTTGCCAATCAAATGCATCAACATTTTCCATAACTATATTTTGAATCCTACGCACCCTATGTACTAGGGTACATAGAATAGTGTGAGTCACAGGGACACTTTGTCCTGAAAGACTGCAAGTAGCCATCGAGCCTAGACACCCAAGCAACACCAGAAATACTCTACCAACATGTATAGACTGCAAGCTGCAAGCTTCTTTGTGATGATGTACCCCATTCTGACTAAAAGGCTGTCAGATCTCTGGGTGGCCTTGAGATAACAGTAAAACTGCAGTACTACGGTTAGTTAGAAGTCATAAAACTGTGTGTGCTGGTCAGTGCCATTATAGAACTCCTAAACTCAGCAGTTTCCTGTAATCTTCTAAAAAACTTTTATATTTACTTATACACAGTGTGGTCTGTAATGTGAAATAGCGGCAGGTGGGGTGGTCGCAGACACACACACACTGAATTACACAAAAGCCCACACACCCACATTAACCCCTTCTCCGCGGGGCGTATTCACCTGCTGTGCAGGGGGGCCGCGCGCGGCGCCGCTGTGCTTGTGACAAGCTCGGCTCGTCATGAGGCACAGTGGAGCTGCACTCACGACCAGCGGAGCTCGTCACGACCACACCCGTTTTGGAACGTTCAGCACAGCTGGGAAATGATCCCTGTGTGTGAACGTCCCAACGGTCATGACGAATGAATGAATGAATATTTCTTTATTCGGTTTTTTAAAATATGAAAAACCATAAAAGCATTTTACATATTTAAAAGTCAGATTGTTCATTTTTAAAAGTTTGTTACATATCAGTATAAAACGGGATGTCCAAGGATAACAACCAAAGGCCCTGACCCTAATATCTAATACATAGTAAGACCTAATCTATCTAAAACAGTTCATTAAAAGATTATCACAGATTCATTCGGTGTCTATAACTACATTTCAGAAATTTAACTATGTGTTTAGAAATCCATTCCGTCTCTAGAAACTACAGGCCTAACAATGCTGGACGACATCTTCTGAAACCCAACAATTTTAGCAAAGGTAGCAACCAAATCTTTAGATGCCCAACATAAAATTTGCAGAACAAAAAAGTGTGGATGGTTGACTGTACAGAAATCTCATCGCAAGGGCAAGGTGGTAAAATTGAAACCCAGCTGTTTCTCTCTGGAAAAGTAACCAAGTGATGGAAAATATTTAGTCTAAACCTCGTCAAGAGCAATCTCTCTAATGTAGAGAGGTTAAAGGCTAAATATGGCTGGATTAAGAGTGTGGTTTGGACCGCCATTGCATGTTGTACAGAAGCTTTCGATACTTCCTTCACGATGCATAATTCTTCCAGATGACTAAGAGCCATTACTTTCCAGGTCTTTCTTGATATTGCCCGGACCGTACTTGGAGAGGAATAGCTCAGCTCGTCATGAGTGCAGCTCAACCGTGCCTCATGATGAGCTGAGCTCGTCATGAGCACGCAACGGGTTAATATCCATCCACAGGCACACTCACGCATACCCATTAGTTCACAATCATGCACACATATACGCACCATACACAAGCGCATATCCATTCATAACATGCATGCATGCATGCGCACATAAATATAAACATAAAAAACCACATCATTCAGTGAGACTTACCTGACGCAGCGGTGATATCGGGTGGCACGGGGGTTAGCATAATCATTGGTGGTTCTGAGGGTGTCTATAAAGGAATGGACTGCCTGAAGATCTCGTTGCATTTTCTTATTGGCTGACTTTGTCATGGGTCAGCCAATGAGAGGAGGACCTTCCCTACCTCCTGAAAGAGTGGGATGGGGACAGTGAGAGTTGTGGACCTCCCCCTACTCTTTGACGAAATGGCACTGAAGGACAGTCAGCCTTGGCACTTTAGGGCTTACAACTGAAGCGCCCAAGTCTGGGTCTATGGTGATGCGCCCCCTCGTCATGAGGGGGAGGACCTCAAGAGCTCTGCCCTACTAAAAAGGTCAGATGATGAGCGCTGTGAAATTTCCAGCCTGGCAGTTTGCTTCAGGCTGCCAGGCACCTGCGTATTAGGACCCGCAACCCGCGATAGTGCCGGACACAAGCCACACCCCAACAAGTTACCAACAGGACACAAGAAGCTTAGTTGTGGGTCTTTTATTAAACAAATTCTTCATCAAGTAAAAACATCACACGTAGAAGGGGCATAAAAAACCATAAATCTTGTGTAAAACAAATACGTAGAAGGTGCACAAAAACCATAAATATTGTGTAAAACAAATATAAAAATTCACATGGCAATAACTGTCTGCAAATTCACAGACCATAACGGCAAGGAGGGAAAACCATCCAAACCTGGACACCATTGGACCACACAAGGTGCAACGCACCTGCAGCCGCGAGGGGCAGTCCCAAACCCCTGTACCCTTGCCCTCACACTGGTCACCACCCCTCGAACACCGAACTCCCCAGAGGTTGCGTCAGGTAAAAAAAGGCCAAGGCCAATGGGCCCAGGGCCTTTATACCCTCACCCAGACATCTCGTCCGAGGCGCTCCGTGATGACGCAGTTCCGGTCACTCACCATTCCGGGCGAGTGACTAGAAGGCACGAAGACCAGGAACTGTCTCAAACTGCCCGTGGCCACCATCCCGCCAGAGCACGTCGGTCCAGGCCCACGGGGGCCCGGATCCTAAGCTGCACGTCCACTCCCCATTTTGGGGATGGACGCTCCATTCATTAGCGCTTGTATGGCACCAGACCTTTTCTTCTCCTGCCAGACACTCTTCATCCTTTGCAAAAGTTTTGGGACTATGCAGCTCTTAATGACGAGCCACCGCTGCATGTAAAGCAAGATCTGAAGTAGCTTTGTTTCGTTTTGTGTTACATTTAAAAGAAACTTTGAATCTGTCATACCAACAAAGAAAGTGATGCAGTCTTTTGATCTTGTGAACAACTAAAGCCTGAGCTTTGTAAACACAGTTTTTTGTGTCTCTTTCAGGTTTTGTTAAGGGTATCGGTATCACCAGGATAACAAACATTATGAGGGATTAGTGCCAAGATGTGATTTATTAATTTTAGAACTCCTTGTTGCTTTTCTTTGTGACTTTGTTACCTTTTTCGATTGTTTTTCCAAAGTGAATTCCAGTTTATTTGTCAACTTCTACCTCATTTCAGCTTCATTCGATTCACTGACGGTCAGAGGTTGAATTTTTCATTTTCAATTTGCCGCATAATGAGATGTACAGTTTCTTCAATAACGTTTCCTGTGTTTGAATGCTTAGACAAGAGAGAGAGAGAGAAACAGAGACAGAGAAAGTGTGTGTGTGTGTGTGTGGGTGTGCGTGTGTGAGTGTGTGTGAGTGTGTGAATGTGTGTGTGTGAGTGGGAGTGAGTGTGTGTTTGAGTGGGAGTGAGTGTGTGTGGGTGTGCATTTGTGTGAGTGTGTGTGTGAGATAGTGTGTTGGTGTGTGTGAGTGTGTGTGTGTGGTTGTGCGTGTGTGAGTGTGTGTGTGTGTGCGTGTGAGTGAGTGTGTGTGTGTGTGAGATAGTGTGTTTGTGTGTGTGAGAGTGTATGTGTGGTTGTGCGTGTGTGTGAGTGTGTGTGTGTGAATGGGAGTGAGTGTGAGTGTGTGTGTGACACTGTATACTGAATTATCCGACACATACTCTCATTCAATCCAAACGTAGTCAATTTATCGACTTTGCAATCCGCAGAGTCGTACTCCATTTCAAGTCAACCCTGTGATTGGTACACTATGGTCGCTCTCCAAGCATTGGGCATTTAACATCCTATGATGCTCTGCCTGCCTTTATTATTTTCTTCATGTGCCTACCAGCGGGCATATTGTTTCCTAGCCTCTGCTGCGGGGTAGTTGGCTTGTAGTAAATTACTTGTCTTTCTATTGGGGCTTATATGTTTGTGTTAGTTCCAGCTCTTTCTTATAATTTCTCTTTCCTTTTTAAATCCTTACTGTGGAATTCAGGGCTCAGAGTGGAGGTTTATATTTCCTCTTGTGATCTGTGCTGGGGTTGGTGTGCCTTACCGTGGTTGTCTGCTTGCTTTAATGTTGCTTTTTTTGTAATTTCTTTATACTTTAAATATGTTTGATGCACTCTTTCTAGAGGGTGTCTCTTTGCTTGTAGTCTTACACTCGTGCTTCACTTTATTTTTCACCTCTCAGGTAGTCAACTGATATTTAATTTATTTTTAGTTTATTTAAGATACTGTTCTGTGCTCTCTTCCAGCCTGATTTCAAAATAGAGCCCCTATGACTTCCTATGGGATTGTCTGATTCTAAAATGGCTGCCCAATGTCTGCTATGGACCCTCCCGGACTTCCCACGATGGCGGATTGTTTGTTTTTGCAAGATGTAACGTGCTTTTTTCAGCTTTTTTCTTGATATGGCCTCATAGTTGCCAACTCTACTGTTATTGCAGGGACAGTGCCGGCAAGTTGGAGACTGTCCCGGGTAATATTGTTGTAGAACCTGTTCCTCTTTATTGCATACAGGTACTCAAACAACATTTTCTATCTGAAGCAGTCCTGTGCTGCAAAAGGTCCTAGGATTTTTTTTTCAAATGTTGGCAACTATGTGGTCGCAGTGTGCCTGGTGCGTTTGTAACCTACATGGATCAGCACACTTAGATGCCCCTCCTCTCAGTGTCGCATTAGAGGGGCTGCAATAGTGTGCATTGGCTGATCACGCTTCAGGATACAGCCATCTGCTGTGGTTGCAGTGGTTGCACAATGTTAGAAAAGAAAGCACAGCACCGGGTTTTGTGTATACATTTAAAAATTGCCCATACGTTAAACACTTCTTATTAAAATATGGAAACTTTCTATGAAAAAATATTTTCTTTATTAAACTTTGTATACATTTTTTCTTCCTTTCTTTTTTCTTTTTTTAAAAAGATTATTTTGTACAGTTTATTATCTTGTCTTTTAACAATCTCATAAATGTTGATGGATTTCAAATCATTTACATATATGTTCTTTCAACCACCAGATAAATACAGTATAATTTCAGTTACAGTCACAAATGATAGTAATACAGAACCAATCAATCCAATCAACGCGTTTCGGCGAATGCCTTCCTCAGGAGTTCTGTATAGCTCCAATCATTACTGCGGTTTCCTCACCTAATATGGAGGCCGGGGAATCACCAATTTTCTGAGCGTGGACCAGCAATCGAATCCATTGGCAGAAACGTCATTCCAGAACCTCCGGCCCTTGAATATGTGCTCATCAGTATACACACTATAAGCGTTTGTATATAATCACTCGACCGTGATATTCAAAACCCTGTCTCGTTACTACATCACAAGTTCTCCGCGATCACACCACATACAGGAGGAGCCGATACCTCAAACTATCCAGATAGTGATTTCTTATAACATCGCCATAACCACCGACACCTGCTGGTCAAGTGGTTGCACACGCAGTCTGGTGCAGACGTTGCTACCTCTAATCCCTTTCTGCTCTGGCTGGGAACCACTAGGCCGCGCCTCACTGCCTCCAGGTGTACCACTGCCAGTTACACATGCAGTTCACACTCGCCTTTTGTTTCTCTCACTCTCTCAACCACCTTGAGCATTTTTGTCATTGTACCAGGCCAATGGCTGCTGATTTCAAGCAAATATGGCCATTAAAGCTTCAGATCCTATTATTGGGAATCTCGCCTGCACCTCACCCCTGTATCCTATTCTTTAACATTTGTGTCGGGCATTACTCTGATTTCACAAAAGAGATGTACCTGCCCATTGGACAATGGACCTTTGTGAGTTACACTATTCATCGCCAGCTGTTTCTGATGCTAAACCCAATTTACTAAATAAAATAGACAAGGTTTAACATCAGAAAATAGCACACCCTGCTTCTTTTCTCCTTTATTTTCCGACTTTCCATGTGTGCTGCACTGTACAGCACACAAACAAAGTGGGAAACTGGTTAAAATTAGCCTAAGCGTAGAATTTTGTACTGGAAGGGTATCCTTTAAGTGCAAAACCTATGCTAGACTCATACAGACACTCTTGCACCAAGGGGCAAAGGTGCATCCGTGGTGCACAGCAGCTAATTTCAGCACAGGCGCTAGAGAGCGGGGGGGAGAGTGCCATATTTCAGTTACATTTGGCACCCTTCTGCTCTCTCCTCATGCAGCGCAGTATTTGCGGCTGCTGCACTGTGCAAGAAATTGGTAAATCTGACCCATGGTATTTAGTTTTCAAAACGGAGAGCATTTTGTTTTGGAAAAGAGCCCTTTTATGCGCACAAAAACACTTTGTGCTACTTTGTGCAAAGGAGGTGTTACTGGGTGTACCTT
Organism: Lissotriton vulgaris; assembly: GCF_964263255.1. Taxonomy (NCBI): domain Eukaryota; kingdom Metazoa; phylum Chordata; class Amphibia; order Caudata; family Salamandridae; genus Lissotriton; species Lissotriton vulgaris. The sequence continues at coordinate 1,056,990,218 of NC_141699.1, forward strand.
GGGTGGATAAGTGCAAATAATCATGGGTTTTGATGCAAAGTCTGTTTTACCTAGGTAAGCCAGGCAGGTTGTTTTTTTTTCTATTTTTTTTATTGAACAATTTATGTTTTTATACAAGCAAGTAAAAGAAACAAAGCAATACATTGTGCTATAATACGCAGCAAAAGAATTGAAACATTCGGGCGTTAGCAGATATTAAAACATATAGAATTCATAATTGGATATAATCCAAAACCTCAGTCATATTCCTAAATATTTTTACTCTTTATACCAGTCCATCAACGGTGTCCATATGTTCAGCCCCATACTCTTTTTCTTCCTCCCCTAAGTCCTATATATCACCAGCTCAAGGTTAAATTTAGCTAGTAAACCCGCTCGCCAGGTCTCAAAGGCGTGGGGGGGACAGTACTGATCCATTCTCGCGTAATGCAAGATCGGGTAACCGCCATACAAATAAATAAGAATTGTTTTCTTTCTATAGGCATTACTTCGGATGTTACCCTGATCAAAACGAATTCTCCTGTAATGGAGACTGCCGCGTGCAGGACTATAGTCAAAACATTTTCAATAGAAGAAAACAATCCCTACAGTTTTGAGCATGAGAAAAACATATGTGTTGCATCTGCAGCAACCTCCCCACATCTACTACACGATGTTCCCACCGAAGTCTGCCATTTTGAAATCTTACTGGGCGTGTAATAGAGATCAAATATTGCTATTTAATGTTGTGATCTAGAGCGCCCAGTAATTAAAATTTCATTGGCTAATGTGATTGATTCCTCTAAATTAACTGATTCCAATTCCATTTGTGCGGACCATTTTCCTTGAGCTGTCTCCAAATCGTCAGGAGAGCTTTCTAACAGCAATTTATAATACAAGCCAATTGGCGTTTTCTTATATAGGCTATCCATAATAGGTATTCTATCTAAAGGTGTGCGTCAAAAAATAATCCCTGCGTGAAGAAGGCTCTAACAAGGAGAAATGTTTTAATGTTTTAATTTGTAAAAAAAACACAAACATGCATTGCTTGTGTGCTGAAGTATACATATCCGGTGCATAGATCTTTCTATGGTTGTCTCAACATAGCAATTTGCACTGGAAGGGTATGATTCTGGCACAAACCCTATGCTACAGGGCGCACACTGACTTCTTTTAGGCTGTGCAAGGCAGTCTTTTAGAGCACCAGTGCAGGGGAAGACAGCAGTAGCAGGCCAATCTTAGTAGAATTGCACAGCGTTGTTGTCCCCCCTCGTGCAATGCAGCAGTACAGCAAATGTGTTTCATGCAGGTGTCTAAAAAATAGTACATTGGGACCCTAGTATCTAAAAAGAAAACATGGAATCTGGTCCGAAGTGATCCAGCCCTTGCTGCCTTTGGGTAACTTGCCTTAAAGTGATAGCTGAATTGACCCACTGGATACAAGGACAAATAAAGGCTGCCCAATTAAACTCATGTGAAAGACAGAGGGGTCCCAGACTGGGAAAGAGAAATAAATTCATAAAGATTACATTCTTAAATGATAGGAAAGTGAACAACAGTTTAAACATGTAAGTTGTTTTAATTCACAACATACCCAAAACTGATAAATGGTTTACACGGTACACATAGAAAAAGTCTTTTTGTATTTTTAAATTTTAACACAGACGTGCCCACGCGCGCAACAAGGAAAAGGGAGTGAGGATGTTGTGAGGGAATTCAGTGAAAAAGTGCGGGGTGATTCATTAATCTAGGTGACATAGAATCTCAATTCATTCTATATACATATACATAATAATTACAAGTGGCTCCCCTTTCAGGGGCCACAGTTAGCTGCTCTAGTGAGTCAGAAAGTTCTGATGGACCAGTCTTCTATGGTAGCTGAATCGATCTTGCTTTGGGGTAGAAGCTGGTGTCATGAAGGTATAAGTTTACGTTTCGACCCTTTAAGGTGTAGGGACAGTTTCCCTTACATAGCGGATCTTCATCAGGACGAAAGGTTGGAGTGGGCAAGGACTCCTGGAGGAAGGCAGCCAAAAATATATATATGGGCCTCTTGGCGGTGATGCGGCTGATCCTCGCACTCCCTGAATGCGGGACCGTCCTATTAGATGAAGCCTCTCAGGGTTGATAGTTAAACGGCTGATGCTTTACTCATAATTCATTTACATCACAGCAGGGGCATCCGTATTCTGGTTAAATCTCAGGACTGGAAACACGTCTTAAACTCATCGCTCACAAAGCAAGTGGTGTGATCTTGGACAACTTGATGTGTTGAGCTAGGATTCTGGCACAGCAGGTTCAGCTGGAGACAGGAGTTTTTAAACCCACAATAACCAGTCTGTACTAATAGGTAAGCAGGACATGTTATCAGTAGCAAAAAGCCGTCTTCCAGCTTTCTGCTGAAGAGCTGTGTGCATTTTACTCTTGCACAGAAGTAGCGAATCCTTGATGGGCAGAGCAGCTCTCTGATTCAGTCTGTCTTGTCCAGTAATCTGAAAGGCCACAGGTGCTGTCGCTAACTGGCATAAGAAGACACTTTAACAATCTTTGGACAATCTCCCCATCCACCTACGGCTGACCCAGGACCACCTCTCCTTCAGGAGGCAACTCAAGACCTGCCTTTTCGAGCAGTAACGGACCCCTCTCCCCAGCGCCTTGAGACCCTTCAGGGTGAGTAGCGCGCTATATAAGTCACTGATTGATTGATTTAAAGTTTTGAGTTGTAAAAAGCTGAAGGAGCCTCAAAAGTGGAAAACTGAGCAGAGTTTTCTGGCCATTACTGAAGTATATGTTATCTGCTAAACTCCAGCAGGTCGCCCTCGAGACCTAGAAATATGTGTCTACTCGAAAGCAGCAAGCCAGTAGGCCACAGACAGGGGCTGTTTTCATCTCTTCCCCGGCTCTATCAAGACCCACTGTGGGTTTATTATATCACCTGCAGTCAACCAACCAGTCCTGTTATGATCCTGTGAAGATGACGAGAGGCTGTGTCCTTTGCTAACTACTTCTCAGTCGCAGGTGCTGGAACCTCCCATGCTGGCTGGCGCCACCGCCCCGCCTTTGTGAATACTGGCGCTCGTCCAATTGGGCACAATCACCAGGTAACACATTTGGGACAAAATGAAACGCTTACAAAGAAAATGATTTCTCTTCCAGGAAACAAATAAATTGCCTTGTTTGACTGTCACAGCTTGTCAGGCATCTGAAAACATGCTGGAGAGTGCCTTTCACCAGAACTTTAGGGTGGACTCCACCAGTGCTGAGAATCTGAAATACGAAAGAGGGCAGACATAACCAGACCTCTCCTCCCTTCATGTAATCCCATGGTCGATCTAGTCCCATTAGCATTTTACCCTGCGTTGCCTTCTTCTCCTTTGTGCCTTTCGCTCTATTTTCGTTTTTGCCCTTTTCTCATGACTTGTCATCTTTTTTGCTATTCTATAGATTTCGGGGTGCCAGTAGTTTCTCCTTATACCTTAATCGTTTCTCCTAATATCTCATGCCGCTATACCTTTACTCCTGCTGCCTTTCCTTTACACCTACCCATTTTTCCTGGTTACCTCCCTCCTCACTTACCTTCACCCTTTTCCGTCTTTTCGTCTACTAATTATTCCTCACTTTTCCTCTTCCTTTCTTTATCTCACATGCTCTTTGCCATGTTTTTTTTTCTCTTTGCGTTCTAAATTGGTTTTCCTACTTGACCAAACAGTGTGATCCTGGGCAAATCACTCCTCTTGCAGATCACTTGTTTACCTATCAGTCTTAGGGGCATTTAGAAAGAGGTTCAGCATCAATAACAAAAGCTGTATAAAGACCATGGATTAACCTGTTTGGCCTACAACCCCTCAGATGCAGTTATGTGGTAGATGTCTGGTTAAAAAAGTTGTTTTCCTCACTCTCACTCACCCTGCCACACACGCTTGCAATCCTTTTTCCTCTCCTCATATCTTTCTCTGTAATTTTTTTACATCTTCTGTTACTTACAGTGCTATAAAATTAGTATAATACATAATATATAATATAAATATTAACCTTCCCTTTAACTTATCCCACCTACTCTCCTGCGCTATTATTTACCCCATTGCTGCTCTGATCTTTCCTTCTTACCATTTTGCCTCACGCTACTTTCTTTCTTCCACCTCCAGTTTTCACTTCTTCTCTATACACATCTTCTTTCCCTTCTTCTGGTATTTCTCCTCCCCCGCCTTTATTTTCTCCTGCTCACCTGCCTATCACTAGGTGTGCTTCTCTCCATCTTTTATCTCCTCTCTCCTAGCCCCCTCTCCTACCTCCTTGCTGCCTCCTTTTCCCACTATATTTATTTCCTTTCCCCCGACAGACTCAGAACAGCTCTCAGAGGCTTTGGACACTTCAGTAGTTTTGTGATTAATTTCACTTTTATTGAATGTGACAATTGAAACTCTGACAGTTTTCTTTCTATTGCTGTAACATTTCAGAAAACAATGAATATAGCCAGGGAGAAAATAATTTGTTGGTGAAAGCCGGAGCAGAGATTTATTTTTCTTTAGCAGTTTGTTGCGAGTGGAGAGCAGTGGGATTAGCATTCGACTTTTTGATGGAAATATATTTACTTGGAGGAGTCAGATAGGATGGGCTTGGGCGAAAATAGTAGAGAGCTGGGAAACCAGAGTAGTGTCTCACTCACTCACTGGGTGGGATGGATGTATGATAGTACAACGTGATCATTTTGATTGCCGCACTTTACATTGCGGATTTTACAACACAAGTCGTTACAACGACTTGCGTTGGAGGGCGCGGATTGAGAATTAATATAATTTTCTATTCCAACTCCAGCCCACGTAACAGTAGGGAAGGTGTTGGAATAGAAAATCACAATATTCCTTAACCAAGAGCGCCATCCAGCGCAATTCGGAGTAATGACTTGCGTTGTAATGGCAGCGTGGTAAAGGTCGTGCGGTGTAAACACCGCGTTGTAAACGACGTTTACCAGGTGGGATTAAGAGTCAGTGCCCTAGATCTAAATAGCTACAGGTTAAGAGGAACTGAGACACATAGAAAACATTCCTTTCTCTCTTTTAATGACAATAGTTGAGGATTCATTAGAAATGAACGATATGGGTTGGGGGCAGAAGGAGGAGAGCCTAGAATTAGGCTCCATGAAGCTGCCCGGTAAAAAGACTGATACTGACAGGCGGAATTTTGAATAGGGTTTCCAGTTTTATGGTTTTTATTTTTTAACATTTCTGTTTTTTTTTTTTTTTTTTTTATTTATACCATTGCACAATTCACACAATTCATTTATATATTCTACAACCATAAATTATATTCATTCATCGTATTACATCATACATAAAGAAAACAGTTAAAAGTTCATTAAAACAACATATCAGCATCTACCGACGTCATTTGAAATATACCATTACTTATCCTGGTCAAATCTCACAGATCTAATCCTTCTTTCCATCTTATGATGGGACCCCATATCCTTAAACCCAATCTTCTCCCTTTCCTACCTTTCCGGGCATATATATTTTTTTCCAAATTATAGGTTGATAAAAGGTTAGACAGCCAAACTTGCATTCCTGGGGGGTTTTTATCTAACCAAGCCCTAGCTATACAAAGCCTAAACACTGCCATTGCGACAAAGATGAACTCCCTCTGGATAATATTAACGTCTGTAACTATCCCAAGCAGTATTTCTGGAGGTTTTAAAGTAATCTGGATATTTAAAGTGGCGTCGAAAAACTTCTCTATATCCTTTATTACTGTCTGTATCTGCGGGCATACAGCAAATAGATGTATTAAATCTGCGTCACTAGAACTACATCTTGGGCACGTAATGCCTGTGGTACCCCCCCATTTTGCTATTCTTGCAGGGGTAAAGTAAAGCGAGTATAGAGTTTTATACTGCTGTGATTGAAGTGGTGCTGAACACAGGAGAGTTCGCCCTAAGTCCAGTGATTCCTTAAACCAGCAGAACTCCCCTTCCAACCTATCTGCCCACTTTTCACTATGCTTATCTATGTCATCTAGTTTCCCTGCTACCAAATTTGCATAAAAGCACCGTATTGAACAATCACCCCCCAGTCTTATTTTCTCTAGAATATTTACTTTGGCAAACCCTATACTTCCACCCTGCTTATTCCCCAGAAAGCTTCTTAGCTGGAAAAATTTGAAAAGGTCCCTCCTGTCTAACCCAAATTTAGCCATTAGATCTGTGAATTGGAACATCCCCTCCGTATTCCTCACATCGCCAAGTTGTATTATCCCCTTCTCCACCCAACCCGCCATTATACTGTCACCAAAGATCTGCATTGGGAGGGAGATATTTTTATACAGCCTCGTATACCAGTTATATCGGCCCAACCCAATTTTTTTCATCACTGCACTCCAAATCTTAATTGCAGCTTGGACCGTCTTGAATCTAGTTCTTTTAAAATAAGCGAAATCAATACATTTGAGGAAAGCATTCTCTACCTCCGGTCCCAACACAATGGAGTATATCCTGGATGAATCATTCGTTGTTCTAACATCTATGCCGCCCCCCCCTATCAATCCCCGCATATATTGGAGTGCAGAAGCCCAATAATACAATCTAAAATCAGGCACCCCCCACCCCCCCTTTTCTCTGGGCAGAGACATAAACCGATATGCCCTTCGGGTCTTGCCATGGGCCCAAATAAATCTGTTCAGAATTTTTTCCAAATCATTAAACCATTTTAACTCAAAAAATAATGGTATTGTCCTAAAAAAATACAAAAATTTCGGCAGTATTATCATTTTTATGACATTGGTACAGCCTACTAATGATAAGTGTAAATTGTTCATTCGGTCTAGATCAGACTTAACTTTTGTCATAAGCGGCGCAAGATTATTCTGTACCAATACGTCAAGGTCAGCTGTAATTGCTCCCCCCAAATATACGGCAGAGTCCACAACTCTTTGATCATTAAACACCATATGATGATTACATAGTATTTGGGTTTTGGAACTGTTCAAACTATACCCAGATATTTGCCCGAATCTTTGTGCTTCGGCCTCAATTTCCACTATGGCCATACTAGGATTAGGAGTCAGAATTGCAATATCGTCCGCGTAGGCGAGCGTCTTTATTTCACATCCATTCAGCCTTACTGGGGGAATCCTTACATTACTTTCAATTTTTCTTATCAAAGGATCCAGGTAAAGGGCATTTCTGTCTCTATTTATCCATATTTATTTTTTGCCCATCTTATTGGTATTTCTCCATATTTACTTTGTGCTTTGAGTATAAATGGAGCCATAAAATGGTATATTTCCACATTTATTTAACTCTTGGACGTGCACTCATACATGGATGCCTGTCATGTTTTAGAAATTAAGCAGCCACATATAACAAAACACTGCACTCACCGGTACATATTAGTATTATACTGCAAATATATGTAAACATATGCCAGTATTTAAGGAAATCTCATCCTGTTTTTTAGCTCTTCATGCTGTCTATCTGCTCTGCAGCTGCCTGGAATTTATGAAATACAGCATGGAGATACTCTCACAAAGTGAGCACCATTTTCCAGTTTAAAAAAAAATACAGACAGGAAACACATTGTATTCCACCTATATTTATCTGTAAAAATCAGTAAAAACGGAAAACCGGAAGTCTAAATTATGATAGTGAGACCATCCCTGCAATTACTGATGCCACATTGACTGAGATAAGGCCAGCAATGGCGTGAATGAGAAGCCATAACTCTCTGCGCCATCCACCACCTTCATCCACTTCCTGGAGGCCAACCTACAACTCTCTACACACAGCCTGCGGGTACATAAGTTAAGCATGTGCACAGTTTTGTTTTCAAAATCTATATTGCATTCACAGAAGCATGGATTGAACCCCTGAGGGTAGGACAGACATTCCAAGTTAAGATGGCACATCATTTAAGAAAAGAGTTGGGATGATGTTCTGAGCCTTGATGTTTTGCGCAATTGATTAGCACTTGTAACAAAAAAGTGTTGAGAAGTTAGGCAGAGTGAGTCCAGATAATGTACATATGTACGTATTGAGTGCCAGAGAATCTTGACAAAAGGTCTTCTTGGCAGAAATGCTACCTCACCTGTTTAATGTGACATTAGTGCCAGATGGAACTATAGAGAGCACACTGAATACATTAAGAATTCAACCGAACCTTCACACCGCTAGCCTATCACTGCACGAGTTCTGCTCCATGAAGAATGGTCCCCTCAAACTGGACGAACATTAAATCTAAATATCAGCGGATTTTTCATTCACGAAGAGTAAAGTGTTTCTGCCTCTGAGGCCCAGACTCTGCAAATGGGACATTGAATATGGTCTACTGCAGACTTCTACTATGGGCAAGAGAGTTCTGGACACCCTGGATTCTAACTCCATGAACACATCTAGAGATCCTGATTATAGGCCACCAATCACACTATTCACATTAAGACAAATATGCCATCAGGAACACCAGTGGATAAATGACAGACTTCAACATACGCATTCTGAAAAATAAGAACTAATTTGGAAGGGAGCTGTATTGACAAATAGCAGTGACAAGTCTATATCCATTTGAAACCCGGCACGAGAAACTCTAAGACCAATAAGAGAGACACTAATTGCTTGCCATTACCATCTATCTCCAACCTCATGTATCCTAAAACATGTTCCTCAGATCATTCTTGGCCGGTAGGCCTCAACACAACTGATTCAATTACAATTTTGGTATCTTCCCAGAAGACTGGTAACTCAAGGATGACTTTATCTGATCTGGCACATAATATAATGTCAAAGTTCTTCCATACAACATTAACTCCCTCATGGAAATTCATCACTGCAGTTGGTTCCAGTGATGTAATTTCTCTTTCTCATATATCCCTATTTGGTCTGATAATCCAACTTTGCAGAAAACAGGACCTCTACACACTACCTGTCACACCCAGACTTTTTCCTTTCCTGTCTATGAGGGGTACTTTGCTAAGTATTCATACTGGTAAAACTATTTTAATAAAAAGACATCTCTGGTCCTCTGAAACCTACATTTCCCACTTCATCATACTAAGCCATCATTCAAAGTTCAGACCTCAACCTGCAGACTGGTACTGGGTGACTCCAAACAGCAATTAGAACAGTCTTCTGTTGAACGTTTGAGCCCACTATCCTGAGTCAAATCCTGATAGGGTCCCTTCTACACCCAATTGCATTACTTTGAGTGCCTCCCCCTCAGGGGCCTTTTAGAACCTACTTCCCCCTTAATAATGTTGCATTCAGCCCACATCTGTTTCAAAACTACAAGACCCATTCCTATGGAAATCACAACTAGACCATCTAAACGAACCAATTAGTCGAGAGCATATTTAAACATCAAACCATCGCCATGCATGACTTTGAAAACCTGGTCTGACCCTGATGAGATATATCTTGTGTGGGGCTAGTCTATGCACTACATTTCTGTAGACCCACTTCTTCTCCAAGTTGTCTAGAATCGTCAAGGAATTTAACACATCACATACAATTGTAAGTGGAGACTCAAACTTAGCATCAAACCCAGTCCTTAACAAGACTTAATCGAAAGATTTGCACAATGCAAAAAGCAGGCATGGTAGGTGATATGTTGAGGGACAATTGCCAGATCAGGATTTCAAGGCCTGCTAAGCAGACTTCCAACCATTACACCTCCTTCTCATATATACGTGGCTGTCTAATCAAGTGTCGACTACTTGCATCCGTATTCTCGCTAACCCGCTACAATGTTGAGTGAGGGATACTCAAGGAAACACTATCAAATCATTCTCTATAACTATGGCACCCTATAAACCGTGGCATATGATTATTTCTAGATTTAAGCTACATAATGTGATGAAAATACTAAAATAATGTGTCCAGGTGAATTTAGACAAAACCTAAGAATCAGTTGTGTCGCTACAAAATCTATGGACATCCGGGAACGTGAACACAAGCAGGTAAAAGGTGAGACTCAATGGCTTCCAGAAGACATAAGGGGCCAAGAACAATATGATTTAGAAAGAAATTTTAAAATATTGATATTACATCAAATTGTGCACAAACAGCAAGAGAAGGTAAATAGAAAAGATAAAGCTAGCAGTCAATTTCTTATATACACCCAAAGCGGCCCGCAAAGGGTGACATTATGAAGAGCACGGTGAAAAGGCGTATTGATTATTAGTGGCATCACTTCATCAGAGGGATGTAGCAGTGGCAATTCCCACACAGACAACAAGAAGGGAACATTAAAGAAACTTCCACGGGATGTCTCAGACACTTTAATTAATGCAGCCACAGATTTCATCTCATCAACACATTTCTCAGCATTGACTGAAATAATGCAACAGTATAAATGTCCTGCTTCTCGGATAGGGTCAAGGTTCGGTGCTCTGTATCACAACATGGCTACTACTGAAAGTATGTCAAGTCACAATATATTTCTTCTATGTGTGTGGGAGAGCAGATGACAAGAGGCACCACACTGCCTGAGTGAAAAGAAAGCAATCCAACCACCGGCTGTCTTCATTCACCACCTCCCCTGGGCCCAGCCTCAGAAATCATGGGGCATATTTACTAATATTTCACACTTGGGAATATGCTGTACTGTGTTGAGTGAAAAGGGAGAGGGCTGAACTGCGCCATATTTACACAAATACATGGCAAATATATGGCACAGTTCAGCTCTCTCCTTGCGCTACTGCACTTCTGGCGGCCTAGCGTCAATGCAGGCACTCTTGCACCATGGCACGAGAGTGCCTGAATTAGGGTCAGGATAGTTCTTGTGTAGTAAGTGATGCCATCCTGCACAAAAACTAGTCTGAAAGGCTCATTCCAATTTGTATGTGTGCTGCAGACTGCCACAGTATTTAGGACACAATATTTATGTCAAACAATATTTCTGAAAATTATATTCTGGTACCATAACTTGCGAATGGGTGCTTCTCCTCGACAGTCTGTTTTACATCCAATCCTCCTCAGGAACACACTCCTTAACCCCTTGCATGCTGATGACGGCTCCCGTCACGGTGGGCGTGTGCTGATGACGGCCGGGAGCCGTCATGACCACGCCCGCAATCGGAATGTGCCGCACAGGCACGGAATTCCGGCCGCAGGCAAGGGGTTAAGAAACTTTGTGGAATGAAAAGCCATGATGTATGACATATTTCAACACAAAGATATGTTAGACAAGAAAGAGGTTAAGAATTAAATGGACTTAAACATTTAAGACCATTCGTATCCCCATTGCGCTCCTAGAGTAAACGGCCAGTGCTTTGGCCTGGTAGGGAAGTTTTATCAACTATTTGTAAAAATGTAAGGGTGTGATGTTGAAAACCTTGCTATTCACATTCAAATGTGCAAACAACCTACCTGCGAACGATGCTCCCTGACCGTGCATGGTCCTCCTGTTGCACTGGGATCTCACCTGTCAGGCACTCGCTACGAGCCACTGAGTGCGGTGACAGCCTCAAGCCTGAAAGATCCACACCACCATCCCAGGGGTTCTGCTCAATGTCTTCTTCAGGCAGCATTCACTGCAGTGTAAACTGAATGATGTCTGGCTATGCACAGAGGGAAAAAGAGATGACCTGATGTGTAAAGTTGCAATATTTTTTGTACCTCAACTTTATCTAAAGGAAAACACATATAATGTATTCTTGAGCACCTCAACAATGGTACCATGTGATTGTTTTGGAGTTGCACAGAGTTAAACTATGAAGATGCGAATAAATAAGGGTATCAAATCAAGACAGAAATAAAAGTGTTCTTCCAAAACTAATAAACAAAATATTCCACTGTGTGTTTATGCCCCTGAATATATGGTGATTGGTGACCTCTTTTCATAAATGCTCAGTTTCTAAGTATGTCAACAGACAGCTTTAGATGTTTTAACAGGAAAAGTTTTCAAACCACTGAAAGGGACAACAAGTCAACAATTCAGCCAATAACTGCTAGAAACTGTCAGAAATGAGATTTTAAGTTTTTCCTCTTTACCAACAAGTGACCATTCACTGATAGAGCAGTTGAAAGTGTTCAGATGGAGGTGAGCTAAAGCCACAGGGCAAAGAAGCCTCAGCCACAGAAACTGCCAGTGTCCCCATATATAGGCCACCTATGGAGAGGCTGCTCTCCAATGTGTAGACAGTAATGTAAGGGACAACGCTGTGGCCCCATTCATCTGGACACTAAATTAAGGGTAATTTGACTGTGACTTCACTGCAGTATAAGTGGTGACATCGAAAGTGCCACCCAGTTATACTTTAGGAGTGAGGCACACAGCACATCACTGCCTCCAATGCTCCATTACTACTTGAGGGCCAGGGAAGTATGTGTATTTACATGTGTCTGCTTGTTATTCCAAGAGAGTGAAAGAGATAGAGAAAGAGTGAGTAAGTGTCTTCGGTGTTTTTGTCACTGATCACAACTCTGTATCTTTATATAACCTTTACACCTGATATCCTCGCAATGTCCTCTTTGCGTCCTTCTCTCACATGTTGCCACCCCCACCCGTCTGGCATAATAGTGGCAATTCTTGCTATAAATATGCTAATTATTGGAGTGATAGCAGAATAAAGGAGATGTTTCTGCTCATCGCTAGCATAATTTGGAAACCCACAGCACATTGGTACCCACTTCTGGCCTTTGCTGGTTCTGGCATTCTAAGGGTAATTCCTGGTTTAACGGACAAAGTGCTTTGGTCAATGGCATGATAATTCCCACCCCTTGAACAATGCGGCCTCAAATAGTGTTGGAAATACTTAGCATCATGTGGTCATCCCTACCATAATGGTATTGACTACTCCTGGCTTTGGTGTTATGTCAGGTACCCTTGGTATACTGACGGAATCCTTGGCATGATTGTGCTCACATTTGGTTTAATGGTGGACCTGGCATTCATGTCATGATAGCACAGCTTCCGGCATTATGCCGGATCTCGTATTATAGGGGCTATTCTAAACATATTATGATAATTTATCTGCATGCACTGACTAGTTATAAGCAAGTGAAGCAATAATGGTCATTTTTGTTTTATATACTTGATGAAGTGAGGGAAAGAGGCACACTCCGCTAATGGTAAACATGAGCATACTTTAAAAAAACTAACTACAACCAAAAAATCAGCAAAACAAACACATTAGTAAAACAAATCATTGTACACAATCCTACAAACATTACAGGAAAGAAAATTTAAAGGGAGAGTGTGAGGAAAGTGGTTTATTATATGGTTTGGATGTTAGACCTCACAGTGTAATAAACTCACTATATGTACTGGGTCTCGTCAGATTTGTTTGAAAAACCTTAGCTCAACCCATTGCAGCAGTGGCTTTGAGCAGGGAGCTTCATGAAGTGAACAAGTGTAAAGCATTAAGAAATATCAAAATAGTTGAATTAGAAAGAAAGCAGACTCAATAAAAATCTGACACCTATTTATAGAAGGTGGCTGTTTTTTTATCTTTAAATATCCACGTAGTGTCCCGGAGACATGAATTTTCAAATGAACAAAAAATTACTGCTTTTCCATTCAGTGCAATAAATCATTGTAATGAACAGAACTTGTGGTGAACTTTGCAAACTTTGGAAAACGTTTATAAAGTTGTAATCAACAACTCTGGCCCACTTTGGGTGACCAACTCCAGAAGGGAGTGAGTTGCAGGGCCAAAGAGGCTTAGTTGAATAGTTACCTTGCCTCAAATCAGTCCTCAGTTCAATTGCAGGCACTATGGGTGAACAACCATAGACTTTAATGAAGTGGTCCTGATGCAACTGGCCCTGATGCAAGAGATACAGGATGCTGAAAATGCTACAGGATACTGAGGATGTTAATCCCGTGACGGGGATCTTCCTGGGGCTACTCCTCTGTCCTTGAACACTTTAGGGCAAGTTTGGCCACAGGAGTCAATGTCCCTCAAAGCCTGACTGAAGTCCAGCTAAAATTAGTTGCCACTGGTCTACTGGTCTCCGATTATAGCAAAACAAGCGATTGTCTTTACACGGTGATAACTTTCTTGCCTGATGACCTAACTGGTATAAGGAAATTATAGCTAGCAAAGATAACCATAAAACTCAATGATAACAATACCTCCTTGACTTAGAATTGTAAGTCTACAATTATTGAAAAAGCACCCTAATATAAATCATGTCTACATGTGGAGAATTATTTTTATGATAATATTTTTTTATTTTTTTATATGCTTCATGAGTCGTTTAAACATAACAGACATTCAATTGTACATATAATATTACAAAATAACTGTTTCAAAAAAGAGAAATCTGATTAAATGAGCAACCAACATAGGTATATACAAATCAAATCGATAGACGAAACGTTGATTCAGGCAGTGCGGCAGATGTCTACAACGCGCGTTTCGGCATACACGCCTTCATCAGGTAGCCGTCTATTGCTCATATGACTTTATGCAGGATATGGAAAATGATTAAATGTGGTTCCGCAATTCCTACTATAAGTTCAGGTGCTATAGAGCTGAGGGCATATATTGAAGGGATCGGCCACAAGATTATGGGACCACTTAAAAAGGGGTCTCGAGTGAGTATAAACTTCAGTTTAGAAAAGATTTCGAATTATTAGAGATGGTCTCCTGTATATATAAAATGCTGGTCCAGTAATGTTTCCTTTCGAAAATGCCTTGCGTCAAAATGGGGGTAAACCGACCGATTTAGGGCCGCCTTAGCTGAAAAATTTATCCTGATGTTATAGCAGACAGACCAGATGAAACTTCTTATCAGAACGTGCTGTCTATGACAGATGGGGGCACCTGATCGACAATTTGGATTCGAGTATGGTGAAGCATTACTTCTTAAAGATGCAAGGTTCCCTTAACGGATGTCCCTCATTCGGATATCACTGGCACGGAAAACGCTCTGATGTGAACGATACAACTAACTGACCTAACTGTACTCTGAAGACACTCACAGGTTCAACAAACTAGGTACAACTTTTGAGGGTTGAGACTCAGTCTCTCAGGCTCCATGTTTCTTCAAGCAGGACACTACAGGCAGCATCCTTTCTTTGCTTGCCCAAGAAGCAGAAGGTGCAGTCCATTTTTTGGTGCTGCCTGTCTTTGCTGAGTCCAGGGAACAGCAGGACAGTCATTCCTCAGTCCACTCTTCAGTATAGATGTGACCTGAGGCCTGAGTGGCAGAGGTGCCACTTTAATGCCCATTAGTGGTCTTGGGGAATGTGGTGACTACTAGCCAGTGGGCTACCAGATCCCATCCTGCCTAGTAATAACTTCCTGTGAAGTGTGGCATCGAGCTAACCCAGAATGCAACATTCTGCCCACTCCCAAAATGGCAGAATACTTCTCTTGGTGAGTGGAGCTCCTGAGTCCTCCCCCGAGGTGTGGATACCTGAAGGTTACACGCCCACAGAAAAAATGGTTTGGCAATGGCTCCCCCTCTCTGTTCCTGATGCCAACCTATCTGCAAGAACAAAAGATCAGCCCCTCTCGTGATTGTCCACCATCTACCCTTCAAATGCAGCTTCCCCTTTGAAGCTCACTTTGTGGGCTCACACTCTGATCAAGGAGAGGTCACAACTCTTCCACCGGCAGGCCCTTTGTGCTCCTTCTTGAGAGCCATTTGCACCTCCCACCAGGAGGGTAGAAGGCTGTCTCATGGCCAGCAACCGTAAATGGGAACTGAAAAACTTTAGGCAACAAAGTGGCTACTTACTAAAGTTGCCATTTGCGCAAAAGTTACCTTAAATCCGATTTGAGCATCAAGTCAAGTTTAATGCAACAATTACTTTGATACCTTGAGGTATCATATTTAGTAGTCCAATTCAGAAGTTAAGACTGTTGAGTGGTCAGCGTGTAACCTTGTACTCGCCAATGGGGCTTCTAGCCTTTGCACAGTAAAAAAAATATGCAGGGGTTTTACTGTCACAAACATTGAAAGTTAAAAACCACATGTTTAACTTTTGAATATAATGCACCCTGCTTTTAGGGCTCAGTGGGGCTCCCTTAGGGGTAACTCATAAATGGCAAAGTTGAGTTAACAGCCGAAAACTGCTCTGCCAGCCAGCAATGGTGGGCTGGAAGTCATACTTTGCTTTGTCAAACTTGTGGATTCACAATAAGTGCTGCAGTCCACAAGAGACACTTTAACGTACAAGCCCTAGGTACCCCTGGTACCATATGCTAGGAAAATATAAGTAAGCTAATATATTCCAATTGTGGGTGAACCAATCAGTCATATATTTTTTAAGGATCAGAGAACTAACACTGAGGCCTCTTTACCAGGACTCAGTGCACCTACAGAGTTGAAAAATCAGCAGAATCAATTCAAAACTTGGATGTGTTCATGCAAAAATAGGCACATCTTAACAGAGGGACATATACACTTATACCTCCAGCCCAACATAAATTGTCGGAAGTATATATAATTGTGGCAGTGGGTTTGATTTACAAATATAGCTCCAGTTTTACTAAGATTAGAGAAAGTGCATATATTTTGGGGGTTGAGGTTGCTAGGGCATCAAATTTACTTTCTATGTTTAGTCCCTCAAAAACTGATGAAGTGAAAATACCTAGCAGGGAGATTACTTTTATAACTCCATTCCTACTAACAAAGGTTAAAATGCAAATATTTCAAAGGTTAGATTTTCTATTCTAAATCCATCCTTATAAAAATTGGGGAAGGCCAGCTTTACTATTCTACCAACAGTCTCACAAACAATGGGGAAAGTGCATATCTTAGTGGGGGCATTAAATCTGCTATTATAGTTATTGTAACATCAGCACAACATAAATTTGGGAAGATCAAAATGTGCACATTTTTAGAGAGGGTTAGTTTTACTATTCTAACTCCAATCTCAAAACAATTAGGAAAAGTGAATATATTTGAGGGGAATATATTTACTATTTTAACTTCAGTCTGACTAACTTGTGAGAAAATGTGTATATGTGGGAGGTCTCAGTTACTATTCTTCAAGTCCCAAAAACATTAGGCAAAGCGCTCAAGACTGGAGGAGATCGTATTTAAAATTCCAGCTCCAGTCTTACTAAAATTGTAGAATTGCATATTATTTTGGTTGTTTCATTTTTTGTTCCAACCACAATCCCACACACATCTTGGAAAAGTGAAAATATTTGGAGAGATTACATTTAATATTCTAATCCCAAATCAATAATATTTGGATACATGCGTATATTTGGAATGATCAGGTTTACTAGTATAACTTAATTTTCCAAAGATTGGGGAAATTGCTGCTGTGGTTCTGGACCGGATGTATGACATTACAACGCATACTTTTACCACGCATACCATTACAACGCGGTTTTTACAACGCATACCATTACAACGCATAGCGCTTTGGGGTGCTGGATAGTGAATAGTTTAATTTACTATTCCAACTCCAGTCCCCGTGGACACTAGGGAAGGTGTTGGATAGTAAATTAAACGTATTCCTTATCCTAGAGCGCCCCCAGCGCAATGCGTTGTAATGGTTTGCGTTGTATTGACTGCATTGTAATGGTAGTGCGTGGTAAAAGATTTGTTGTAAGGGTTGTATACCTTCTGGACCAGCAGAAGGCATGGTTGTAAATGGGATGCTGCAGAATAAGTCTCCTTTAGAAAAACTGTATTTGCATTTTCAAGATGGCCACCTAATATCATTATCATGAGCACCTTGGAGATTTGTTTGTGTCAATAGCATGTTTTCATCCTGGTGCTGTCCAACACTGCATTCCAAATGGCATCCCCTCCTGGCAACCTGTGTTTCATCCAGAACAGACAATGTGGCTTCCAGAAGAGGTCGGCCTATCTTCAGACCCTCTAAGAAAGGGGTGAAGGACCAACCCTTATATCAAGACCATAACAGGTTGTCAACACCAAGTTTTGTTGTTCATCATCCATTAGCAGTAAACATAAGGTGGATTACTTTATAACTAGCTTTTAAGGTTCAGTCTGATTCAGATGACACTACTCAGAAGAGGCCAATGAGGAGAATTTAATGAAGAATCAGTACATGTGCCCCTTTCTGCTTCTTTGAATAAATTGACTGACCTAATCTTGTAGCTGGAACAAGGAAACAATGAATGAAGTACAACAAAAAGTGAAGAGAGAGGCAATAAAATGCAGCCTCAGCCAAGGTGCTTGAATATCCTGCCCCTTCAACTGAATAAGCTATAGAAATCAGAATCACCAGGAAAGACAATCAGTTGAAGAAAGAGACAGATAATGCTTAGGGCTTTGTCTTTATTGTGGTAGGCAAGGCATGTTATTTCATCATGTCCTGTAAGACCTGCCTAACCATCCAGAGAACATGCTGGATGAAAGTCTGTCATTGTTACTAGTACTTTGATGCTATTTCTTCTTAGTGTGTCTGTTCAAGTGGGTTCTGAGTGCTGTTCGTAAGGGCCAGCAGTTATAGACTCAGGAACCATTGGCATGGGTGAAAGGGCAATTCTGTGATAGTATCATAAAGAAAATAGCATACTTAGTAAAGGCAATGGATGGTTTAGTGTTGACTTCAGGTGCAGTTGGGTAAAACAACCTATAAAAAGCAGAATGTAAGGAAATTATAAAATGTTATGACTGTAATTAAACATACCTTTATGTATAATTTTTCGCTAAAAAATATACAAATACATAATATATATTGCAATATTTTAGTCTACTATGTTTTAAATCAATATCATTTACAAACAATAAAAGCTATTTCACCCTCGACAGTCTGGCACCCAATAGTGTGGCATTGACGATATCTTTACCACGATATTATGTTAAAATGATATTTTGAAGATGCTATTCAGGAAAAAAATCAAAATGGTGCCCTCTCAAGATTGCATGTTTAGTGTTCCAGGTTAGCCAAAATCCACATCCAAATGGAAGCCTAATTCATACCATGACACAAGTTCGTTATATAAAGTTGAGTCGATGTGAACCTTCCTCCCACGATATTATTTTATGTTTATTTCAGTGTTCTATTTTCTAGGATATTTGGGGGCATATTATCAAGGAACGGCGTTAAAATTATCGCCGCTTTAGCGGCAGGAAACGGACGCTAACGCGGCGATAATGGGCTTGATAATATTCTCTTGAGAATTCCCATAGAAGCCCATGTTCTGGTGTTAACATGGGCTTCTATTGGAATTCTCTACGGCATATTATCAAGCCCATTATCGCCGTTTTAGCGGCAGTTAATTAGCGGCGATAATTTTAACGCCGTTCCTTGATAATATGACTCCCGGAGTTTTAATGGTAATCTCGAGCCTCTGAATAGCCAAAGGAGTTGTGGGAGAGTTGGTTACACATATGATCTGATTTGTGGGTGGCACAATCTTGACAATAAACTCCCCGAATATCTTGTAGGCATTCAGTCTCTGATCAGGTTCATTTAAATTGAATTGTTTTTTGCCGTTTTTGATGTCGTCATTTTTTAGACTTCGCACAAGAGCAAACACTCGCCTCCAGGTGCTCTGCAAGCAGAGTAATTGGCCAAAATAATTCAGCAGGAGGTTGGTTAAGCCAGACAGGTGAAATATTACCATTAACATTCCAACTCCGTTGAAGGCTCTGAGAATGACCGAGGGGCTGCCCATGAAAGGAGAGTCATCCTCTTCCCAGGTGCTGACCTCTAGAGTGCCCGCTCTCTATGGCAGTGACGTATCCTTTCCTAGAGTGTCTCTTCTCCATCGCCTGTCTGAGGCCTGGGCACGTCACTCCTCTGCCCCTCGCGCCACCCTTCCCACTTCCTGAGGAGACAATGTCAGAGATAAGGCCTCGCAGATTGTCATCGTGCTGCCAAGTGGTGAAGCTGCAGGAGGCTAATGTTTTCTTGAACAGAGCATCCCCGCTCCAGTGTCAACAAATCAACATTTGTGACCGCCGGTCGACCCCCCCACACCTGAGGCCCGGAACCATCCATCCTGCTGGCAGCCGGGCTGGGTGCCCGAGGGTGACACAGGTATTCAGGAAGATAAGCAAGGTAAACAAATCTTGGCACCTCGCCCTCCCGCCCCTTCTCTCTGCTCCCCCGGTTAGAGCTTCAGGCAGGACACCTGAGGATGCGAGATGGGTGAGGTCAGGGTGGGAGAAATAGAAAGAGGACTAAATGGGAGGGGTGGAATGGACAGATGAGGAGCTGATGAAAAGTCAGAGGAAAGGAGTGAAGAACAAGCATTGGTGAAACCACTGAAGTGTGGTAGGAAGTCACAGCCTCTAATCGAAAACTCGAGAGGGGAAAGCAAATATAATGGGCTTAATTCATACCAAAATCTGGAAATCCAACAGTATGGTAAGGCTCGTGGAGATATCATTTTCACCTTTTATATTTTCTGTATACTTTCTATTTACCCTAAACCTACATATTGTCGTCGTTTCCATTGTGGAAAATTGCGGTTGTGTGTGAATACTACAGAGTTCCCATTTTTCTGTTACCCTATTTGCAATGCATGCTCACCACATGCTCTACCGAGAACACCCTTTCACCTATGTAGTTGTCACTTACGTCTGAAAAAAAATCAGCAATTCTTTAGATCTTCTGCTTCTGCACTTGGCGGGTGTCAATGTAGAAATCTGTAATACCCAGGGCCACTGGCATTATGCCGGGGGGCAGCACTAAATTATGTAGCATGGTTGACTAAATTATGCAGCAAGAAAAGGTAAATTGTGTAGCATACTGTGGCGTATTTTTTTTTTATAGTATTACTTTATTATTTTGACATTTTTACACATGGTAATACTGTCTGTGCAAAGATGTTACCTCATTAGTACCAAGTTAAAAGTCAAATACAGAAATAAGCAACAAAAAGATGACCGGTTAACCTTTGCCAAAGGCCTTCCACCAGGCGCGAACACGTCACAATGTGTTATTAGTTAATTATGATCCAGTTGAACTAGAAACAATTTTTTTGTTAAAATCTGCAGATTATGCAGCAGATAATGAATTATGCGGCAAATGCTGAAAATCTATAATTATGCTAAAATAGCCATAGCTGCAGAATCATATAGTTCGAGTGGCCCTGGCAATGACCATTTGCTTCTGGTAAGTTACACTTTCGTGCAGAAAACGTTTAGTGAATAAGGCCATCTCAGTTAGCTGCCTCACTTAAGGACATGCGTGCTTTAATACCATTAATGCCTGTTGACAAATTGTTGATGCTTCTCACTCACACCTTTCTTTAATCTTGATGGTGTCTCTAAAGCCATGACTTCTGGCGGTTCTTTGTTTCCTTGACATATTCAGGGCCACTGGAGTTATGTGGCAGGAGATGACCATATTATGCAGCATCTTTGACTAAAGTATCCAGCAAGAAAAGGCAAATGATGCACCTTAATGAGACACATTTTGTGATAGTCATACCTCATTATTTTGTCATTTTTAAACATGATAACACTCTTACCGGTGTCTGGGCAAAGCTTTTACCTCATTAGTACCAGTTTAACAAAAAACTATTGTAATAAGCAACAGAATTGTGACCAGTCAACCTTTGCAAAGAGCCTACCACTGTGAGCAACAAGTGTCAAGTTTTTGTTACTTTTGATCCCTTTGAGCCAGAAACAATTTTTTTTGGGTAACATCTGCATATTATGCCACAGATGATGGATTGTGTGACAAATATATCAAATCCATAATTATGTGCAAAATGCGACAGCCACAAAATCACATAATTCCATAGGCCATGGTCGTATGGCATTGTTCATGGTTCCCTTCTTATTCGATTTAAATTCCAAAGTGATGCTTGTGACTCTTAAATGCACTATGTTCTAAAATTTACAAAATGGCCACTGACTCCAACTGTGTTTGCATTTCATAGTCCGTTCCCTAAGACATACCAGACTGCGGATCACTCTTCCTTGTGTTGCCCAGTTTGCCAAGTCTGAACTATGCATAATAATAGCTAATTACTTATACAGCACTTTGTCATAATTACCAGTCCAATTTCATAAGTCACTTGCAAATCTTGCAGGAGTTTGCCCCTAAGCGAGGGCTTTAATTGGTGGAGTAATACTGCACTTCCCATTTTTTTGCCCTCACCATTTTTCCTAGGCAAAACATTGCGCATATTGTGTGCACAAACATACACATTATGAGACATTCAAATGTGTGACCTGTAGACCACGTGCAGATCTTAACAGGCAGAGTTCAACTTGCTGAGCTATCTTACTTTCCTATTTCACACTCTACACTTTTCTCAAAACTCTGATAGAGCATGATTATTTGTGAATAGTCTTGTTTGATCAGGTCTGCTCATAAGTGTGTTTTAATAAACATACCTAACAGTGTGGAGAGTTATTAACGTGGGAAATTCTTAAAAGTGCAATGTGAAATGTGCCAGAAAAACATGACACAAGTAGTAAACAAAAGCTGCAATGATAAACGTGCAGAAAGCATGGAAAAATGTGTTCTTGTGAAATTTTTAATGACATGAGAATTTTTAAAAATAAATGTAGTAAATAGCTTAGAAGTAGAATCATAAAGTACGATAATAAAAATGTTTAAAGGGCGTGACATGCTGTCAGTCCAAATTCTGAATTTCCCTTGAACTGAACTATCCTGGTTGCCTTGCACTGCATCGGCCGGTGATGTTGCTCAAGCTATACCTTTTCGGCCAAAGGGTTAGCTATTTCTGACTATTGCACGCTGTGCATTAGTTCATTGATCTTGGGTTCTTATGAATCTTGAATTTGCATACCATATTGGTAAATTGTATTATTTCCTTTTGTCTCTCTCTTTCCTCACACTTGTTATTGATTTTATGATGTATTTGGCAATGAACTGTATTTTCTTATTGTGATTTTACCTGTAACATTGAAAAACACAGAATTGACATTTTACTGTACTTTGTGTATTGGCCATTCATATTTTTAAGATTTAGATAAAAACAACTTGATAAGTATACAGAGTCTGTCTTTATTGGTGAGTTATTTGACATAATATATATTGTGACTATAGGTATTGGTGAGGCATTTTCTTCATTATAGGTCCTCATGAAGGAAATAGCATCTGTCTCTTATTAACTGAGTCCCTATTAGCTCTACCACAGATCTGTTGGAGGACCTCATGTTTTTATGTGGTTATTGAGTTCCCATGGCCCAAATTCTTACTTATAATATAGTTACTGTTCATGACATATTGGAGATATTGTGAATGAATATAAAAAATTACACCTCTTCCGCTAGATCATCTGAAGATCACGTGCAGATCTTAACAGGCAGAGTTGAACTTGTTGAGCAATCTTACTTTCCTATTTCACACTCTACACTTTTCTCAACACTGTATTCATTGAACTCATCCCCTAAGTGCATGGTCTTGATCCTCCTGTATCCCTTCTCCTCCTTCAGGTCTTCCTTCTCTTCAAGGCGTTCCTACTTCTCCTGGTCCTTATCTTCCTCCTCCCTCTGATCTTGCTTGTCTCCCCGTTCCTGGCTTAGGTTTCCCAGGCCCTCCTGGTGATTCTAGCCCTGGTCCTCTCCCCCTTACTCTGGGATCTCCTCTTCATCCTGCTGGTCATCCTGTTCATCCTTGTCCTAGCCTTCACAGTGGTCCTGTTCTTAGTTCTTATAGTATTACAAGCCCTTTGGATTGTTTCCTATTAGTTTGTCTCTCCACACCCTTGTCTTCTAGTTCCTCTGCTCCTGTTCTTTGTCCACCTACTGATGGTCCTTTGATCCTGATGTTCAAGATGGTCCTGATGGTTCTGGCTCTCTTGGTGTACTGCTGTTTCAGCCCCTCCTCTTCTGCTGGTCTTCCTCATCCTCCCGGTATTCATATTCCTCCTGGATATTATGGTCCAGGTCCTCCTGCTCATGGCCCAGGACCTGCAATTCTCATTTTCTGGTTGTGGTGGCTCTGACCTTTTTTTGACCTTTCATCGCTTCCTCCGCTTGGTCCCTTCCTGTGTGGTCCTCCTACCCATCCTACCATTCTTCCTATCTCTTCATTCCTTCATTTTACCCTCCTGTCCCTCGCTCATTCCTGCCTCAACTGAACCAAATATGAACTCCTAGCAGTGCTGGTGGGAGGCAGTGAATGCATCAAAAGAGGTCCCAGCAGGCACCTGTCTCAGCACCAGTTTGCTGCTTTGCTGGTGCTTACCCCTGGCAGATGCTGGCCCACCTAAAGCACTTCCCCATGCTTGTTTAGCTGAATGAGGCACTCTCCCTGAATAGTTGTAACTCGTGGTGTGAATAGTTACTCAGAGTTATCACGCCTGCGGCCTGACCATTCCGCTATTTCTGCTTTGGTTTCAGGAAGGTAATGCACATTTTGTTACCTCAGCATGTTCCACTGATGTAGCATCAGTAGATGGTCTTGTGTTGGCGCAAGCCCAGATCGGCCGGACTCTGGTACTTTCCTCTTTGTTCAACAGACCTGTCGCAGTGATTCTATGACACCACCATCGTTATTGTCCTTATGTAGTGCTACTAATACAATGGCATCAAAGCTTCAAGGAGCACCTTTTTAGGTGTCTATGACAAGAAACTGAACAATTGTGTTATTTTACTCTGAAAAGGTGACATTCCATATCATGAATCGATTTACAGAATCAGTTCCATTCGTTCCATATGTGACTCTTACATACCATGAAACATCTACCACCACCACAAATTATTCTTTGGACAAGAACATATTTTCTTTGTGGCCATGAAGAGTTTTATCACAGCTATTATTATGCTGCTGAATGGAGAAAGGCGAAGACTTTTTTTAACATATATAATTCATAGGTGACAATCAAAGTCCTGATTTTGATTCTGTCAGACACTTGGTCCCCGAGCCTTCTCCCTACCATAGGAAGAATGTGTTCCCACTTGTGCACAATGACCATAGCTGAATCAGAAAAACTGGGAGACAAATGCAATATTTGATTTTTTTGTGATTTCAGGTAGAGAATAATTTCTTTATCCATGTTCACTTTGACTTTCTTCTGACAAGTGACTTCTGTCAAGAAACTTGAAATACTATTTAAAAGAGGCTATCCACAGGATTGACATAATTCACCATAAGCAATGTTGAGTCTATAATGACACACTTAAAATGTGTACAAATGAGGGATTCACAAACTGTTGTTTTGTGGTAATCAGAACATATTTTTTCTAGAGACTTAGGATAGCAGTAGCAATGTGTTCATGGTTTCATTAACAGTGAGCCAGTTATTGCTCATTCCGGCGGCAGCTCCTCCGCTAAGGCGGAGGAGTGCTGCCACACTGCCCTCTGAGCAGTGAAAAACAGAAAAAGAAAGTGTTCATATCATAAAATTATTATCATTTTATTTTTCCGTTGTGAGGCAGTTTTATGTGGCGGGGTTGGGCTGTCGTTACAGCCAGCAGGGGAGGAGTTGTTGGGGGACTTAAGTGTGCATGGCGGTTCGGCCGGCCGTCTTGGGCCGGCCAAACAGTCATGCCCACCTTGCATGTTCTCTACCGGCTGTATTATACAGGCTGGGTGGAGACCATGAGCAGGTTCATAGTCCCCATCTAAGTGCTGAACCACATTGCTTAGACCAATCACAACACTGCTGTCATGATGACAGCAATGTTGTGATTGGTTTATGGGAGCCTGGGTGTGCTTCCTGCTTCCGTCAGGAACAGAAGAGGACGGAGGCGAGGTGGCGGCCGGCAGCAAGGTAAGTCACTTTAAATGTATTTGTTGGTCCTTACAGAGTCCTAATATCCAACCAAATTAGGGCATATCTTTCAATCCTGTTCTTTCCACCACCCCAAGCGAGCACATAATACAATTTATAATGTGTATCACAGGAAAAAAATGCTTTGGTGGTTAGTTTCTGTAAAATAAAAAAATGCTCATCAGACCACCTTGATGCAGTTGGCTAGACAGCATTACACTTTCGATAAAAATTCTCCACCAGCTCAGGTGGTAAGTCTGAATAGAGTGGACCGCGCTTGGCTGAGGAAGTAAAGGCGAGATCTCTGCTGCCCCTACAGTCAGGAGGCCGGCTCAGCAGGGTCTGAATAATCTACTGTGGCCCTGTTTAGAGTGTGATAGAATGGGGCATGCGTTTTAATTCGGCAGATGCTTATTTATCCATACTCCTTGTTCTCTCACCTCCTTTAGAGTCAGAGTTTCCAACAACAGAGCCCCAACCTACTCCACCATGGGAAAATCCTCTCCATGGGCTTATCCCCCAGACTTTTTCATTCCCGGAAGCAGGCTCTATTCAGATGTTTCATGTTTCCATGTGTCACTCAAGCAATGACAGTTGTGAAAAGAAATACAAAAGCCAAAATGTTACTGACACAATTGGAGAAAACTCCCTCTACATTGTTTTTAGGTTTTCAGCAACAGCCAACCACTTTGAGGATTTGTTTCTGAAAAATAAAAATAGTACTGAGCAGACATTGCGTTTTCAGAATGCTCCCACAAATTAAGCAGGAGCCCTTTAGTCAAACAAATACCATAAAAATAGGGGCCTCTAACTCCTGTGGGAGCTTAAGGGTTGGCTTGGAAAGGTGTGGCCTCTACTGCCCCTAGGGTTTGTCAGTCCTTCCAAAGTATTTTAAATGGCACCTTACATCTAAATTTACAGAAACTGTACAAATGGAGGATAGGGAATGAGCAGACATTTCTCTGCAATACTATAGTAATGAAGGAGGAAATTGAACTGTGGATTCCACTGTGCATTAAGGGGTTTGTCTAAAAGTTGAGGATTTAAAGTTACTACACACCTCTAAATCAGTCTTTCTGATTTTACAGTAACTGATGTAAAATTTGCATACAAATGTTAAGAAGAAAATCCGACCCCTTCAATTTTCTTCCTGTGATTGTGGCTGCGTTTTAGAAAAATGTTCCATGTACAATCTCCAGTGCCTATCCTCCAAAGATAAAAGGGATATCAATACATTGCAAGATCTAAAACTCTCACCTCCTCCTGAGGCCTTGCCAGTGGAAGGAAGTGATCAATGGTGTCAAATGCAGGGGAAATGCTGAGTAGGAACAGCATTACTGCCAAGGCTTCATACAAAATATTTTTTTTAAAGGAACATGACATCAGTCCCCCTTTGCCTAGAGGACCTAAAACATGAATGACAGGTAACAAAAATGTTACTGAATTCGCAATTACACTGTCTCGCCATCTCTAGATTCTTTAAGAGGGACACATTTGAGATGAAGTGAAGATGGTTACAAAACATAGGATCTGAGGAATGGGCTAATATTTTGATCACCCATGCCACTTCAAAGGAAAGCAAAATGTAATTTATGGTGCAAAAATACCATTATTTGTTTTGAGCTTTAAAACTAAACGTATTATTTTAACCACTAAGGGGAGGCTAAACCTCCCCCACTGAAATCTTTGGCAGAAATAAAACATCTTCCGGACTAAAAGTTAAGAATCTATGTTTTTACCTTTGAAGCTAGTATGTCTCTAAGTAGAGAAATGGGATGAGTCCCTCCAGCACATAGAACATTAGTTGTTTGAACCATAGGTAGCTCAAGGCTGAACTATTGTAACCAGGCAGTGACTGGCAGCCAGTCACATTGAGGCCACTCATTGGTGAGTTGAGCAAGAACCATGGAACCTTGACCAGAACAGAACTCCAGTGGTTGTCCGTGAAGGGCAGTACTCATTCCAGAATTAACTGCTGGTTATTAAAGCTCATTACCAACCAGGCCCCTCAATAGCTAGCAAGTATGTATCAAGATGATGTCAACTAAGGAAAACCTCAAGTCATGATCAGAGATTGCTGGTCAAATCCAGGGCAAATTGAAATTTAGAGGGAGGCATTTTGTTTTAGCCTACAGGACAAGTTACATTTTTTTTCCATCTGCAATGAGAAATTCACCCAGCCTTACACTCCTTAAAAAGGCTTAGGGCCTTATTACCAGTCTGGCGGTCCATGGACGGCCAAACTAGTGGGGGCGGTCCTCTGACCACCCCATTACTACCTAGGTGGTCAGGCTGCCCTGGGACACTGCAACCGCCAGGATTCAGAGATCCCTGGCAGTGGTGCGGCGGTCTTGAGGTCACATTTTTCTAGGCGGCCCACTGTGGCCCCACCAAGCATATTACAGTTTCCCTCACTGCCACACTTTTCATGGCGGTTGGTGCGTCAGCCATGAAAAGTGTGGCAGTGAGTAAACAAAGGGAGCCCTACAAGATAGATCCCCTTGTACCTCAGCGCCATGGGGTGCATACAGAGGGGCACATGTTGTGTCCCAATGTGTGCATGCACCCCAGTAGCTGCACGGCATGAAATACAGCAGTCCATGCCGTGCAGGTACTGATTCTGAAGTTCCCATGACGGCGCCTATTTCATAGCACCGCCGTGGGAATGCCAAAGAACAGCCAGCCAGAAAACTCCTAATCTGGCGGGCGGTTCAACCACAGGTTTGACTGGAGCGGGGCGGTCCTGCTCCTGCACGGTCAATCTCAAATTAAGGTCCTTAAACAATATACTTATTTTAAAGTCACTAGCGAAACCCTTGTCAAGAGCCCCCTTGGGAGAGTGGCACATTATAAATGATTTGATTGGATCATTGCTTGCAGACTGACAAGAACTGCTGTGAAATGTGATAATGGCAAGCATTAACTTAGAATGAAAGGACATGGTCTTTGCCTAAATGATGGAGAAGACTTCACAAGAAGTACTTTCCATGAACTCAAACAGCTTTCCTTTGTTGTGTACAGGTCCTCCAGCATCACAATAGGGTTGCTCAAGACTGAAGAGAAACTAATTGACAGAGTTCTTGGAGCCTAAGGTGAATTGTATATTAGCCACTTAGTTTTCAAACTTGTTATTATAAAATGTCGTGCAGCAGCAAGCTGCAGTCAATGATCATTTGATTTATTTAGCACATTGCAGGGGGGACTGAGCAAACTCTTAGATTAAATATTTGCTTAGACGTGTCTACTGCGGTGTGCTAGCTGGAGCTCCAAAGTCTTTTACGCCTGCAAGATTACTTGTTTATAGTTTGTGACAGCAGTTTTGTATTCACTTTGTTGTTCCAGCATAAGATGTTTGGCAATGGTGTTTGATTCATTTCAACTGTGCCTTCAGCATCTTTTAGGCTTTGAGCACACCGTGTTAGATGATTCAAATCCTTTGATCGATCCAGCGGTCATTTGATTTGTAGTTACTGTGAAAGTAAAATTGTACTACTGTATAACAAATGAAGTTCATTTTTCAGATAATTGTTTGAAAATTGTTGTTTAATAATTGAGTAACAGAGTTACATGCCTCACATCCTTACACTGCACAAATGATCCACCCTATGGAGCTTATCTAGAGGTTGGCAGATGGGGTATTCCCTCACAAACATGCAGGATATGGCAATCGCTTATTACAAGGGCATTATAGCCGATGGCACTCGTAACATGGCAGATGGGATACGAGTCACGTTTGTGATGCGCTTTCCTGCCCGGCAATCTCTAAATAAGGTCCTGTGGCATACATGGCAACAGGGGAGTAGTGGTAACAAAGTTCACAGCTGAGAGTAGAGTCAGTCAACTTCACATGGTGTGAATTGTTCCCACAAAAAAAATCTGTAAATTTATTAATGCATGTATATGTTTAACAGAGCAAATAATTGCTATCACGTGGTGTGCTACTTACGGTTAGATTACTACCTTTATGTTAAATTCACATAAAAATAAATATATATGTATATATATATATATATATATATATATTTTTTTAATAATCTTCAACGGCAGTCTATATACATGCATCATTACCACCACAAATCTGCACATATAAGTTCTCATCTGATGAATTTATGTTGATGTTCCTGTTGCACACACAATATAGATAACGCCACGGACAAGTTAGAAATTACGGCGCCAAGACTCCTTTTACCAGCGGTTCAATTCCCGCGGTCGTGATCCAGAGACTCAACAGAGCATTGCCTTTAAACATCGTTTACGAAGGAGCTGAAGCCTCAGCTCGTCATTCTATTTTCCATTCAAGAACTATTACCCAAATACAGGGCCACATCGCAATTGGGAGACTGGGTTAAAGCATTTGTTTGAAAATAACAATAAAACAGAGCGTGTGATGACCCACTCGTAAGCAAAAAACAAGAAATAAACTCCGACCATTTTAAAGATTGAATTTCGGGCTTCTAGCTCTGACCACATGCATCTTTTTAAACTGTGAAAACTAAGAGATGTAACTCTGGACACAGTGTGATTGTATCACATATCAGGGGTAACTGTATGACCCCCTGGTCTTGACAGACATTGCATATAGTCTTGAGAAAGGTGGCAAGTATCAAGGAATTCCACCGAAACGCGTCGACGCTTTCCAAAATTTGTATAATTCCTGGCTTCCTCATCGGTGTAGATATTTTGATTCTTGCATACATGACATCGATGCGATAATCTAGGAGTCTGAATATACACATAGTATTGCACAAATTCCCATGTCTTACTGTTTCTGTCTTTTCCTGTGCCAATTATGCGGGTCATAATTTAATGATTTAACTGTTATCTATTTGCGTCGATATAGTTTTCTAATTGTATGTCTTATTGATGTGTGATGTAATGCCTTAATGTGAATTTTATTCTTGTATGTATACATAATAAATTGTAACTTTCTTGTTTTAATCAGTATTCTATTTGCTTTTGTGTTATTTAGGCCTTGATTGTTTCTGCCATATTGTACATGGTCTTGTTCAAGGGAATCTTTATTTCTCTGGTTACATAACCCTACTTCCCTTGATTAACTTAAGGGGTACCTCTCTTTTTCGTATTCCCTGTTGCACACACACCATTATTCATAACAGTATTGCCAAAGATACACCGTATTTTCCGGCGTATAAGACGACTTTTTAACCCCTTAAAATGTTCTGGAAAGTCGGGGGTCGTCTTATACGCCGGATGCTAAATTTGAAGGAATGTTTTCATGCGTTTTTACATAGCGCGGACTACACCCGAAGGTGTCAGACTGCTTCTGCGTTATATAAAAATGGGCTGATGTGAGCAACAATAACAATGGACAAATTACAAAAGCAAACATTAAGTTACATGGATCAAAAGTGACAATAGCGAGCAACCAAAATGCATGAGGTAGCAATCGGTACATTCCTGGAGAAAAAGTGATAAGTGTGCAGGTTACAAAAGCATACAAAGCATAAAAAGTACGAGCCAAAATAAAATAAAATACATTCTCAAAATGGCTATGCAGGACTGCGTTGGACTGCACTGGAAGTGGGGG
This sequence comes from Lissotriton vulgaris, assembly GCF_964263255.1. Lineage (NCBI taxonomy): Eukaryota > Metazoa > Chordata > Amphibia > Caudata > Salamandridae > Lissotriton > Lissotriton vulgaris. The sequence continues at coordinate 1,057,021,320 of NC_141699.1, forward strand.
TAGTCTTATACGGCGAGTATAGCACGAAACCTACATTTTATTAAGCAAAGTAGGGGGTCGTCTTATACGCCGGGTCGTCTAAAGCCTAACTCGGGTATTCAAGTCACCCTTTTGCTTTTCCCTGCCACATTCAAGTTGCACTTTTATGTCTGTTTACTACCCCTCCCTAGAATTCCACTTTGCTCTCTCTCCAAATCCTCCCCGCACTCCTCCCCCTCCCATTTGAAGTTTCTATTTCCGCCTGCGCTCCACCATATTGCTTCTGCCCCGGTTCCCTGTTTGACTTCTGCCCCCCCACCCACTTTGTTGCTTCACCCCCAATGCTTCTGCCCCCCATTTTACTTCCCCACTTGCTTTAAAAAAACACTTTTACACTTTATTTTTTTTAGTGACCAGTTGGATCAGTAACTAAAAGAAAAGAAAAAGTGGCCATGCCATTTTGTGGGCACGCACATGGGTAGTGCGCATGTCTAAAAAAGAACAAAACTGCTTTTTGTTACTTTAAAAAAATTATTAAGCTCCCAAAGGCTGACATTTGGCTTTGCCAGTGTTTGTTAAACATATTTTCACATTGCTTTGCACAAGCCAGCATTGCCGTTTCAAAAAAGACTGCTAAACTATCTCTTGTTGGGAACAATGATAGAAAGAGCCCTCTAATGTTCCTGTTTAAATTATGTTTATTTTTATGATCCCTGTGAGATGTTAAAATCTTTGTATTCTGAGGGGATGTGTCAAAAAGCTTTTTTAAAGATGTAAATCTACTTATTTCTAGAAAAAAAAGTTGTAATTAAGCATGTGTAATTAGCATGCAATTAATAATCCGAAAAGTCTACATTATGCATCTGTAATTTACACAGGTATACTAGAATGTCAAGGAGTATGAAGGGGAGGATAGTTTAAGGGTTATGACTATAAAAAAAGGAATTGTCAGTGAAGTAGTTTAGGAAATGAATTTGAAATTTCGTGAATACCTGTAACATAGGAATTCAAGCCTTAATGAAAATAAATATGCACATTCATCAATTGATTAAGCCTATTTGTTTTATTACAGAAGCATGAACAAGTAGATCCGTCACATAGCCTAGAGCAAGCTGACACCCAGGGTCTGAAACCGTGTGAGTTTTTTTCTCATATATTTGATGGGTTTCAGATTGTTGTCTGCCAGATGAGAAAACAAGCATGCATTTTGTTTGCCCCCCCCCCCCCCCAAAAAAAGCGGGATCATTTCCAATCAGATGTAGAACAAAAGACACTGTTATTTGGATCTCGCCCTGCAAAACTGGATTTTAAACCAAACCTGATGTAGATATGTGGCTCATTGTGAGGTAATGGGCATTTACAGTTAGCAGTAAATATGATTTTCTGGGCCATTGACTCTGCATTGGTCCAGACATAATGTCTGGTATGCCTTAAAACCTTGTAAAAACAGCTTCCATGCAATCTGGCACAAATTGATAGGATTGCAATCGGTCAGAATGCAGACTAGGTTGGAGCTGGGACCAGCTAGGCACAAAAACTGAAAAACTGGAACAGAAAACACTAAGCACTATTAGTATTAATAAGGACTTCATCTATAGATACAACTCACATGTGCCCAAATGTAACGTAGCAAAATGCAAGGCCCATTTTTCTTAATTAAGGATAACATCTGTTCCTAGTTGTATTTCTTTGGACATTTTGAAGATCTAATCCAGACATTGCACATTCTTTAGTCTCCTAATATGTGACAGAGCTTGGACGTAGCTTTAAAGAGCAGAGAAATGATTTATAGAGAACATCCTTACTGTAGCAGGAACATCTCAAACGAGAGGTGCTCAGTGTAGAAGGAAAGGTTTGTGGGGCCAGAGAACAGGTTACAGAAACTGGGCTTTCATTGATGGAGCTATTAATATGTAAATGGAAACGCATTTTATATCAGGCAGTACAACTGTATTTCTTTATGTACATTGCATGTTTAAAATATAAACATTATACATACGCACAGGAATTAAGGAGGTCTACTTAAATCTGCGTTTTGGCTTAATCAATACAGCTGCCAATTTCTCACTGTGAATAAATATTCAGAAAATTCACTAACACCCCAACTTCAATAGGGTCAGTTGTCTGAGCTATACATAGACAATAAACAAGCGTTGTCTTCTGAATCCCTCTTTCAGCATTCATGGCCTTGAAGAAAACATCAACGTTGCTACCCGGGCACAGTTGTCCAGATCATCACTAACCTTTGCGTCCCCTACATAAGCAGGCAGCCTGTGTACCAAATGCTAAATGTTCACATTTATATTCAAATGCTCACACTGCACTGCCCCTGTGTGCCTGGTGACAGGGACCACTATTGTGACACCTGCCCATGAGCCCCAAAAGGAAAATCACCCAGCACTCAGGAAACACTAAACCTTGATGTCTTCTCCCCATCACCATCCCTGCTAGCAGAAACACTGGTCTTCACATTGGACTCGTTGCCTATAATTATCCCCCACATCAATAAATTAGCTGCAGCTGCCACCTACACCCATCAAAGCACATGTAAATGTAAATGTGGGTGTACTTGTAAAGCGCACTGCGACTCCATGGAGTATCCTGGCGCTGAAGACCGCTGGGGAACCCGTCCTGGTTTTCCCTGTGAGATGGTCCCTTTCTGGGTATCTCTAAGGTGAAATTATCCCCCACATCAATAAATTAGCAGCAGCTGCCACCTACATCCATTAAAGCACATGTACCATCTTATCTCGCCAAACAGCCTCAATCAAAAATGACTTGCTGGTCATCTCCTGATTAGAGTGCCAAAACTTAAATCTGACAAGTGTACCAGATCACCACTGAACATTGGAGCTTACAGGGGCCAAAAAGGAGGGCAGATGCCAGGGGAGAGGATTGAAGAAGAGGGGAGGCTTGAGAAGATAGTATTGCCTCCAGGATAGCTCATAGGTAACTTCACATGCCAGTTTGTGATCAAAAAGGTTTCTGGTAACTAAATTAATGAGGCAGGAAGGAACGACTCTGCTTAGATCCAACTTTGCAGACAGTTTGAATCCCTGAGATGTATGTACCTGCCTCACCCGTACTGAGGTGGTGCAAAGGCTAAAATCTATGAGCAGAAAATTAAGGCGCTGAGTATTAAATTGGCCATGTCACATCCTCATTGCTCCTCATTTGCGAGTCTTAATGAGAATACCTTGACTTTCCTGGAAGTCAGTTACAGATGAAGAAATACAGAGGCTGAGCAAAAACCTAACTCACCCAGGCTTCTCTGACCCTCATCACCCCAAATTATTGAACTCCTGATGTGCTGGGTGAAACTAGTCCTTACCAGGAGCGGCCGGAGCAGATAAGAGCAGTGGGGCGGTAGGGCAGGGTTGGTAGGGAGGGGGGGGGGGATTCGACAGATGACCATGAGGGAAAATTAAATTAGTAATTCATTTTACTTGTCGTCTGTCGAAATCACCCCCACCGCTCTTGCCTGCACGGGCCGCGGCTGGTCCATACCAAGATTGTAAATTGGATCCTGGTCTTATGAGAGATTCCTTGAATTTTAAGGGATGCCACTGCAAAGTCATCTGCTCCTCCAATGGTGGACTCTACAAGCTACTGACCCATCACGAATTACTAATCTAATGGAGTCCATTATTGGGGAGCAGATGGAGGAAACCAGTACATCTCGGACAGCAAAGATAGGAGACCTTGTTCCTTCGTCCTGATGAATGCCATGGACACTTTGGGCCAACATGGCAGAAACATGTTAACGACACTGGTGGTGACAGGGTACTAGTCCCCCCCCAATCCCCACACTGTTTTTTTAATACCAAGTAAATGTCTAGCAAATAAATGTTTTTTGTTTTTTACATTGGCTTTTAGCAATCACTTTCTCATGGGCCCCCACTTTGATTTTAGAAGTGCCTCCCTGTCTCCGCTCTCTACCAAAGGTGGTTTCTAGAGAGCGAGGACTGCCAATGATGAAGCTTGACACCTGGTGGTGTGTGAGGACAGTCCTTTACATGTTTTGAGATGCCCAGCACCCAACTAATCAGTGCCTAGTGCTTGTCAGAATTCGGTCACTTTTCAGAAATCAACTATTCATTCAGGATAGCTTCTTTTTGTATGCGCATACCTGCACTTCTCAAGAGAGACATAAAACTTTTAATTGGAGAGCAACAAGCAGGTATCTGATACAGAGTACCTACACTTCTTGTTTTCCATTTCAACCACTTTGTATAGTTCCCACATTCTAAACGTCTGCCTCGAGGCACCCGCCGGGTGCTGGTTAAACAGTCGGTAATGCGCACGGTGGCGAAGGAGGGGTTGGGGGCCCTGCTGCTCCAGTCGCTGCTTCTAATGGGGACAGACCGGCTCTCCCGCCTGCACACGAGAAGCGGTGTTCAAGCGAAAGCAATTTGAGGAGCTGCAGGGAGAGGGACTCCGGGGTCACTCACCTGAGCCGCGCGCTGAGGAAGTCTGCAGAGCGAGCCAAGTTTTAATAAGGCCGGGAGGAAAGTCTGAATTGTCTCTGCCTCGCCGCAGGCTTCATCGGAACACGTTTGTTTTAACTCAGAACTGCAGTGATGGGAGAATATCGACATGGAGAGACCGCATGTGAGGGGGCGCCAGAAAGAAAGGGGTGGCTGCAAAGGAGAAGTGGGGGCAGGGCTAAGGGAGTTAGCTGGAAGGAAAAGAGTGATTTAACTGGAAGGAACAAGAGTGGGGAAGACAGGGGTGGGAGTGAAGCTTGTGAGGCAGGAATGTGCTACAGTGCTTGAAATGGAAAAACAGAAGTGCTGGTACTCTTTATCAGAGTACTTGTTCGATTCAGAGAAGTGCTGGTACTCTCTAATTAAAGTTATTTCGTCTCTCTTGAGAATCGTATTTGGCGATGCAGTGCGCGCGACGAAATTCATTTTATTTATTTTTATATTCACTTACCTGTATTTAGCCGTATACCTTAGTTTACTACCCCCACCTCCCCCCCCCCCTCCACTCTGACCCTTCCCTGCCCCACATCACCGCCCGGCAGCACTCCCACCATCGACCGCTGCTGCTCTTCCTCTCAAAATAAAAAGTGCTGCTACTCAGTACTGGGCAGCACAGGCCCATTTAAAGCTCTGGCTATGAACTTGTGAAATAGTTGATAGCCGAGGAGTGGAAAGAAAAATAGATGACAGAGGGACAGAAAGAAAGTGAGCGACGGAGAGAAACATTGCCGGTGGAGAAACACACCGAAGCTGCAAGGTGTGATGTGAAGGGTAGGAAAAAGAGTACAAGTAGGATAAAAGGAGGGGAAACGAAATGGACAGAAATGAAAACCTGAGCCAGGCTAGTTCTGGGGAGCCTAATCGAAGCCCTTCCTGCTGCAAGTAAATTATGACTTCAAAGCTGGGGTTGAATAAAATGTGATTTTACATCACTTATTCTATTCATTGTTTTGTGAAGCTCTAGGACAGCTCTAATGCTGAAGGGAAGAAGGCCCTTCATACCTCTCTCGCTCTCTCTCACTCCACTCTTCATACCGCTCTCACTCCCTCCCTCTTTCTCTCCCTCTCTCCGCCCTTCATACCTCTCTCGCTCTCTCTCACTCCACCCTTCATACCTCTCTCACTCCCTCCTTCTCTCCCTCTCTCCGCCCTTCATACCTCTCTCGCTCTCTCTCACTCCACCCTTCATACCTCTCTCACTCCCTCCTTCTCTCCCTCTCTCCGCCCTTCATACCTCTCTCGCTCTCTCTCACTCCACCCTTCATACCTCTCTCACTCCCTCCCTCTTTCTCTCCCTCTCTCCGCCCTTCATACCTCTCTCACTCTCTCTCACTCCACCTTCATACCTCTCTCACTCCCTCCTCTCTCTCTCCCTCTCTCCGGCCTTCATACCTCTCTCACTCTCTCTCACTCCACCCTTCATCCTTCCATCACTCCCTCCCTCTTTCCCTCCCTCTCTCCGCCCTTCATACGTCTCTCGCTCTCTCTCACTCCACCCTTCATACCTCTCACACTCCCTCCCTCTTTCTCTCCCTCAATCCGCCCTTCATACCTCTCTCACTCTCTCTCACTCCACCTTCATACCTCTCTCACTCCCTCCCTCTTTCTCTCCCTCTCTCCGCCCTTCATACCTCTCTCGCTCTCTCTCACTCCACCCTTCATACCTCTCACACTCCCTCCCTCTTTCTCTCCCTCTCTCCGCCCTTCATACCTCTCTCGCTCTCTCTCACTCCACCCTTCATACCTCTCTCTCTCACTCCCTCCCTCTTTCTCTCCCTCAATCCGCCCTTCATACCTCTCTCGCTCTCTCTCACTCCACCCTTCATCCTTCCATCACTCCCTCCCTCTTTCCCTCCCTCTCTCCGCCCTTCATACGTCTCTCGCTCTCTCTCACTCCACCCTTCATAGCTCTCTGTCTCTCACTCCCCCCTCTTTCTCTCCCTCTCTCCGCCCTTCACACTTCTCTCGCTCTCTCTCTCCACCCTTCATACCTCTCTCTCACTCCTTCTCCGTGCCTTTTTTTCTTCTCACCCCATCTCTTTCTCGCTCCTTCAATTGTCCTTTCTATTTTCGAAAAGTGCCCTCGCATTCTTTCATTCCCCCTGCATCTCATTACGTTTCTCTTCTCTCACTGTCCGGCCCATCCTAGTTCTACCTCTCCTTTTCTCTCCCTTCCTTTTCTCTCTCTCTTTTGTTTGTCTCTCTTATTTCCCCCACTCGTCTACTCGCTCATTATTTCTCCGTACCTCTTCCCCTCTCTCGCGTCTATTTATCTTCTTCCTGCCTCCTGTTTCCTCTGTCCCCTTGTGTCCTCTGCCTCTCCTGCCACCTCTTCTCCCCCTTCACTCTCTCTTTTTTATCTCCCACACCTTGTTCCTTTCGCTCTCATGCAGTCTCTCTTTCTTCCGTGTACTCCCATGAGCTCTCGTGATGTCGCCCTCCAGGACTCCCATACACCGGATTCCCCTCCCCCACCCGACCATCGTCTCGCATCCCGTTTCTCTGGAGGATTCGCCTGTGTAGAGCTCTCCCTCCGCGGGGACTCCTGTGATCTCCGGGCTCCCTCGGTACAAGTGTCTCACTGTCTTGTCCTCCCCCCAGAGTTCTCTCTCTTCTCTCCCCGGAACAGGCCCCGCCTCCCCGGGATGCAGCACAGTCGCGAGCCCCTGTCACATCTCATCACCGTGCTCCCGGTAAATAGATGGAACCGTCTGCTCACTGCATTCTCTGAGACATGCCAGAGCCTCGCGCACTGGGGGATCACGGGAAGGTATAGGTGAGCTCTGGACTTAACCCTTCACTGCCAGAATGCAGCATCTTCTGGTACCCAGAGCTGTGCGTTCTCATCCCATCCGACCTAACCTTGACACGCAGGGCCGGTCCTAGAAATTCTGGGGCCCCGGGCGAAAGGGAAGATGTGAGGCCCCTCTAATTTGCATGTAAATTCCAGTCGCGGCTAGCATGACTCGCGGGTGGGAGGTCTCGCAGGGGTTATTAAAAAAATTAAATAAACTTACCTTCCCAGGTCTCGTGTCATCTCTGCTCCTGACCTGCTCTCTTTCGTTCGAACAGGAAGCAGGCAGCCTCCCTTCCCAATGGCAGCATTGTGATTGGTTGGGACGCCGACCAGCCAGGGACCTATGGGGAGGCCATTTTCTCCATGTAGGGTGCATTGGCGCCTACAGGGAGAAAGGCCAGAGTGCGCATGACTGGTTAGGTCGGTCCCGGAGGGCTGACCAAACAGTCAGGGCCCTTAGCAGGGGGCAAGGCACCTCCCCTGCCCTAAAGCAGACCTGCCTGCCCCCAACCAAACACTTCTGCTTTCTCGCAGTGTGAGTAGCAGAAACATAAAATGGTAGTTTTTGCATTTTATATTTCTGCTTCTCGCTCTGCGAGAAAGCAGTGGGGTGACGCTCCTCCGCCCTAGTGGAGTCACTGAAGTATGCCCGAGCAGATGACATTTGCTGCGGAAGTCGCTGCGGCCACGAGGCGCCCCATGCTGAATTGCCGCTCCTCTCCTTTCACAAAGTGAGCAAGTGCCTGCTGTTAAAGTAATTCAAGAATAGGTGTGTAGTAATGCCTTGAAATAGCGAAGCGACGCCCTTCAGATGTACACTAAGCAGGCCAGAGTCCCTGCCTGCATGCGCCACAGTCGGACTCAGTACTGACTCAGACTCATCTACGGCCGTGGCCCAAGACCGTAAGTACCAGGCACTGTGAGCCTGTGTGTGTTTGTAATAGACAGTGATGGTGCCAGTGCAGCGCACAATCCCATCAGGTAGCTGGAGTCGTTGCTGCCGGTGTTACTTTAAAGTTGTTACTCTGTAGAGTGACATAGGTGGATTGATCCGATCGAATGTATATATAAATTACACCTGTTCATGTTGTTGGGCCCTCTCTGACATAGGTCCGTCCCCGTTCCCAGTTGGCCCAGGTCACTCACGTGATGTCAGAGGCCCCGAGTTTGCCAGCGGGGAGGGGGGCCTACCACATAGGCTGGCAATCTGTATTTTGTTTTTCTGGTGGCCCGCCCACCCGGCAACAGTAGGCACAGTAGGAGTGTGTTGTTTGTTAGGGCTGTGTCCCATGTGGTAGAGAGGCCCTTGATAGACTGATGGTCTAAACAAAAGCATCATTCATTTCAAGGGTGGAGCCAGGGAACCCCGTGCGAGTCGCCAAAGGCTGGAAGACAGGATTCTGCCGGCCTGCCCATCAACACAGATGTCCAGGCAGGTCCGTGATGTTTTCGGGCCTCAATTGGGTCTGGGTCCCACGATATTTTATGTTTTCCTCCTCATCGTTGCTTGATTTTACGTACTAAAAAGGGTCACTCATGGTCGTTGAAATGTCACTCATAATGACACTGAATTATGAAAATTTCACATATAGCAATTTGAAACCTTGGCAGCTAAGATGGAGGCGAAGGTGTCATTGCCCATAGCCAAAAACCTGCTCCCTCAGTGACGGCCTGGCATACTCCCACCTGCCCCCACCCACCATTGCCTGGCAGGGGAGCGGTCTGACACTTGGGGGGCTGAGGGGAGAATTACACAATACTTAGAGCAACACCTGGCCACAATTAAGGCTGATTGCCACACTTAACACCTTCGCACCGCACACAAAAGCCAGAAGTGTGATGGCCTGGGGGGCAGGAATGAAGTTGAGGCCCTTTAACAACCGGCCCACATGTCACACCCTTCAGCACCGGCCCATCGGCCAATGCTCTGCTGCTTGTCTTCGCAATCCGACCCTGTCCCCAATTACAGGTCAAAGCTGCAAATGCAGACGGGCCTCGCACTACATGTGGGCTGCACGGCCCTGGGGAAAGGGGGCCCCCTCCCTGGGGGTTAACAGCCATTAACCAGTGCTGCGAGGCACAGGGGAGGGGGGCCTCTTCTCCTATTCTTACACATGCTTGCGAAGCCCAGAGGAGAGGCAGCCCTTCCCTGGGCCACGCAGTGCTCACCACAGGCGCGAGGCTGGTGGGGAAACACTTTTGCGAGGCCCCCTGTTGATGGGCTGAGCTCGGGGCCCTGGGCAGCCGCCCATGCTGCCCATGCCTAGCGCCGGCCCTGTTGACACGGACCTCCGCCGATGGACCTCAGCCCTGCGCCACAGAATCAGCCAATGAGATGAGGTCCGTCGATTTTAGTACTCGGACCCACGCGCAGATTTGAGGGTGCGCCTCATTCTTGGCCTCCAGGCAGCCTCCCTGCCTGTATATGACATGCTTGACAGCAGGGCACAAGTCCTAAACAAGCATTTACAATACAATGGTCTCGCCTTTGCCAAAGTTAGAGCTATTGGCATTGTAAATGACAACATTTTAATTTATGTGTTGGTTTTGAAAACAGATAAATAAATGGCATATTGTCATTTACAATGTCAATAGCTTAATCTCTCGCAAATGCGAGACCTATTGCATTTGCACCCACACACAAACACAGAGCCACACACACAGAGCCCCCCACACACACAGAGCCCCCCACACACACAGAGCCCCCCCCCCCACACACAGAGCCCCCCACCACACACACACAGAGCCCCCCCACACACACACACACAGAGCCCCCCACACACAGAGCCACCCCACACACACAGCCCCCCCACACATACAGAGCCCCCCACACACAGAGCCCCCCACACACACAGAGCCCCCCCCACACACAGAGACCCCCCACACACACAGAGTGCCTTCACACACACACAGAGCCCACCCACACACACAGAGTCCCCCATACAAACAGAGCCCCCCCACACACACACAGAGCCCCCCCACACACAGAGCCCCCATACACACAGAGCCCCCCCCACACACACACAAAGCCTCCACACACACACAAAGCCCCCACACACACAGAGCCCCCCCCACACACAGAGCCCCCACACACACAGAGTCCCTTCACACACACACATAGCCCACCCACACAAACACAGAGCCCACCCACACACACATAGCCCCCCATACAGAGCCCCCCACACACACACACAGAGCCCCCACACACACAGAGCCCCCATACACAAAGAGCCCCCCCACACACACAAAGCCCCCACACACAGAGAGCCCCCACACACACAGAGCCCCCACACACACAGAGTCCCTTCACACACACACAGAGCCCACCCACACACACACAGAGCCCACCCACACACACAGAGCCCCCCATACAAACAGAGCCCCTCCCACACACACACAGAGCCCCCCCACACACAGAGCCCCCATACACACAGAGCCCCCCACACACACACAAAGCCCCCACACACACAGAGTCCCCACACACACACAGAGCCCCCCCCACACACACAGCCCCCCCACACACACACAGCCCCCCCACACACACACAGAGCCCCGCCCCACACACACAGAGCTCCCCCACACACACAGAGACCCCCACACACAGAACCCAACCACACACAGAGCCCCCCCCCACACTCACACTGTTTATCTGTGATTCCATTCGTACCATCCTAAAATCCGCAAATAGTGACACCACTGTCAAGGGAGGAGGTCTGAAGAGGCAGGTAGGTACACCACTAGTGGTGACTGATGAGAAAGAAACACGAGATGGTTCTCAAAAGGAAAAATACATGAAGGTTGGCTGATGGGGTGACACGTTTACCCACCCAGTTCCAAGAAATAAAGCATGAGGTGACATTTACTGACTGACCAACAGAAGTCTGAAGTATGTCCCCATGTCAAAAAACAGAAGAGTCCTTGCTTTATTTTGCAAACATTTAAAAATATTAGAGAACAGCGGTTTTATATAGCTTTTAGACTATCTCTGCTTTCTTTTTTGTCATTATGCTATTGTGTATTTGTGGAAGGAAGATTGCTATATTTTGAAACTCGGTCCTTGATTGCTCAATTATTTTTCACGAAAAAACTATTGTTTTGGGGGCTATTGTCAGTCAGTTTACATATTCATTTCCGTTGCATTTTTTATTTTATTTTTTGCTCTTTGCGCAGCAATATCTTGTCTTTCAATGCGTTTGCATTCAAGAAATCAGTAAGAAAAAAAACAGTGACCTCCCCCTTTGCACAGAGAGGCTCTTTTCGTCAAAGAAAAGGCTGAGAAGCAGGCATGGCGGGCCGAACAGAGTGTAAAAGGCCAGGGCTTCGATGGGTGGCCCCTCCCCTCCCCTCCCCTCGGGAGCCAGCAGTACCCCCGACTTCATCACATACAGACTGCTGGCATGCACGGGTTGTTTGAACTGGCATCCCGTCCCGGAGCGCTGCCAGAGCCTGAAACGAGCTGCAGAGTAATTGCCTTTGGAACAAAAGGGCTCCTCTCCCAGAGCCAAGATTAATCCTGCGACGCTCACAAGATACCGGACTGGAGTTACTCATTCAGGAAGCAGCTAACAAGCTGGCAAGGCGGGCGTCTGCAAGGAGCTGGGGTGGTGGGGACACAGTACCGGCAAAGAAAGGGAGGGGTGGAAGTAACGGGGCGCAGTGGCATGGGGGATGGGGCTGGAAGCAGCCAAGAAACTGAAAACGGCAGCGTTCACGTGGAGGCAGTCGGGAAAAAGTTTGTGGTGGTGGGAAACGATGATGGGAGGAGAAGAACAGTGAAGGAAAACGAACAATAAAGAAAGCAAAGGTGGTGGTGAAAGAAGAAGGGGCAGAAGCAACAAGCAGAAAGTTGGAGGGAGTCTGTAAGGAGCCTGGTGTTGGTGAAGACTGGCATGAAAAGAAAGCAGACATGTATTGGGGAATGGTTGAATGTTATGCGGATCGGAGCGTGACAAGCTGGGAGAGAAACTAACTCTTAAATAAAAATGGAGGCTGAGACCAAACAGTGGCAAGGGGAGTAACAAGCATTTACAAGTGGGGCCGGAGACACGGACAGCGGGAGGGTGGGCGAGAACGGGCACATGGACAGCGGGAGGGGGGGCGGGAACGGGCACACAGACAGCAGGAGGGGAGCACTCACCTGGACTTCTTCCGGCGGCGGTCGGCCTGGAGGAATGACAAAAAAACCCCTTAATAAAATAAATAAATAAACCACCGCCCACCGCCGCAATGACGTTCACAAAGGGGCGGAGAGCGAAAAAATCGCCGGAGCGCCCACAAATCTGCTCGGACAATGACTGACGCATCTCTGTTCCAATGGCTAGCCTCCATTTATGGAGCTAGCCAATGGAACAGAGAGGCGGGTTAAAGCCCCATACTGATTCTCAAAAGATTTCGCCTGCGCGAATACTGCTGCGCAGTGCTACGCCAGGCGAAACCTAAAAAGGAAGTGGGGGGACGCTGACGTCACAACAGGAAGTGATGTCACGAAAGGTGGCTTGCACCATCACTCATTGCCTCCCCTGGCTCACCCCTTAGATGCGATTGCATCAGAGAAGCCAGCGTGTGAGCAGCATTCTGATTGAGCTCCGATCTTGCCCCAGAGAGGCCAAAGAGTGAATGTGTTGCTCTTTTTGCTCCAGTAATCAGGCTCCTGGTAAAATAAGTGGGGGGACGCCGTCCACCCGTGTGGTACTCCGACTCGAGCCCTGGGTAGCCAGGAACAACAGCTAATATCCATACTGCGCCCTTCGATGCCACTAGAGGTGGGCGAGGCACTGAGAGCTCGAGCCTAAAGCCTGGCTCGGGTTCAGTTTAGGTCCTGTTGTAAACCCAACCTCACAACAAGCCGAGAATTCATGTGGCTTCTGTGTGCCTGTCTCCCTCTACTAGGATGTGGCGTTAACTTACCACCTGGTTCGAGTCTCGGCGTCCGCTCACATCCTGTGTTTTTGGGCAAATCACTTCATCCTCCCATGCAGTGCTTTAAATGGGCCGGTACTCACCGGTACTCAGTACCGGCACTTTTTAGTTTTTGCCCCTTGAGTACCAGAACTTTTTCCTAGGTCAAGGAGAGTACCGGTACTCATGGGGGGTCCTTGCCTAGACACACGTGATGCTCCTCATTTACGCGAGCCTTCACAGCACTTTTCACACGAGCCGCTTTTATTCTCCAATCCTGACCTGAGATCGCACAGGAGCGGCAGGACAGCAGCTCTTGTTACCAGGATAAAGCAATCTTAGCGTGCTTCTCTGCAACTCTTCCAGCAGCGGTAAGGCGGCAGGGGGTTTTGTTTACCCTTTGATCCTGCACAGTAGGAGTTGAGAGTTCACCATAAAATGAATGGGCGAGGGCATGGGGTGCATTCTTCAGGGCAGTAGAGCTTTTTTTGCATGCCCTTGTTTTAAATTACTGTAAATAAGTGTTCATCAGCAATGTAAATTAGGCATTTGACTTGAATGTAAATCCCTGCCCTTACTGCCAATATTATGATTACCTTCAAACAAAAAAAACACTTTAAAGGCAACACAATTTTTTTTTTGTTTGGTGCATTTAAACCGCATGTTTCATAAGGGAAACCACGTTTAACACAAATGTGCCAGGCAGCTTCATGGAATGCTTTAGACTTTCAGACAGTTCTAGATTTTAGCTGGTAATGCTTTTGCATGCTGGGGCTCATAGTTCTTCTTTCTCATTATAAGTAAGGGTTTCAAAAAAATTGAGCATGCAAAGCTTTGACGGCAAAATTCTGGGACGGTTTTAAACATACCCTTATTAATAAATGCTTTATAAATGATTATTAGGGTCATAACTATAGGACAGATACTTCCGAGTTTTTTACTTTGCATTTAGATTTCTTCCATAGAAAGTTTGGAAAGGTTGAAAACCTAGCCCTGCCCCTGGCCCCGCCCCAAGTCCCGCCCCACATTCCACCCCCCAGGCCACTGCTCCTTTTGGTGAGTACCTGCACTTATTTTTTTCCATTTAAAGCACTGCTCCCATGCCTATAAACAATGAATGTGACCGCTTAATTTAGCTAACCCTCATATAAAGCGCTCCAGTACCTACGAGTCTAGTATAAAAACTGCAGAAAAATGCACAAAGAAGTCAAAACAAAGCCGTAACATAAGGAAACACAAATAGATACCTATTTCCTGGCTGACTGAACCAAGCGCAACCTGAAATCCTGGATAAGTTGCGGCTTCCCCCTTTAAACTGTGTGATTTTAAGGAAATATTTTATTTTACCAAAACTAGTTTTTCTTCATTATCCCGCATGAAAGCCCTTTCAAATATATGAGTTCAAAAACATACTGTGCTTGATTTACTAGAATATAATGTTACTCTGTAAAATCTGTCTCACTTACAGTGTTTACATGGCGATTGAGTTGCCTCAATGCTTTAATGGTTCATGTTTAAAAACTATCACTTTGAGCAAGTACTTTAATGTGATTTGTTAATGTCCAAGTTCCACATGTCAAGGAAATGCACTTTCTTGAAATTTGATGCAGCTGTATCATATATTGCGTGATGTTTGTTGTGTGATATGCATTGCAAACATTTTCAAGACTGAGCTCGTGCATGGGCTCTAACATCCGAGCCGGACCCTGTGATTCCACGTCAAAAGATACCAGGAGATCTATCTCAGTTATGAATTTAATGTCTATCATGATGTGAAGGACATCTCTTGTATCCTGTAGATATGTGGGCATTTCTTGAACAATTGGTTGGTGAAAGAAATCCATTGAATTTGGAAACCTATGCACAAAATGATCGGCCATGTCTGGCGGTGGCCTTTGCTTTATGAATTTTGGTTAAAATGTAAAAATAAGGCATCCTGGGTTCCGTATTACCCAGGAAGTTGGCTTCTTTAGCAGTTATCCATCCATTATCCTTGGCTTCGCCCACCTGAGTAGTAATCATGCTTAGGAGCCTTTTAGTCGGGTCTAACCTGATCGGGCGGTATCGTTTGTACCCCACAAGTTGTCTCAAATATTAATTCCTATAAGATGCAGTGTCCATAATCACAATGGCACCTCCTTTGTCCACTGGTTTGATGGTAATGAGGTCATCACTTTTCATTTGGTCAAGGCAAGTGTATTCTTCATTAGAAACGTTCTGAAACGTGGTGGTTTGATCATTCTCCATGTCCGCATTGAAGGCCTTAAGCACTGCCTTCTCAAAAGTAAGCACTTCCGGAGGGATCACGTGGTGGAGGCATAAATGCAGATTTTTTGCGTAAGTTGGTATTCCTATCCACAACTGGATCCATCATATCGGCTCCATCTTGCCGCTTTTATGAGGAACCATTGTAAATGCCTGCATTTTAACATTTTTCTTATGGCCAGTGTTATTGCCACTGGATTCAAGCAAGCCCGACTGAAGACGGCTGTAATGCCAGATACCGGTCGTGGGAAGCTTGATTCCGGTCCAGGGAAGACATGGCTTGGCAGTTCGGGCTGGACTGTTCCCATGAGGCACAGGGTCAGACTGATTTGCATATGGCCGTGTCTGAACTGGGGTGGCGGAGTGAGCTAAAGAACGGTGATGGATTAAACCCAGATCAGTTGACTGGGGAGAGTGTTTGTATTGTCAGCGCTCCGTCCATCATCCCCTTTGGTTTTTCTTTGTTCGCCCTAAGTTGGTAGGGTATGCTCAGACGTGAGTCCCTTGCTCACTTTGCCACTGGATTCAAGCAAGCCCGGCTGAAGACGGCTGTAATGCCAGAAACCGGTTCTGGGAAGCTTGATTTCGGCCCCGGGAAGACACGGCTTGGCAGTTCGGGCTGGACTGTTCCCATGAGGCACAGGGTCAGACTGATTTGCATATGGCCATTTCTGAACTTGGGTGGCGGAGTGAGCTAAAGAACGGTGATGGTTTAAACCCAGATCAGTTGACTGGGGGTGAGTGTTTATATTGTCAACGCTCCGTCCATCATCCCCTTTGGGTTTACTAATTCATTTTGCAATACACTGTCACTCGTTGCGAAGCAAAGAGGTGAAAGTTTTTATTCTACAAAATCATTTTACATGAATTCACAATAATGAAAAATTGGAAGAACTTGTTTGAAACATATTTTAGTCATGTTGTATTTAATCGGAAGAGTTATCATTGAACTGCTGCAGATAGTAAACAGTGTTCATTGAGACACTTTTTAGCCGTTGTTCTTTCAGTGAAACTGATTAACTTAGAAAGTGGTAGGGCGTAATGCTTGTCTTGTCTGTTTTATGAGAGAGGTAAGCAAGCCGGGCTTCTTCTAGTAGTGCGCTTTCAATCACAACTTTTAGATACATTTGCTAATAGCCATAGGCTTTGTGTCCTTGGAACCTGAAGCTCTCTATTAGCTGACCCAATTATTTAAACGCATATTTAATGTGTGTATCCATTTGTCAAAATATCCAAAGTTGTGCGAGGGCCAGCATTTTGTGATGGATGCTGCCCATATGCCCAGGGTACCCTTTTTGGTAAATCATGCTAGTGCCACAATTTTGCTGTTGGTGCCATCTATATACCCTGGGTGACCCTTATGTCAAAAATTAACTTAACTGCTTTGATGCTCCCGACCGTCATGAGTCACAGTAGACATGTGCTCATGACGGCCGGGAACCACCAGAACGTTGCCGCTCCGCCCACACGTGGTTAATTCCCAGCCTGTGCGGGAGAATGAATCAGTGGGTGGAGTTCTGACGGCTCCCGGTCATCATGAGTACACGCCCACCGTGATTTATGACGGCCGGGAGCCGTCATCAGTACTGGAGCGCCATGCCCAACCCCGTCCCCCCCACACTGTGGCAAAATTAACACTGTAGCGAAGGGGTTAACAATGTTAGAGCCATCATTTTGTCACAGTTGCCCTCCTGTGCCATTCCTGTCGTCCTTTATGTCAAGAATGAACTCCCATATGCCGGTGCCAGCCAGCATTTTTTTTAAATTTCCTCCAGTATGCCAGTGCCAGCCATCGTTTTTCCACAGGTGCATGACTCATGCCAAGCAGCTAGCATACCAGTGCTTGTGGCACAGATGCCTGCTAATGCTTCCAGTATTGCAGCATCAGAATTCTGCCATTGGAGCGTTTGTAAGCCATGAACTGTATGCCTTGGCCAAAGGCAGGCTCACAAGCCTAGCACCATCCACACACTCACTCAAACTCATTCTCACACACGGTAACCCGCTCAGACCCACTGAGACTGATTAGAGTGCTTTAGGGGCTGCAGCGTTTACCATTCTGCAATAAATCCTCCTCTAGTGAGCGGAGCACAACCATGCATCCATAGCTATGGTCGTTACAAGATTCAGTGTTCTGTGCAGCTCGCTTTTCTTTCAGTAATGCAGCGAGCGTATGTCGGTAGTCCCACAGCATCATATGCTGGACAGGTGGATTATAATAATAACCTTGAATTTGTAAAACGCACAGCTACCTCCGAAGTGGTTTCCCGGCACTGGGGGTTCTCGGGAAGATTAAGCGAGCTACTGCCCAGAGTCACATGGTGCTGGGCTGACCTGCCGCCAGTGCCGGGGATCGAACTGTTAACCATGTGGTCCGGCGTCAGGCACCCTGGCTACTGCGCCACACCTCTTCCACTTACAGTCCACATGCAGGCTCTAGGTAGCATTAAGTGTAATGCTGAGACAGAGAGTGCATCACAGTTTCACACGCACTCCAGCCAACCAACATACAAACAACTTGACAGTAAAGGTGGGCGTAGTTCGCGTAGTAGCATTACGCGAAGCTACGCGAAGTGCACTTCGCACTACGCGAACTTCACGTAGCACTACGCGAGCTGCGTAGTAGCATGTTCGCACTGTGCAAGATGCGTTTTTAATGATTGCACAGTGCGGACAAGCATCCGACACTGTGAAATCATTGAAAACGGCATCTTGCAGAGTGCGAGCTGTAGTTTTCTGCTGCTCGAGTAGATTATTACTCAAGCTGCAGCTTTCTCAACGCGTACTGGTAGTTTCTCATTGAGAGCGGTCGCGAGCATGCACAACCACTCACAATGAGAAACCTTACCTCCCTGCGTTGAGAATCTCGCAGGGATGTAATTTTGCTTGCTCGCGGTCGCGAACATGACGTTCAGGACCGCGAACAAGCAAAAAATGAGCGCTGCACTACGCTACGCTGCACTACGCATGTTCGCACTGTGCTACGTGCAGCTCGCGTAGTGCGAAGTTGCGCAAACTTCGCAAACTTCGCGAGCGTAGCGTAGTGCTTCGCCCAGGCCTACTTGACAGGGAGGCTGACCAGTGCCGATACTGGATATTTTGACAAGTTGTATGTCAGGTGTCCATATGAACCGACAGTGCTGTGTCTGGCAGGTGGAGGTGTAGGCCCTACACACAAGGCAAGCTCAGCAGGTTAAAGCTGCTGGCCTTACTTGTTCCATTAACTTATTGGGCTGCAGTTTGCAGGTTGAAAGAGGCGGAAGAGAATTCTGGTGCAATGGTGGGGAATGATATTTTGCCTCTGGGAGTCCAAGCAAGGCCCCCTCTGTGTTTGTTTACAACCATGTTTTTGTCTCTACCCATTTGCATGTGCTGAGTGTTTGAATCCAGACATATAGATAGATCATGGCAGATAAGCATTGCCTGATGTTTGTTCCTGGTCGCTTTAGGCAAATCACTTCACCTCAATGTAATGTTTAGTTCTCATGTAAAAAGACTGTAAAATGTAGTGATAATGCCCTTGGACCAAGTTTGTGCTGTATAAAACTACAATAAAAAGTAACTGTGGTTTCATATACCATATTTGTTTCTGATGCTATATGGGAGTTTTTATGCTGTGTGTGTGCGTGTGGGCTAACTTTTTTTGATCTGTGGTGTTCGTATGACTACATGTTCTATGCCTGTTTTCACTTTTTGCTCAAAATATAGTTTTGCACTCAGCAATTTATTGTAAGCAATGTCTTCCCTGAGATGCTTTCCAACTGGCTTAGACAGTTCAGAGTATTTGTATATAAACTAGGGAAATGGCTCTGTGCTCAAGCCATGTGCGCCCCAACCCCTTGCACCTTAGAGGTTCTTCATGATTATTTCTGATGCCAAAAACTGCAAACATTACCTTGAAGTTCGTGACGTTTAGCCCTCCTAATTCCCTGCACAGTCTCAGTTTTTGTAGGCTGATCCTAGGTTTCTTCTCTTTCCACAAGAACTTGTTAATAATATTATCCAGCCTCTTGTGGAAATCTTCAGTGAGTGTGAGTGGTAGCATACCTAGCATGTAGTTGATCATGGGTGCTATCATCATCTTGATCGTCTCCACCCTTCCCCACCACATCAAACCGCCCACCTGTACAATCTCCTAAGCCCACACACGTCAACACTCAACACCAAAATGATAGCGTTCTGGGAAACACTGCATAACAGACACTTTAGCGAAGAAGAGAAATCCCTGCTCTGGGTCTCAGCCTCCAAGAACAAATTATCCCCCCAAATAGCGGAAACAAAGTACTGGCTACTGCACAGAGCGTTCTGGACGCCGGCCCGCCTAGCTGCAGTCGGTGTCACAGAGCGTGACACATGCTGGAAGTGCCATAAAGCAAAGGGGGTCTGGGGTACCTCATATACGAGTGCCCGAAGGTCAGGTCCTTTTGGAACAAGATAAACAAGTTCATCAACACAGTAGTGGGGGGAACCATACAGGAAGGTCTCGATGGACTAGCCACCGCTTTCATGGCCCCAGACCTAGAATCTAGGGAGGACAGGGACCTGGTTGTCCTTCTACTCACAGCAGCTAAAACAGTTTTAGCGAACAGGAAGAACACCAGCAAGGCGACATTTAAGAGATGGGTCAACTGGGTAACCTTCCTCAGGGGGCAGACAACATCACGGCAAGTTACTCAACCAGTCACACAGCAAGAAGCGAGATGTGGGCCGCCCTAGACGCACACTTAGGGTCACACAAACCCCCGTAGACAGATAACCGCTCAGCTCCGTTGGTGGTAACCTGCCGCAGGCTAGAGGTGAACCACCTAGCTAATGGTCTGTCCCCCCCCTATCCTCCCTTCTCACTTTCTTTCCAGTCTCTTGGGGCTTACAGATACGCCGTCTACCAATATCAGCCGCCATGCCTAAATACCGAATGTACCCACAAGATGCCTGTATCTCATCTGTATGTGCCCCCGCATTACCACTGTACTGTATTACAAACATGTTCAATAAAACTCTTTGAAGTAAAAACATTTTTAAAAAACTGCAAACATTAGGTGACATAATAGAAATACTTAAAAAGACTTGCAAGAGCCTGATCAATCAATAGCCATAATGGAAATAAATAAGCAGTAGCGGCCCGTGGTGGGAGTGCTGCTGGGTGCTGACGTGGGGCGGGGGAGGGGGAGGGTGGGAGTAGTAAACTACGGATTACGGTCGGTTAGAGGTAAGTAAACATATAAATAAATTAAACGAATTTTGTTGTGCGCGCTGCATCGCATTTAACAGCTTTTATTGTGGCCCCAGCATAAGATTTTGTCGTTGCTGCGTTTTTTATTTTAACCAGGCACGGTCGAAAATCTGAGAAAGTCTATTTAGTCCAGGGTTGATTGGTGGCACCAAGGAGATGTGTATAGTGTCTCTCGTAATGCTGCCTCAGCTCTGAAAAGCGGTGTGTGTTCAAAACATCAATGGTGTTTCCTACAGAAGTTCTATCACAATTGTATTACTATTATGTAATGATGTCTCACAGATATCACAGCTAGTGCTTAATTTGAGCCAGTGGTTTCCTGTGCTCGGCATCAGCACTTAATTGGCAGCACCGGCGCTTAGGACTGCTGCCACATAGGGGTGCTGTTTGTCTGATTTAAAGTGAGTACAACAACAGTTGTTTACTAATTCAATATACATTAAAAATGACTATTACCTGCCACCTTTGCTAATCTTATTTCTTTGGGTGCTTGGAATAGTGTGAATTGTCACACTTTTAGGAGTCTGATGGTTAGTAGCTACTTTGGTACTGTCATTGGCGGCACTGGCAAGGGAAATGGGTGGTGGCTGCAGTGGCCTCCTGATGAGGGCCCTGGCACCCCTAAATGACGGCCATGTTCAAAAGGCAGAAGACGCCAGTTTGAGCAGCGCCTCATGAAATTGGGAGCCGTATCCCTGCTGCAAAGGGCCGCTGACGCTGTCTCTCTTTATTTTTAAACTTTATGAGCACATCACTTTGCAGAACTCCCCTGCAATCCAAGGGGTTTCACAACTTTGGGCGCCCATACATGTTGGCACACTTCATCTCTTTTACCCATGTTGCCCAGTGCTTGAAATGGAAAAATAGAAGTGAAAGTACTCTGGAACAGAGTACCTGCTTGTTCCTGAAAAAAGCTGGTTCTCTCCAATCAAAAGTATTACGCCACTCTTAAGAAGTGCCAGTACTCTCCCTCTCAAAATAAAAAAGTGCTGGTAGTCTGTACCGGACAGTACCGGCCTATTTAAAGCACTGATGATGCCAATGTGTTTGAAGGCACGGTGTGGTGGTTTCTAACAATGATGACATCTGGCACCAAATCCAGGACATAACCCTTGACAGCAGGCGTCGTTGGCTGCCCTTGAAGACAGACCACTCCCCGGCCATTCATTGTTTTCGTTGTTTAGTCGCTTGCGTGTTAGGCAGTCTGCAGAAATAGACAGATCAGACCAACACTGGTTGCAGGCACACGGGGGTCCCCCAGGTCTGGTTCTGAGAGGGGTGGAGGCAGGGCTTTAAGTGGACCGGGTCTTGCCAGTGCTGAGCACCGGCAGTTTTTTAAAGGTGGCCTCGAAACAGGTCTCTATCGGGCTCTGTTTTGTGTCCTGGCACAGGCGGTCCGTTGTTTTCCAGACTGCTGTGACAGCAGGCACATGGATGCGCCCATGTTCACAGTGCTCACTTCTCACGAGTGGAGAAGTTATGGCATGCCGTCATGCCAGGTGGGCATTGTAGGGGAAGGGGAATCCTTTAAAGAGAGTGATTTTCCCTTCTCTTTTTGAAACTCAGGTGCAGCAACATCGTTGTGGTGTCACCGGGGTTCGAAGTGGAAGCTTTTTCAATATTATATACAAGTCATAGTTGCTGCTTATTTATCTTATGCAACTAACAACCATTGACACAGCAAATAGTCCTAAGTAAGTATGATTTTACTTGTTGTATCATATATCTGGATGCTATGACAGAAACAGCAAAACAAAAGTACGGCGGCACACTATGCTAAGCACAGATTTTTAGGTTACATGTTTATAAGCCATGCCCTTAATTAAATTGGCCAAACCCCTTTGAGAGAGCCCCCAGTTTTTTCATCCCATAAAGCTCTGGGTGGAGGGTAATGCCCTCTGTCTCGCCCATGGCCCACTCACATCTGGAAAGGCATGGATTCTTTTTTTATATTTTTTAATTAAACCTCCGGGAGTCCCACTCCCTGCTGAATCCTGTCACTTGAATGAAACAAGCAAAGACCTAGGCTACAGAGTCCCCTGAATGGAGAGGTGTGAAGTCAGCAGGGAGGACATATGATGTGCTGGTTTTCCTTCCCACCCAGAAAAGAACCGAAGATTATCCTGTTACACCCCAACTCCAACAGGGTAAGTGCAAGGTCTAATTAAAGGGTAATTAAGAGCTAAAGACAGTGACATCAGACATGATCGGAAAAGACTTTGGCTTTCCATGGAGAAGTAAATCTGAAAATGCAATTAGGACATATTTCTTGTATTTTCTATGGGCTTTGATGCCATCCCTACCTGCAGCCCAACACGAAGAATACTTTGAATGTAAAGTGAACAGAAGAAAAATTCCATCCCACACAGTGGGATGAATTAAAAGCACTGTAGGGATACTCTATCCACATGAGTTGGACATGTATGCAGATGGCAGTGTGTGCTAGCATGTGCCTGCTGCAGGGATTATGTGCAGGTGTGGCCAGTGCAGGTACAAGTGGTGAGGAACATCCTTTACAACAGAACTTTTACATCGTGGTACCGTTACCACGCAGGTTTTACAATGAAAGTCGTAACAACGACTTGCGTTCGGGGGCGCTGTAGGATAGGGAATAGTTTAATTTACTATCCAAAACCTTCCCTACTATCCACAGGGACTGGAGTTGGAATAGTAAATTAAACTATTCCACTATCTAGCGCCCCCCAACGCAAATCGGTGTAACGACTTGCGTTGCAAAACCTGCGTGGTAACTGTACGCAAGGTAATACCATGCGTTGTACCTTCATACATCCGGCAGAGCAGCGTGCTCAAAGTAAGTGCTTTTCTTTTTTTTTTAAATTTTATTTTCCTTCATTGTCATCTTTCGTCCCCCCGCCCCCAACCTGCCCCGCCGCTCTTACCTGCATGGGCCACACCTGATTATGTGTAGCGGCAGGGCTCTCGTTTGATCTCAGCATGACATGTCATCATTGTATTATTCTGGGACTGTTATCATTGGGATCACTGGACTGACTGAAAGCAACGCTGTACTTTGCAATAAAATGCAAAAGTGTGCTGCCCGAAGCACTACATAAAACAAACTTCATCATGTCTTCTAAGAAAATCTCATTTAATATGTGTAAGGAACACAGTGTTATTTATGAATTCTCTAATTCTACAGCGAATGCACTTTAATAATGAGGCAAGTGCAACAATTCTTATTACTGTTGTTAAGCAACACAGCAAATATGCGCTAAGTGCATGTTTGGATTATGCATTTGTGACGCATAAAGGTGGGGTCAAAATGACACTGCACCACAGGTAGTGCCCAATTGAAACTGGCTGCAGGGTGTAGAAAAGTTTTGTGGGTTTATATTTTTGTGCATCATTTGCAATGTACGTAATGTATTTTTATGCTCAAGTACACATCTATACACTGAATGTGAAATTCTCTATGATGCATAGAAGAGCATTTTTCAAATCTATGTTTAACTAGGTCTCAATTTGGACATAAGCTCTATATTGTCCAAGATGGAAGACACCCCTGTCATTGGTGTTTCTTTTCACCCCTTACCCACTTCTCTCCTTGCAAACTCTACAGCACACAGTCAAGCAGAGATGCAGAGGTGTATTTCTACTGTTATTGGTATTCTGATCTCGCTATAGCCTTATAGCCCGCCGTAGAGGGCTATACCGGCTATTAAAGGCCCTCTCCAGCGTTAAAGGCCCGAGCCGAAGGTGAGGGCCTTTAACAAGGGAGAGGGACTTTAATAGCGGTATAGCCCATCTACGAAGGGCTATAAGGCTATTAGAACATTCTGCCACTAGAGGACAGAATGTTCTGACAAAAAAAACAAAGCCTTTTGGAAGCGTGAGGGGATTGGAATCCTATCAAGTCTGGGAAGGGGGAAAACAGTCCACCTTGTTCCCTCTTCAATGTGGAGTCCCGCAGGGCTCCTCTTTGAGCCCTACCTTATTTAACACCTATATGGCTCCCCTTGAAAGAGTGGTCTCCCCTTCAGGAGTGAAGATCATCAGCTATGCTGATGATACGCAGCTGGTTGTGGGCCTCACCCAGCTGGAAGAACAACCCGAAGTCCTTCATGACTGTCTCTCCAATGTTCATCGTTGGATGTCTCAGTCCGCGTTGAAGCTCAACGGTGACAAGACTGAGCTGATGGTGCTGGGCAAGGCCTGTCCCTCTCTCATCACCAGTTGCTGGCCGCGGTCCCTGGGTGATCCACCATCCCCCAAGAAGGAAATCAAGAGCTTGGGGGTTTGGTTGGAGGAAGATCTATCCTTCAGGACCCATGCTAGGAAAACCGCGGGGGTATGCTTTGGCTTGCTGCGATCTGCTCGCAAAGTGCTACCTCTGCTCCCTAACTCTTCCAGGAAGCTTTTGATTCGCGGCCTAATTTTGTCGCGGCTTGACTTCGGGAACGCACTATTTTTGGGCGCCCCAGAAGCAACTTTCAAAACCCTTCAGCAGGTGCAGAATGCAGCAGCGAGGGTGTTAATGGAAGTGCCGCGTAGACAATCAGCTGCCCCCGCCCTGAAAGCGCTCCACTGGCTCCCTGTTAAGGAGCGGGTGAAATTTAAGGCGCTATGTACGGCCCATAAAATCTTGTACGGCAGGGGCCCCTCTATTCTGTCTTCTATGGCACGCCCCTACAAGCCCACACGCCCACTGTGCTCGGATCAAAGACATCTGATGCAGACCACAAGAGTAAAAAGAGCTCGCTCTGGGGGCCGACGCTTCTCGGTGCAAGTAGCGTCACACTGGAATTCCTTGCCCCTTAAGATCCGCGCTGAGCCCAATATCCTGCACTTCAGGAAACTACTTAAAACACACTTATTTCCAGTGTAGGATTGAGTAAGAGCCTTTCATGTCTGTGTTCACAGCGCCGGGATGCCCCTGGGTAACTGCGCGCGTTACAAATTTTATATAATAATAATAATAATAATAATAATCCCTTCAGGCTCCCTGAAGCCTTTGTTCACAGCCAGAGCTGTGAACAAAGAAACATTGGAATGTTGGAGCTCCAGGCTTATACCAGCCATTATAAGCCCGGAGCACTCCATTGTTTTCAATGGAGCTCCCAACATTCCAATGTTCTAATATACCCTTATAGCCCGCTGTAGAGGGCTATACCGGCTATTAAAGGCCCTCTCCAGCGTTAAAGGCCCCGAGCCGAAGGCGAGGGCCTTTAACAAGGGAGAGGGACTTTAATAGCGGTATAGCCCGACTACGAAGGGCTATAAGGCTATTAGAACATTCTGTTACTAGAGGACAGAATGTTCTAACAAAAAAACAAAGCCTTTTGGAAGCGTGAGGGGGTTGGAATCCCCTCAGGCTCCCTGAAACCTTTGTTCACAGCCAGAGCTGCGAACAAAGAAGCATTGGAATGTTGGAGCTCCAGGCTTATACCAGCCATTATAAGCCCGGAGCACTCCATTGTTTTCAATGGAGCTCCCAACATTCCAATGTTCTAATAAACTTTACGTCACAAACTACAACAACAAATCATGGTCCTTCCGCTGGTTCACAGCGCCTATTCATTCATATAATCCATTATTGTTCATGTTTCTACTTTTGTTCTATCATCTCTGGATTACATTACCATAGAAGGAGCTGAATACTTATTCATGCAGTGGGTTAGTGCTTAGATATTAAGGTAATATGACAGTTACATTTTTTAGATACTCATATTTGCTGATGAAATGCTATGTTGGCTCACACCACAGTTTATCTGCAGATCCTGTAATTTCATATGCAAAAATAATGTATAAAAACCCTCGATTTGTTGAATAAACTGTCTTCACATATGTAGAATGTGATTACTCTTGAAATGATAATGGATTTATGTAATGTTTGCACAATGTTACACGTATACTTATATAGAATGTAGTTCTTAGCCTTACTTACCATGATTATTAAAGATTTACTGTATGCCACGTAAAATATGAATCTAGTGTAGTGACAAGAGTTATAATCATTTGAGTTTAAACGTGCACACACATATTAAATGTGCACCATTGATTGAATATTTTATACGTGCCCTTGCAATCCCTCGTCTTCCATTCTGCATAAAATACTGCTTTCCATTTTGACTTGCATGACTTTTCCCTTGCAGGCGAGTTCACACGCATTGTTCGTTTGAGAATGTATACAATGCTGTATTAGCAATAGAGAGAGCCGGAGAGGAAGACCTTGATGAAAGAACATGGAGAGCCGGAGTGTTAACTGAAGAGTCCTATTCAGCTATGTTACAACATGGTTTGGTGGAGCAAGGACGATGTCGTTCCATGTTCACTGTGGGAGGTGTTTCAGCTTACAACATGAGAATGGAGAAGAACAATGAAACACCGGTGATGCAAATAGAAGGCCATCAATTACGTGTTTTTAGTTTGAGTACCTAGAGTTTACACTGTCTGATGCTAGAGCACTTTTCCTTGGACGTTGAAAGTTTTAGACCTCTATACATATTCCCTTTGTTTCTCGCTGAGTGTAGCTTAGGCTAGACACTCAAAAGTCTTCTGGCTCTTGACCGAGCTTCTCCAGTGCTGACACTTTCCTTTTTCTCACTTCCCGCACTTTTCCACATTTTCTATTTTTCTGCAGTTTCCTGAATCTTGAGATTCCTTAGACTAATGAACCATCCTCTTAATTTGGACTTTAACTTAGTTGATTCTAGATTTACTCTTGTATAGAAGAGGTGACGGGAAACTCTTCTGTGAGCACCAGATTTTAATGCTGTTCTTTGTATTTCTGTGAATGAACTTTTTGTTTGTTTAATACTGGTATGCCTGAACTTCCTTAGGAGGTTGGGTTTCCTAGTTGTATTTCTGTATCTTTAAAGCATATTTTAAAGGTTTGTTTCCCTTAACTTAATAGCTGGCTTGTAATAAACCTTCTTAACTTTAGCCACTAGTTCCTGGTCCTTATTTTGTAACCAAAGTGGTCACTCTGTTAATTGAAATTTGTTGATGTACTGTTAACTCTCCTCACCTCTCAGTGGGATAAAAAGGTTCACCGGCGGGCGAATGGTTAGAGGTAGGCCTAAAATGCTCCATTAGCTGTAACATTCTCTCTTGGGCAGAGGAGGACATGGTCTACATTAATGCCCTGATTCATGTAAACTTGTTTGCAGTACCAATTGGACACTAGGCACAGGGCACGACCAATGTTCATATCCATTCACCCTATCATTACCATCATTACTAAAATTCTGTAGACTTTGGAGCATATTACCAAGGGTGGCGATAGGGAATTTTTGCCGCTTTAGCGGCCGTTTTTGGCCGCTAAGCGGCGATAATTCTATCGCCTTATTAGCAAGCTGTCGCTAACAGCACTTAGCGACAGCTTTTAGGTGATAGCGAGTAGTTTGGGGCCCGCTTTGCATGTCAGCAATGTTTATTGCTAATGACATGCAAAGTGGGTGTACCCAACCAGTTAGCGACTGAAAGCAGTCGCTAACGTCGCTATCGCCTATTAGCAAGACCGGCGTAGCGTTGGAAATATTTGCGCGAAGCGCGAATATCTCCAAATACGAACACCTGCCCAGACCAGTTCTTAGCCATGTTATCCAATGGGAGGTGGATAACATGGCTAAGAGAATTTCGTCGCTAATGAGTGAATGTCGCTGTATTCTCAACGATATTCACGCATTTCGCCGCTATTAGCGATAAATTCCGGTGATGCTCAGCGATAAAAAAAATCGTTGCTAAGCCTATTTAGCGATAAATATCGCTACTTGTTGGTAATATGGCCCCCCTGTTCCTTAGATATCTTGACATTTAACTGATGTCAGTCAGTGTCTACAACAGTTTATCTCCCAAAACCCTGTGTTAAATCTAGTCCGCTCCCCATGCATCTTCTTGGCCCACCCTTGCTTCTTCAAGGCCCTCCAAGACCCAGACCCAGACTCCTGGAGCTGGGCCGGGTGTCAACTCTTTTGCAGTTCTTCCAAGCTACAACCACATTTGTTTACCACCCTCTTGGCATTATAGGAAACATTCTCTTACCTTAAGTGTGCCAACCATTCCCCTCCCCATCCATCTGCCACCCTAATCCCGTTCCTCTCCTTCATGGTGATGAGCAACTAGACTTGCTTTATATAGGTCCCAAACATGCATACTTATATCTAGTACCTTCCTGATGTCTAAGCATTGGGGTGTGTCAACTGCTAAAGGGCAGAAGCCCTCAGAATCACCTACTTACACATTACACTCATTAAGAAATAGCATATTTATTCATCACACAGCCAAACATCGAGTGGAGCAAACCAACCTAGTTGTGACCACATAGAAGAGGGCAGCCAAGAAACCATTAAATGGGGCTGGAAATCTCTCTTGCCCTAAATGGTGAGAAGGGCCAATAATTGAATGGGCATGGTGCTTAATACCCCCATACTCTCCTTGGCACAAACTTCTATTACAGTTACTTTATGTGTAGGATAAAGTATTAACCCATATAGAGTCTAAGGAATAATCAGGTTAAGTAAATCAACAGCCCTTACACCTCCCTTGGGGTTATTTTCTGTGAGTTATACAAAATAGTGTGTGCACTGTGAGAAGTACCATGGTGCTTGTGATGGGCCTGTGTTTCTTTCCATGGTATTGGGGAGGAGGGAACTGCTGGACAGAAGGTGCCGTACACAATATATTAGAAGCAAACACCTTTTTACCTGTAGAAAATCAAATTGGGAGGAACAACAGCCATGAATTAGTAAGGACGCATCTATAAAACATGTCTGGATAACCAATCAATGTGACATTGTGCCAATTGAGTTAATAATCAGTTGGCCCCTAAAGAGGCCAATGATTGAATGGTCAAAGAGGACAAACTCTCCACTTGGCTCCAAAGATTGATCCCAGCATGGTGAAACACCAATGATTGAATGGGCTTTCACTTTGGGGACAAATTTGGTAAGCTTGTTACAATCCTAAGTCAGATCACATATACACACGCCATCATTTAATATTTACATGTAACATTCCGATGCACAATAT
Source organism: Lissotriton vulgaris (assembly GCF_964263255.1). Classification (NCBI taxonomy): domain Eukaryota; kingdom Metazoa; phylum Chordata; class Amphibia; order Caudata; family Salamandridae; genus Lissotriton; species Lissotriton vulgaris. The sequence goes on from NC_141699.1 coordinate 1,057,050,970, forward strand.
GTCAGTTTGAAGTCATAAATACCTGTACGCATGCATAAAGTTACCCCAGTGGGATGCAATTCTTATATGAGCTTAACACTCCTCATATGTGCAGGTTGTGAGCGTTCCAGGAAATACAAAAGGTTGAAAATATCCACAAAATTGCTGTCACAAACCTTTTATAGATAGTTCCTTACCCTGAAACAGCTATCGAAGTGCATTAAAAAAGTACGGGAACAGTGTCACTGCGCCGCGTAATGGGCGCGGCGTGAGTGAGCATGGGGCGGGATCAAAAGCGTGTCTAAACAAATTCTAAATTTTCAGTAACCTTTTTGGGTGTTTCACCTTCAGGTATCTACATATGAAATAGCACACAGCTTTAATGAAAAATAAATGCAAGAGAAGTTAATCAGTGCAGAAATGCACTATCAAGCATTATGAAACCTCTCTTAGTGAATGAACTGCAGAGGTCTTAGGGGCATATTATCAAGGGGGTTTATCTCCACTTTCTTGACTTTAAAAGCCAAGAAAGCGGAGATAAAATTATCTCCCTATTACCTAGCTGTCTCTAACACCAGTTAGCGACAGCTAGTAGGAGATAGCGACCATCTTGGGCCCCGCTTTGCATGTTAGTGATATTAATCACTAATGACATGCAAAGTGGGCGTGCCAAGATGTTAGCGACTGGAAACAGTCGCTAACATCGCTATCTCCTATTACCAACTTTTAGAGATATTCGCGCTAAGCGCGAATATCTCCAAAAGCTAACACCTGCCCCTGAGCAGTTCTTAGCCATGTTATCCAATGGTATTAGCTCGGTAATGCATGAACATCGCTGACTTTTCAGCTATGTATAAATGTAATTGAGCTTATGTAGCGCACAGCTACCCGCAGTGGATGTCCCGGCGCTTGCTTAGGGAACCCGTCCTGATATTCCCCTGTGTGATAGCCCCAGCGGGTATCCACAAGGTGAAAGTCAGGCATCCCGCCGCGAGGGGCCGTTGTGGAGATTAAGCAAGCAATTATCTCTAGTTGTTGGTAATATGCCCCTTTGTGTGTAACCAGAGAGCCACAGAATTGAATCGTGGTTGGTGCGGTGGAGAATAGTGAGTCGTTTTTGCTTAGTCCTACGATATCAGAGTCTGTTACAGAAAGCACTGTGAATATGTAAGTCATTATTTTAAACGTGCATTATACACAGTAGAAAATAAGCTGCTACAAAATGCGCAAAAAGCTTTAAGAGAAAAAGGCCCTTTGACTACAGAGTTTAGTAATACCCAGACTGTGTGCAGAGCTATTCTTTTTTATAACTTCACAACTCAACTGGTAACTCCCTTGCAAAACCAGTCAAAAAGAATAAATCTATGTCATCAGTAGGCTTCGAGAGATTCCATCAATTGAAGCCAATACCGGCTTCGAGCACCCTTTACATTTGCAGATTAACCAGTTGCACACATTTACATTTCTTGGAGGCAAGCTAGCACCCTGGCAAGGAGGCTTGTTTCTTGTTTTAGTGGTCGGCCCCTCTCTCGGTTTCACAGCAGAGGAGTTTCCCTCCCTTCCACTTCAGCTGAAGCATTTCAACTCCCCGGTATTTCCCAGGTTGTTGTCTTTTTGCAAAAGTGGGGGAACTTTTTTTCCTAAATTAAAAAACTATGGGCACTTCATGCTCCTCAGATACCGCCCAACTGCCCTGACATGGTTAGCGGTGCACTACCATTAAGGTCAGACGTACATGTGTTTTGAAATTGGAAAATGGGAGGTGCACCGCTAAAATATAGAGGTTATTGGGGGAAATAGTTTCCCCATGAGAAAAATATTTATTACTTGGACAAACATTTTGAGTATACATGCATTATGTGCTCAAAATGTACTCACTTGCTATATTTCTGAATACTAAAGTATTTATATGTGTGAGTACTCCTAGGATACTGTGGCAGTCTCTGCCTCCAAGGAGCTCGCCTGGAAATGTTAATGAATTACAAGAAACTCAGAAGTTTGCCCCAAAATAAGCACAAGCAACAGGATTATATTTCTGAGTTTCTTTGAAAATTAGCAACGTTGTTTCCTATCTGAATTTTGATCTTGCGCGAATATACAGGCAATAGATCACCTCACATTCTTTAATACATAACATATCGGTAATTTTTGGGGAACTATGAAGTCATGGATCCATGGAAATTGACGATAATACGCAGCGGCGACCCACTTAAAATCTCCCCAAAACCCCAGAGATGAAAAATAAAATGGTAATTTATTAACGTTTTATTTTTCAGCCCCAGTCCCAAACAGAACGTCGGGAAGGGACCGCTACTGAGCAGGGTGGCCTGTCTATGCGTAGTTTAAAGAGTGCATGTCTTTTTGGTCAAACATGCGCAATTTTAACATCTCTAACCCAGCTGTCTTAAGACAGTTGGGTTGGAGCAAGTGCAGGCCTCCAGAGCGCTGTGGAGCGCCGAATGAGGGTCCTCCCTCTAATCAGGGCGCTCCTCTTATGCTGTATGAAAGCAGCACCAGGATTGGTCAAGGGAGTTGCAGCATTCAGTTCCTGTAAGGAGATCCCCGGAGTGAAAGACATCGGGTTCATCTTTAGCTAAGTGTGTTTTTTATGCTATTTTCACTTTCACGACTGCCCCCCGTAGATGCCAGCCGCCACTGATTATAACTGTAGTTTTCAAATGAAGGGTGAATCTGCTAACCCTGTAAGTAACACCTTGACTGAAGCAGATACAAAAGGGATAGTTCATAGATATTCAGGTCACTGATGTGGCATCCTCCTGCCGATATTAAAAATTATTATAATTATTACTCTCAATCACCGTCCATGCATAACCTGGTCAATAAGGTGTTGTGCTCCGTTCATCTATACTAATAATAAAGAATATACTTTGTTTTAATTGTTGTTATCAATCACGTCTCTTGTAGAACCTGGTCAATGATGTAGTCAGACTGCATCAATATTAATAATTCTAATTATTATTATTTTTATTGCTCATATCAATCACTATCCCTGCAGAGCGCGGTCAACGAGGCCGTCTGCCTAAGCCAATATTGAATAATATGCATAAAATATTATCATAGGTATAATCAATCATTGTAAATGCAGAACCTGGGGAAATGAGGTGGATTACTTCAAGAGAAAATGAAGAAAGAATAACCAACAATAGCTAGAAGCATTCAGCATCGATTAGCAGAGTCATTTTGAGGGTAAGTATAGATATTTGTAATAAGCTTTGTATTGACCTGAACTCTTAAATAAAGTCCAACCTTAAAACTGTACTCAAAATGTGGCAAAATGGTGATGTAGCATAGCACAACTGCACGCGAAATGTTAATTTCATTTAAATTCTCATGTAAACACAGAAAATTCACATAAAAAGTAAAAGTATTTAAAATCCAATCCATGATACTTTATTTAAAATGTAAGATTTATTTATAGAAGGCAAAAAGGTAGTGGTTAGTCACTTCCATTTAAAATATGCAAAATTATATATATATATATATATATATATATATATATATATATATATATATATATATATATATATATATATATATATATATATATATATATATATTTCCGCACTTGCAGTTTTTCTGCGACAGGCTCAAATATCCGACCATCAAACAGGAAAAAACCACGGAAGACCCAGAGTGCAGGTGAGTTTCTTTTATTCTTCAGCACACCACGGCAGCATAACGTTTCGGCCTACACAGAGGCCTTGGTCACATGGTGCGCTGAGAGAGTTGCAAGAAATTTAAAGGGCTCATGCACAATTGGTGAACACATCTGATTGGTCACTTTGTAAGCAGTGGAAATATTCAACTGCGATGGAAACAGTTTCTGCAATTGCATTTGTGAGGGCGAGGAATCACATGTCATTACGTAATTACCCTTAGCATTTGATACCTGTATAAATACATTTATAAAATCCGACACAGATTAACTCATGGGCACGCACGGTATATGCCAAATGTCATACAAGATTACATGTATCTACATAAAGTGCAAAAAGAAACCCTCAATCAGTTCTCAGTTTGATTGAGTATCATAAGGCTAACAGCATAAATGCTGTAAATGCACCAAACCATTGCACAATATACCATAAGTACCTATATATAAAATATATACACCAAATTTCATATATTTACATCTATATACATCATGACATTTATGACTACTACCAAAAAACTACTTAAATGCAGTGCAGTAGTGTCATATATATATATATATATAAAAATATATATAAATATATATATATATATATATATATATATATATATATATATATATATATATATATGTGTGTGTGTATATTTATTCACATCCTTTTATTTCTTCTTTATTGTTCATATTTCAATAGATATAATTATGCAAGATTACCCAAATCTAATTCATATCCCAGGCCAACCCGTTTCGGCTGCCACCGTCTACTGGGCCTCCTGTTACATATATATATATATCGATAAAACAGACTAATCCAGAGTCGCTCTCTAAGGGGACCAGATAGGGACCTTGCACAAACAAAATGATTCAAGTGCAAAAATAATAAGAGGTTTGACAAAAAGTCTGCCTCTAAGGGGGGCCTGGGAAAATCTTGACTCCCCTTCCAAATAGAGAGGGTTTATACACTTTCAAACAGGGAACTCATACATTCACCATGGTGTGAAAGAAAATCTACATCACATAACTCAAGTGCAAGACAGAGGTAACATCAGATGAACATAAAATTAGCTCTACTATTAGCAAATAACACTGCATTAGGTTCTACGACAGAAAATAAAACCATTAAAAAAAAATAAACATCTCTGTTTGGCTAAAGGAAAGGATCTACAATTGTATATGGAAAAACGTCCCCTTCTTTCAGGAACATCATGGGCACAAACTGAGAAGCGTGTAGTTAATACAGTGCAAGCAGGAACAATTTGGTACAGTTTATAACATGCTGAAGCTCTCGGTGCACAGGGAGAGAAAGAAAAAACATGTACATTTTTAAATATGTGCAAGGTTTTAGAAACACTGTTAGTCCTACTAATATCAATTTAAGAACTTCGCTATACTTAATACAGATGAAACATTAAGGGGTCGATTCCGATTCGGGATACAAATCTGTACGACGGTTCGAATTCGTAGCCGTTTCCGTATGAATCGTACAAATCCGTCCGAATCGCGTAGTATGATCCGTAGTAAAAAAATACGTCCGAATCGTTGCGAACCATAGGAAAATCAAAGTGAAAATCAGTACGATACGGACCCTGAAAGTGAACCGTACGAATCGTAAACATGCTGTACGACCCGACAAGTACGATCCGGACCGGGAAATGAGTACCCGATTAGTACGGTAAACGATGCGTATGAGCAATTCATACGAGGAGCCACACAATCACTTAGGGTAAGGTTCGTACACCCCATGAACGTAGAGGTACAGTTCATACCCCTATGATCATGGGGTGTACGAACCGTACCCCATGATTGTGGGTGTATGAACCGTACCCCTAAGATCATGGGGTGTACGAACCGTACCGGAGGTGCGTTTTGCATGCATTTCGAGTCGAATTCTGCTTTTCCGGACGTTTTGAGCTCTCGTAAAAAAAGAGTCGTTCGGAGTATTGACTGGACGAATCGTACTTGCTGGGTCAGAAAATGATGCTTTGATCCGTACGGACATCAACCAGATCAGGGTTCTCCAAAGTTAGTCCTTGAGGATCGGATCAATGACATATTTTTAAAATAACTAAATGTATCTAAATGTGGATATGCTAAAAAAAACTGGCATGGATCTGGCCTTCGAGGACTGACTTTGCAGAACTCTGAACATAATGGCATAACAACCTCTTCTGCCTCTACTGAGAGCGGCAGGTCCCCACGATTGTCCACTAGTCTGGGGTTTTCAAATTGTGCACCAGGAAGCCTTGTTGTATCTCCACAGTCTGTAGCACAGCATGGACCTCAGCCTCCCTGTATCACTCTTCTAGTTCTAAACCCACCTGGGCAGAATTCATGTGAATACCTTGGCTCTGTTCTTCTCTGACACATGATACCTACAGCACAGCGCCTAGATGCCCTCGCGGGTGATGAGCTGTGCTATACTAGCACGTCTTGATTGATCAATTGATGCACAGAGCAAGCTAACATGGAGACAGACTTAATACCCGGCTCCACTGACTGCCAGCAAACATAATGCTTTGTGATCATTCAAGCAGCTCATGCAACTGAATCAGGTCAAACAAACATTGTCAAAGTCAACATTTGCAACAACATGATGGCAGCAGAAGGAGTGCATATAATAATGAGAATCAGACTAGCTGCCTACTTTTACAGCCAGTGTTGTTCATTTTAGAAAATCAGAAAAGAGGAAAATGAACAGCATGGAGAGAATGATCAAAGTGGCCAACACGTCTCCTCCAGCCTGTCATCACTCTGGCCCCGCCCCCAAGCCAAGGCTCCGAAAGAAAAATAAAATCGATAATAAACAAGAGTTTACATATATGTTTAGCTGAGATTTTAGCAACTGGGAAGAATGTTATGCAGGCCGGTGCTCGGGTTTGGGAATGCTGCTGTTGAAAGCTGTTTTTTGTGTGGATTTAAAGTACATGCCAAGTTGTTTTCCTCATCGTGACCAACGTAGCTGTGTCTACCGAAACGCGTTGATGTAACTCTGCAGCCAACAAATAAATCTGTAGTTTAGAAAAGGCCCTGAGTGCCGTGCTACTTCGAGGATTAAGTTGGAGACTCTCTGGAATATATATATATATATATCCAAATAATTCCTCAAACCTCCACTCGGCGTGGCGAAAGAAGAAGACGGACCCCACGGCTTCAGGCAAGATGTTTTTTATTTTGAACCTCTCAAGCCGTATATATATATATATTTTTTTTTTCGATATAACATGAACTCGACCCAAAAGCATCAGAGCACTTTACATGAGCACCAGTTGCGTTACAGACAGACACATTCAGTTTTATTTGGTCCTCCACTGTGCTTTTTATTACACTGTTTGCATTTTGTAAACATGTTTGTACAAGCTATCACTACCAAAATATATACGTTTCATAGAAGTACACCAGTCTGATCCTTGTTTTTAAATAACAACACATGCAGGATATAAAAAAGTGGAACATTGGAAAATGTGCTCTGGTTTCACTTATCTATTTTCCCTGCAAGATCAACAGCAAATTGTTCTGGCTCAGTCTGAAAGTTGACTAATGGCTCCAGCCTTCCATCAAATCATGAGTGATGGTCTGCCTTGGGATTCAACCAAAGAAACAGACAAGAGAGAGAATACTTGGAGTGCAAAAAACTTTGGCTTTGGCTCTTCTTCCTCCCTTGGGACAAAATACAAAAGAAAAACAAAATAATCAGCACACACAGACCTCAGGGTTTGGGAGTCAAATGGATCACATGGGGCGGTGTTTGGGATTCACCACTTTCACGGCTGTTTGAAATAAGCCTCCTCCGGAGACTGCCAACAACGACTACATGTGCAACTGATTTGCCACACATGTTCTTTGGTATTTATAATGCACCATTCGCTGCTTACTGTCCACTTCTTGGGGATGCTTGATTAAATCCCCATGTCTTCATGGATTTAGGACATCCAAAAGTAATATCTCCTTGACTTGTAGGATCCTGCCAACAAATTGTTTAAACACAGGACATGAAATTCAGCTAAAGCAGGGCACAGATCCCCGGTGGAGGGCGCTTGTAGAGTGAGTGCCATTTGTACTGTCAAACGTTACCGGAGAACTTTTGTGGGCGATCTTAGCACCATGAAGGTAATTCCAGCAGGGACTTGTGCAGGTAGAGTGGTGGGCCCAGGTGGGGGGGATTTTGACAGATCACGACGAGGGAAAATTAATTTTTTCACAGAAATTTGAGCTCTCTTGGCAGGACAGCGAATATCCCGATCCAGTATTTGAGACGAGTCAATGTCAGAAGGATGGCCGCGACAGGGGATAAAGGGAGAATCCTCCACATTAGCACAATATGTAGCAAGCATTCGCAGCAACCAGGTTAACATTTTGGGTAAAGAAGCTTTCTCGAATGACAGATGTTTTCTATCTTTCAGGATAGAAAATGACAAAGTACCAGACGTTTTGGACAAAAAGTGTAATTACTTATTGGACACGGAGAGCGAAGCCACCATTGGAAGAGGTGTTTGCATCCAGTTAGGACCCATCTGATGTAGCTCTATGATTCTATTCTATTCAAGATGTGTAGTGTAGCGCACAACTACCCCCCAAGGACTCACAGTACTGAGACATTCACACCTGTAAGGCTTTGGCAAACTAAGCCAGGGTTAGAATAGATGAGACTTCAGGAGTTTCCTGAAAAAGATTTCTTTCTGGACCCACCTTGGATTGACAGGGAGGGTATTCCACCGCCTAAGTCAAAAAAGCAAAATAGCGGCCCTCCCATTTGGCCAATTTGACCTAAGGAAAGGTCAACAGAGAGGAGTTCTCAGAATACAAAGCTCTCTTAGACGTGTTTGGACAAAGTAATCTTCGAATCACAAGGGTCATTTTCCTTGCATTGCTAGATGGGCCATACACTTTTTTTTTTGTAGAGTTTTCATATTGCGAACTAGACCCAAGCAATCGTGTATCAGAGCGCTTTACATGAGCACCAGTTTCAATCCAGATGGACACATTCATTTCTTTTTTTTTTGGTTACGCACGGGGAGATTAAGTGATTTGCCCAGAATCACAGAATGTTGAGCGCCGTTGCCGAGACTCAAACCCGTTCCCCAGCTTCGAGGTCAACTGCTCTAGCTGTAAGGCTACATCCTCTCCACAGAGGACTTTGAACTGGATTATTTTTTGTATTGGGAGCCAGTGCAAAGCAGCCAACGTTGGAGCTGCTGAGTGATATCTGGGGAGCTTGTAGATGTGCTATAGCATTCGGAATAGTTTGTAGACATCTTAGGACATATTGAGGGCTTCCCAGAAATAGGAATTGCCGTAGTCAAGGTAGGAGTTAATTAGTCCCTGTATAACTACTCTTTTGGGTGAGGATGGCAGCCACTGCATAACCTTTCTTTATGCTCACAGTACTTGAAAATAGGCTGAGGAAAGTTTTTGTCTTGGACTTCCATAGTACGTTTACAATCCAGCCAAAAAACTGGGCTTTTTACTGCAGCAGCCGGTACTGGTCGGTACCCAAGGCATTGAAGCCAGAACAGTTATTTCTAAAAGGACATGTTGTTACCGACAACCAACCCCTCAGTCTTCCCACCATTCAGTTTGAGGCTGCTGTCTGACATTCATGTTGTTACTTCCTTAACCCCTTCCGTGCTCCCATCCGCCAATGGCCAACGGGAGCTCAGCACTCCCTCCCTAGTGCTTTGAACGGCCAATGGCCGTCGCAGCCCCGCCCACTCAATAGAACGCCCGCACTGTGACGGAATTGCCGCCGCGGTTAAGGCGTTAAGACAGGCATCTAAGTCACTAGATGCCAGTTGTTGGCCAAGCGTAAGTGCAAGGATCAAGTGAGTATTATAGAGAAACATCCTTTACTCCACCTGCGTTATAACGCATGTCATTACGCCACATTTTGTACTCCGCAAAAACGTTTACACCGCATAGCTTTACCCCACAAACCATTACAACGCATTCTCCTTTACAAAGCCCCAGTGGAGTTAGAATAGTAAACTGCATTGTAATGGTCGATGCGTTGTAATGGACTGCATTGTAATGGATTGCGTTGTAAAGGCATGTGTTGTAAATGTTTTTGCTGAGTAAAAAACGCCGGGTAATGGCACGCGTTGTTAAAGTGTGCGGAGTAAAGTGTCCTATTCGTATCATATGATAGACCCAGGATTCTCAATAAAGTCTGTTTTGAATGTGGCTAGTTCCATCGGTTGAGGTCTGTCACTCAGAAATTAGTTAAGTTGCTCATCACCTTTACCTTTGAGTTCAAGTGTTTTTTCTTCAAGAAAGTAAACCAGTGTGGTCCCACTAGAAGTAACTGACACTGAAGGTATTCATTTATTCAATTCAAATTTTCTAAACACTTTGTGCCCTTTCTTTACAAGGGTGGTGGCAGAAAGGCGGTGAGGCAACACCCTCCGTCATGGCTTCTTGACATCACAATGGCTCCAAGGAAGGCATTAAGATTGCATCTGCATGTCTTATCAAAGCCAAAAGAAGATTGGCCTGTTATTCCAACCCTGAGGGAACAATACTGCCACCATGCCCCCACTCAAGAAACCTCCGTTTCTGGTTTAGGATGAATCTTGAAAGTATCTGTCGCAAAAAGTGAATAGCCTGTACATCACAGAGTGAACTGACATATGGATCCCCCACCAAAGGTAATGAAAACTAACTTCCCTCGAGATGGCAAGATTCAAATAAGGGCTCCATCATAGGTAACACCATTGGAAATGGTTTCACCTGAGCAAGCTCGAGTTGCAAAACTCTTATTTCAGTTGCCAAGGCATATCTCATCTTGAAGACAAGAACATCCAGTGAGCCAAGCCCCAAGATTGTCAACCCCAAATACACTTTGCAATTTTGACCAGTTGTCCCACCATTGAACTTCTTCATTAAATGTATGTACGTCTTTAACCCCTTCACTGCGGCGGGAATTCCGCCGCAGTGCTAGGGGGTGAGGGGGGCCGCACGGCTCACCTGCGCTTGTGACGGAACCGCTCCGTCACGCGCCTCGGGTGAGCTGTGCTAGTGACGGAACGGTTCCGTCACAAACGCGCCCGCTCAATAGAACACGCCACGCAAGCGCGTCGAGCGGGCCGTGACGGAACCGTTCCGTCACTAGCACAGCTCACCCGAGGTGCGTGACGGAACGGTTTCGTCACAAGCGCCAAAGAGGTTAACACTCACTGCATCAATCACTTTGGTGGTGTCAGCAATATGGAGACAACACCTACATTGCACAGACATTGCACTTAACTTTTAGAATAAAGTCCAGAGCCATCTTTGTCTGTAAAATTGTAATTATAATTGGATTTATATAGTGCCCTGCGAGGCGTCAAAGTGCTTTTTTGGCTAGTAGCACACTACCCTGGAACCCAAAGAGGATTAGTGGTGAATTAGTATAGGGAGATATGAAATAATTTTGAGCGGTGGACATGTGAGTTTGTTATTTGGATTGAAAAGGGGTAGTGGAGGGGTAGAAGATAACAGTTGTTTCTGCCAACAAGTTGAGTAGTTATGAGCTCAAGAGATTTCACAGATAAATCAGCCACTTCATCCAGCACACTAGCAATTTGCAGAATTCCTTTAATGAATTATCCTATTTGAGAGCTTAGAATTAGGTTGGCAAAAATTGTGCAGTCTCTAAAATGTGTGTTTTCTTTGGCCCACACAAGTGATGTGTAGCAGAGAACACAGCCAAACAGAAGAAAGATTAAAGTCCTGTTTGTATTGATCCAAAACCTGCATAAAACTTTTGTCTTTATAGTTTGGTCACTCGTCTCTGAGATGGCAGTGGGCTCCACGTGGTTGACTTTTTTGGGAAAACCACCCAGAATGGGAGAACTCTGGTCTTCCATAATTAGTTCAGGTTGCTTCAGCTTATTCTTCTGAACTGGAATGGCTCTCATCAACTTTAAGGCTAAGGATAGGGCATATATTCTTTAAAGACCAGTTTATTTGGATATATGTTATACTTTTCCACCGGCTATAAAATTGTTCTTCCCTCCTTGTGCAGAAGTGGACCTCAACAAGGCCTACCAGTGCTAGGGGTTCACTCTTCTCTGCACACAAGTCCTCAGAACAGTAAATAGATGTTGGCACGGAAACTGAACTATTAAAGATACAATTTATTAAACCTCATGAGGTGGAACTACATTTACAAAAAACTCTTCGGCAGTGTATGAAGTAGCACAAGGAGTAGAATAACTGTGGGTCTTTTATACCCACACAGGAGCTAAAAAGAGGTGGTACAAGTACACTTTGGAAGAGTTACATACATAGATGGTCATACAAAGAATGCACAGTTAACAGAGTAGGAGAGGCAATGAGTTGCTGACTTCGGTAAAAACAGCCTGACAGTTACAGACTAGAGCAGGTGCATGCACAGCTACAGACTCTTCTGAGCATGTGCAGAGTAGCAGGGGCTAAGTATAGCCAGTTCTTGAGCACAGCACAAGGGCTGGCAACAGTGAAGAAGGAAAAAGCACATGGCGAGCACATGGTCAATAAGATGGCCACCGGAAGCAAGATGACTTCAGCTAAAGTCTAACAGCGATCTCTGCCAAATTTCCACACTTGAAAGCTTGTGGTGATAAGCATAGAGCAGAGGTCTTCAAACTTTTTGATGCCGAGACCCCCTTGTAAAACCTTTTTAGGCGTAAGGACCCCCTTACGACAAAAGATTCTAGAAACTGGTACTCCTCATCATCAACAACTATCGACAACCATAAATGCGCCTGTTAGACCTCATCACATCCATCCATCCATCATTCATCCACCCACACTTTCACACATCCATCCACCCTTTCATCCTTCCATCCATACGTCCATCCTTTACCTATCCACCCATCTATTCATCCACCCACCTTTTCACACATCCATCCATCCATCATTCATCCATGCAACCTTTTACCCATCCATCCATACATCCATCCTTCATCCATCCACCCTTTCATCCTTCCATCCATACATCCACCATTTCACCTATCCATCCTTCATCCATCCACCCTTTCATTATTCCATCCATACATCCATCCACCCTTTCATCCATACATCCATCCTTCATCCACCCACCCTTTCATCCATCCATCCACCCATCATTCATCCCCCCACCTTTTCACACATCCATCCATGCATCCATCATTCATCCATGCAACCTTTTATCCACCCATACATCCATCCTTCATCCATCTACCTTTTTGTCCTTCCATCCATACATACATCCTTCATCCATCCACCCTTTCATCCATCCATCCTTCATCCATCCACCTACCCTTTCATCCATCCATCCATCCACCCATCATTCATCCCCCACCTTTTCACACATCCATCCATACATACATCCTTCATCCATCCACCCTTTCATCCATTCATCCACCCACCTTTTCACACATCCATCCATCCTTCATCCATCCATCCACCCTTTCATCTTTACATCCATCCACTCATCATTCATCCACCCACCCTTTCATCCATCCATCCACCCACCTTTTCACACATCCATCCATCCTTCATCCATCCATCCACCCTTTCATCTTTACATCCATCCACTCATCATTCATCCACCCACCTTTTCACACATCCATCCATTCATCCTTCATCCATCCATCTACCCTTTCATCTTTACATCCATCCACTCATCATTCATCCACCCACCTTTTCACACATCCATCTATTCATCCTTACATCCACCCATCCATCCTTCATCCTTCCTTCCATCCATCCATCCACCCACCCACCCTTCATCCTTCCATCCACACATACATTCATCCTTCATCCACCCACCTTTTCTGTGCCTCTCTCATGGGGGTGGGGTCAGTATCTCTCTGTGTCTTCTTCCTTCTTCCTCTCTCATGGGAGGGCATCTCTGTGCTTCCCTGCTTGGGGGGGGGGGGGGCAGACAGGCTGTATAAACACCTCACGGTGAAGAACAGTTTCAGGCACATTTCTCCTGCACAGGCGCCAGGTATGTGGGACTTGAACCAATGACTGTAATGTCCTTCTGCTGTTTGCTATGTGTGTTTGTAAAGCGCTCTGATACCTACGGGATAAGCTAGCGCTATATAAAACGTTAAAAATAAAAATAAACCCCACAGCTAAGTCCATTGATTGAACTCAAAGGGCTACAGCCTCCTCCCCCAGACACCCCCCCCCCCCCACTCCCCAGCACGTGTAAGTGAGCCCGGCTGAAACAGCTTTGGGACACACAGAAAGGCACACCCGAGTACTTCACAGGTCTTCAGAAGACCTTTACTTGTTAATGAGGCGTGAATTAGGCCTCCACCGTGATCACCCGGCCTCAATCAGCCTGACGCCAGGAACTGCTGCACGCTCCAACAGAATCTGCGATCCCCTTCCCAGGACTCCACGACCCCCCTGGGGGTCGCGCCCCACAGATTGAAGACCTCTGGCATAGAGGGACAGTTGGTCAGTCCCTAAAGGTATGCAGAGTTCCCGGACTACTAAAGATACAAAAAGAGTGCCACTGTCACATCCAATCGTAACCAAGGTACAAAAATTGGAAACAAGGTCTCTAGCCATGGTGGTAACATCAGTCCAGGACCAGAGATAGGCTTCAACCCATCCAGAGAACATACAGACCAATTGATACACGAAATTGGCGGAAGGCTTACATTTGCAAATGTTAATTTAGATCCATTCAGTTTTAGTGTGGCAAACCTCTGACATTGCTTTGTGTAGAGTATCTCTGGCAGTAGCTAATGCATCATATTCCTATGATATCTATTGTTGGAGTTGGCCTTGGTCATCAACCTACTTGGGGCTTTACAGGCATAGTAAGATGCAACAGTTGGATTACATCAGCTGAATTAGAAATGTAAATTTCAGATGTTGTGTACAGTTCTTGTCTAACCCTCTGGGAAGTGTCTTGGTTTGGATTTTATGAACGGGAGTGATATTCAGATGGTTGGACAGAGAGCAAAGGCATGTTTGGGACTTTACCCATATCCTAGGCCTGGGTACTGTCTTACGGTCAAGATAGCTTTTGGGTGGATACTGGAATGGTCACTGCCTCATTGCTGGGAAATGTATAATTACTGGTTTGAGGTACATATTCTGTGTCTCTGGCTCTTCGATCAGTCAGGAAAGGAAAAATCTAAATAGCTAACAGATCCTCCTGTCTTTCTGGACATTGTAGTAATTTGGGCAAATGGGCATAGGGGAGGCAGTGCAATGGGGGGGCAACCTCAATTACTATCATTTATTTGGCTAATTTAGCACAGTTTCTTTTGGGCATCTTTCAGACTCCCCACAAGAGATTCTTGCTGATGTTACAAGGCTTCTTCTTGCCAGTTCAGGAAATCAACCACTGTTATGGTGCAGTTTTATTTTGGTGTTCTCTTAGATTGTGCTGAAGGTCACTTATGTTATGTTATGTTAGGGGGATATTTCTAGAGCGCACTGACACCGTGAGTTTCCTGGCGCTGACATCTATATCAAAGGTGCCTTAATTGTGAAAACAATTGTTTCTATCATCCTCAATACACTTGATTCAATTAATAAAAAACGTTCATTTGCTTCCACCATACTGGTTATACACTGTACAGATGGGACTCCCTGGAGGCAGAACCTCACTTTGTCTAGATTCTCTGATTCCCATTATCACCTGAACACCATGACTCTTTCTGAGTGTTAAGGTTTAGGAAATCTGCCACTTTCACAGCAGCTCATCCTAATGGAGTGGGGAAGAAAATGTTCTCAGAGCAAAGGGAAAGGGTTGGGTCTGACTGCTCAGACCTAGGAAGTATTTATTGATTTATAAAATTTTATATAGCATGAACATGATCCAAGATGGTATCAGAGCACTTTACATATAGTCAGGAAAAAGAAACAAGTGGACCAAAAAGAAAACAACAAATTCAAGAACAAAACTAGCTATCGCAAAGTCAAGGAGAGTAAAGAATTCCCCCTCGAAGGCCAAAAACGGAAGGTAGGATGTGAAGAGAATGTGTGCATGTCGATTCCCCCCACCCCCTTGCAAATGGAACACCCCTGGTCACCTCTGGAATGGCCTTCACAATTAACAGTAATAAATAATTTGTGCAGAGAACTCAGATGGAAGTCATAATCTGTAACCCACAGGGTTCTCGTGGGCTAGGTGTGGTTCCTCTGGGGCCTTGAAACTGTAGTCTTCAGTTTACACCCACATGTATCTCATTCGAGGGACCTAGCAAAAAATCTAAAACATATATAGATGCGGATTAGCATCTGTATAGATAGCTGGAGTCTAGCAAAATGGTCTTGTTGACTGTTCACTCCCATCACCACAGTACAGGGGCACTCTACAATTGTGGGACTTTGTGCCCTTCTTACTCCTCAACTTTTTCCAAGGAACACAAGCCCTTTGATTATCTAATGTAGAGAGGGTCACCCTGAAGCAAGATCTTAGATTTTTTTTAACATTTTAGAATCTTCTTTGTTGAAAAGAATCTGATCTTGGGACGAATGGGAATCAGGATATAAATATGGGATGCCTCGAGTAAAGTTGACTAACATGATTACATCCCTCCAACTTGTTTGGGAGACTAGACATGAAGGGCCCTATTATGATGTCGATTGGAAAGCCTCCGACCTCATGTCGGAGGCTTTCTGACCGACATCATAGGTTTCACTTTTGACCGCCACAATACCATGCGTGCGGTTGAAAATGAAACCGGACTGTCATACTGGCTCCATTCAGACGGTCTTAAGCAGCCCGTCGGCGAGTCAGAGGCCTCACCGTAATCCCTAAGGACGGTGTTTCCACCATTGGGATTACGATGTCGGTTTCCGACAGGCTTCCATGGAAAGCCTGTCAGAAAGCGACTTTGGGGGCCCCTAGCAGGGCCCCCATTCCTCGAAGGCCTCAGATTGGGGAAGGCGGGAATCCCTGCACCGTATGGCAGGCACCTTGACGTGCCTGTCTCGCGGTGCAGGGATAAACAGAAACTCACATTTCTCTATGGGACCGTGTGCTGTGGCCAGTTTACAGCTACAGTACAAGCTCCCATAGAGAAATGGGAGTATGCGACTGTACCATGTGCAGTCTCACTGTAATATCGGTATTGGGGCCTCCGACCGGAGGTCGGTCGGTCCCCAGACCGCAACTGTTCTCCCGACATCAGAATCAAGCCCAAAGTGTGTACTGACAATGCCCTCTTCCCCCCTCCCCATGGGAGTTAATTTGTTGTACCAACAGCTTTTGGTGGAAATTCCACTATCCTCCACGGGCACTTCCAGAATGTTAGCCAAGGGTTCAACACGAAAGTGGTTTCCTCAGTGGCGAAGCAAAGGTGGGTGGCAAGTTTTGGGGGTGGCTCTTCACTGCCACCGTCGCGGGCGTCAAACACAGTGACTGTCGCCACTCCACCTCCCTCTCCCTCTCTTACCTGCGGACATCGAGGTGCGGCAAGTGCCCCGACCGCCACATGCAACAAAAGGTCTAGCTATGTCGCTGCTCTTCCTCCTTTGCAGTGGCAGCAGTTTGGTGAAGCAACCACCGCTGTGGAAGAGAATTCACACTGTGGCAGGTTTTCACTGCCGCTGGGGGATGAGGTAAGGATTTTGCTTACTGACCAATGGCAATTCAGCCAGCAAAGCACTAAATTAGTCTGAATCACAACCGCATTTTGCCACACTTATTGTCAGAAAAGCAGATGACACTAGCCTCCTGTCCCTAATTTCAGAAATCAGCAGGCAGAAGGTCTCTTCTGTGTTGACTGTGGGCAACAATGGCATGTAAATGTAAATGTATAGGCATTTATATAGCGCACTACCTACCCGTAGGGTCCCAAGGCGCTTCGACCGCTGCGAAACCCTTCCTGGCTTCCCTGAGAGAATGTCCCTTAATGGGTATCTCCAGGGTGAGACCAGGCATCCCCGGCGGTCTGGTGGGGCCGTTAGTGAAGATGAGGCAAGCTAATGCCCAGAGTTGCCGAGTGTGATCGCTGATCAGAGTGGGCACCGAGGCGAGAGAATTATCGAGTCCGCTGACCCTGGTCCAGAAACCTGCCGCGCCGGGAATCGAACCCTGGTCCCGGGCCGTCCTCTGCTCTCGGGTCTGCCGCCTCTAACCAGTGAGCCACACAAAAGCAACAAACAGTAACCTTGCCCGTGATAGCTGTAAGCCAGTGCAATGCATAACAGGTAGAAGTCAGGCTCACATCTAATTTAATATGTCCTAATAAGTAATATTCATTAACATACATTTTGTGTTTCGGTTTGATGACCCTAATTTTCATGGAACAAATTGAACAAATTGTGCTAAGTGCCAGAGGAGCTAATGGCAGCTGCTGTAACCATGCTGCACAAAGCACTGATAGGAACAAACTCTCACTAGGCAGCTTTTCAACAGTGCCTTATGCACCTGGGTCCTGATTAAGCATGATCAGTGGGTGGGATCCTGTTCCATTTGATCACAACTGAAATTTGCTCCCACATCCGGAATTTCCAGGTGCACAGGTACAGAACCAATTTTACTAGCCAGAAAATCTAGCCAGTAAGATCGCAGGACGATCGGGGAGGGGCTCTGGCCCAAACTCTCCTACAGCATAGGTGGAGAACATGGATGGCTTCTCCCAGTGCTTAATTTGTAAAGAAATGAGGTGCCCGGGCCCTTTTAAGGAGGCCACTGCAGCTTTCAGCACACATGCCCCTCCCAGCACTGCCAATGACAGTACCAAACCCGCTACCAACCATCACACTCCTACAAGTGTGACAATTCAGACTATTTCAGGCCCTCAAAGCTATAAGATTAGCAAGGTCGGCAGGTATTAGTCATTTTTAACACATATTGAATTAGTAAACAACTGTTGTTGTACTCACTCTAAATCAGACAAACAGCCCATCATGTGGCTTACGGTCATAAGTGCCGGTGCTGCCAATTACGTGCAAGTACCGAGCACCGGAAACCACTGGCTCAAATTAAGCACTGGCTTCTCCCTATATGGCACCAGTCTCACTTCTTGTCTCCTGGCACCCTGCCCTCCACTGCCCACCGAACCATGCTTCATTTTACCACCTGCTAAAATCAGGTGGTAAATATAAATGAAAATTTTGATGGGAATGGGAATTCTATGTATAATCTAACCCCAAATATATGGGTACAAAATAAACATTCCTTTTTCAATGGGGATCAAATTATATTTGCACTACGGTGTTGGAGTATTTTGGCACAGTACTGGTGTTTACCGGTGCAGAGTTTGCACCTCATCGATACATACAACACATAATCCGGGCCTATGTGTAGATTTAAATTCTGATGTGTTTGTTCTGCATCTCTTCTATTTCAGAAGATCTGTTAACAAACATGGAAGCTAATGTCCAGTAGCGGCTGCCTTCAATAAAAAATTAAGATGCGTGAAGGTGCAACTCACTGTTAACTCGGAACTGGAGAACGACCACAACATCGCTTCTCCCTTCCACGAGCAGGAAAAGGAAGGACTTCCTTCCTGCTTGTGGAGCGGAACTCCAACCAATCCTGAAGTTGCTTTCATTCTGTGAAAGCAGCTCCAGTATTGGTGGGAGCAGGCTCACCCAGCACTCATTTTGAGGCTGTGGGTCTGAGCCAGCAATTCCCAGGCTATTTCAGAGCCTTTGGATTGCTGGGTCTACACTGAGCATGCCCGATGGGACAGCTGTAGACAGCCGGCCAATTTGTCTTGCACACTGTCGACCAGTGCTGTATTCGTGCACTTACAAGATTTAGTCCCACCCTTGCGCTGTACACAGAGCGAGCTGGATCAGTGACAAATAAATAAAATGCCATTTTATTTATTTTTGTTTACCGGCTGCGCTCACAGCAAGAGGGGCGATGCGCCTCCGCTTCTGAGGAGGAGCTGCTCGCTAATGTCTACCCAAAGCCACACTGAGCCGAATGTAACCTTTGACAAGCCACGGAGTCACCCCTCGATGCTTGCGTTCATTCCTCTTTGACTAGTTTTGAGTGTCTCCTCTACCCTCACTGGCCAAAGCTACACTTTCAGGAACGTCTTGGAGCAGCCCAACCTCATCCTGGTGCATGCAGATCACTGAGACGCCGCAGTGGTCCTCCTTGGCAATGTTCTGGGGGAAGGGTGACCTAGAGATCATGGGAGGAACCCCATAGATACTGGCACCCCTAGGCATGTGGAGTGCTACATTTGTGTTTGAAGTGGCAAATGGTCAACTCCTGCACTCATTTCTGGGGACCAGGAGTTAATTCTCTGCTGGGCCGGACTGGGAACCAAAACGGCCCTGGCAAAGGGCTCGGAAGCCCCCCCCCCCTCTTTGGAGGTGCCGCCGAGGTCTTTGCCGGGGCCGGTTTTCGGCCGATTTTGTTACAGGGCCGATTTTGCAGCTATGCTGCAAAAACGGCCCTGTAACAAAAACTGCCCCTAGGGGCCCAAAGCCGACCCCCCACCCTTGCGGCGCACCGGGGGATTGCCCGGTGCCCGCAATGGCCAGTCCTGGCCTGATTCTCTGATCTTCAGACCATCACCAAGAGCAAGAGAGAGAAAAGCAAAAGAGAGATAAAGAATGGAAAACAGTGAGAATTAGAAGAAAGCAGAGCTGAAAAGAACCAGCAAGCCCAAGATAAAGAGACAGGGCTTGTCCAGTGGTTGAAGAAAGAGTGATAAGGTGGAGATAAGACAAGGCAGCCTTGGTACATCGCTTCAATGAAGCACTGGGCATTTTTGCATAGTGCCCAGTTGGAATTCCGATCCTGCTGACCCCTCCGCTATTGGCTCACGAAAGTGACATCATCTGCCCAGACCTCATCTGCCTAGGCCTCTTACATGAAAAATAGCACCAGCCCTTGGGGCGCTTTGTTGTCCATGTGCTGTAGGTGGGTGTAGGGGTACAAAAAAGGGTAAACCCGGAATCACTGGGACCTGAATACTAGGCAGTATATATTGTGGTGGTCCCAATGCAATAGTGACATTCGTGTCAGAGGGGGAATACAATTTCAAAACAACATTTGAAAATAGGTAAACATGAAAGAAAATTGGTAAACATGAAAGAAAATTGGTAGTTTCAATGTTATTTAATCACACTGAAACTCAGCATCTGTTCATCTGGCAAATTTAGAAATACATGCAAGTATGCCTCTACCATTGACTAGGGAGAGCCCCCGCCTTTACATTAACGGTGCCCTTTCACCCCACATCACTTTTTTAACCTGTCCTGAGGAAGACCCCGCGAGTAAGGTCCGAAACACCTACACACCCAATGGGGTCGAAACATCGACAATTGAACTTTTGCCAGTCCATTCAACAGTAATGATTGTACTGTGAAGGCTTATGCTACATGGCATTTTTGTATATACACTGTGTACTCTGATGAATATGTACCTGTCTATTCGGCATATGAGAAATATGTGCCAGAATTGCTTGTGATTTTATGTCACCATTATCTATTTTATCTCACTACCACACCTGAATCACAACCCTTTACCCTCTCTCTCTTTTCGTGCACTGTCATATTGAATTTTGACATACTTATATGTATTTCTAAATCTGCCAGATGAACAGATGCTGAGTTTCAGTGTGATTAAATAACACTGAAACTACCAATTTTCATTCACGTTTACCTATTTTCAAATGTTGTTTTGAAATGTTGTTCCCCCTCTGACACGAATGTAGGTGGGTGTAGGCAACAATCAGGCAGCCACAGTATGGGAGAGGTGCCCTGCTAACCAAAAAGGGACAAGGTCAGTATATAATGAAAACAAAAAGAAGTCCCTGTTGTATCACTCACTCTCACTCCCACTCATTTAAGCTGGTTTGGATGATATTGTTGTTAGGTCTCAATATATCCTTCATGACAATCACTCCACTGTCTAAACACTGAACATAGTTGTGTGCAAAAGTTTCTCAATTATTAAAAATACTTTCTGATCCAAAATATTCTTTCTGTAGTTCTTATCATAATAAAAAATATAATAAACTCCATATATAGAAACATCTTTAATACACCTCATCATTCAATAAAGTTTAGTATAACATACAGGAATATCATTAAAAAAAACGATTTTGTGGACTTTTCTAATTGGTAAACATTTATATCACAAATTGTCAGTGATCAGGCAGCCAGCTGCTGGTCCCATACATGCCTTTCACTGTTAAGCAAGTCATTCTGCAGCACTTTGACAATAACTTGCTTTGTTACATAGTGGTTCACCCCACACTTATGCGACTTCTAGGCACTCTAAATAACAGGTGGTTCACTTATCCAGATTAAATGAAATCAATTTCACAATCACAGGACCTGTCAGGGGGAGGCGTTTGTCACTCACGCAGGATAAGCATATGGAGCACTGATCGCCAATTCCTTGACCTTTTGACACTGAATGATTGCGTCACTCACATCAGTAGCTGCTGCTATCTGTGCTAGCCTGAAGTTTCTTCATAAAGATTTTGCTTTTTGCCCTGCCAACTGAACCTTCTAAAGTCCTTTCTCAACAGATTATTAATAATAATTGCGTATGCCCACATGCATCAAACTGAATTGCATCCGCAAATAGTGAGAATCGCAAAATTCGGCCTTTTGCGAATGCAATTCATTGATTCGGGATGCATTAGGCTTTTTTGCTTTTTTCGCAATTTAGGAAATCGCAATTTATTTGCGATTTTCTTAAATTGCGATTGCATTTAAGAAATCGCAATTTTGCGATTTCTTAAATGCAATGCATGATTTTTTTTTAAATGCTAAATCGCAAATAGGAAGTGGTAAATTAACATGAAGTTAAACTTCATGGTAATTTGCGATAACTTTCAAAAATGCACAAAAGTGCATTTTTGAAAGTTTAATTTTACACACACACATGCCCTTGGGGCATGTGTGTGTGTAAAAAGTCCTTAAAGGTACATTTCAGGGGTGCAGGGGGGGATCCTTTGGACCCCGCCCTGCACCCTTGAAATTGCATTCTCATTTTGCGATTCCTTATTTGCGAATCGCAAAATGAGAATGCCTTCACATTCATTCCTCTGGGCCTCTATGCCAATAGGAATCAATGAAAAGGGATTCCTTAATTGCGATTCGCTAATTGTGAATCGCAATTAAGGAAAATTAAGAAATCGCAAACAAATTGCGATTTCTTAATGCATAGCCGTTTCCGAATTCTTAATTGCGATTCCTTAATTTTCGCAATTAAGAATTTGCAAACGGGAACATTGATGCATGTGGCCATTAGTGAACTATTAGTTTTTTTCTTGCCACCTAAATAATAGTTGATTTACAGCCAGATTCATGAAGCAGAAATTGGCTCGCAAAGGGCCAGATTCTGAGAATCTGGCCCTTTCCGAGCGCTATTTTTGCATTTGGGATTCATCATCCCAAATGCAAAAATCGCAATTCTAAAAATCGCTAAATTGTGTATAATTGCATTTAAGGAATCTCAATTTGAGATTCCTTAAATGCAATTCATGAACCATTTGAAAATTGCGAATTAGCAATCTGGGGCCGCTATTTACCACGAAGTGTAACTATGTGGTAAATAGCGAAAACTTAGAAAAATGCACTTTAGTGCATTTTTCTAAGTTGTATGTTACACACACACATGTCCTTTGGACATCTGTGTGCGCAACACCTGTGTACATTACCATTTCAGGGGTGCTATAGGGTGTCCTTTGGACTCCCTGGCACCCTTGAAATCACATCCTTATTTGCGAATCGCTATTTGCTAATAGCAAATAAGGAATGACTCCCCATTCATTCCTATGGGTCTTTAGGCCCATAGGAATGAATGGGGAGACATTCCTTATTTGTGATTAGCAATTAGCAAATCGTAAATAAGGAAGCTGTAGAAATCGCAATTAATATTGCGATTTCTACATGAATCCCATTTTGCGAGTCTTTAATAGCGATTCCTTAATAATCGCTATTAAGGACTCGCAAAACATGACAATGATGAATCTGGGGGATTGTTCCCTGTTTAAAAGCCATTCATGTAATATGCCGCTGAAGAATTAAGGGCTGAAGAGGCCCTGCTGGAGAATTTAGCAGTGATCTAGAGGCTGTACACAAACACTCAGGGGCATATTTATGTGCCCCTTGCGCCGCCGGAGCGTCACTTTTTCTGACACTTCCGCGGCACAAACTACAAAATCATATCCATGAGGTCACGCAAAGCCACTCCTTGTGACTTTGAATGGCCTCATAGATACGGAGTAAGCAAGGCAACGCACCTTACTCTGCTCTCAGGAAGCCTTCCATGGGCGTTGCGGTGGGTTTTCAACGCAACACCCAAGGATTTTGACACTTGTCCAGATTTACAAGACCATGTAAACCTGATTATGTGCCAAATCATAACAGCTCCCGATGTGAGGTGTAACGAGGAGAAATAACGTTATTTCTCCTGGTTTATTCCTCTTTCCATGTTGGCTGTCTTTTTAGGAAGAAGGGGACGTTGGTGTGAGTACGAAGCCTAAATGCACCTTAAGCAGTATTTGGTATGAGACCTGCCCCGAAATGTAAATGTATTTTTTTTCAGTTGTCAGCTCTGAAGTAAATTTGAGGACTCTTCTCTCTGATGTGCCTCAAATTCAAACATTTCAGAGAGTGTTAGTGATAAAGCACAAGTTTGCAATTGGATGGCCTCGTAGCATTGTGAGGTGTAGGCCAGGCAACTGGAATTACGTAGCGGGGATGGGTCAGGGTGACCAGACGTCCCGGATTTGCCTGGACTTTCCTGGTTTTTCACCAGCTGTCCCGGCAGACCAGGGCCAGATGGGCCGTTGTGGGCACCGGGCAATCCCCCGGTGCGCCGCAAGGGTGGGGGATGGTTTTTGCAGCATAGCTGCAAAATCGGCCCTGTAACAAAATCGGCCGAAAACCGGCCCCGGCAAAGAGCTGGGTCGGGGAACATCCTTTAAGACGCAACTTTTACCATGCAGTGCCTTTACAACGCAGGTTTTTCAATGCAAGTCATTACAACGAATTGCGCTGGGGGGCGCTGTAGGATAGGTAATAGTTTAATTTACTATCCAACACCTTCCCTACTATCCACGGGGACTGGAGTTGTAATAGTAAATTAAACTATTCACTATCCAGCACCCCCCCAACGCAAGTCGTTGTAACGACTTGCGTTGAAAAACCTGCATTGTAAAGGCATGCGTGGTAAAAGCATGCGTTGTAACAACGTACATCCAGCTGGGTCGCATCCCTACGCCCCCCTCTCCCGGGGGTGGGGAGGGGAGGGGGTGGAGGGGGGTGGGGTGGCCGAGCACTTTGCCAGGGCCGGTTTTCGTTCCCAGTCCGGCCCTGCCACAGACTTCGGTAATTTCGGCTCATGTCCTGGTTTTTAGCGGGGGTCGACTGAAAACATTGAGAGGCTTTTTGGGGTGTCATAAAACTGTGCTAGTGAGCAGTTGTTATAAGTAAGCAATGTAATTAATATGCATGATGTTGGTTGTAGAGATTCCATTTTATTTATTTTCTTAATGCCAGCGACGGCCCGTGGAGGGAGTTACGGTGGGGCAGGAGGGCGGGGAGGGGGAGGGGCAGGGCGGAGGTTGCTAAAAACCGGCATATGGATAATTGCAGGTAAGTAAACAATTTAATTAATAAAACGAATTTCGTAGTGCGCCTTGCATCGCAAAATGCAATGCAGTGCGAGCTACGAAATTCGTTTTATTAATTAAATTGTTTACTTACCTGCAATTATCCATATGCCGGTTTTTAGCAACCTCCGCCCTGCCCCTCCCCCTCCCCGCCCTCCTGCCCCACCGTAACTCCCTCCACGGGCCGTCGCTGCTTAATGCCTTTTCTGTGATCTTATGTTGATAAGAACTGTCATTCTGCGCCATTCTGTTGATGAAAAATGGTAGTCCTTCTTCTATTTTCCCAAAATGTCCTGGTTTTTGGTTCTCAAGATCTGGTCACTCTATGCAGGGTTGACTAAAATGTGCTGCGATTTTAAGGCAAATTGTGTGGAGTAAAGCAGCACATTTTGTGGTACTATTACTTAATTATTAACATTGTTGAACCTGGGCAAAGGTTTGCCTCATTAGTACCGCTTTAACACCCAAATATAGCAATAAGCAGCAGAAAGGTGACCAGGTAACATTTGATAAAAGACTCCCACTGCACCATAACACGTGTCGCAGCTTTTTTAGTAACTTTTGATCCATTTAACCTAGAAGCATTTTTTGTCAAAATCTGAAGATTATGCAGCAGATGATGGATGTTGTGGCAAATCCATAATTATGCAGATAACACAGTGGCTGCAAAACCGCATAATTCCAGTGGCCCTGGGCATGTGTAATATGTACTTCAGCTGAACTATGGCGATTTATAGTTGCTTGTGTGTGATTTGTGGAGGCATTTATAATAGCAATGTGTTCTTTTTCATGTCATGTTTCATTCCACGGTCTATTTATCGTTCAGGGAACGCCGGAGTCGACCTTGCCTGGATACGAAACTGTGACTTGGTTGTAATGCGGCTAATGGGGGAGGAGATGTGGCGGAGTGGCAAAATCTAACAAATTCGGAACTGGGGAAGAGTCTTCGGGGCAGATTTATAAGCCCCGTGCGCCACTTTTGCAACGCCCTTGCATCACTTCTGTGACTCAGTGGCGGCTTATAGCAGGGTCAGAGCTGATTTGCATATCGCCATTGTCTAACCCAGGGTGGTGTGGAGTGCAAAAAAACGATGGATTTGGGCCCAGATCTTTTGACTGGGGGAATGTGTGACATTGATCCACATTCGGTCCATCACTTGTTGTTTTTGGCTTATAGCTAGCGCCATGCTGCAACGGATTTACAACGTGACGCATCTAGGGAGATGCAAAACGTTGTAAAGCCCTGCTCCAGGTTTCATGTGGGCGTTCTGGCGCAGGGTGGGCCTCGGAAAAGTGCCTGAGTGAAATCTACAAGATTTTACTCAGTCACTTTTCCGATGCCGCTGCGTCAAAACCTTATGCCTGCTTGAAGCAGGCGTAAGGCTTGACGCACCATGTTGCAGATTGGCTAGGTTGGCACAGTGCTGGAGTTGCGTCGCACCCGTGGCACGACTCCAGAACTGTGCAGATGTGACACGCAGCTGCATTTCCTTGCGTCATGGCATGCTGCATTGTAAATGTGGCGCATCCGTGGTGGCGCAAGGATTGTAATGCATGTCGCAAGTTTCCTAGGTCATCCCTGCTAATTTGCAGGGATGCACAGGAATTGTAAATCTGCCCCTTCGAGACCCGGCGTCGTCTCAACATCTTGTGATTCTGAGCGAATTAGTTCATCTCCACATTCTTGAAAAAACGTTTACAAATAAATTGAGCATCATGTAATGTATTCCGATGCTCGGCTAAATGCGCGCCATAAAAAAACTGCAAAAACACAAGGTGACAAAGGTAACGTCATGAAGTCAGGCTGCTGTGTTACGCTTTGTTTCAGATGTGCAGCGTCTGGACTGCTTGTGGCAGAGCGTGGTACTGGCGCGCAGCCCAGGGATGTGAGGGGCCCATTCCACTCCATTTAGTGGACGATTTTTCTGTGCGAATCCAGGGGAGTGGGCACAGTTTTCTCCTTTTGTTGTTGTTGCAGTTTTCATACAGCGCGAATTCGACCCGAACTGGTTGCAGCGCTTTACACCAGCAGCAGTAACGTTACACAAGGACATGTTCCTTCTTGGAAGGCACTGTGAGAAATACATTATTTGCCCAGAATCACAGGATGCTGAGGCGACGCCGAGACTCCAAAGTCAGCCGATCTGGTCGTTACGCCACATCCTCTTGCTTTAGAGACCATAGCACCCGCTGACGTGGACTGGGTTCGGTTGATGCGTACTGGGGGCCAGCGTGGCCCCCCAGCTGACACTGCGTGGGCGTCCCTTGCAGTCAGCAATCTAGTTGTTCCGGGTCACAGACACGCCTGCTCCTTGTGCGCTTTATTTGTTGTGTCACACATCTGAATTCAAGTGGGCGGCCGTGCCATGCTTGAGCTCCCGCCGTCGGAGCTCCGTTTGTCCCTTCCAGGATGGATGGACGGACGGACGCTGCAGGTGCCGAGTGACGGGGATGTCGTGCGTCCTTTGAACATGAAGGATAGGCCGCCGGCGCCTTTCAAGGCCGGAAGTCTTGGCAGAGGGTTGATGGAATGTGCTGACCGTGGAATGCCTCTGCTGTCAGCACCTTGTAAAGTGCAAACACCATTGTCACAAAACGGGGAACTCCTCAGACAGGCAGAGCAGGAGCCGACAGCATTCTGCACTTAATTTATTTTTGTTTGTAGTTTTATATAAAGCGGACTGGACCCCAAGGTACTGGAGTCTTTACACGAACACCAGTGACATCACACAAGGCCGCATTTTAAGATTAAGTGATTTGCCTAAGATCACAGGACACCGACGCCGAGACTCGAACCTGATTCCAAAGCTCCAAAGTCATCCGCGCTTGTCCTAAAAGCCACATCTGATGCTACAATTTGCACACGTGTAATTTGTGCACCTGTCAAATCAACGCACATGCGTGGCACTTGTACATGTCGGCCGGTGCAAATATTAGTAAAAAACTCACTGCACCAGTGGAAAGTTTACAGTGTTCAACTTACTTTTAAGCACCCAGGATGTTTTTGGATAAGTCACCTAAGGCAATGGATGACAAAGCAATTTGCCCAAGGCCACACAGTTGATTCGGGTGTCTTGGACAAAAATAAGACGAGTTGTACTAGGAGGCTCATAACCAAGAGCGTAGGCTCTGGATCCACTCTGCCTTCCCCTAGGAATGAAATGTTGGATCAGTCAGTGGCTTGCGTGAGCCTTTGGGCCACCCTTCCTCCTCCAGGAAGATCCTGTAAACATTTCTCTAATGGCATGGTAGAGAAAAAAACTTAGGACTCTCTGTGCCGACCGTCTCAACCAGGTACCACTAAGGGGCAGATTTACAAGCCCCGTGCGCCTCATTTACGCCGCCGTTGCGCACTTTTGTGACACAGCGGCAGCGCAAATCCTGCTCCATGGTGCGGGGGTACCTACAACGTGACGCATCTGGGAGATGCGTCACGTTGTAATGCCCTGCGCCACATGTACGCGTTCCTGTGCAGGGGGGGGGGCGTTCCGGCGCAGGAACGCCTCCTAAAAGTGGCTGAGTGAAATCTACAAGATTTCACTCAGTCACTTTTAGGCCCATGCTGCGTCAAAACCCTGCGCCTGCCTGAAGCAGGCGTAAGGATTGACGCAGTATTAAATAGATAGGGCCCCCAGAGCATTGCTGGAGCTGCGTCGCGCTTGCGATGCAACTCCAGCAATGCGTCACTTTTACGGCACAGATGCGTCACGCATCTGTGCCGTTTTTGCACCATGGTGCGCCGCATTATAAATGCGGCGCATCCATGATGGCGGAGCTGTGGCGCACAATAACTGGCGCATCCCTGCTGATTAACAGGGATGCACCAGTTATTGTAAATATGCCCCTAAGTGTCCAGGCAAGCGGCATACAGCTTGGGGGTGATTCAAGTTGCACAGTGATTAACGCGCACTGCTCAACTCGTCTTTGTTTTATGGTTGTGCTTTTGAAAAACTGGTGTATGGCCCACTCTGGACGAATCTCATTCCCAGTTTCATCTTCAAACCAAGATTCACTGCTTGCCAATGACAGATGGAAGTAATAATCCGAGAAACGGTATTTCATCATAAACTCTTGTGCGCAACAGAAGAAGCTTAAATTGAATAGAGGAAAAACTGAGGGTGGGCAGTTGTATAAATTGAATACCCCCCGTCCCCCTCCCCGAGTCGTCTATCTTTCAGGGCTAGATCTGGCCCTCTGTCCAAAACTGGCCTCAAATGCCCGGAATCTGGGGGTCGTGTGAACTAAGAACTCACCCTAGAGGCTCACATTTCCAGACTTTTTAAAGAAGGACATTTAAAATTTTGATCTGTGAAGACATTGCGGCCCATTAGGATGGCGGGCAGATTGCCCCCACCAGGCTGGGGGTAGCCAACGCCGGCCTGGCGAGGGCAATCCGCCCGCCATCCTCAGCTAAATGCCCCCGCCATATTAGTATGGCGGGGGTGACAGCGGCGGACGGAAAGACCGTCCGCCGCTTTTCCGCCCCGGTCGCCTTGTGACCGGAGCGGAAAAGGTCTAACATGGTGGCGGTGTCTATTTAACACGCCAGCCGTATTAGGATGGCCCAGGATAGATGCTTTTCCGTGGCGGAAGGCATGCGCTCTTCACTTTGGGGGCCCCCTGCGGGCCCCCAGAGTGAAGGAGAGGTGGGGGGCACACAGGGAGGGTACCTGTGGGACCCCCCTGCATTTACATTAACAAAGCGGCAGGCACTGCGCGGTGCCTGCCGCTTTGTCAATGCAAATGCATTCGTTCATGTTTAACATTGTGGCGGGCAGTGCTAAACATGCAGAATGCGCCCGCCACAGTGGCGGGCACATCCTAATGCCCCCCACGGGACCCCCGCCCTTATGGCGGGCGGTCCCAAAGACCGATAGGATGGCGGGCGGACTAAGTCAGCCCGCCATCCTAATGACCCCATAGTTTCTCTTCCTGGCTTGTGCTGAATAGTGACCATGATTTTGACACTCTTGCTGTCCTGCATCAACTTCTAAAATGGATTCTGTTCGGATCTGACAGACCATCATTTGTGTCTGTGTCCAGACATTACAGAACTTGGATGCCTGTCTATTTGTTGGGCTGGAATTACAAACACCATTTGGCACCTGTGCTGACATCCCTTCCCTGGCAGCCTGTCGGACGGCAAATGTAGGCCAACATTCTCTACAAGATGCACCCACGTTTTTCACAAGAGTGGCATCCAACAGAAGGACGTTCACAACAGGTCGCAGCGTTTGTTGGGGTCTTTTGGATGCTTTGCTGGCGGAGGCATGTGAAAAGAACAATTGATGAACGAATGTTGAACAAAGTCATACATTCACCCAGTCCAGAGATCTGGGTCTAAATCTATCATTTTTTTGCTCCCCATGCCATTCCAGTTTAAACCCAGCCATATGCAAATCAGTCTTGACCCTGCTCCCCATGGGAACAGTCGAGCCGAACTGCCAGAACAAGAACTAACCTCTCCTCAGTATCCACTTAATATACAGGTAGTATATCCATCATACAGTATCTATATCAACATTGTCCCAGCACAAGAATTATTTAGAAAAAGATATTCTTATTTATTCATTGTAGAATCACAAAATTCATCACACAAAAAGACATCATGAAAAAAGACATCATCAATATATACAATATAATCAATTCTGTACAAAACTATCTACACAAACCCCACAAGAACAGTACAAAAAAACAATTTATGTCATTCATTCAAAAAAATTATACCAAAACATCCATTCAAACCTATCAAACACACTTCAACTACCATACTATAGAAAAGACAATACATAAAAACAACCACAAAATCACATACATAGCAAAACAACAAAGGAAAAAAGGCGCTGGCGCGCGTTTTTGAAAAGGACCATGTGTCCACAGTTCCTTCGTCAGGGCGCAATTGATTCCATTCTTGGTAGAAATAAATTCTTGATAAGCGTGATGATGGTTCTTTTTTTCAATATGATACAGTTAGCCCGAGCTGCCAGGCCAGGTCCTCCCTGGACCAGAAACAAGCATCCTGTGCCCGTTTCTGTTGCCTCAACCCTCATCAGCCAGGATAGCTTGTCTCCAGTGGCATGGAGAACACGGGACCCACGTCTGGGCATACCCGTCCCACTCAAAGTGACAAATGCAAAAAAGAACAATTGATGGACAGAATGTTGAAAAATTTTAAACATTTACCCCAGCTCGGAGATCTGGGCCTAAATCCATTGTTTCTTTGCTCCCCATGCCATTCCAGATTAACCACATCGCTGCGGCGGTTATTTTTCCCTACGCGGCTTTTTTCTAAAAGCCGCGTTAGATGACGAGCTCAGCTCGTCATCCGCACACGCCCACAGTGGCTGATGACGAGCTGAGCTCGTCATCAGCATCGAAGGGGTTAAACCCAGCTGGTGAAGGCGCCAGTGTTCTGTAAATCCCGAACAGGCCATAGAACCATCTTATTTTTGTCTAATCAGAGCTTCAATAGGAACGCATTAAAAACGTATGTGTTCCAAAGTAGATTTTGTGAATCAAATTGAAGAGCTAGCTTGACTTCATGGCTTCATGTCAAAGCTGAGGTGTATTTCAAGTACCACCTCTGCCACAAAGGTGTCTGTTGCACCATGTAAGTAAAATATATCTAAATCATAGCGCTAGCACCATGAAAGGGCAAGACAAACAATTTGCTTTTCTAATGGAGCTCCTGAAAATCAGTCAATTAATGCTAGATTTCAAGAGAAACAAGTTGAGGTAAAGGAAATAGTTATGAGTTTAATGAGTTAACACTTATAAACAAACACAGGGATTCACAACTGCTACTTGGATACACTGCATGCACAAATGCTGTTTAGCACGTTAAAATCAGTCCTAGTGACTTTGCCAAAAAAGTATCACGAAAGGTTTGCTTTCTTTAGAGACTCCATATAGGAGATAAATAACTTAACCACATCCGTGCGGTACGATTTACCGCCGAGTGCTGAGCCCTAACGAAAACAGGCGTGGTCATGACGGAACGGTTCCGTCATGAGCACAGCTCAACCGATGCTCATGAGGGAACCGTTCCGTCATGAGCATCGAAATGGTTAATGTGATAAACAGATTGATGATTGAGTGTACTTTTCAGATGTGAAATAACCACTCGTGTATATCATTGGAGGCACTTCCAGAGGGTGGAATGATACCCGAAATAGCTAATATCACTAGGCGAAAAAGCAATACTCCTATGGTTCTAGCCAAAGCCATGATCTATGCATATTTCACAAAATTGGTAACAATAAGTCACATAAGCAGCGGCATTGATAAGCCAGACTTAAAAACAAAGGGCCCGATTCACAGAACTAACTTAAAACAAAATCCTAAACTTACTACCATTTTGGTATTCACAGAAGGCACTTACTCATTTCGGTATTCACAGAAGGCACTTACTCATTTCGGTATTCACAGAAGTTAGAAGTCCTAACTTTAGGACTCCTAAATGCCTTCTGTGAATACCGAAAGTCTTAAAGTTAGGATTTTCCTCAGTTTAGGAGTCCTAAAGTTAGGAGTCCTAACTTTACTACTCCTAAACTGAGAAAAATCCTAACTTTAAGACTTTCAGTATTCACAGAAGGTATTTAGGAGTCGTAAAGTTAGTAGTCCTAACTTTACTACTCCTAAACTGAGAAAAATCCTAACTTTAAGACTTTCGGTATTCACAGAAGGCATTTAGGAGTTCTAAAGTTAGGACTCCTAACTTCTGTGAATACTGAAATGAGTAAGTGCCTTCTCTGAATACCAAAATGAGTAATTGCCTTCTGTGAATACCAAAATGGTAGTAAGTTTAGGATTTTGTCTTTAGTTCTTTGAATCGGGCCCAAAGGTGGTGGATCCCTAGATGACCTAGAGAGAGGGTTACATGCAGCCGTGTGCTGATGTGAAGCAGATAACATCAGTTGCGGGAACACCCATGATGTACAGGCTTGAATGCTGAATACCTGCTAGAACCCTCAGCTCTCGCCAAAGCTCCCATTGGGTTTGCTCTCAGGGACGGAAATCCCAAATACTGAAAACTGAGGTAAGTGGCCAAGTATTTGCTCTCTGGTCATTTACCATCTGGCGGTTTACTTTCCATTATTTCACTCTGGAATGTTGTGTCACTTTGAAAGGCAGACTTACTTTGAAGAAATGGCGATCCCCTTAAAAAAAAACTCTCAACCATTCAGTCAATATTTAGTCCAGGCAAACATCTTCATTTTGTTTGCACTTCTCTGGTGAGAGCAGTGTTTCAAGGGTCTAGAAGTGTCCTCTTCCCAAGGTTCTTATCTGAGAAGAAATGTGCTTTGAAATGTGGAGCCTCTGTGCAGTTTCTGGTTACTGTTCCAGTGAAGATTAATGCCAGATGCAACCTTTTCAGTTTTACAATTTTGCAATGTTCTTCTTGCATAGCATTTTTTATCCTGGTGACGACAAAGTAGAAGCATGTAAGAGATAGTTCTATGGTGCTGATGGACAGGAATACATACTTCACAGTAGAGTAGTGGCCAAACTTCTCAACCTTTCAGTACCCGAAAGGGTACTCTGCCTACCGAGGAATGTGTGCCCCACTGGGTGGTGGCAGCATGGATTAAATATATTTGAGGTGCAGCCTTTTCTGTATCCCCGGAAGGTGGATGCAGTGATCCACTTGTGCAAATCCAGTGTGAGACACACAGTGCTCACTCAACCTTTTCCAACAATACATATGAGAATGTGTGAATGTAGGTTTTGAAGATGGAATCTCTCTATGATGGAAATTGCCTTCAAGCGCTTGAATACCCATGTGCGGGAATACTATTCCTTCTTGTGCCCCCTGTGCGTGGGATTAGTTGTCATGCGTTACCTGGACTCAAGAAGAGACGTTTGTTGTTTCCCAGTGGCTAGTGATCAGGGCCTATGGCTTTTAAGCTGAATACACACAAAAGTTCATGGTAACATGCCTGCAGAAGTCTGTTTCTTGAATGCCTGGCTCAGGGGACAAACCACAATTCTGACTTGTATCCTGATTGCAAAGCAACCACTGAGATTTTCAAATCAATCACCTCCACAATTCGAAGGTAATCTTGGCCCAGGTATGAGAATACCAAATGACACCTGGCCCTTAGTGCCCAGAACATCAGACGCTGAACTTGACTTGCGAGAATTGTAATTGGTGCTGTTCAGAATCTAGTGTTGGCTGCCAATCTGCTCGCCTCCCTGACTGACAGGAAGGAGTTTGATGGACTGCATGGTGGGGTTGTTTGGGTTGAAATGGTCTGTTACAAGAGAGGAGCTGAAAGCTATCTGCTTTAGAGAAAGGAAGCCTCCAAGAAGGTAGATTGTTTAGCACGTTAAAGGAGTGTGACTTGCTTGGGAAACTGCAACTGAGACAAACTGTGGCTGCAGCCTATGAGCTGGATAGGACAACAATGTGTTTGTTATGATTTGCTGGCTGGTGTACCCCTTTTATGTTATGTGTATGTCTGTCTTGTACTTGTCATTTTTTACAGGGCACTGCACCGGAATAGAATAACCTTATGTGTCTAGAGAGTGGTATTATCACTTTTTTAGGTCACTATCTAACCATGCTGGATGTTACAACTGAAATACCACATGTGTTTTCTTTCCCCTGTGTTCTTCTTTTTTCCAGGTCCTCACTGTAGGTACTTTGCAAGGTAGATCCTCATTGAGGGCACCTTTTGATCGAAAAGTGAGACGAATAGGCACATTTAGCTTATTATTTTTTAGTACAGGTAATTTAACCTATTTCCAGACGTGAGTAAGGTGGGGATCTGTGCACCCCGTCCTGAAGAAGAAGCCCTGCTTCGAAACATGTCGACCCACAAGTGAGGTATTGTACATTAAATACAATATTACCTCCACCACACCCCTTTTTATAATACCAGCATTGAGGCCGAATAAAGGTTTTTCTGACCTCACGTGCCAGGTAGTTTTTAACACTCACACGTTCATTCACTCCTGACCCCACCACTCACACAGTACCCAACACCCTCATGCACCTCACATAGAGTTAACAACAGTGCTCCTGCGTAGTCGACGGTTAGTAGCACGCTGCATTCCGTAGAGGGATGCGAAGTCCCCTATGATGAAGCATGACACCAAGGGTCCTTTTGGTGTGTGACAAGTATTTAAAGAACACAGTATGTTCCCCACCATCCACCATCGTAGGGACCCTACCAAATACTTTACTGTGGATTCTCTGTGTTTATGTGTACCCCTAGAACAGTCTGAGCTCTTACCACTCCAAAGGACAGACTCATGTGGATATAGGTGGTGACATAGCAAAAAGGATGCCAGAACAATAAGTTAGCATGCATTTAGGATCACCACAAACAGGGCCACCAACTCTGAGGATAGTCCTGGATATGAGCAATACCCTATCCTTTCTAGTCTGCATGTTGTTCCCCTGACAAATGATAAAATGTCAAGAAGATAAGTCATAATTCCAGAATGCAAACCTTCACCACCAATTTCTTATTTTATACCCAAGTGGTCAACAAGGGAGTGAACGTCAGCCTCATTATAGATTGAGAGGTCTTACAGTCTGCAGCACCAATGCTTGTCTTATCCCTCAAGGCGGTACAAAAGGGGGTGGTGTCTTATCCCTCAAGGCAAACAAAAAATCCACTGTGGAAAACATTAGGAAGTAAGGTCTGGATGGCTTGTGTGGCCTGCTGTTAGAGGATTCTTGCCTGAGTAACTACCGCCACGCAGATAAAGAGACTGTAGATGGTAGTTGTGTGACTCCCCACATAAGTGTGCATGTTTGCGTAGGACCGGTTGTAAGTCTAAGGACTGAGTATTCCCAGAGAGAAGACCCTGCATTAGTCCTCTAGTAAGTGCAATAGATACATATTTGATCTAAGCCGTCATCAAGTTGTTTGGCCCCTCAGAATCTGAATCAGTATTTACCTAGGAATGGCTGTGGAAGTTTCTGATCAGCCTAAAGTAAGATAGATATAATGTGAATATAGGGTTTGGAGTTTATATGACACTGAACGCACCTCACATCATCCTATTAACTACCACTTGGCCGCAAGTGAGCCACTTCTTGTGGTACTTACTGGTGGTACCTCCTCTAGACCCCCGATAGGGAAGAAAGACCCACTGTAGAGACACCGTTTGAACTCAAATAAGACACGAAGGCCCCAATGGTTGACCTTCAAAGCTGTGCCTGAAATAGAAATATAATAGTGATGCTGCTTCTGCACAACCACTTATTCATAAGGCAACTTTTTGGCCCCCACAAACATTCTCATCTAGGTAGTCCGCTCGGATCCAGGACAGAACTATCGCATTTCAGCTGCCATGAAGAAACCTTTTATTGTACACAGAACTGCAATCCTGTAAACTTGTTTTAGTTCCTTAACAACTATATTAATAACTGATACATGCAAGGGCATATCATGTTACTGTTCTTTTTCTTGTCTTTCTCTTTCTCTCTCTTCTTCATTTCTTTTCTCCCCCCCCCCCCCTCCCCCCTCCCTCCCCACAAAATACAAAATATAAACTGCGGTATCACTAAAGCACTCTTTAGCATAGCTCAATTAATTGGTCTTCAGTTTTACAATGCATTGCCATTCCTGTTTATTACTGTTTTTTTTCTGTTTTCAATATCATTGCATTAATTGTGTTTATGATTTTGTCTTAAATAATAGTCGTGTTAATTGCGATGTACATCGGTTGAAACTACTTAAAAAAGCTTCCTTAAACTAAAAAAAAAATACAAAAGTGCAGGTACTCGCTGTCACAGAGTCCCTGTTCGCTTCAGAGAATTGCCAAACATTCTTCGATTGCAAACATTGCAGCAAAAGTAAAGGTATAACAACTGCGAAAATGGATGTAATACGTAGCATAACTATTTAATATAAAAATAAAGGTAATAGAACTCGAGATCCGTCGGTCTTCGCCCAGTTAAAGCTCTGGGGGTCCACGAACATGTACACACCCGTGAACCGACCGGCATTGGTGAACCGTGACAGGTACACTTTTGAAGCCTGTAGCTGCCAGTTCTTTTATACGGCTTGAGATTTTTTAATTTTTTTTGCAGTTTTATATAGCACTTACTCGAGGACACATTACTTTTTTGGGAGGCACGGGGAGGTTAAGCGATCGGCCCGAGGTCGTAAGGGCATGTTAAATGCGCTCTAGACTACACCACACAATTTACGTTTATGGACAAGCATTTTGTCCAGAATCACACGTTTTTGATCTGACGCCGGGATTCGAACCTGGGTCCCCAATGCGAAAGGTGCTAGCTCAGGCCGGCAGGCCTCATTTCCTCCGAAATGAGACAGTATCTGAGCCTGAGGTGCAACAATTTAAGAATAGAAGCGATGACTGAGGGGCACTTCCTCCCATTCTCACTCAGAGAAGAGTTTATCTCCCGGGCAGGGCTGGCTTGACCCGCCTGCACAAGGCCTCGCTGTGCTGGTAATGGGCGGGACGCCCCCCGACGGCGCCGGAAGTCACACACTGTCACTGGGGGATAATGGCCTCGTGGCCCGAGGCCCAACAGGCTCCGCTTCCCTTTGTCTGCACCTCAGCCGGGCCATTAATCACAAGTGAATCAGTTATCGCTCCGCAAACACCGCGGGGCGGCGGGGTTCACGAGTGCGGGGGAATCTTAAAGAGCTTGAACGGAGAGGCCTCTCACTTCAGCGGCTCCGGCCGGGGGAGCCGCCGGGGTTTGTTTAGTGCGATCCGACCGCCGCTGCCTCGTTTATGAGGATTTATGAGGCATCGAGAAGAGGCAATTCCCAGTCAGCGCCTCCCGACCCAGCAGCTCGAGTTTGAACCGCGCTGGGAATCCTGGCACTGGAGAGAGATAACACACGCACTGCAGCCCCCTCATGTTCCAAGGTGGGCATGGGCAGTATCCCTGAGCGACTAAGTGCAGGGCTTTAAGTGGGCCGGGTCTCACCGGTGCTGAGCACCAGCAGTTTTTTAAAGGGGCCTCGAAACGGGTCTCAAGCGGGCTCTGCTTTTGTGCCCTGGCACAGGTAGTCAGTTTTTTTCCAGGGCTGCAGTGACAGCAGCACACAGCACATCGATGTGCGCTGCTCACACTGCTCACTTCTCACTAGTGGAGGTTATGGTATGACGTCATGCCAGGTGAGCATTGTAGGGGAAGGGGAATCCTTTAAAGAGAGTGATTTTCCCTTCTCTTTTTGAAACTCAGGAGCAGCAACATTGTCGTGGTGTCATCAGGACTGTAAGTGGAAGCTTTTCTTTTTCAATATTATATACATGTCATAGTTGCCGCTTTTTTATCTTATGCAACTAACAAATATTGACAAAGCCAATAGTCCTGACCTGTTGTAGGTATGATGTTACTTGTTCTTTCATATATCGGGATGCAATGACAGAAACCGCAAAATACAAGTCGGCCGGCACACTATGCTAGGCACTGATTTTTAGCTTACGTGTTTTTAAGCCACGCCCTTAATTACATTAGACACACCACTTTGAGAGACCCCCCAGTTTTTTAATTCCACTTAAAGCCCTGACTGAGGGTTTGCTGTATTTCGAGTCACCCACTCACCTTCACAGGACTTTAAGTGTGATGAATAAACTAGGGGAGCTCTTAAAGGGGCATGTCCGATTTAATTAAGGGCGTGGCTTTAAAAAACACCCAAGCTAAATATCTGTGCTTAGTATAGTGTGCCTCCGGACAGGTATTTTGCTGTTTCCCTCATTGGATAAAGATATATGATACAACAAGTAACATTATACCTACAGCAAGCCAGGACTATTGGCTTTGCCAATGGTTGTTGGTTGCATAAGATAAATAAGCAACAACTACGGGTTTGTTGTATATAATATTGAAAATGCTTCAGTTCTGAATGATGAGACTGTGAAAGAACTAGAGCGAGTCTCTTTGAAGTAATCTCAAAGGATGTAGATGGCACTGCTGCAGAGCTCAGATTATTTTTTTCACTCTGAGGGTGAGGACACAGATGAAAAGCCCGATAGGGACTGGTTCGAGGACCTGCTTTTTAGAACTGCTGGTGCTGAACACCGACAGGACCTGGCCCACTTAAAGCCCTGCACCTTCCTGATGTAGAGGTGCCAGGCTCAATTTCGATGCCTGGCACTGGCTCAAATCGAGGTCCACTTGGACCCTCAAGCCTGGGTCGGATTGGTAACAGCACTGGGGAAATAGCCGAAGGGCTGGTAGCAGAGTTCTAGCTGTGGGCTGCTTTTTTGGACAGCCTGGGGGCTCTCTGTGCTGTTAGGATGCCTCCAGCGACCCAGTGGGTGCCTGAGTGGCCTTTCTAGAGGCATATGGGTGGAGGAATCACTCCCTTTCTCTCGCTGGGCCGGCCCATAAATGTATGTTGATTAAGCGGGGGCAGGTGCCTACCATACGGTGCAAGAATTTACAGTAACTCCCTTTTCTCTATGGGAGCTTGCGTTGTGACCGGTTTCCGACCACCGCACAAGCTCTGCACCATGTGTGGTCGCATCGTAATTAAGTTATCGGACCACTGACCCGATGTCCGTCGGTTTCAAAACCACATAGATGTTGGTCGGAGGCAACTCCGACCGGCATCCTAATCAGCCCCTCTGCATTCATTCATGCTTGCCTGTTTTGTCTCCGTTTTTACAGAGGAAACTCTTCATTATCCACTAGTGGACGTGGGTCTGATAGCTACTTCTCTTTCTGGAGTTGTTTAGGTTGCTGTCTAATGGAAATGTGGTGCCTTCTCAAACCATTACAAGCGGAACTTGAGCTTACTGAGGCTGGGATCCATCCCCTCGAAAACACTTACTCCGAAATGGAAACGGACTTGGACAACAAAGGACTGCCGTCTCTGTGGACATGGAGATGAGTCACTACTACATCCTCAATCTATTTGTCCCATGCTACTTTCCACTCAGAAAACTCTCCTTCGGGAAAAACTGAGGAGAGAACAAATAAGGACATGCAGAGCAGCTGTTATAAATTGTCTCGGAGGCTGTCTGTTCAACTGTCCTGCAAGGCAATACAACTTTGGGATTTAGCAGCAAAAGAACTAGATAAGAATGAGTGCTGAACTGCACTCGACAACACAGAATCGCTTCACTTATTCATTCTAAACCCCGCTGCTCATTTTCTCTCAGCACTTGCACTTTATTATACCCTGAAGAAGCATGTAAGCCCGTGTGCAGTTTTAATTCATTTATCTAGAAATTCGCTCTTTTTTACACAAATGTAGTCCTGTGTGTTTTTTTTGTAATTTTAACCCGATCGATGGTTTTGATATCTCATGTACCAATATGGTTTGATCCACCCTTTTATGATTTTAAAGAAATCAAATAAAAGTATTTTCTCTCTCTGCGATGCCTGTCATCTGCATACATTCAGTAATGTATTTGGTGCTTCTTGAGATGCAGTGACATAGAGCGTACATCATGTTGATCAGGAGGCAGCAAAGAGATAATTCTTAGGGGACTCCCAAGGAAGATGTGTGGATGATTCAACTCTTGTGACGCTGATTCTTTTGACTGGGGTAGGGAAGCACAATTGTACCCGAAGTAGCCCAATGCTCATAATTCCTGATCATGGTTCTGGTCTCCTCAGCCGTTTAACACCTTCAATGCTCATGACGAGCTCAGTTCGTCATGAGGTATACCTCTTGTGTGCTCATGACGAGCTGAGCTCGTCATGAGCACACTCATTTTCATTAGTGCCCAGCACAGGAGAAGGATACCATCAGCAGCGATGGTGATAATATGGTCAGTAGAGTCAAAAGCTGCAAAAACTTTGAGGAGTTTAGCAGGGCATTTTCTTGCATTTGTCCAGTGAGAGCAGAAGCTCTTGCCTTACATTTGTTGTTGCTGTTTCAGTGCCCCTCTGAGTCTTAACCCAGACTGGTGGTCGTGGAGGAGATAGAATAATTCCATGGAGTCTTGGCGTTTACTCTTCACCTCACCTACCTTTCCAAGGGTTCACTGACAGAATATCGACCGGAAAAATATAGATGTTAAAAATATCAAGGTAAAAATATAGAACGCAAAAATATTGACTCCCTATACTTAAACAAGTAAGTACAAAAATATTGAAAAATAATATATAGTTTGCAATGATGTAGATGTATTAAATATCGAATTTAAAATATATATAATTTAAAATATAAAAATAAACATAAATGAAATACTAACATCAATCTATAAAATTATAATTAAATGTATATTTGAACAAATACCACAAATAAACTTCTTTTAAAGGAAGGAAACACACACACAAATATATATATATGTAATTATACATATATAAAAAACATAAACTAATATTTTAATTAATAATATAATTAAAAAAAAACTTAAATAGCATAATATTATCAAAAATATGTGTAAACATATTTAAATATACCACAATCATAAAATATTAAAAAAGGGAATCAATTTAATATAAAATAAAAATTAAACAACACACATATTTTACAATTTAATTAAAAATAATTTGAAAGGTTTTGCACAAAGGGACCTTATTGGCATCTCGAGAATTGGGGACCTCTGAAAAAAGGGAGAAGTAGTGGCGTTCGCCAAACTACAAACAACATATCAAATGGTGACACAGAACAATTTAGCTACACACAAATTAAGCACACACTTACAAGGGCCATACCCAGAGGCACTGATCCCCCCAAATCATCACCACTCGAGGACCATCTCCTTACAGACCATCTAACTAAGAAAGCCATATCTCTCACCTACCGCAAACTAATTCATAATCAGAAAGATCCCACACAAGCCTTACGAGACAAATGGTGGGCTGACCTTGGAGACATGGACGAGCAGGATTGGCAGGAAGCGTTGGCGTCTCCAAGAGAGGTGGCAATCCCGTCTCGATTACAGTTGGTGCAACTGAAGCCTGACCCTTGGCATCACGTTGGCTAAATGCAATATTGCATAACATTGGGGCGCACCCACTGCTCCCCTACAACGACACTGGTGTCAAGATATGGATAGATCAATGGTGGCTAAAAAAGCAATCTTCATACACAGAGGGTGTCCCAAAAAGTGGGAGCGGTTGTGGGGCAAGTGGAACTTGTTCCGGGGCAATATTTGTGCCCCCCCGGCAGAAGAGTCAGACCCAGACCTAAGCGACTAGCCCACGAGGACTATCAGAGGGATAGACACTTTGCTAATTGGAGATGTAAATTAAGGCAACTCTTTACAATGCATTACCTGTGTATATAACCTATAATGTATGTTTCATGATAATGGACAATGCTACCAGCACTGTTTTGTTTTGCTTTTCTGAGAAAATTATAATAAAAATAAATAAATAATAATAATAATAATTTGCAAACAAAAAATATTGCAAATTATATTATTGTTATAATACATCAAACTCATAGTTATATAAATTGCAACATAAAATAAATTATTACAAACTAATATAAATATGTATATGTTTCCCACCATATTACAAATATAACATATTTCTACTAAATAAATATATATAAAAATAATTACTCCCACCTAAAACAACACAACAGTAACAAAATAATTTGCACCACATCAAAATAAGATTTACTATTCTAACTACAAAAAATATAAAATGACATAAAATATAACATTACAAAATACTACAATGTACTATTCCCACTACACTTAACACAACAATACAATTTATAATTAACAAAAAAATAAGCAATTGCCACTCCAGTCACTGTAACAGCTGAGAAAGTGTTGGATTGCGGAGGGGTAAAATGTACTATTCCCACTCCAGTCAGTGCAACTGTAGGGAAAGAGTTGGATTGCGCAAGGGTAATATGTACTATTCCCATTCCAGTCAGTGCAACAGTAGGGAAAGTGTTGGATTGCGGAGGGGTAACATTTACTATTCCCAGTTCTGTCAGTGAAACAGTAGGGAAGGCGCTGGATTAAGGAGTGGTAAAACTTACTATTCCCACTCCATTCAGTGCAATTGTAGGGAAAGTGCTGGATTGCAGAGGGGTAAAATTGACTATTTCCACTCCAGTCAGTGTAACAGTAGGGAAAGCATTGGATTGCAGAGGGGTTACATTTACTATTTCCACTCCAGCTCGTACAACAGTAGGGAAAGTGTTGGATTGCGTAGGGGTAAAATATACTATTCCCACTCCAGTCAGTGCAACAGTAGGGAAAGCGTTGGATTACAGAGAGTTAACATTTACTATTCTCACTCCAGTCAGTACAACAGTAGGAAAAGTGTTGGATTGCGGAGGGTTAAAATGTACTATTCCCGCTTTAGTCAGTTCAACATCAAAAACAAACAAAATATCTTCAACAAAATGAAAATATTTTAAAATCAAAGTCAATATAACTTATAACCCCACAAAACTCACAACTTGCACCCCAAAAAAGTATTTGCACTATTAATATACATTTTCATCAACAAATGTATTTTCTAAATATTCATTAATAATTAATTATAAAAAATACACTTCCCACAATGTACCCCCCCACAAAACACACAACACAATTAATTATTACATTAATAATTATTATTCATTACTTTTTAAAAATAATTGCTTAAAAGTGCTTCACTTCCTAGCCCCATACCCCTGCAAAACCCAGAACCACATCTAAAATGTAATGAAAATGTATTTGCACAATTAACATGATTAATTATCAATTAAACAAATATTATTACTTAAAAAACTAATTTTAAATCATTAGAATTCATTAACTCTCCACCCTTTACCCCTATAATTCCCA
Source organism: Lissotriton vulgaris (assembly GCF_964263255.1). Lineage (NCBI taxonomy): Eukaryota > Metazoa > Chordata > Amphibia > Caudata > Salamandridae > Lissotriton > Lissotriton vulgaris. Next base: position 1,057,094,833 of record NC_141699.1, read on the forward strand.
CAACCCGCACCTAAAACTGAACTTTAAAAACATTAATTACATATTTAATATTAATTTTCAATTAAACAACTAAAAGTATTTAATAACAAATTATAACTTAAGTAAAATGTATGCATTAAAATAATTATCAATTAAATAATAATAATTATCAACTAATTATTAATTAATGAAAAATAAATTACTTCCCACACTTTGCCCCTATTAACTGCACAACCCGCGCCTAAATAAATGCACACAATTACCATAATGAACTATCAATTCATTAATTAATATTAATTAACAACTAATTATTAATTAATTGAAAATAAATGACTTCCCACCCTTTACCCCTATTAGCCCCACAAACCGCACCTAAATAAATTACACAATTACCATAATTAATTATCAATTAATTAATTAATATTATTAATAGCGAATTATTAATTCATTAAAAATACATTTCTTCCCACCTTTTACCTCTATAAACCCCACAACCCACACATAAAAATTACCCAAAAAAGAATAATCAATTTATTATAGTTAAGTTACTTCACACCCTATTCCCCTATAAACCCACAACCCACTACAGAACTAAAAGACGCAAAATTTTATTAAATTAAATGTAATAACTCCTAGAAATTTAACACATATATAAAAAAATAAACAATACTTATACTAAAAAAAAAAGGAAAGGGAGGATGGAGATGGAGGAGCCTTTAAATTGCCAAGATCTTCCGGTCTCTGTTTGGTGTCTTTAGAACTAGTGTGGTGAGGGCTTGCTTTAAAACTAAGCGGTCTATTAGGATGGTGGTCGGAAAACCACCCCGACAGCCATGGTAGCGGAAATCAACCATCCGCCAGCACCGCGGCAAAACCGGCGGTTCAATTAAGCTCAACTGCCCAAAAATATCAGACCTCGGCGGAATGAGGGCACCAAAGACCGCCCGGAGAAGGCGAAAAGCCGTCTGTGGCGAAAAGGAACGGGACTCTGGTTTGGTGCTCCGCAGTCGTGCTTCCACTGTCTCTCGTTGGACGGTTTCTCCGCTGCGTTGCGACTGTGTTTGGGGCATTCTGATTTGTACAGCGGATGGGACGTCATTGTGCATGGTGGTGGGTCTCAATTGGCTTCCATTGCCTCGGTGGCGGGCGCTTTTTTATGGCGGTTCGCATCGCACTGTGGCGGATGGGAAATGGGCTATGTTTGGCCATACTAATATGGCATCCGTGAGGACCGCTACTCGCATGCGGAAAATGGCATGTTCCGCCACTGCCAGCACCACGGTGGTGCCTCCGCCCGCCATCATATTTGGTCCCTAAGGCATGACTCCTGATTTTAGGGAAGCACTGATCAGGTTTTGGCCTCCAGGGTAAGGTGGGGTTAAAATGGATAAAGCCACAAAACAGAGCTCATGTCCATAGATTCACTTGATTCTTTATTTTGCTTGCTAAATTTAGCACCTCAGTGGCTATTAGGAACCTGGGGAGGTGAATGTCTTAAGTAATTGAGGCAGTGTGGTAGGTGGGTTGGGAAAATGAGCCAATGAGGCAGAGATAGCATCCCAGATGTTGGAGACTTTGAATTAAAAGAATTTAAGTGTAATTCTGCTAATTGTATAAAAATAATACCTGGGTTGCTCAATTTCACATGGATTCTTTGTGCAGATAAGACGGTTGGAAAAATAAATTCCATGAGAAAAAAATCGTTTTAAAATGTTTCTAAATTCCCAGCTTTATGCAATACTATAAATGAAGTAAACGAAGTAAATTGCAAAGAAAAGACACAAACACAACTGAATGCAAGATAACGAAGAAAATCAAACTTTTCTACCCATCACCATTTTTGATTTAGGACCAAGCAGGACTTGTAAAAATTAAGATTGTAGATGTAATTGTTTGAGGCAATTACACAATACATTTATAGAAACGTCCGATTTCCATCTGTATGTCCGATTTTTAATTGGACATCATGTGTGCTCTGTGATAAATTAAATATTGTTCTATACACTGACTATTCCATCAGAAATGTTTACTTTGCATAGAAAATATTTTTTTATCCTGAATTTACACCCTACACAATAATAAGTCACACAGAAGAAATCCAGCAATATTTACTCACAGTTTATTTTTTAAATATAATTATATTTTGGGTAGATCTGGAGACGGTATACATATTACCTGCCCTTTGGTCAAATTCTAAATGTGTTTACATCTAATATTCAGGGATAGTGATGTGTGTACCATAACACAACAGCAGGTCATTAATATTACTAAAAACAACATCAGTGGCACCCTCCCATTTCTCATTGTGAGTTCCTGTATTGATGTAAAATAAACTTTTTATATGGATGTTGCTTGGAACAAACACATTTTGTTTGCAAAACGTCTGTAATAGACTCTCACACATTAAAAATAAATGATAGAAAAAAGCTATTTACAACAATCTGTTTTTAAAATTATTCAAGGTCATAAGGGCAAGAGACTGTAGAACAGAGCTGGCTCTATCAGGGGGCCCCCTGTAAGGCTGGGGACCTGGGCCAGAGCCCACTTTGCACATGCCTTAAAAAGTCTCTCACTATATGCATCTGAAGGTGAAATATTATGAAGTACATTAATAAATAATTTTTTTCAAAGACAAGGTGATGAATGAATCTGCCTGAATAAATGAAAACTAATTGCTATATTACGCAGTAAAAATAAATACCTTTAGGTACTCACAGGTGTAAGATGGACACTATTACCAAGGGGAGTGAAGATCTGACCGGGGGGGGGGGGGGTTCTCACATAAGCCTAAGAGTGATATAGCCTGTTGAACACATTGAGAGGTACATTTTGACCCCACTTTGCAGGCTGATAAAATAAGCACTTTGCACCGGCAGGCCAAAATGCTTATTTATGCTTTGCTAGACAATTTTTAAGATATTGATTTATACTTGGGTGGTCATGGAAAATCTATAACATCTGGACAAAGTGATAAATTAGCCACTGGAGGATTTTTCACTAGTGAAAATTCATCAGGAGATTTACCTCTGCCATCTGTATAGTACCTTAGAGGTAACTGGGTCAAATGACCATCCATCCTCTAAGAAGAGGAAATGACCTCTTCCTGCAAAAAATGTATATATTTTCTTTCACCAAACCAGCCTTTGGAGTAGCCAAAATAAGGATTGAAACTAAAGATATTGTGTGATTAGGTCGAAAATACTCCTGCAGCCCAGGCACAAGGTTTGCCCATCACCTGTGAAGGTGTTGGCAGCCAATGAACCCTTTGGCAGGGAGACATGTTGCCTCTGTCTCTTGTTAATCCCCTGGCAGGCACTGGAGTTTAGAACCATGTGATGGCTTACAATAATTATATTGGGCTACAGAGGAAGGTGGGCGAGCAGTAATCCAGCTGCAAATTGCCGAGCGCTGCGACAACTTGTTTCTGATCCGCCTGCAGGATCAAAGGCGGGAAACATCTGAAGTTTGGGGAACTGTTTATCACAAGCTTTAATGACTTACCTGCCCTATTTAGCTAATTCCAGAATTACCATCAAAGACAACGCCCGGGTTTCTGAGTTCAGTACGGGTTGCACTGAAAACAAATGAGAGATTTGGAAAAAGAGGGAAGTGAATGGCATTGGCCCTGTTTAATAATACAAGTAATTATGTTTGATTCTCAATAAGCTTGGGAAACTTTTCCGCCAGCCATTAATCGTGAGAATCAATCTCTCCTACATTTATAATGCTGATGCAGAAAAGAAAAAGGTGCTTTTTCAGACCCATGTTGCATCCCATAGGGATTAGGGAGAAGATTCGAATACAAGCCCTAACTTAAAAACATTTCACTCTATCCAGAAAAGAGACCCTCAGCCTGATAGAAGAAATAGATTCTTTGGTTTTTTTCTATCTGTCTGGGTGCGGCTGGATTAATGTCTTTATTTTCCCATGAATCGTGCATGACAAATTTAGTTGAAAATCATAAAAAATCTGCTGAGTCCTCACATGGTGAGTTGGGCACGTTTTCCTGCCAGATGTGCATTTGCAAATAGCGGATCACACTTTGGTGGCAACTTTGATGTGCATGTTGTTTTCATTTCATGTAAAAATGATTCTTTGTTTATTGAGTCTTCAATTTTTTTATAGTCTAACTTAAATTTTAAGCATATGAATTTTTGCTTTTTCTGAGAGCACCTTTTTCAAACAAAAGGGAGTGATGTGCGTTTTCTGGCGACTGTAAATTTGGACATCGGTGCAGATCACATTTCAGCAAATTGAAATCGCCAAGCGCTACCCCCTGTGGCTTTTCTTTAAAGTTTCTGTTGTCCCAGGAGGAAGCAAATTAATTTGCAGACTGACGCTGTTATGGCTTGGATTGTAATCCAAATGGAGCAGGCATCAGGTTTACCAGTCTCATCATGATCCAAAGATCTGTAGGAACACATTGGATCAGTTGATTTCCCCATTTGTCCATCCACCTTCCGGAAGATACCAGGGCCAGCGCTATCTGTAATTCTACGTATAGTGATGGGTCACAGAGGTGTTTCCAACCTGGTAATATTGGCCACCACTGACTGCATCGAGGGTACTGGAGAGCAGGCATGTAAACTCGGTTGATATTCTGGTATCTTGAGGGTTGATTAGGATGGTGGGTGGACTAGCGTCTGCTTGCCACCCTAGTGGATAACTGGACCACGCGACGTGCTGCCTGCGATCCCATCAGTGTGATTACAATGCAACCGCCTCCAAGGCGGTCGCACTGTCTATCTTCTGTATTGCGGCGGGTGCTGAGTGCTGTAGCACAGGCCACAGTACAAAAAAATAGACAGGAAACATATCCCTGCACAACACGGCAGGCACCAGGCGGTGCCTGCCACATGGTGCAGGGGTATGTCGGGGGCACCCAATGTCCCTTTCTGCCAGCCTTTTCATGATGGGTATACCGCCATGAAAAGGGTGGCGGGGAGGGACATCATAATCTCTACAGTGGTGCACTGCCACCATTGTAGGGATTATGGTAGCCTCCGACGCACCAACATGCTCCTTGACCCCGTCGGATACATGGCCGTCAGGCTTTCTGACCGCCATCCTTCCACCTGCCATTATTATATGGCAGGCGGAAAACATTCACACGATGGTGGTGAGACCGCCACTGACATGCTGTCGGTGGCGGTCTCACCGTCATTGTAATTGGCCCCTAAGACTTGTGTCTCCTTTGGGATGTCCTTGTCCATCGCAATGAACGCTAGTGACAGGCCCAGAAGGATGGGGAGGGTAGATGGATGTATTTTCTGCAACAGAAGAAGATATTCTCTAATGTCATGAATGGCAATCTTAATGCTGTGTAAAGATCAGAAGCCAGACTGGACCAGATATACGGTAGTTCTCTATATGTAACAACTTTTTCTACAAATTTATATCAGTAAAGAGTATATTAGACTATAAGAGGACAGAGTACTCATAACAAAAGTCTTTCAGTATCCTATTAATTAATATATTGATTTAATATGACCAATGAGATGGAAACCATGGCTGAAACATTGAACTGCATCCAAAATGGCGTCCAAAGGAATAGGAGAGAATGAGAAGAATAGCATCTGCTCTGACAGCTGCGGCATAAGTATGAGTGCATGCGTATCTCTTCTTCAAGCTACCAGCAAAGGTTAGATAGACACAGACCTGCACTCGCAGTAGTCTGAGGTTTTATTGTTGTGTGCACTCAACTGCTGTTTGAAAGGTCCTGAGGCATGGAAGGGTCTTGTATAAATTGAATTGCTTTATATTGAGCTAGCGGACCAGCGTACAAGTGCTTTTAAACACTGTTGACAAGCCAAAATGGCAAAACAAAGTAGTATCTGAACAGTGTCAACAGAGAGGATCTTGCATCGAAATGTGTGCACTAGTAAATGGTTCTTTATCACGGCTGGCTCCTGAATCTCTACTGGTGACACAGAAGGGGAATGGTGGGCAGCACTGCTGTCAGTGCGCATGACGGTTTGGACGGCCGTCTTTGGACAGCCTAAACATCATGCACATTGACATCTTCCCAACCGAGCTGCATTGCCGGGTGGAGTGAACAGCAGGTGTAGGCTCCCAATCCTCCTTGGAGTGGAAAAAAGTCCACCCAAGCCAATCCCAGCACTTCTCTCATACTAACCAGCATGAGAGAAGCATTGGGATTGGCCATGGGGGTTCTGGGAGCCTCAGCACTAACACAGCATGAAGAAAAAGAGCGACAGAGCGGTGACTGGGGTAGGTAAGGTATTTTCTTTTTTTTTTGTTTGTTTATTTGTTGGCCGTCCATCCCCCCTTTCACCCCATACCCCCCTGCCCCACCAACCTGCTGCAAGACCAGCCACTACTGCATTAAGGCGAAGTTGTGCTTCAGTCTGAGGGTCCACTGACCGTCAACACCCCAACTTGGAGTCTTGCCAGTACAAAGGTACGTGAAACCCCTTAAAGGATGGCTAGGGCCTTATTCATCCTCAACAAGATTCTTATCCCTGACAGGGGAATCCATCTTGCATCACAAACAACTTTTCAGGTATTTACAACTATGTACACCCTTGGAAGATACAAAGAACAGTTGAAAGTTGTACAGGAAATAAACTCGGGAAAGGGTCCTGGCTGAGGCCCTAAGTACAAAGGACATAGCTATGATCTACAAAAGACTTAAATTCTTCGCCAGAATAGTTGATACAAGTAAAAGAAAAGTGGGAACATGGCTTAGGCCTACTTTGAGATGTGGCATGGGAAGATGGACCCTGTGAGGTGGCAATCAAGGTGGGGTTCCAACTAGTACAGTAAAGAAGTTTATTCATGCATAGTTAATTAAAACCATTATATGTACATAAAAGTATACCATAATATTACCATGATAATACAATACAGCCACTGAAGCATATGGTTTAAAAAAAATACAGTAAATCAGTACACAATATCTCATTTAACATTGAACTGTTTGAAATAAAAAAAATCATAATTTAATGCTATCAATTAAAATGCTATACTCAATGCGAAAAACAATACCGGGGCCAACTTCACCGGAAACCCTTTTTCTAGTAGAAGTAAAGTGTGTGCGTGCAGTGCAAGTCTTTTGTCATAAAGTGCAACTGTTTTAGTATTTAATATGCAAGTTAAAACCATTGCATGTACATAAAAGCATATCAAAATATTACCCAGATAATACGATATAGCCAACTAGTACAATTTAAATTTCTGCACCCTATGGATCACACGAGAGAGAAGTTAAGAGCGATGGGGTACATTCGATCAGACCTCTGCCTGAGGGGATGTGGTGTATTGGGAACTTTTTCAATGTCACAAATGCAGGTTGTGCCTTTCAATGCAGAACGTGACATGCACCGCGCGGCGCCTGCCACATTGTTCATTGAAACGGAGGTGGGTACCATAGGTACCCCCAATGTGCACCCCCCATCCCCCAGAGTTTCTGGGGACCCGCAATGGGCCCCCGCAAGCAGACTCCGCATGCCTTTCTGTGGGGCAACACCTCCACAGAAAGGCATGTTCCTGCCCACATTATAATATGGCTGGCGGTGTCTAACAGACACCGCCACTATATTGAACCCTTGCCCGCCCAGTCGACTTGTCGACCAGGCGGAAAAGAGTCAGACGGTCTTTCCGTCCACCGCAAACCCCCCAGCCATTGTAATATGGTGGGGGGTATTTGGTGTAAAGATGACGGGTGGATCGCCCCTGCCGGGCCGTCGGTGACTACAGCCGGCCCGGCGGGGCTGATCCGCCCGCCATCCAAATGGGGTCTTAAGAGTTGCTCTGTAACACAGGGCTAGTGGTAGCCAGATGGAATATAGCAAGACCGTGGAAGGTAAAAATTATATCCATATATAATGTACTGCTTTTGGACATGCATTGATGCAGGGTGGTGGAAAAAGAGACACATAGGTATAGGGGATGCCCGCACAAGTACCAAAATATATGGGGAAAATCGTGCAAAATGCTCACCCTAAGAAAACCTAATGATGATATCCTGGTAGAGACAATGGATAAGAGCTTGTAGATATACCCCACAACATGGGTACATTGACAAAACTCTTTTTTGGTCTTAACCAGGGGCAGGACATCAAGAGAAAGTGGGCAGGATTTTTGGGGGCTTCGTGAGACTGTTGACTTGTGTCATTCGATGATCATTGGTTGAGTTATGTGGGCGCATCATGTGGGGATGAGAAGGCTGGTGAGTCAAAACAAACTTTCCCCCAGTGTGGTTCCCACCATGGAGGTTTGGGCTGCTTTAACGGGAAAATCCCCACCTTCGTGGCGAGAAATTGAAAATCAGTCATCCTGTTCTATGCGGGTTTGGGGAAGGTGATGTCTACATGGCAGTTGGGAACCGACAGACACCCAGTAAATAGCTGAATGAGGCAGACGGATTGGCCATACAAAATTGGATGTTAGACAAGTAATTGGGGCAATGAAAGATGATCCAATAAGTTTCTTTATGTTGGATCTTAAATAAAAAAAAACTATATACTGGGATGTCTGAGGTTAATTTGAAAATTCCACACATCACCTTTTTATCTTCCTCAAGGCGATGCCCTAATTTGATGGGTATGCCCAATCAAGTGTCCTGGGCTCATCGTGCAATATATGTCAATATATACCTCACTAATAAGGCCCATGTTAGCCAATACAGGACTTGAGTTATGTTTGTTCCCATCTGCGGCTGACATGGAATGACAGTTCGGGCTGGACTGTTCCTATCGGTGTAGAACCGAGGATGATTGTATGTGGCTTATCTCTGTCTCAGGTGACATGTTGGGCACAAAATGATGGACTGGCATGCAGACAATGGTCGATATTAATTTATGCATTCCACCCTTCACCGATGTGCCTGGCTTGGACCATAACCCCTTTGCCGCGGCCGCGATTTCGCAGCAGCGTGGCACTTCTGCAAAATGGGCGGGGCCGTGTCGGCCGTTGGCCGACGGCAGCACTAGTGAGGTAGTGCTTCTGTCGGCCATTGGCCAACGGCAGCATGCAAGGGGTTAAATTAAAGCGCGATGAGGTTCTAAAACAATCAAAGGCGATTTGAAGGACATTTTAGGTAGAGCTTTATCGAGGTATGAAAATATTTTGCAGAGGCTGGTTTCTCTTTATATAAGGGCTGCTCGAATTGAACATAAATGAACATCATGAATGCCTCTGCAAAGGTTTAGCCAATTGCTGGTAGGAATTTTTAGTAGACCAAGCCCATCCTATCAGTCTGACATGGTCTAAGCATATAGAGTCGGGTAGTAACATACAGTAATACGATTTAGGCAGTAAGTTGCAGATGTTGCCCTGCAAAATTCTCTGACAGTAAAAAATGCTACAGCCGAGGTACCTTTGTCAAAGAGGTAGCATGGTTGTGGTGATTTCACTAGAAAGTTCTCCACCAGTGTAAAACCCGCCATGGAAGGTTCAGCACTTCTCGAAAACTCTGAGGGGCAGATTTACAATAACTGGTGCCTCCCTGCATATCAGCAGGGATGCGCCAGTTATTGTGCGCCATGCCTCCACCACCATGGATGAGCTGCATTTACAATGCGGCGCACCATGGGGCAAACAGCACAGATGCATGATGAATCTGTGCCATAAAGGCGGCGCATTGCTGGAGTTGCGTTGCAAGCGTGACGCAGCTCCAGCAAGGCTCCGGGGTGCCCTATCTTTAGAATGCTGCGTCAATCCTTACGCCTGCTTCAAGCAGGCGCAGGGTTTTGACGCAGCATGGGCTCAAAAGTGACTGAGTGAAATCGTGTAGATTTCACTCAGCGACTTTTAGGAGGCGTTCTGTGCCGGAACGCCCCCCCAATGCGCAGGGAAGCTTCCTTCTGGCGCAGGGCTTTACAACGTGACGCATCTCCCAGATGCGTCACGTTGTGAATACCCAGCAGTATGGTGCATGGTGTGACGCAACGGTGGCGTAACAGAGGCGCAAGGGGCTTGTAAATCTGCCACAGAGAATTTTCTGCTAGCACCCAACTCAAAAGTGAATTGTGCGAAATTGGGTAATTGTTTAAAAAAACTACATCGAAGTACAAAAGAAATTGTGACAATACACTGTTTGAGTGAAATGTTGGTTATCAATATCTGGTGTGATACCTTTTTTTCAGACCATGCCATACCTTGAATTCACAAAATGTCACGTAAGATTCTGTTTTCTGTTGTAAACTAGTTTCCCACGTGTGATAATTACAGGAACTTATTTTACGTGAAATTTCGAGAAATTTTGCACAAAACAAAATTCACAATTTTTTTAAATGACACCTGCATAATTTAGATTTTGCTCTTCTACTCAAAACCAAACCCTTAATTTCTACATCACCCTCACTCCCAATCATTGCCTTCATCCCTGTGTTTCTTTGCCCTCTGTTGTGCCTTTTTTCTCATCACTACATTTATCCAACTTCCTGTTAACCAGACTCTTTACTATTGTTTTCTTCTTCTATTTCTTCTTCCACTTACCTATCTCTTTCTGTCTCTTTTCTCTATCTCACATGGTTCCCCCTAACATTATGCCTTCATTCTTTTTACCTTCCTAATAGTTATCCCTCTGTCTCCTCACATTTTTGTCCCATTCCTCTCCCACATTCTTCTTTTGTTTCCTTCCCTCTAACTTCAGCTCTGTGATACTGCCTTATCCTAAAAGCTCCCACTTCCAGACTGTAATACGGTAATTGCAGAGCCGAGGTTTGATGGGTGATGTCTCCACAGTCAGCTCCATTTCTATCTAGGTGACGAGTGATGCTGTAAGCTTCAGGAAGGGACGGATCCATTTTAATTTTGTTCTTTAGCCTCTCTTTTTCTTCTATTGCTCTCTTCCTTCCTCTATCCCAATATGTATGCATGTGTAATTATGGCTTTTCTGTATCGCTTGTGTGTGTGTGTTTTCTTTTTTTTTTGGTTTTAAATGCACTCGTGGCATTTGCTTTTCTTTAATGGGCTAGCACTCCATTATATATCCATTATATGTCCCAAATGCACTATTTCCAGCTGTGCCTGCAATAAACTGACTGGTGAAAACAGGCCGTGGTGTGTGTGCACTGAGATCTTGAAGGACCGTGTTTGGGGCTCAAGTACATCACCTCCCATATTGCCTCGGCCAGGAGACTCCAACCTTTCAAATGTTTTTAAGTTACACATTAAGGGGCAGACTTATGAGTTCTGGCGCATCTTTGCAAATCAGCAGGGATGCGCCAGAACAGATGCAACACGCAATTCCCTCCCTGCGCCACCACGAATGTGTCGCATTTACAATGCGGCGCACCGCGTCGCAAGGATAGGGCGATGCGTGTCGTATCCTATGGCGTAAGGGCGGCGCATTGCTGGCGTCGTTTTTGCAAGCATGACGTGGCTCCAGCAAGGCTCAGGTGCGCCCTATGCCTAACATGCAGTGTCACTCCTTACGCCTGCTTCAAGCAGGCGCAGGGTTTTGACGCAGCATGGAAGTAAAAGTGACTCAGTGAAATCTTGTAGATTTCCCTGCGTCACGTTTATGAGGCGTTCCTGTGATGGAACTCCCACCCTGCGCCAGAACGCCCTCATGAAACCTAACGCAGGTTTCATGTGGCGCAGGGCTTTACAACGGGATGCATATCCCTAGATGCGTCACGTTGTAAATAAGGTACAATGTAGCGCATGGTTTACGCCACCACTGCATCACAGAAGTGACGCAACAGTGGCGTAAATGTGGCGCATGGGGCTTGTAAATCTGACCCATCCTTTTTTTAATTATTTACCCCTTATCATTCAGCCATTTTATGTAACTTACTTTGGAAGATGTACCACAAAGCAATGCATTTAATCCCATGTTATATTCCATAAAATCGACCCAAGGGATCAATACATTCACATAGCTGCCAACCTGAACAAAATGTGCCAAGAAGTACCTATGAGGCACTTTTGAACCCCACCCTGCCCCCAAGCCCCTTCGTCCCGGAAACAAAAAAAAGCCTTGCTGACGCTGGTGCTGATGTTCTGGGGTGATTTGCCCCCCCTTCATGGATTTTGGCATTGGCGTAACATGAGATCCTGCAGCCCCCTTAGTGCTGTGGGGTCCCCAAGCTCCAGGGGACCCCCTCAGGAAAAGTACTAGGGCATGGAACAGGGAGATGGGGCGCTCCATGTACTTTGCAGGGGGGCACCCACAAGTTGCATTATGCCACTGGTGACGTCGGATGTTCAGAGCCTTGGAAAACGAGATGGAAAACCACTATTCACAGTAATTTTCGGCTCATTTTCCCTGCCACCGTGTGATATCGGCTCATCGCCGGGTGACCATGTGATGGAAGCCGATATTGTGTGTCGCACTGTGGCACTGTGTGAGTTGTCGGGTATGCATCCACAGCAAAGACCTCTTTATAACCTGATGGTCTGGATCCTGGTGAGTTGTTTCCCACTCAGGTTATAAATGATGTACAGAGTCACTAGCACCTATTATATGAAACCTAGACATCTATTCTTCAGCAAGAGGCAACTCAGACTGAACCCAAGGATTTTTGGACTTCACGTGGAATGGCGCATACTCATTTTTACCCGATCTCCACATCTTGAATTTCTGGGAATGAGCACCGATAGGGAGGTTCTCAGATGCAGCTGAGGAAGAAAGGGAGAAAGAAAAGTTAGTGAAAAAGAGATTGAATAGATGAAGCAAAAAAAGGATAGAAAGTGGTATGAGAGATTGGAGGTGAGAGAGCAGGTCATATGGGCAGGCCTCAGAACAGAGATTCTGCAAGATACAAAACACCCATATCTTGTACCATAAATATATGCAAAGCTTTCAACAGAGAAAGTATTTACCCCAACATCTGTACAAAACAAACATTGATGGCTATATCTAACAAGAGGGAAGCAGGCTTAGACAATAGACACACAATATACATTGCCCTTTTCTGATGAGCTCTGTGGAGCTCGGTTCAATGTGTATTTACTTAAAGTTGGTGCCAATGAGCCCAACCACAGAGCGCTCTCAAATAGTACCACAATGTGGAGGTCTGGTGACATGCTTCATGTGATGCTGCAGGACTCAGGCTCAGTTGTTGAAGACTAAGGGATGATGAATATACTTTCCCAGCAAGGGTGGTTCAGGCATTCTTTCTCACCACCACGACAGACCATTCAGTAAGGCATCATTTGTAAAAGAACCCTCTAACAGGTAGCTAGTCTCTGGCATGATTGGTTTGTGATTAATGTAGGATAAAACAAACCTTAACACAACCACAAACTGGTACAATGTGGCCTAGTTTACCCCTTCTGGCATTGCACCCAGTTAAAATGTACTGTTCCCTGGGGATAAGTCACTACCTACCCCTGTTGGCCAAATCAGGTACACCACCCTGCCTGTTTCAGTTGTTAGAAGCATGTAGATAGGTAATTGAATGGAAGAAAGGTCTGATCTTTAGTGAGGTGGGTCCATATTGGCTGTGTTCTTCTCCCCGCATTTCTCTTGCATCTTCTTCTTTTTGACTCATTTTCTTGAGGTCCTGATGGCAAGGAACCCCTCAATGTACATACTTGGCATCCCTCAGGAATAACAATCATGTCCTATAGGATTTTGAAGGCTCTCTATTAGTTACCAAACTTGTAGTCTTCAGAGGACAGCCCTCTTCAAATAATTTACACCAGCCCTGCCTGAAAGCAATATATGTAGTATTTGGTGTGTAATACCATATCTATACATAGTAGTGATGATTGCGGGCCAGCCTTTCAAATCATCACTTGTCGCTCGACGCCAATAAAGCGGTTTCGTATTTATTTTATAATTAATGTAATTGATTGCAAACATATTTTGCATAGATTTGGCAATATTGATTGTGCAAACCAGAACGTATGCCTAGAGGATAAAATTAGCGATTACTTCAGTGCACCTGTTATTAAGGTTACCCTTGTCTGATGCCAGAAAGTTGCTCTGCCTGCAAAACAAGGGCATCCTGGCCCCCACTTCCTTTTCTGCATTCTTTGTCTCCAGGTCCTGTATGAGGGTGATACACCAGGTGTCCTGCCAAAACAAGCCCATGGAAATGATAAATCTTGAGTTGCATCTAGGCACCAGCCACCAAATTGCATTCTGGAAGAAGGGCAATGGATGCCTTTCCCAAAAAACCCCAGAACATCATGCACTGAAGCGCAGCTTTTACTTTTTCATTACAAATATTAGATGAAAAAGCCTCCCTGGATCTTGGTTCCTTTCTAAAATTTGCCGCGAGGTCCCACGGCACTATGATCTCCTAATTATGCTGCTAGCTCTGTCGCATTTTATGTAGCTGTTTTTAACTGTCTCGTATTATTTTATTAACTGTTTTTATGTCATGTCTTAATTGTTGTTTTTATGCTACTTTTATGGGCGAAACTCTGCCCGAATAAATTTGATTCTGATTACAAAATTTGGAACTGCCTAGAGATGTGCACCCCCGGGACTCCCTCTTTTTCTAAACAATTTTCTCAGGTGTTGGAAGATGGCACTTCAATACACAGATTCCCCCTCAGATTATGCCCCTAATATCCCTTTGTGGGGTCTTCCTCTCCTCTCTGACACTCATGTACCTCTTACCTTGGGAACTGCGGGGGTCACTACGGTTGGAGACTTATTTAGCGATGGAACGCTGTTGACGCATCTAGAACTCTGAACCAAAGACATATGCACTAATACAGGTTGTCTATGAAATGGGTACTGGTAGATACCTGGTCAAGTCAGTTACAAGGGACTTCTTGCCTTTTTACATACTTCATTACACCCCTAACTACACAGTGGAGAAGTGTGGCTCAATGGTTAGAGCGGCAGACCCTGATGCAGAGGTCTGGCCCGGACCAGGGTTCAATTCCCACCTCGGCGGGTCTTGGGCACAATTTCCCAAGGCCTGATAATTCTCGCCCCGGTACCTATCCTAATCATGGGTGCAACTCTGGGCAATAGCTTGCTTAATCTCGACAACGGGCCCAACAGTACTAGGATGCCTGGCTTCACCTTGGAGGTGCCAAGGAGCGGGCATTTCGCATGGAAAGGCCAGGAAGGTTTCCACAGCGGTATGTGCACAGTGCCTGGAGCCCCCTTCGGGGGTAATTTGTTCGCTATATAAAAGTACTACATTTACAGTGGGAAACAGACTTCTATCCCGTATTTAACAATAAAGAATGGCGCTTCATCATAGAGTATCCAAGATTGATACCCCCGAATGCACGATTTAGATTCGTACAATTTTTTACTACCACATGGGCCTATTTGACACGATCCAAGCTTCACAAGATATTTCCCTCAGCTGCATCCGCCTGCCCTAGATGCAAGTCAGAGGAAGCTGATTTGTTGCACATATTATGGGTATATCCTATGTAATTATCATATTGACCTCACAATGGTGCAGTGCCAAACACAGCATATAGGGACTTTATACAAAGTCTGACACTACGAAGGCTAAGGTGTGCTTCATTGATATAGTCCTCCGCCTAGCCAAGCGGCAGACAACACACATTTAGACATCTTGGATAGCACCCACTCTGGCGGGTTGGTGCATGGATATGGGCTTGGCTGAAAGCTACTCACTGTGCAGTGAAGAATTTTGAGGGTTGTATAAATACCACATAGTCATGGAGTGGGACGCACTAATGGAAAAATTCCCCCCCCAGGCAGAGGTAGACGTCTACTTGTGCCATAATCACCTGTATGCGCTTCCTATTTCCCCCACTTCTGTTCCTTCCACTTGTTACTTGTTCATAATGTCGGCTAGTTGTCCTCTAAGTTTCTGTATGGGATTCCCTAGCACCCACCCAGTATACTTTGTATTAGTCCTTCAACAGACGTAAACCCATTGTTGTGGTCAAGGTTGGGGGGCGGGGGGATTGTGTGGTTGTTTAATAATTCTTTATTTTCATTCCTCTTCTTTCTTTCTTTCTGTATCAATCAATCAATCAATCAATCAATCAATCAATCAATCAATGGCTTGTAAAGTGCGACTACTCACCCGTAAGGGTCTCACAGTGCTGGGGGGGAGGGGATTGGGGTGCTGCTGATCTGACGAAGGCGCAGGTATTGAGTTGTTCCTGAATTGAGGCAGTGACCGTGATTGCCTGAAGTGGAGAGGCAGGGTGTTCCAGGTCTTTGCTGCGAGGTAGGAGAAGGATCTTCCTCCGGTTGGGGTCTTGCGGATGCGTGTGACAGTAGCCATGCCCAGTAGGATGGTACATAAGTCCCTGGTGGGTACCTGAAATTTGCTGGATGTACTATCACGATTGCTATCATTTTAAGTTGCCTCATTGACGTTGAACACCCCACGAGCCTCTATAAGTATGTATATTGATTGATGCTGATATATTCTCCTGAGTATCTTGCCTAAAATTGATTATTGTTAATATGCTTTATTTTGTTTATGATGTACCAAAAAGCAATAAAATATGGTTTGTTGTTTATGTTGATTTTTCTTTACCAGTTGTCAGTGTTTGGAACCACTGGGATCCCAAATGGGAAAGGTTTGTGAATCCCATACAATAGGTTTGATCCCCCTCACCATCTTTGGAGTAATTGCCCTTTGTTGACTATATCCCTCCGGGTAGTATCCCTGTGTTCATGAAAATGTAGCAATTGCAAATCCTGTGTTGTATGTACAAGTAGATTTTCCACTGGATTTTCATACTGTTACTAATTTTTTTTCCCTTGCCAACAGCTAGCTGGAGAGTGAAACAGATTTGGTGAGGTCAACTTCCTGTTTCAGAACATAAAGTACCCAGTGCACTGGCTAGATTTAATATTGGGTGGTTGCCCTTGCAAAAAAAGCCAGTCGATTTCCTATGATCAAATGACAGGAAATGACCCGTTCTATGTAGGGGGTGTGACTCTGAAAGATTCACAACAACAAATGGTGCACTGATCAAAAAAATAAAGGCGTATTCTCTCCAATTACAAACAATTTGTGTTTACGGGCAATGTTTCATGGCACGCATGACTTGAACAAATGGATGTTGGTTTATTTAGTATTATCTCTTGCACTGAAACTGAAATATGCACCCATTGCCTGGGGTGATGAGCGTACACCACGCCCCCATGCCCTGGCATATTAACTTTCATTCTACTCACTACACGAGAAGGACTTGTAAATAGGGGGTATAACTCAACAAATGTTTATTTATATGTATTACCTTCTGGGCGTGGGCCGGCCAGTCCCGTTCTATTTCAGAAAATGCAAGAGGAAAAAACAAATTCCCCAAGACTTGTGAAAGAGGCAAGAAGTGAAAAAACATGACCCAATTTGGGAATCCCAAAGGGATGTAAATTCTGCCTTCACCCACTCAATGAGTGGAATGCTTCATCATCGGGCTGCTGCAACTCCCTGGTGCAGACCAGCATCCAGAGAGGAGCTCTGAGAAAAAAGAATATTGAAAAGAAAGATATCTTAGAATAGTGATCCTTTATGCAGATAAAAATTCTAAAACTGTCTAAGTAGGATCAAAAAAGGTTCAAATTAAGGGTGTATGGGAAGGTAATGACACCATTACCCTATCTGCTTTATCAACATGTTTCTGCCATATGTAGCCACCTGTAAGGGTCAATGGCATTCATCAGGATACGGATCCCTACAAAAGGTTCTAAATACGTACCCTCCTAGACTTGTCACTCTCAGGTAGGGCACTCCTGCGTGGCTATACTCGACAGTCGATTGAGTAGCTGCGTGCTTTACAAGTACCTAGATAACATGTACTTGCACTTTTTGTAGATACACAGCGTCTGTGTACCTATAAAGGAATAGCAAATACCAAAATTTAAATCTGATAGTGTTAGCTCTTCACCTCCCCTACCTTTGGCCAATCCATCATTCCACCAGATGCCTGTGCCTAAAATTGTGTGTTCCCATTTCATAAAGGGAATATAGAAGTATGCATGTTATTATATTTTATACAATTCTATTCATATATATATATAAATCTAAAAATCAAAGTTGAGGACAATGCTCTGTCATCAATCCTGTTTAGAAAGAAGACGGCTGGCAACAGCCTCCTGCATGCCCAGAGCTGCCACCCTGACAATCTTGTCAACTCTATTCCGTTGGGCGAATTCTTGCGTGCAAAACGTAATTGTTCAAATGAAAATGACTTTGCCCTTGAGGTCAATACCATGACCGAACGTTTTAGACAGAGAGGATATGGCAAGAAATGTATTGCCTCAGCTATTAAGAAAGTGAATTCCATAGATAGAAAAAGTATCATGGAAGAGAAAGAAAAAACTAGAGAAGACCCACAAGAAATAACCTCTAGATTTATCACAGACTTTCACGAACAAGCTGGAGATGTCAGAAAAGCAATTGGCAAATACTGCGATTTCCTTAAACTTGATAAAGATCTCAATAAGGGAATAAGTGAACATCCCCAAATCACTTATCGTAGAGCTAAGTCCCTCAAAGATATGGTGTGCCCTACATTAATCCCTGGTAACAGTAACATGAATCCTGTTAGAGGGTTGTTCTAATGCGGAAAATGTAAAGCCTGTAGATTCAGCAAAACACCAGAGAAGTTAGACTGTCTAAAAAGGTTGATCCTTTCAAAATCCTTACCCATGTCTCATGTCTTACTGACCATGCAGTCTATACACTTAAGTGTCCTTGCCAACTGTATTACATAGGCAGTACCAAACATCCTGCCAAAAAGAGGGTGCTTGAACATATGCGAGCGATCACCAAAGGGGACAAACAATACCCCATCGCAAGGCCTTTTGCTCTGCATCATAAAAGCAATGCCAGTTTATTGTCTTTTTGTGTTCTGATCTCTGTGCCCACTAGAGAAAGAGGGGGTGACAGAATACAGGAACTATAAAGACTCGAAACTAGACTCATCATAAAGTACCATACTATGCAGCCAGAAGGCCATAATCTTGATGAGGAACTGTCTGTCCATCTTAGTTAAGAACAAGTTTACAAGTTATTTTCTTTTGCGCTTCAAACCTGCAATTTTTAATGGTATGCGAGTTGCATGTTGTTTTTATACACACTTTATTATTCATGGAGTCACGCTCTTCTTTTTTACTTTCACAGATCTTTGGGAAGCTGAATAAGGAGAATTAATTTTTTTCACGGCTATGACACAAGAACAAATAGAGCACGTATGGCAGTAGAGACTGTATGAACTTTCCTGTTTATTTAGACAGAGGATTTGATCATTTTTGGCCATAGAGAACATAAGATAGACTGACATGCTTGTTGAATATGCCTGCTCTTTGTCAGGTTGTTTTGCCCACTGGGGCTGGCCTTAGGTCTGTTTGAGAATGGTTACTCGATATTAACTTAGTATCAGCACTCGTAAATCTGGTTTTTTTAATCTAGAGTACTTTATTGGCAACAATTGCCGTTCTGATACAAAGAGAGTTTTCAGAGGCGATTTATACCTGAAATTCCCACTTGGGCTAGATTGTCAAGCTGTCTCTTAAATAGCCTACCTAATAATTTACTGCCCACTGGGGCGAGATGCCTAAATGTTGGTTGCTGGTTTGAATTGCTAGCTAACTACATTTTTGCGCTTATTTTTTAAATTGTACTACCATTCAAAAGTGCCTAACAATTTATTTTCTAATTTATGCATATTTGATGCATGTATGTCATGTTTAATATAAGGTTTCAATTTAAGCCGTGAAGATATACAATGTAGCTCCGGCAGTTTCGGCTCCGCAAGTCTGTTTTTCATTTCTGTACCACGTGACTTCTATATTATTGAAACAAACACAAATGCTTGCACTCGTGATAAAGAAGGCTTGCCTTCGAAACGCGTCGAGTGAAGCTCAAGAAATAAAGCACGCTTTTCTGCATCTGTGAGGCCCGGACAATCCTTTTCTGACCTTTGGAGGATAAGTTTTGGAATTTTGGGGATTCGCTATCCCTCCCGTCGGGGCCCGCCGCTGGCAGTGGCAGGGATCTACAAGCGAACAGCAGTTTTGGATATATATATGTATATATATATATATATATATATATATATATATATATATATTTTTGACAAGATTCGCTCCAATTGCAACTTCCAGCCGGATTGCATAGAAGACAAGACAGACCCAGTTTGGTGCTTTGATTTTTATTTCCTCTATATATCAAACCACAAAGTTTGCCTGCTGAGGAAGAAGCCACAACACCAGGTAAGTTTTCGCCACTCTTTTAATGGAAATTGAAGGAAGCCATGCGGGAGAACAGCCAAGTCCGCACAAAATCACCCATTCTGCCCAACGCGTTTCGTGATCTCCTCACTTCATCTGGGGCTGCTGGTTGTGAACACAGATTGAACGGCAATGTTCTTTGCACCACATTTGAATCTGATAGCTTCCGCTCCCATGGGCGTGGCCACTCCTGTGGCCTATGGTACATGTAGTGTTTCGGTATCCTCAAGTGAGCTGCCGTATAATCCAGTTTGTATTGAAAAATGATATCCAAGTGGATTGCGGTACATCGCTGTTACATGCCGCACCACTTGCTCATTCCTTCAATCCTGGCTCCTAATGTTCCAAATACGGCTACGCAATGTTACGTCTCCTTGGGACTGCTCGAACAGCACCCGGGCATCTTCAGCAACTCAGGGCAGCCGCTTTCAATCAAACCACAAAGTTTGTCTGCCGAGGAAGAAGCCACAACACCAGGTAAGTTTTCGCCAATCTTTTAATGGAAATTGAAGGAAACCATGCGGGAGAACAGCCAAGTCCGCACAAAATCACCCATTCTGCCCAACGCGTTTCGTGATCTCCTCACTTCATCTGGGGCTGCCGGTTGTGAACACAGATTGACCGGCAATGTTCTTTGCACCACATTTGAATCTGATAGCTTCCGCCCCATCGGCGTGGCCACCCCCGTGGCCTATGGTACATGTAGTGTTTCGGTATCCTCAAGTGAGCTGCCGTATAATCCAGTTCGTATTGCAAAATTATATCCAAGTGGATTGCGGTACTTCGCTGTTACATGCCGCACCACTTGCTCATTCCTTCAATCCTGGCTCCCAATGTTCCAAATACTGCTACGCAATGTTACGTCTCCTTGGGACTTCTCGAACAGCAGCCGGGCATGTATGTCATGTTTAATATAATGTTTCAATTTAAGCCGTGAAGATATACAATGTAGCTCTGGCAGTTTCGGCTCTGCGAGTCTGTTTTTTATTTCTGTACCACATGACTTCTATATTATTGAAACAAACACTAACACTTGCACTCGTGATAAAGAAGGCTTGCCGTCGAAATGCGTTGAGTGAAGCTCAAGAAATAAAGCACGCTTTTCTGCATCTGTGTGGCCCGGACAATCCTTTTCTGACCTTTGGAGGATACGTTTTGGAATATTGGGGATTCCCTATCCCGTCGGAGCCTGCCGCTGGCACTGGCAGGGATTTACAAGCGAACAGCAGTTTTGGATATATATATATATATTTAATTAATTTTGTGATACCTTTTAATTGTACAGTGATTTTATTATCATGTGGATAATATGTATAGAATTTGGATATTGTTTTGACCTTGGGCTTGGATCTGCACAAAGGAGTGCAGATATGGAATCGCACAGATATCCACACTTGTAAATATTCATGTGAGGGTTATTGGGTTTAGTGTATAGCTAATGTCATTTGTGTTGTTTGTATTGTTTTTGGCTAGCACATGATGATTTGTAATCCATTTGGATTAATTACATCGCTATAATGGGCTAGTTATGCGGGGTGGTGGGCAAGAGTGTAGGGTGTGCGTGGAAGTGTGTATATATATGAAATATAGTCTTATTAATACATATTGTCATTTTTAGCTCCTCGAAAAAATGGTTCTTCTTTTTCTATTTGAACTTTTAAATAGAACTTATTATGGATTAGGATGATGTGTATGAATTTACGTATATAAACATAGAGATATGATGCTTTATTGCTGATTACTATTCCAGTGGTAGTTCCATATGTTTCCGCTAACTCTTGCACTTTATCACATTTTTTATCACTCATGCACTTTTCTGTACACGCACTTTATATTTCTGCTGCTATATATACTAGTTTTCTCATTTGCACAGAATGTATATATTTTCCCATTCGTATTTTAACATTGAAGAAATGTGTTGAAATATCATTATAATTGAATATATGTTTATGTATTGGGATGACTTTCTGGATTTAACCAGTTATGACTTTGTGTATTCCATTCAGCAATGGCAACTATGTATCAGCGAAAGTGCGTTGTTACTGTTTACCACTTATCACATGATCATGGTGGGCATCACCAGGGGGTGGCGTCTATATCACTGCATACACGTTTAAAAGAGCATAAATGATTATAAACATGTTGCAGCGTGATCAAGGGCTTTTCGCCCGAAACGCGTCGCTGGTTCTGTTTTAAATCTTTTAATAAATACCATCTTGCTGAATTGGCTGGTCCGGTCCTCTTCCTTGTTGGCGTGGAGGCGGTGTCTGCGAACGCAGAGCAGGCTGGGGAGGAACCTTTTTGTTCATATATATATATATATATATATATATATATCCCGAGTTAATAAAAGACAGCGATGCGACCCATTATCAGTGACCTAATCTCTCCACACATGCTCAGGGACTCTCAATGGAAGACTACTTACCCGAGTCTCATCAATGATGATACTAACTCGGGGACAGAGTGGGAACCCCGTCTTGTAGTCACACTCTGCAATAAAGCATCATCTCTTTATATATTGTTGTTGTATATCAAGTGCTGTTGCCAAAATATCATGAACCCATGCCTAGTCAGATTTCTATATCGGGGAGGCCCAATCTAGGCAGATCCCCTTTTCTTATGTGTGCAAACTATTATGTAAGCAAAAAGTTAAATATACAGGCAGAGACCAACGTAGAAACACTTATTCCAAGTTAGAAGGCCACTCAAGTCAAATTGTCGAGCTAAACGTGCTGAAGCTTCGACTCTGTGTCTACAAAAAAGGCAAATATAGCCATGTAGGAGTGCCCTACCAGATTGTGACAAGACTAGGAGGGTACGCATCTAGAACCTTTTGTAGGGATCCATATCCTGACGAATGCCATTGACCCTTACGGGTTGCTACTTACGGCAGAAACATGTTGATACAGCAGATAGGGTAATGGTGTAATTACCTTCCCATACAACCTTAATTTGAACCTTTTTTGATCCTGCCAAGAGGGATCCATAATAAAGACAGCGGATACCCACTTAGACAGTTTTAGAATTTTCCTCTGCATAAAGGATCACTATTCTAAGATATCTTTCTTTTCCATATTATTTTTTCTTAGCGCTCCTCTCTGGATGTTGGTCTGCACCAGGGAGCCGCAGCGACCTTATGATGAAGCATGCCACTCATTGAGTGGGTGAAGGCAGTATTTACATCCCTTTGGGATTCCCAAATTGAGTCCTGTTTTTTCACTTCTTGCCTCTTTTACCAGTATAGGGGAATTTGGGTTTTCCTCTTTTTAAAGGTAAATAATGTCTTATTTGAACTAGGATAGGAATGGCTAGCCCACGCCCTAGAGGGTAATACATATAAATAAACATTTCTTGAGTTATTCACCCTATTTACAAGTCCTTTTCGTATAGTTAGTAGCATAGTTGGTGGGAGACCGAGTGAAGGCTCAATCTCTCTTCTCTTCATTTTTGTGGATCTAATATTATCTTTCATGCACAGCTAGCTCAATGATGTTTAGGTCTCGCCTGTCGATGCGCATGCGCATCGAGCTTGCGAGTCTATGGTGGCTTATCCACTCTTTATCCAACTTGCAAGGAATCGTGGCGATTCCTTGCAGTGCACGAGAAATTTAAGCTCAATGCGCATGCGCATTGAGCTTAAATGCGCGTGCACATGCCCCCAGCCGCCTGCCTTGCCTACTCTCTCTCTCACAGCCTCCCCCAGCTCCGCCCCCTCACTTCTTGATTGCACGGCCGCTAGGCCGTGCCTCCCCTACTCTCCTCCTCCTACTCTCCTCCCCTCGCCGTCTGTTCCCGCACTCCTCCCACACCCCCGCTCCGCCCCCTCCCCTGCCTGCCATGTCGCGTCGCATTTCTCCTCCCCCCTCCCCACAGAATGCTGCTACCAGACTTGTTGTAGTACACTAAAGTAGTGATGGGGTGAAGGCTGACATGCCCTTATGCAGTGTATTATCTTGATTTAAAGAGGCCTGGTTACCCTTCATTGCCGTCAGCATTCGTTTCTAAAGCATAGAGCTAAATTGCTTTATACCACATTGGAGACCACCACCTCTCCAAACACTGAGCTCTCGGACTATGCCTACACTGTGGCAGCGCTTGTGCACAAGAACTTGCAGTGTGTGCTACAACAGCCTCTTCGACTGCTGTGGGACTTCACTTAGCAGAAGTTCGCACACACATGGTTGCTGCTTTCGTCAAACCAAGCCCAGCAGTCTCCTTGCTGCCAGTTTGCCCGGTTTCTGCCAGGTAATTGAGTTGGTAGTGATGAGACGGAAGCCCGTTCTGTTGGCTCTGCAATTTTCCTTGAAAGCGCTTCAAAGGTTCAAAGGGCGCGTGTCTGAAAATATCTTCTCCCTTGATTGTTAGCTCACTTTTGGTTTGACTGAACACTGTTAAAGACCGACGAAAACCGAGTTCAAATCTGTCAATTATTAGTGTTCAACCACTCCGTTTTCAGTCATAAATGCCGTCGCAGTTGAGCCGTGTTTCTGTGTGCCCTAAACAGTAACATGTTAACTATGCTAACGCTATAGCTCTCATTTCTACCAAGCACTGTTGCGGGGAAATAGCACAGGTGGCATTTATTTAGCTGAAATAACGTGCTTCGCAGTCTGTGAATAAAGTTAACTTAAGGTTTCTACGAAGTTTTGCTCAGGGACACAGGTTCAGGACTGACCGGAATACATTTGCGGAGAAACAGGAAATAGAACACAAAATTCTAGGCAGAAATTTCGCCGTCTGTTCCCGCACTCCTCCCACACCCCCGCTCCGCCCCCTCCCCTGCCTGCCATGTCGCGTCGCATTTCTCCTCCCCCCTCCCCACAGCAATGCCCTCCGTTCCTACTCTCCTCCCCTCGCCGTCTGTTCCCGCACTCCTCCCACACCCCCAAAGGCCAGGGCTAAACTATAGGCCGCCGTCTGTGTAATCTCCTGCCATCGCCATCTGTTCCCCCTCCCCAGCCGCCAGCACCTCCCCTCTCTCACCCCGCACTATCAATGTAATGGTTTGAAAAATGTTGACAAGCTGGCAAATCCAATCACGCGGAGAGAGCCGTGGCTGCACATTGAGGATGCAACTGTCGGCACAGAGTCACAAATCTTTACCATCACTGACCCGAGTGGATTTTTTTAAAAACATGCCTTGTCATTTTGGATCTCAGGTGCTGGAAAACCAGGATTATAAACTGACAGAATATTTCAATAAATTAAGGATTGCCTTAAGTGGCAGCATTTAAATAGCGATCATGCAAGTGTGTCGTTCATGACCTGTTCCCTTAGGGTCCTTTCACTTAAAGCCAGAAGCCAGACAACGTGATCAATGGTTACATAATCAATAGGATTTTTCATATCCCCACGGGAATTATTCACAGGGTAAGTGGTCTAACAGCTCAATATTGATCAAAAAGGCAGCGTTTTAAAATTAACAGTTAATCTTTTACAGAACGTGAGAGGATTTTGAAATCTCATTGGCTGACACGGACGTCAATCAAAATAGTACGGGATTAAAAAAAAAAATTAGAACGCAATAACTTAAATACTTTAATATAATTATGGGACAGTCACACAAGCACACACACCACAATCACACAAATACACAACACACAAACACCCTCACACACCCTCACCCTCACACACCCTCACTCACACCCACCCTCACCCCCCCACCCTTAGAACACACGCACCCTCACTAACCCTCACACACACACCCTCACACACCCTCACACTCACACACCCTCACCCACCACCACACTCACTCACACACCTTCACACCCTCAACCCCTCACCCTCACCCACACTCACCCTCACCCTCACTCACCCTCAACGCCTCACCCTCGCTCACCCTCAACCCCTCACCCTCGCTCACCCTCAACCCCTCACCCTCACTCACCCTCAACCCCTCACCCTCACACCCTCAACCCTTCACCCTCAACCCCTCACTCACCCTCACTCTCACTCACCCTCACTCTCACTCACCCTCAACACCTCAGCCTCACCCTCACTCACCCTCACTCACCCTCAACCCCTCACCCTCACTCACCCTCACTCACCCTCACCCTCACTCACCCTCACCCTCACTCACCCTCACTCACCCTCACTCACCCTCAACCCCTCACCCTCACTCACCCTCACCCTCACCCTCACTCACCCTCAACCCCTCACCCTCACCCTCACTCACCCTCACTCACCCTCACCCTCACTCACCCTCACTCACCCTCACCCTCACTCACCCTCACCCTCACTCACCCTCAACCCCTCACCCTCACTCACCCACACTCACCCTCACTCACCCTCAACGCCTCACCCTCACTCACCCTCAACCCCTCACCCTCACTCACCCTCACCCTCACTTACCCTCAACCCTTCACCCTCAACCCCTCACTCACCCTCACTCTCACTCACCCTCACTCACCCTCAACCCCTCAGCATCACCCTCACTCACCCTCACCCTCACTCACCCGCAACCCCTCACCTACCCTCACCCTCACTCACCCTCAACCCCTCACCCTCACCCTCACTCACCCTCAACACCTCACCCTCACTTACCCTCAACACCTCACCCTCACTCACCCTCAACACCTCACCCTCAACCCCTCACTCACCCTCACTCTCACTCACCCTCACTCACCCTCAACCCCTCAGCATCACCCTCACTCACCCTCACCCTCACTCACCCTCAACCCCTCACCTACCCTCACCCTCACTCACCCTCAACCCCTCACCCTCACTCACCCTCACCCTCACTCACCCTCAACACCTCACCCTCACTCACCCTCAACACCTCACCCTCACTCACCCTCAACACCTCACCCTCACTCACCATCAACACCTCACCCTCAACCCCTTACCCTCACTCACCCTCACCCACACTCACCCTCACCCTCACTCACCCTCACCCTCACTCACCCTCACCCTCACTCACCCTCAACACCTCACCCTCAACCCCTCACCCTCACCCTCACTCACCCTCAACCCCTCACCCCCTCACCCTCACTCACCCTCAACCCCTCAACCCCTCACCCTCACTCACCCTCAACGCCTCACCCTCAACCCCTCACCCTCAACACCTCACCCTCACTCACCCTCACAACACATATTGTGTTACAATAGGTGTCACATTTGCGAAAGATAAAACGATTGGCATTGTAAATAACAAAGCTATTATTTCGCTATTTTAAAAACAAGCACATACATAAAAAATGTGTCCTTTACAATACCAATAGCTCAAACTTTCCTAATACGAGACATATTGCATTGCTGTGCTTCTCTCCCCTGCTGCACTCTCCTGCTCTCTAGAGATGTAGCATAACGACGAGAGCTGCCATATAAGTCACGTAAATACAAAACATGTTGCATTCCAAATGCTATAGGTGTCACATTCGCAAAAGTTATAACTATTGGCGTTGTAAATGACAAAGCTATCAATTTAGCTATTTTAAAAAGCAACAAATAAATAAAATATTTGTCATTTACAAAACCAAAAGCTCCAACTTTTCTAATGCGAGACCAATTGCATTTCCAATGCTTGTTTTTTTGAGGTTTCGGACAGCATGAAAAAACCTATTGGCATCTTTAGTGTTGTACATTTTTTTAAATCAGTAACACTCCAAAAATATATTAAATTAACACTGTGTACATGATTCCGAAAAATATCTATTTAATCACTGCAATTTGTCCTTGGCAAAAATGTATGTTTAACTCTATTCAAAACTTCAACAAATTTAGAATGATACACAACAGGGGTGGATTGTATTTCTTTTAAGAGGTCACTGCTGCACTAGAAAGTTTTTTTTAATTTGTTTTGGAGCCAACATATATTTGGGCTACAGAAGGCAAGGGTTGGCATAATTTGCCATGTTTATGGGTCTGGCTCTGTAAATGTATAACAAAGATCCAGATAGGGTAATGTCTCCAGGGATGTACATCGAAGTTTAACAATCCACATGTACAGCACATCCTATCTGTTTGAGATGTGAATTGTATAATTGTCTGTGGGAAACAATCAAATGAGTACCATTGAACTGCATAAAGCCATATGGGGCCTGAATCTTGAACAAAGTTATATAACCTTTGGGAATTCACAAACATTTACAGGCAACAGGCATCAGTGTAAACCTTCCAGATGTATTATTGGGAATGTCATGAGCCTTTTCTGTTTTCCTAATGTAAAGTTATTAGAGAAAGACAGTCTGATGTATAAATGAATTTTCTTTCTTTCTCTTATTTTGTTAACCCTCTGGAAAACATTTTCTTCTTGGGCAAACCCTTTCCATTGCATCACTGCAATTTTGGTGATGTATCATACCCTTTCCCTTCCTGGTTAGGGACTTATTCCAAAACAGCAAAAGAACTGGAGAAAGACTCCACATTTTTTCAAGGTGGGAAGAGGTCCGTGTCCCATAGAAGTTTGTGAATTCCAACAGTTTCTAGAGTTTGTTGGTGTCTCACAAACTTTCGAGGCAAATCAATAGATTAACTTTACACTCCTCATCTCCTGTGTGGAATTTACTACTTTGTAATTGCATGTAGTAGCAGCGTACGCTTACGCAGTAGTAAAATCATTTATGTTTGACAAGTATCCTTATATGGATATTTGTCAGGCACAAAAGTAGTAAATTTTGGCCTTAAATGATCACATTCCTGTTAGTTTATGAACACTCAACTCAGTTGAGGAGTTACCCTTGACATTTTTTAAGACATGGACACAGTGGGCATTAGTCTGGGAGCCACACCGTCCAACCTCCCCCCCCCCCCCCCGAAAGTGAACTTTCTCTTTATCTCACCTGTATCTAGCTTCTCCACTCTGCCTACCTCTTCCTCTACATTTGCCTCTCTTTGCCCTTTGCTCACTTTGTTATCTTAATGATTTGTAGAGACCTTGCCAAGATTTAGTTCAGGTGTTTTTGTGTTACCCCGTTTCTGAAAGGTTTTTTCAGAACATGCAGGCTTGAACTAGCAGAAAATGGGTGGGACAATTCAAGTTCTTATGAATATAGTCCTCCAAAATTGATCTTTTCCAGGAACCCAGAGATCCTTAGGATGACACTAGTTCTGGGGGGACTTGAAATGCATAATGATGTGGGCAGTCAGCTTTAAACTAATGAGAGTGGTACAAGGGTTCTCAATTATGGGAGAGTTTATAATATTCCACTTACTGACCATTACCGCTGTGTCTATAGTTCTGGCATGCATGCATACATGTAAAACCTCTTTCTCTTCCACACTGAACTGAAAATAAATCCAGGTATCCGGTGCACACTGAGTTAAAATGAATACCCATTATTCACGGGACACCGGGCTTACACTGACACTCATTACCTCTGATCATATAGTTTGTCACAAATGTATGTTATTTCCTTGTACACTGAGTTGACACAAACCCAATCTACCCATTAAGCCGACACAAACATCTCCTATGAATTCCCGCCGCGCCGGAGAAAGAGGGAGTATCTGTAATGCCCCCTGGCTTACAGTCCATCCCTCTCTAAGATTCAGCGATCCAGTTTCTGCCTTTTCAATTATTGCCTTGTTCCCTTCACTACCCTCAGGAGGACGCGCCAAGAGGCATTGATCGTCCAGCGACTCACACCATATTCCTTCAATTACACTTGAACGCGGAAGAAATTAATGCTACATGAAGGGACACTGCATGACTGGACGATGCAACAAATGTCCGCCACTAATATACTTACACGTCGAGATGCACAGACTCAAAGAAATAGTCAGGGAAGCACACAAAAATACAGACACAAATATGTACCCATCTCCACACATAGGGGTCGATTATGATGGCGGACAGACCTGCGTCCGTCCGCCACCCCCGAGGTGGAGGGACCGTCCACAGGGGCAGCGGCAGCAGCGTTCCCTCCGTTGGAATTAGGATGTGAC
Organism: Lissotriton vulgaris; assembly: GCF_964263255.1. Taxonomy (NCBI): domain Eukaryota; kingdom Metazoa; phylum Chordata; class Amphibia; order Caudata; family Salamandridae; genus Lissotriton; species Lissotriton vulgaris. The sequence continues at coordinate 1,057,124,816 of NC_141699.1, forward strand.
CCCCACCCTGGCGGTAACATCCCGTATATTTAACATTGTGGCGGGTGCTGCTTTAAGCAGCACCCGCCGCAAAGTTAAAAATGCATGCTGTGCATTTGCATGCACAAAGCGGCAGGCACCGCGCGGTGCCTGCTGCATTGTGCATGCAACTGCAGAGGGGTACCATAGGTACTCCCCATGTGCACCTCCCACTCCCTCTTTACCCTGGGGGCCCACAACGGGCCCCCAAAGAAAAGACTGTATGCCTTTCCACGGCGGCAATGCTGCTGTGGAAAGGCATTAGACCGCCAGCATCATAATATGGTTGGTGGTGTCTCGCAGACACGGCCACCATATGTGAGCCCTTTTTCCGCCAGTCGCGAAGGCGACCGGCGGAAAAGCGGCGGACGGTCTTGCCGTCCGCCGCGGACCCCCCAGCCATCCTAATGTGGCGGGGGGTCATTACAGGGAGAATGGCTGATGGATTACCCCACCAGGCCTGCGGAGGCAATCCGTCCGCCATCATAATCGACCTCAAAGTCAGGTAGTTTCCATGGGCCAGATATACAAAGCATTTTTATGGTCACAAATATTCAGTTTCAGAGTACGTGACGACAAATAGGTTTTTAATGTACTAATGGCATTTTAGAAGCTGTTAAAAGTTTACTGACTCCTAAAATGGGATTGCGACCCCCATACCAATGCATTATTTGTAAGAAGGATGATGTATGCACACCTTCCAAATGCTGAATTAGTATGACATGTATCAATGCTTTGCCATTGATATCTGGTCACAACCAATTGAAAAACTGCTTACTCCAGAGTTGGGGTGGTAAGCCATTTACAAAAGGAAGGGCTCCCATTGGGACCACTCTCCCCTTTTGAATGGAAGAAAAAATGTTAGGGCATAGAGGATGACTGTTAACTCTCAAACAAACTTAAAAAACTGAACCCTTTTTAAACGCAGCATCATTTCCTTTAAAAAAGACCGGGCTGCAAACAAAAAATATTTACTTTCAAAATATGATGATAGACTCTCCGTCATGGTGGTATTAACCTAATTGGGTGGTTGGACCGCCAACTGATTTGGTAAAGTCGGAATCTGGGCATTCAGTGCAACAACGTTCTGTGGGTAGTAGTCTGCGGCTTAAGTTTGCCTTGTGAGAAATACAGCTAAATATTAAACAAATTACACACACACACACACACATATATATATATATATATATATATATATATATATTCACAGAAAAAACCATAGGTTATAGACCATATATAGTTAGGAATTTGCATTTACAAAACCTTGAAAATTCACTGAAAAAACCATAGGTTATAGACCATATATAGTTAGGGATTAGCATTTAAAAAATCTTATTTTATTTGCACAAAACCATTGAAATTCCATATATAGTTAGTTGCACTAACTATATATCGCGGACCCGCAATCCACTGCTAATGATGTCACATATTACATCATTCATGACATGGTCAGTGACATCACTGATGACATCACTGACGACTCATCGAACGAGACTTTGTTCATATATATATATATATATATATATATATATATATATATATATATATATATCCGCTCCAACAGTCCCTCCCCGCAATGCTCGGGAATCAGGAGGCAGCACTCCAAAGATAGGTTTGCACAAAGTTTAATCTCACAAAAACGCGCTTTCGGCACTCGGCCTTCCTCAGTTATGAGACAGTGAGACGTTTCAACCGTCGTTCATTTAAACACCACACGTTACGTAATGAATAAACAACATAGAGATAGGACTCAAAATTAAATTGGCGTCCGCCATCTTGGAATGGGTTTAGTATACATAATGAATGCATTGTGTTAGACCAATAAGTCAACTTATATTGCAAAAATCAATGTTATATGTGAAAAGCCCAAATTGGCTAAGATAACTACACATGCAATAGATTTCCATGAGTCATCACTTAATCTCGCCCTGGATGGGCATAAACCATTCATTGTATTGGTAACGTGAAAATCAGTTCATCATCATTATGGAAAGAGACCAACAGAAAAAGCAATGATGCAGTCAATCCATTATAATCAACAGTTCAAATTTGCAGTAATCATACTATCATACTAAATGAACAGCCAAGTCCTCATGCATGTTTAGTCCAGTAGGCATTTTGCTTGACAAGTCTATAATGTACCGCGATTCTAATCGCCTTAACTTCAAGAGTCTATCTCCGCCCCTGGCATTAACTGGGACAGAATCCAAGCAGAAGAAGGTTAATAATTCCCTGTTGCATGCATGCTCTTTGTCAAAGTGTCTGGCAACTGGGTAGCTCACATCTGCATTCTGGATGGCTCTCTGGTGTTCTAAAATCCTTAGCTTCACCGGATTGGTTGTGCTGCCCACATACCTTCTGCCACAAGGACATGTCAGGCAGTACACCACGTAAGGCGTGGTACAAGTGAGGAACTTTTGTATTCTCTTCGGTTCTTTAACACCTGGTATGCTGTATTGAGTGATGCGTTTGCTCCCTTTGCACGCCTTACAGCATCCACAGGGAAAAAAACCCTTCATAGGTTCTATTTTTGGTTTGGACTTTAGTTCCTCATGGTGACTATGAACCAAATAGTCTTTTAGTGCTCTGGCTTTCCTGAAAGTCACTAGAGGATAGGAGGGCAGATCTTGTTTTATGACACTATCTGTCATCAAGATATTCCAATGTTTACGCAAAATGCGCTTGATTACATTGGAATCCCTAGAGTAGGTGGTGATGAGCCGAAATTGTCCAGTGTCTGCATTTTTGTTATGCATTTTCTCTTCTAGCAACTTGCTCCTCTCCAGACTCTCAACTTTACTTAAGGCTTGTCTGAGTACCCCTGCCTTGTACCCTCTTGCTTTAAACCTTTGTATGCAGTTGCTAGCCGCTTTCCTGAACTCGTCATCTTTGGTATTGTTCCTCTTTATCCTCAATAGTTCACCATATGGTATACTATTAACCAAGCTCTTGGGATGTCCGCTGGTAGCATACAGCGTAGAATTGCCAGCGGTAGCTTTGCGAAAGAGCGTGGTATGGAGACTACCCTCTTCAACAAAAACAGTCAAATCCAAATAGTTTACTTCCTTTTGTCTGATTTCTCCTGTAAATCTCAAATTGTTGTTATTATTGTTGAGTACCTCTAGGTATTCTTCAGCTAATTCCACTGACCCTTCAATGATGATAAACAGGTCGTCTATGTAACGGTACCAACATTTCACAAGGTCATTCCATTTTTTGTTGGCTTTAGACCAAGCCACCTGCTCTTCCCAATGCCCCACGAAAAAGGGAAGTGGAGGATGAAGATATCGTCAACTTACGAGACACACAAATGGTGACCCATATGGAAGTACAGCAGAGAGGGGGTGCCACGAACTTTAAACCTACATCTACTTTCATGCCGGTAATGGGAACGGATGCGATAGACACTTTTTCTGAAGCTGTGATTCAGGACTTAAGATCTTACACACCAAGGACGAATCATCACATAACTTTTTTAATGCTGCTTGTTGTTGATTGGTGAAATTGAAATGAAATGAAAAATTACACTTATATAGCGCATAACCACCCGGAGGCCTCGCAGCGCTTTGAACCTGCCATGTTCGGATTGATGCTTGCTTCTGAGAGATCTTAAATCCTGAATCACAGCTTCAGAAAAAGTGTCTATCGCATCCGTTCCCATTACCGAAATGAAAGTAGATGTAGGTTTAAGCTAAGGATTTTAGAACACCAGAGAGCCATCCAGAATGCAGATGTGAGCTACCCAGTTGCCAGGCACTTTGACAAAGAGCATGCATGCAACAGGGAATTATTAACCTTCTTCTGCTTGGATTCTGTCCCAGTTAATGCCAGGGGCGGAGATAGACTCTTGAAGTTAAGGCGATTAGAATCGCGGTACATTATAGACTTGTCAAGCAAAATGCCTACTGGACTAAACATGCATGAGGACTTGGCTGTTCATTTAGTATGATTACTGCAAATTTGAACTGTTGATTATAATGGATTGACTGCATCATTGCTTTTTCTGTTGGTCTCTTTCCATAATGATGATGAACTGATTTTCACGTTACCAATACAATGAATGGTTTATGCCCATCCAGGGCGAGATTAAGTGATGACTCATGGAAATCTATTGCATGTGTAGTTATCTTAGCCAATTTGGGCTTTTCACATATAACATTGATTTTTGCAATATAAGTTGACTTATTGGTCTAACACAATGCATTCATTATGTATACTAAACCCATTCCAAGATGGCGGACGCCAATTTAATTTTGAGTCCTATCTCTATGTTGTTTATTCATTACGTAACGTGTGGTGTTTAAATGAACGACGGTTGAAACGTCTCACTGTCTCATAACTGAGGAAGGCCGAGTGCCGAAAGCGCGTTTTTGTGAGATTAAACTTTGTGCAAACCTATCTTTGGAGTGCTGCCTCCTGATTCCCGAGCATTGCGGGGAGGGACTGTTGGAGCGGATATATATATATATATATATATATATATATATATATATATATATATACATATATATATATATATGAACAAAGTCTCGTTCGATGAGTCGAACCCAAAATCGGTGCCAAAACAAAGGTGCTTTATTGGTGCATTGTTCTGCTCAGCATGCCGCTGCCATGACGCTTTTCGACTGTCTCCACAGTCTTGGTCACATGATGTGATTGCTGAGTCACGAGTGCAGTATAAATAATAAACACTGAGGGTGGACTAATTGTTCACGCCCTCCACATGTAATGGGTTATTTGTATGGAAACAAAAGAAAGACTAAGGATGACATTATTGCCCTTAATCTGAATAATGAAACTCATAGTGAGTAACAACCATACATAGTTTCCAATGTTGGTATAGAAAATATGTGCAATCTATCGCAATGGTCATATATAAATACATATAAATACATACATATAAATATATAAATATATAAATATATAACATTATAAAACAATAATAAAACTTATGGTGAGTAATGACCATACATATTTAAAAAAAAATGATATAATAAATATGTGCAATGTATCGCATAATACTTTGTATAAATAAAGTTATAAAAAAAGATCTTATGTTTCCTATTGTAAATAAACCCATATCATTCATTGATCCCAAGTGGAAATCTACATAAAGTGCTTATGCAAAAAGTTCATATTTACTTTAATTCCCTTATACATCACTCGATTGACAAAGAGCAGTTGTTGGTATGTAGTGCAAAATATATAGAAAGTGCAAAGTGCTGAAATTAAACGAATTGATTTTCAACCATACATGTTAATACTTAAAGAGAGGAGCCCCTACCTTTTCTGTGTTTGATTTCATAACAGCAGTATTTGATTAAATTAAAACCAAAATGGAAGTGTGCGCTTACTATATATATCTATCTATATATATATATATATATATATATATATATATATATATATATATATATATATATATATATATATACACACACATTTTTCATAATATCTTCAAGTAGCAATGAGACATGAGTGCACGGTTGGGGATAATACACAACCCTGAATGTGCTGGAAAAACTGTGCTTCAATAAACTCCTTAGAAAAGGGGGTGGTGATGAACAGAGTGTCTGAGTTAAACAGACCACTCTTACCCAGTCCAAAGATCAGGGCTTGATCCATCACCGTTATTTATCTCACTGCCCCATCCCAGCTCAGAACCTGGCTATATGCAAATCAGTCTGTCCCTGGCCCAGTGCATCATGGGAACAGGGCAGACTGAACTACCAAGCCAATTCTTCACCAGAAAGGAGACAAGCTACCGAGGACCGGTTTCTGGCATTTCAGCCTTCTTCGGCCCGGCTTGCTTGAATCCTGATGGAGCAGTGAGAAAGGGACTCATGTCTGAGTATACCCTGCCACACCTATAGTGGCCAAAAACGATTTAGAAAAGGGGGTGGTGATGAACAGAGTGTCTGAGTTAAACAGACCACTCTTACCCAGTCCAAAGATCAGGGCTTGATCCATCACCGTTATTTATCTCACTGCCCCATCCCAGCTCAGAACCTGGCTATATGCAAATCAGTCTGTCCCTGGCCCAGTGCATCATGGGAACAGGGCAGACTAAACTACCAAGCCAATTCTTCACCAGAAAGGAGACAAGCTACCGGGGACCGGTTTCTGGCATTTCAGCCTTCTTCGGCCCGGCTTGCTTGAATCCTGATGGAGCAGTGAGAAAGGGACTCATGTCTGAGTATACCCTGCCACACCTATAGTGGCCAAAAACGATTTAGAAAAGGGGGTGGTGATGAACAGAGTGTCTGAGTTAAACAGACCACTCTTACCCAGTCCAAAGATCAGGGCTTGATCCATCACCGTTATTTATCTCACTGCCCCATCCCAGCTCAGAACCTGGCTATATGCAAATCAGTCTGTCCCTGGCCCAGTGCATCATGGGAACAGGGCAGACTAAACTACCAAGCCAATTCTTCACCAGAAAGGAGACAAGCTACCGGGGACCGGTTTCTGGCATTTCAGCCTTCTTCGGCCCGGCTTGCTTGAATCCTGATGGAGCAGTGAGAAAGGGACTCATGTCTGAGTATACCCTGCCACACCTATAGTGGCCAAAAACGATTTAGAAAAGGGGGTGGTGATGAACAGAGTGTCTGAGTTAAACAGACCACTCTTACCCAGTCCAAAGATCAGGGCTTGATCCATCACCGTTATTTATCTCACTGCCCCATCCCAGCTCAGAACCTGGCTATATGCAAATCAGTCTGTCCCTGGCCCAGTGCATCATGGGAACAGGGCAGACTAAACTACCAAGCCAATTCTTCACCAGAAAGGAGACAAGCTACCGGGGACCGGTTTCTGGCATTTCAGCCTTCTTCGGCCCGGCTTGCTTGAATCCTGATGGAGCAGTGAGAAAGGGACTCATGTCTGAGTATACCCTGCCACACCTATAGTGGCCAAAAACGATTTAGAAAAGGGGGTGGTGATGAACAGAGTGTCTGAGTTAAACAGACCACTCTTACCCAGTCCAAAGATCAGGGCTTGATCCATCACCGTTATTTATCTCACTGCCCCATCCCAGCTCAGAACCTGGCTATATGCAAATCAGTCTGTCCCTGGCCCAGTGCATCATGGGAACAGGGCAGACTAAACTACCAAGCCAATTCTTCACCAGAAAGGAGACAAGCTACCGGGGACCGGTTTCTGTCATTTCAGCCTTCTTCGGCCCGGCTTGCTTGAATCCTGATGGAGCAGTGAGAAAGGGACTCATGTCTGAGTATACCCTGCCACACTCCAGCACAGAGATGCACAAACAGCCCAGCAGTGAGAGAGTTAATCCATCCACAGGTTTCAGAGCATGGCCACGCTCTGCCTGGATGCTTTCTTCCAGATCTGCATTAAGCGCCTCGAACCGCCAGAGACAGGAGCTGTCAGGGTGCTGTTGTACTTTTAAATAGTGACAGTGCGGACGAATTTCAGACTCTTTTCTTGTCTCCCCGGGTGGTGCTTGCTTGTTTGGGAGGTTTGGGTAATTTCACCTGTCAGAGAAATCCGTCCTTTCCACTGAAGCCCTTTCAACACTAGGAGAACCCATTTCCCTGAAGATCCAGCATGTTCAACCACGGAACAGCATATCTTGAACAGAAACTTGATGTAAAGCGACAGGACACGAGTTTCCTTCCTTCTAAAAGGGTAGTTTGGAAGAAAAGGCTGGCCAAGCTCAAAGGAATTGTCAGTGGGCTTCACAGGTGAGGATCAAGGCGTTGGAATGAATACAGAAAGCAATGTTGAGTCCGATTAGGTGTAAACTAACAAGTATAGCGGGTAGCGAGCCGCAGTTAAAAATGGATGCCATACATTTGGATACTGCGGCATTGCTCACACCAAGCGGGGTGGGCACGTTATCTGCCGTGCTTAATTTGTAAAATAATAAGTGCTGGGGCCCTGGCCAGGAGGCCATTGCAGCGTGCACCAGGCGGGCGACGCCCATTGGGCTCACGGGTTTCACCCCCCCCTTTGTGTGTGTCAGCCCGGGCGGAGACAGCTTCGGGGCTGCCGAGCATCTATTTGCCGCCGCACCCGAGTACTTAACAGGTCTTTAAAAGACCGTTTAAGTGTAAATGAGGCTTTTGTTGTGTGTTCACCCCTTCTTACAGCCACTCTGTCTATGGTTGGAAGAATTAGCCCCTCCTGAAATTTGGCTCTAGTTGCCCACCTGGCATGCACCACCCATTGCCCCTTATATCGCTATCAAAGGTGGTACTAAAATAACTAATAACCATCTCTCACCTGCAAGTGCGACAATTAACATTATTTCTGGTCCCCAAAGCTAAAGGAATGACTGGGAAGGCATGTATTAGTAATTTATTTGTGTATATTGTATTCATAAAGTAACTTTGTTCAGTTCCTCTCTAAATTAGATGAGCAGCGCCACCAAGTGGCAGACTGTCATAAGGGAGGTGTTGACAATTAAGTGGTGGGGCTGAGCACCAGAAACCCCTGGCTCAAATTAAGCACTGGTTATCTGTTTCTGTGCTTTAATTGGGCAGCTACTGTTAGGTACTGAGTATCCACAGCTCTTCAATTTAAAAATGAATACCTGCAAATTCCTATTTCTACCCACCCCTGAACCCCAAAATTACCCTTCACTCTTTTACCTGTACTAACACCATCACCCTGAAATTACCAATTACTTCCTTTACTTCTAACCACCTCTGAGCCCTAAAATCACCCTTCCTACCTTTACCTCTACCCGCACATAATCCCTAAATTCACATTTCCAGTCATTAGATCTACCCACACCTAAACCACTTTGTTTTAATATGATATCAAATTTAAAAAAAATACTTACCTACGTGATAAAGCCCTTCGTGGTCAAGGTATAAATACTTATCTGCTTTATCCTTACCAGCTTGGTAAAGACTTTGTGGTAAGGGTCATGCATGGTAAAGGATTGATGATAAAGGCTGTTTTCTTAATTAGATCATTGGAATGTTGAAAACTCCATTGAACAGATTGGAGTAGCTCCTGGCTTCTAATGGCAGATATAAGCCCAGCACTCAAACATTCCAATGTCTTTCTTCATGTTTCTCTCTTTTTATAGTAATGTAGAACATTGTGTTCTTAGTAGGTGGGTTCTTATATTAGCCTTATAGCCCTTCTGCCTCAGGCTTTGCTGGTTGTTAAACGCCCTCTCCCTCGTTATAGGCCCTCGCAGCAGGGCCTTTAACAACCGGTAGCGGACTATACGGCTATAATATACAATCAGAATTTTCAATTTTGAAAGGTCAACACATGCATCAGGGAGATGCTCCTCCATTCCTTCAAGGGTCAAAAGCTGATAGCAAAGCACAAGTACTCAGCATATATGTCCTTGGTTGGTCTATATCCTAATACGTTGCTATATTCATTGAGTGGTTGAACTAGTTCTGGCCATAGAACTGGATTTATTTAAAGTTACTTTCAGACACTCTCTTCCTTTCAAAGTATGTTTATTGGTGCTGACAATACACACAATTACTTCTGGGTGTTTGGGCCCATCACATCCTTAGCTATATGCAAATTCATTAATATGTGTTTGTATTTCTTCCAATGTCGTTCTGCATCAGAATGTCAACAGAAAAAAAGCACATCTGTAAATTTAAAAGTAGCTTGTTTTCTTTGTTTTATCCAGTAGATAAATTACAAGTGTTCTTGGGAATAAAATAACATTGTTTTGTGGCACTTCATAGTACCCCCTCTGTGTGAAAAGGAACAATTTCATGGAAATTGCAGGAAATATACTTTTGGGGTTAAATGCCAGTTGAGGTTTGCCATGTCTCACATGACTTTTTTTATTGTTTAAGTGAGGGCATACTCTGGCCACAAAGTCAAGCAAATTACAGCTAGGGGGAAAAAAAAGAAAACACTTTGTAGTGTCATTTTTGATTTGCCTGAAGCTTTGGTCTCCAAGGGCAGATCTACAGCAAATTTGGCTCTATGCTGCTAATGGCCACCGTGTCGAAATGTGTGCACTTCCATGCAGGGGAAACACGTTTAAGCAGGGGAAAAAACCGTATGTTTCCCATTTTAGTTCCCATAGGAAATTTGGCTTGTAACTAAAGCAATAAATGTCTGAACTTATGCTAAATTTGGTATGAATGTTGACCATCACAAAGAAAGCATGCTTTGACACGATGAGGCTGGCACTGACCATCCAGTATGGTTTGGTCAAAGCCCGTCACATAGTAGAGTTCAGACACAATTAATCAAAAGGTAGGGCCCAAACACTGCTCCTAATCTACAACTGTGAAAACTGAGAGAACAAAAAGCTGTAAGTTTAGTGTCACTGTCTGTCACGCCTGCCAGTTCGCCAGCCAAATTGCGCTATCCGACAAAGATGGCCACCCCATACTGCGCATGTGCAAAGGAGTCAGCCAGGGTCTTAAGCCTGACTTCCCGCTTGCTTGATGCTTCGCGCTCTAGTGTTTCGGGAACCTGGCGTCACGTCCCTTCCGCAGAGGCGCCCGTCACTGCACTACTCGCTGAATCCTGTTGTTCGCACCCGCGAGTCGGTGTTTCCTTTTTCTGGAGTTTTCTTGTGCCTTATATCACAGTTGGGGGCCTTTTCGCTACTTTCCTTAAGCGAGATCCCCCCTCTCCGCCTCCGTCTGCAGCATTACACGGACCCGGAATTTCCCAGCTCCCTTGCTTTTCCCTTGCCGGCTTACCTCTCCCCGTTCCTCTGGAGCCTCAGCCAGCGTCTCGCGGTTCCGCCCACCGGCCAGACTTGTGTTCCGTCGGTTGGCCGGACTAGCTGGGACCAGGCGGGGGTAGTTCAGAGTGTATGGTGTTTGGGGGAGTTCGCAGGGAGGATTTCCCTTATCTTTTCCCTTATTACGTTATTTTGAACTCCTGAGCATTCCCAGACTGGCAGTCATCACAGTATATCGAAGACACCGACCGGGTAAAGCGCTTTTGCGCTTTTATATACAATTATTATTTTGGTTATTTCAACTATCTATTTATGTTGGCGATATTGTTTTTTGTAGTTGTCTTAATCCTGAGATTCGAGATCTAGACAAGATCCTCTTCACAGCTGTAGCCTTACATTACAAAGTAAGGGACAATTAGAATCTAGAGACCTTTCATACACCTGTTGAATTGAAGAGAGGTAACAGTCTTTCTTCCAATGAGCACTTCTTTCAATATCATTGAAGAGAGAGAAATATCACACTTAACTTCGAGTGGGTCATTGCACATCATATTGAGGTGAATATAAAAACATCATACCATTTATTGTGCATCATTGTCTATTGTTATATATTAACCCGCACCCATTCTTTCTAGCTGCTGCTTCCACTTGGAGGGTACCAGTCCGTGGAGTCTTGTTTTATCCCTGCCTTCCCTTGTTTTGTTCCCTCCTTTCCCTTCATATCACCGTTGTGTTCTAGGGTTCGATAGACACAGCTGGTGTAGAGGGGAAGGGCTGGGTCTGTCTTCGGTTCCTGGCACTCCTGCGGAAACGGCTTGTGGATCCTTACACTGTCAGACAGAGAGCCTGAAAGCACAGGCAGGACAAACAGATCTTTCAGCCTCAACTTTCATACCTCAAACACCTATCTATTCCTGCGGTGTACTCTTAACACCCCAAAGGAAACAGAAATTAGTATCAGGGGTCAGTTTCTGTCCACACAGCACACTGCTTTGTGTCATATCCGTTAAAGCAAACAAATGATGGTCGGAATGCTGACAATGCAAACATTCTCCCCCAGTCAAAAGATCGGGGTAAATCCATTGTTCTTTTGCCCACTACGCTACCCTAGTTTGGACCCAGCCATATGCAAATCAGTCCTGACCCTGTGCCTCATGGGAACAGTCCAGACCGAACTGCCAACCCAGGTCCACCCTGGACCGGAAACAAGCATCCAGGGACCGGTTTCTGGGTATTACCCTTCATCAGCCATGCTAGTTTGAATCCAGTGGCACAGTGAGCAAGGGCCCCACGACTGGGCATCCCATCCCACATAGGGTGAAAAGTGCTACACAAACAAATGATGGACGGAATGCTAAATAAATCATGTCCGGGCATATCATCTGTCACAAAAAGTGAGCTGTACTAATCCAGGGGCCATTCAAGGGACACTTACCTTTAGCAACACACCGCTGTTTCTTCACCATTTCCTTTCTTTCTCACACCTCCTCTTCTTCTGCTCTTCTATTTTGCCTTGTCTCACACCTGCCCCACTTATGCGCTTTTGTTTTTTTTCTAATTTTTCATTCTACATTGTGTGTTCCTACTGTTCCTTCTTCTGCCTTTTTACTCTAATTTCTCAACATTCATTTACCCCTTCTACTCAAACCCTTAGTTTCTACTCATTTTTCTTTTTACACGTGTTTACCTTTTCTTCATCACTACGAGTACTCTTCCTATCACGTTCATCCATCTGTATTACTTTATTTCAACCCCCTTGGTTAATAATGATTGGAATTTACACTGCTCTGCTTTTCCTGCTCCCAATTCTCTCCACTCCTAATCTGGCTACCTGTGCACCCCCAAACCTCTTACTCCTCTTTATTCCTTAATATTTTTTCACTCCAACAGTCAATCCTACTTTTCACGTTTTCCTCGGTCCTACTTTTATCTCTTTCTCTTTCTTTGCTCCTCCTTCCTCTCTCACATCTCCTCACCCTTCATGTTTGACCTCTTCCCTTCTCATCACTGCAGTTTCTGATCACATTCTATCTATTATTGTTGCTAGTCTCTTCCTATTTTTCCCTCTCGTTTTGACTCATTTTCTTTTACTCTGACTCTTTATAACTTCGCCCCACTCATCCTAAATCACTCCTGTCTACTCCTTGTGATGACCAATTCATTGCTACTCCTTGTTATTCCCCAATCCACCTTCCTTCTTCTAATTCCCAGACATCCTTATCATGCCACTGTCACTTCCTCTTCCTCCCATATCTCACTTTCCTTCACCCTTTGCTCCCCATTTAAGCCCCCCCCCTTCACCATCCTCTTAGTCCTACATTGATTGCAATTTCTCTTATATTCCACCCCCTCCTTTCAGGCCCACCTCTGACAAGCCCTCTTTTGTAGTTTGATTGGGCTGAAATTATTACAGAGTAATTAAAAATGCAATTAAGCCTTGCCACTTAGTAGGAAAGTCATATCGTTTTGGAATAATTATCTGACAGTCTAACAAGTTGCAAACAATTAATCATGGGCTGATCAGGTTCAGCAGCTGCGCATCCAATCGTGGGCCGGGCTGGTAATTACTCTCGTTAGTGAGAGATGCAAATAGGACACTTAATAGTAATGACGCTGATTTTGATAAAACCACGGGCTGGAAATAAGCTGCTCTTAAATAAATGACAACAGCTCAAGTCTGCTGAATGCCTGCTCTACTCCTTGTATCAACTATCGGCCACTATAATATCCAATGTACTCCTTGATATATAGGGTGACAGTGCCAGCCATAAATTATTATTTTGACTTTAAGACATTAAGGGGCCGATTATGGTGGCGGACGGACCTGAGTCGGTCCGCCACCATAGAGTAGGAGGGAACCTCCGCATGGCCTGCGGAGTTCCCTCCTGTGCAATTAGGATGTGACCGCCACCCTGGCGGTCACATCCTCTATTTTTACCATTGCGGCGGGTGCGGCTTCAAGCTGCATCCGCCGCAATGGTAAAAATGCATACATCGCATTTGTATGCAGAAAGCGGCAGGCACCTTGCGGTGCCTGCCGATTTCTGCATACAAATGCAGGGGGGTACCATAGGTAACCCCCATGTGCACCCCCCAGCCCCCCTTAACCCAGGGGGCCCGCAACGGCCCCCAGCAGTGAAGTTACACATGCTTTTCCACAGCGGAAAAGCCTCCGCGGAAAAGCATGTTTCACAGCCCATCCTAATCTGGCTGACGGTGTCTGAGAGACACCACTACCATATTAGAGCTTTTCCGCCGCGGTTGTAAGCCAACCGCGGAGGAAAAGCTGCGGACGGAAACCAGGACCCACCAGCCATCCTAATGTGGCGGTGGGTCTTTGGTGGGTCCGCAGAGGATTTTCCGCATCCTCCGGGCCGGCGGTGGCTTCCGCCGGTCCTGAGGATGCGGAAAATCCTCCATCGTAATAGGCCCCTAAGTGCACAATATTACCTCCTTTTTGATGGAGCATCTGACTAGGGCCTGAATACGATGTCAGCCGGAATTGCCTCCAACCCACATCGCTGTTGATTGGGCGGCGAACGACATCAGGTCGGTGGTTCCGACCACATTATTTTGAAACTCCCATTTCTCAATGGGAGATCGTGCGTAGGGTGGAAACTGCCCACAGTACAAGCTCCCAGTGAGAAATGGGAGTTTGTGAACATCCCTGTACCATGTGGCAGGCACCTGCCAAGCACAGATGTGGAGGGCCAGGGGGAAAGGTGGCCCTGCAAGGGGCCACCAATGTCGCTTTCCAAGAGCCTTTCCATGTCGGAAAGGCCAACATGGAAAGGGTGTCAGAAACTGTCATCATAATCCCGACGGCAGAAACGCTGTCCCTAAGGGATTATGAGGCCTTTCCGACCGCTCGATGGATTGTGTAGGTCGGTCCCTCCGACTGCTGCCTCCAACCACATGCATCGTTATGTGTCGGTCGGACCGCAGCAGTTCGGACCGCAACAATCGCATCGTAATCAGGCCCTATAAGTCCTAAAGCAGCAGTTGTTAAATGACGCCATCTCAGTGATCCTTGACTCTTTAGACAATTAAATAATATTAGAAGATTATTATATACTGTACACATAAAAAAACAACTTGGGAAATTGAAAAATTTACAACGCCATTTAAATGTGACTAAATTTGAAATTAGAGGCTGAAGCGGTGCAGGGTGGCTTTTGCACAGTGCAGATCTTTGATATAAATTCAAGTACAAGCTGCACCCGAGTGGAAGGACCATTTTCTCAAATTGAGGCTTAATATCAACCGTATAACAATGTATCAATGACAGTGAAGCACATTTTGCCCCGCACAGACAACAGAAAGTGGTAGATTTGCAAATCATGAAGGTTTATTAGCAGATTAGCAAAGTTACAAGCTCAAATCAATCATATTAGTCATAAATCAATGACCGCCTTTTACAGCAGGGTTCGGTATACTCCAAAGTAAGGCAAAATAGCAAATACAAAGACAATTTTTTTAAGATAGTCATATGCACATTCCTTAAAGCTAAACTACGGAATTGAATGAGATATGGGAAAATTAAGTAGCAGGTGTAAGCCTACAAAACCTCTAAAGCGGTACAAATGGGGGTGGTGATGGACGGAGCATCTGAACCAATCAAACACTCACACCCAGTCAAAAGATCTGGGTTTAATCCATCACCGTTCTTCAGCCCACTCTGCCACCCCAGTTCAGACATGGCTATATGCAAATCAGTCTGACCCTGTGCCTCATGGGAACAGTCCAGCCCGAACTGCCAAGCCATGTCTTCCCTGGACCGGAAACAAGCTTCCGAGGACCGGTTTCTGCCATTCCAGCCGTCTTCAGCCCGGCTTGCTTGAATCCAGGGGCAAAGTGAGCAAGGGACAAAGCCTCTAAAGGCAGAACTAAATAAAGGTGCAATCAGGCAAAGGGAAATAGATTTGTCCAAGAGTATAACTATATGAGTGGGGCAAAGTAAGCCTGGAGACTCAAGATACAGGAAAAGGTTGTCTGCTCTCGAACGAGTAGATTGGAACTTCTGAAACTAAGTAGATCAACAGTTCATAATTAAGCATACAAATTTCGGAAGTGAACTACAACTCCCTACAGTTCCCTAGATTTGGGAACTACTCAAAATCCAGCATTTCTTGATAAGGTAAATATGCCCTCTTCCCTGGCATTGCACACAGGAGGCTCAGAGCTGCACGCCCTTCAGTATATATCTTACAGAGGACGATACTTTGCAGTCAGGCTGTCCCAGGCACAAATGAGGAAATCTCATTATACTATTTTCGGTGAAACTTATGATTTGTAGATTTATATAGCATGGCTTATCACCCTGAGGGTAGCCAGGCGCTTTCCATGGGCACAGGGAGATTAAGTGGTTTGCCCAGAATCACAGGATGTTGAGCCAACGCCAAGATACAAACCCTTATTCCCGCTCCCAATTCAGCAGCTCTGGCTGCTGCACCACATCCTCTCCCCTCAACAACAAACTTACAAAGATAAACCTTTCAATTAAAACTAAAGTAATAGCAACTGTTTAATGTATTCAAGCATCAGCCTGACTGATAACGACTCTGTGATTCAGCTCCCTCCACGCGCCTAGCCTATCTTCAAGACTCCGGACTAGCAGCAGTGGCCTCCTGCCCTTCTACAAACGCGACACTGCTCGTCACTGTTATCACCTGGGACCTCGACTCCATCCCTGGCAACTTATCCTTGGTACGCCTAGGGTCTCCCACGACCTTGCGCCCATCCACTCCAAACTCCTGACAGTGTGCCCCCAGATCACTGCTATATAAATTATCGTAACCTGGTCCTGATGACGGTCTAAACACGCCTACAGGCCGAAACGCCGTAGACTTCCACAGCGGAACTCTCGGCGCTCCCCTCAAGGATACCCTACTCAATTACTTTTTTATTTATTATCTTTTATTTCTTGGCTATCCTTATTCTGTATAATTTTAAATCTCACTTGTTTGTCGTTGTGCTCTTTACTGTCGCTGTACATACTAACTCACGTGTCACTTGCGCCGTCACAATCCTTCATGAGTACTTGTGCACAGTATCCAACAGGTTACTTGTCATTCAATGTTACACAGTGCAACTCTTCGTTTGTTTGATCATATGAAACTGAATATGCCAAATGTGTAAATGCACTAATGCAATTTGTTTTGCAAATAATCTTGTCTCCCTAGTTTTCTCCCTCTTCTTGATTTATTCCTCAGCAATTAATTGTGCTAATTGTAATTGCCCTACTACTGACACATTGTTGTACGTTAATACACATTGAAGCAAAACGAAAAATAGTGACAGAGCGTCACTAAGACTGAAAATTAAGTTGGCAGCTTTAGCTTGATTGGTGGGAGCACCATACACATAGCAAACAGCAGTATGTCCAATTAGTGACATCAGCTAAAACACTAGTATACACCAACAAAAAAGGGGATGCATTAGGAGCAAAAAAGACAAAATAATAGGTCAGTCTCTAGCATATTACTTTAGATTCTAGAAGGAACGTTTGAAAAACTTGCACCTTCTATTAAAATTGAAATTTCAATTTTTGTATTTTTTATTCGTAAATTAAGGAAAATAGTTCATAGTTTGTGTATTTTTTGATACATACTTGCTTCTTTTAATTTTGTGTATTTATTTAAGGTTCGAATCATAATAATTGCTTAGGCCGGGGTTCCCGGCTTCCAATAGTAAACCAGTCGAGGTCCACAGTAATCAAAAAAGTTAAGATCACTGCCTTAAAGAGTCACTGGAAGACCACATGACTCCTTGAAATAAGGAACTCCTGTGCTAATTCAGGAGCACACTGAAAGAGGAGATTCTGAATACACAAATTTTGCTTTAAGAACTCCTGATTCAATATTACTTCACTGCATCACCCACAAAATGAGAACTATGATATACTCGTGAGGTGAAAGCTCCAGCCAGTGTGTGCCTCATTGTCAAAGACCTTGACATTGATGAAGACCTTGACATTGATGAAGACCTTGATGCTGTAAAAATGTCTGCATGACATCTCATGACGTTACTTGACAATTGGGCACTCAACAGGGTGTGGTTCAAGAAAGCACATTTTCAACAGAGTGTAGTCTTCTTCCCTTAACTTTATACCACCAGAAGATGGACATTTGTGAAAAGGTGCTGCATTGATAGATGCATAGATAGGTGGATAGAAAGATAGATAGATAGATAGATAGATAGATAGATAGATAGATAGATAGATAGATAGATAGATAGATAGATAGATAGATAGATAGATAGATAGATAGACAGACAGACAGACAGACAGATAGATAGAGAGAGAGAGAGAGAGAGAGAGAGAGAGAGAGAGAGAGAGAGAGAGAGAGATAGATAGATAGATAGATAGATAGATAGATAGATAGATAGATAGATAGATAGATAGATAGATAGATAGAGAGAGAGAGAGAGATAGATAGATAGATAGATAGATAGATAGATAGATAGATAGATAGATAGATAGATAGATAGATAGATAGATAGATAGATAGATAGATAGATGGATAGATGAGACTGGAATTGATAACAAAGAATAGTATAAAAATGAAAAAGAGAGAAATAATACATAAGTTGTATCAGATGCCAAAGGAGTTTGCCATGAATTCAGAAAAGCATGGTATACAGGTTAAGACCATGTGAGCAGTCTTTGAAGAAGTGCAGGCATCCAGGTCATAATGCCATGGCAACAGGTAAGAATCATAGATGATGCCCACTCTGCTAAGGATCCCCAAGCATAAGTAGTTCGTTTTGTTACAGATATTTTTTCACTATGCTCTGCTGGGTGAGGACAGCATGATTTGCTTTCACAGGTGCCATGGAGAGATCCCATTCTTGGGAAACACTGTCAATTAATATTATCACAATCCCTTATATGTAATTGGCTACTTCTACAGTAAAAGTGCACCTGTGCAAATTTATAAAGTATGTATTGGAAGAAAGAGGAAAGTTGGATAGATGTTAAAAGTAGTAGTATGGGAAAAGGGTATCCAAGTAGTTATCTTGACCTCAAATAGGGTCCAGAATTTCCCTTGAGGGGGATATTCGGTGCAAATGCTCAAAAGGGCTGTTTGCTCGAATACATAGCACTAAAATATTATGGTACAAAAATATTGTATGCAGAATATCATTACCAAATTAGCATTCAGGTAAGGATAAATAGTTAAGTATAGATTTGCTATTTTTACCTCTACATGTACATACCAAGACTGTGTATGTTTTGTCAAGCTACATATATGTGGAGGTAAGCATAGAACAGTTATAATTATCTATATATACTGACC
Organism: Lissotriton vulgaris; assembly: GCF_964263255.1. NCBI lineage: Eukaryota > Metazoa > Chordata > Amphibia > Caudata > Salamandridae > Lissotriton > Lissotriton vulgaris. The sequence continues at coordinate 1,057,143,779 of NC_141699.1, forward strand.
TTCATCAGATTTTCGTGGTCTCTATTCTGGCTATAATATTTTTATAGAACAATATTTACAACTTGATAGCCCCGTATTATACATCATCACCGACACACACACACTTACAAGTAACTCCAAGGAGACGACGGCTAATCTGATAGTAATTAATGTAATCCAACGGCGGCATGGTGCAAAGATTCCTTATTCCCTTTACACTTGAATTTTAAGTTCTTCATTGGCAATTTTGTTGAAATTTGGATTACATCCGTGGTTGTCCGCGAAGCGTGAAGCATATTCTCAGCTGATGATGTAATAAAGGGTTATACGGTTAGCTGGCTTATGCACATGAAAAATAGCAGACCTGGTAGCCCACATACTGAGAATCATAGACTGTCTCAAGGCTACTGGTAGTACCATTCGCGACATTACCGCTGACTATCTGTCAATCTCCTTGATTCAACAACATATTTGCCCGGTTGCTAGTTACATTTCCTCCCTTCCAGCCTCGGTTATATCCGAGAACCCCCATCAGCCAGAAAAGGACTAGCCAAGAGGACAATGACTACAAGACCCCAGAAAATACATGGGGGAACTTTGGTAAATTTGAAGTCAAAGGTACTAAGTTGAGCCTAGCACACAATAAGAAAATGAAACCTGCAGTTGGTGCACTTTAATAGAACTTCCCAAATTGCCTGATAATCCTGCTCATAGAAATAAGAGCAATATACACAATACCTTAACCCCTTGGCCGCGGCGGTAATTCCGCTGCGGCGCTAGGGGGGGAGGGGGGCCACACAACGCCACCATGCTCGTGACCACTCCGTCACGAGTCGCGGTAGCGCTGAGCTTGTGACAGAATGGTTCCGTCACGGCCCCGCCCGCTCAATGGAACGCTCAGCGCAGGCGCGAAATCAGCACCGCGCAGGTGTGCCGGCCAGGCCGTGACGGAACCATTCCGTCACCAGCACAGCACCACCGTGGCTATTGACGGAATGATACCAAACCAGTTTAATTAGGATCCACACTGCTCTACTAGGAGGGATACCGCATGCAAAAAGACTCACCTGGGGCTGGACTGATGTAGCTCTTCTGGGAACAGAGGACTTCTCTGCCTTCTTGGAAAGATCAAGGAACACTACTATTTGAAAGATTGTTCACAGTATGTGTCAAAAAACTGCGTAAAACACGAAAGCGGCTGAGAGTTAAGGTCACCCTCTAGCCAGATATGTACTGTAGTAGTATATTTTGAGTTGGCACCTTGGTTGCTTGCCTTTTTTAATCCTGAACTAACAACAATTACAGTAAATGTATTTCCCCGCTTTCCTTTTAGAAGCTGATTAGTCATGGTGTTGTAGAAATAATGGAATAATTAGCTAAGTATTTCTCCAAGTTTTGTTCAAATATCGAGGAATTGAATTTCTGGAAAGTATGGAAGGAATTTTTTTTTTTTTTTTTTTTTTAAGGAATTTTGCCTAACTATTTTTCCTGGCTTTCTTACTGCATCATTTTAGAAGTGTTGTTCATCTAGCAACATAGTACAATTTTAAAATATACAAAAAGGGGGTTGCCTGTTGGTCAAGCCAAACTATTGGCCGAAAGCAGATATTGGTAATTCATTATTAGTAATATGCTTGAGGCTGGTTTACATTTTGTTACTTCTAAATGTTTTGCTAAAACATCACTTCTGTTTCTCCCAATTCAGTGGTCTCACTGCCAATCGATCAGCTTTGCCAACTTTTATTTAGCGATATCATTTAAACTTGGAGAATTGATTTAGATCAGTCTTCTGCCTTTTGTCCAAAAAAAAGACTCTTCACTTCCTAGAGGAATGAAGTCTACTATTGTTTTAATCTGGTTGGCCCCTTTATTAATAAGTTTGCACTGAATCCTGAATCCTAGACCTTTTGTCGTGACTTTTTTTGGGAATAGAACTACATCCGGAATTTGATCAATATTTTAGTCATTACTAACAGATCATTAGATATTGAGAGAAAATCTGGGTGTAGCTCAATAAAAGCTTCCTTATAGCAAGTCGCCAATGCTTACCTTCAAAGTTACCTTAGTATTGTCGCTAGAGCACAGCTCACCTTACGTACCCGTGTGTCTCTGTGTTTTCTTTGTTCTTTCGGGACAAGAGCTCCTGCGGAAGACATGCAATAGCAATTACAACAAAACACATAGACATATGTGTTGACATCTCCCTTAATGGCTCCTAATCCATGAAATGTAATAATACTGTATTAATTTTCATGGAACTGGAATTTGACTGTGGCAGTATGTTCTTAAGATATCTTTAAGATTTCTTAAGTAATAAGATGCGCAATACACTGGCCCTCTGTGTTTCGGCCATCGAAAACATTACTTTCTGGAGAAGTTGTAGGGTTCTTGGGCTGTTGAATTTGCTGGGATTCAGGATGTGAAAAATCATCGGAGGACCTGCTGGACAAGTTCTCTGTTGTAGAACAAGTACTAGTCAACATGAGGGATATTGTGGAAATGACTAATGAATTCCCCATATCACTAGAGAACATTAGCCAGCACCACAATGATAAAAGACCATCTCGCTAGAAAAGTTTGTCCAATTATGTAATGTAAAATAGTATGAATATGAGTTAATTAAAAAAATAAGACAATAAAAAAGTACGGTGCACCTTGAACCTAGTTATGCGTTATAATAACTAATTTAAGGGTTTTGATTAATTAAGGGATATACAATTATATAAGCAAGTGATGAAAAAATAAGAAAATGAAAGGCATGGTGTGCTGTGAACCTTGGTTTGTGCTCTAATAATTAGTTAGGCATTCTGATATGCTGCAGCCGCTTCCGGAATGCGCTGGCGGGTTTAGTAGTGAGGCTGTGATGTATTTTCATTATTTATTTATGAGAATTTGTTATTTACCGCACAGCAGCTCATTAAGGACTGAGCCTCAAGGGGACTGAACGTGAGGATGATGTAAAGGCATGGCGCGTAAGATACATGGTTTCTGCAGAGGTTGCAGGAACGGGCGAGTAACCTAGGTGAGGATGTGGCGTTAGGACCAAAGCTGCCGACTCTGGAACTGGGAAATCAGGTTCAAGTCTCGGCGTTGGCTCAACATTCTGTGATTCTGGGCAAATCACATATGGGCAGATGTACGACCGTTTTTTGCGGTCACAAACGGGAATTCGGCCCATTTGTGACTGCAAAATTGGTCAGCCCCGTGTACAAACCATATTCTGCGGGTCGCTATTAGGAAGGGGCGTTCCAAGGGCGTCCCTTTCTAATAACCAGTCTGACTTCATTGCCACCCTTTCCAAAAGGGTGGTAAGCCACTCGCAAACGGGAAGGGGTCCGCCGGAGGCCCCTTACCCTTTGCGAATGGGGGCGTAAAAAAATTATAAGAGCAGGCAGTTGTCCCAGGGACAACTGCCTGACCTTAAAAAATGAAACTGAAAAGTTAATTTTTTCTTTTTTAAATGCATCCCGTTTTCCTTTAAGCAAAACGGACAGCATGTAAAAAAGAAAAAACGCTTTATTAAAAAAAGCTGTCACAGACATGGAGGTCTGCTGACTCCAGCAGGCCACCATCCCTGTAAGCGCTAGCCGTTGTAAATTGCGCATGCCTCATGAATATTAATGAGGCATGCAATTTGCGACCCTATTGGGAATCACAACATTCACTTTTGCGAGTCGCAAATTGCGATCCACAATTCGACGCAATTTGCGACTGGAAAATGTGAATGTTTGTACATCTGGCCCGTAATCTTCCAGTGCCTACCAAAAACAATGAATGCGCCCTTGTGTAAAGTAACCTGTGCTCATGTAAAGCGCTCCAATACCTTCGGGTCGAGTTCATGCTATAGAACAATGCAAAAAAATAGAGATCTGGTTCAGAGGTACCTGTTTCACTGAGTCTGTCAGTTCAGAGACGTCGACCTTCCCCATGCGTGGCCCTGAGAGCATTGGTGGGCGGAATGAAAAGTTCCCGCCTTCTATCAGAGATCTGAGGGCTGGTCCGGAGACGGGGGATGCTGGTCCGGAGAGGAGGGGATGAGAGAGGAAGACAGCTGTTCCTCTCGGAGAGCAGCAGTTTGTTTGTGTGCAACCATCAGCCTCTCTTTTCATTACTCGCGAGCTCGGGGGACCCCAGGGCCGCATTAACATGCCTGGGATGCTTGGATCCGGGAGCGCTGCGAGGGAAGGGGGCGCTCTCATCAGGACTGTGTCAGTCAGGGCCGACCCCGCCAGGCGCAGCAATCGATGCCGTGAGTTCTTAGCGCGGCATCTTCTTCTCCCTCCTCCCCGCCCGCCCACCTCACCTGAGCGGGGAGGGCTGTGTGCCAGGAGAGGAGAAATCAATTCTGGAGCGGCAGCACCTGCCGGCATCTCCGGGCAGCAGGTAACCTCGGGAGCAGAGGATGGGAGGCGAGCGCGAAGCTTCTCCGATATCTGCAGGAGCTGGTGGATAAGCTCACGGGCTTGAGGGCACGTTGTGGGCAGAAGGGGGGCGCGTGGAGCGGCCCCGTGCCCGGCTGCCACGTCCTGCCCCACTCACAGAAACTATAGCTAGCAGTGCATCATCGAAGGGAAAAGCCCTATGCCTTCCATTTACCACTCATTACAACCAATTCTTCCTTCCTTTCTTTCCTTCTTTTCCTTCCTTTCCTTCCTTTCTTTCTTTCCTTCCATTCTTTCCCCTTTCTTTCCTTCCTACCTTTCCTTTTCTTTCTCTCCTTCCTACCTTTCCTTTTCTTTCTCTCCTTCTTTTGCTTCCTTTCCTTCCTTTATTTCCTTCCTTTCCTTCTTTCCTTCCTTCCTTATCTCCCTTCCCTTCCGTTCTTTCTTTCCTTCCTTTCCTTCCTTTCTTTCCTACCTTTCTTTTTCTTTCTTTTTCGTTCCTTCATTTTCTTTCCTTCCTTTCTTACCTTCCTTCCTTTCGTTCTTCCTTTCTTTCTTTCCTTCCTTTCTTTCCTTCTTTTCCTTCCTTTCCTTCCTTTCTTTCTTTCCTTCCATTCTTTCCCCTTTCTTTCCTTCTTACCTTTCCTTTCCTTCCTTTCCTTTTCTTCTTTCCTTCTTCTGCTTCCTTTCCTTCCTTTATTTCCTTCCTTCATTTCCTCCCTTTCTTTCTTTCCTTCCTTTCCTTCCTTTCTTTCCTACCTTTCTTTTTCTTTCCTTCATTTTCTTTCCTTCCTTTCTTACCTTCCTTCCTTTCGTTCTTCCTTTCTTTCTCTTTCTTTCTTTTTCTTTCTTTCTTTCTTTCTTTCTTTCTTTCTTTCTTTCTTTCTTTCTTTCTTTCTTTCTTTCTTTCTTTCTTTCTTCCTTTCTTTCTTTCTTTCTTTCTTTCTTTCATTCTTTCTTTCCTTTCCTTTCCTTTCCTTTCCTTTCCTTTCCTTTCCTTTCCTTTCCTCACCTCGTGCTTCACCAGTCATACATCGACAGAGGTAATGTTCTGCCTATGGTCTTTCTAAATCCTCGCTGACACCAATCACAGCAGATTTTGTGCACTGTTGGGTTGCTTACAGACCAAAGGAAGTTTGAGCACATTTGCCCAACCTTTCAAGACTTACATCGGGTGGCTCCGCCTACCAGAATCTACTTTAAAGTTTTCTGCAAAATATAAACCAATATCAGGGTAGCATTCAATCCATTCATTTCTCACCCCTGTACCACCCTAGACAAAGACCCGCCTTATGCAGATCAGGACTGCCCCAGCCCCTCATGGGAACAGTCCATCCCAAACTGCGAGACGAGGCCCGCTCCAGAAGGGAACACAAGTAGCCCCGGACCGGGTTCAGCCTTGCTAGGCCTCACCAGTAAGATATGGCTTAGATCCTATGGCACATTGAGCAAGGCACCCATGTTTGGTCTTGGGTGCATGTGTTGCAGTTTAGGGTGGATGAAACCTGGCAGTTCGGTCTGGACTGCTTCTATCGGACTAGGGTCAGGACTGATTTGCATATGGCAGGTCCAGACTGAGGTGCCATTGAGGACAAACGAGCAAAGTCATTGCTGGAGGCTAGACTTATTGTAAACATGTGTAGCCAGAGTGGCCAACTGTATGCATAGATATGGGTCCCTTGGTCACTGTGCCACTGGATACAAGCCACACCTGACTGAAGAGCCCCAGTCAGGTCAAAACCGGTCTTTTGGTGCTTGAGTTACAGATCGGGGAGGACCTGGTCTAAAAGTACGGGCTGGACTGTTCCCATTGGAGCAAAGTCAAAATTGGTTTGCATATGGCTGAGTTCAAACTGAGGAGGCATGGTGGACAAAAGAATGGTAGGTCGGAATGCAACCCTTAGGGATTGGCAATGAGTAGACTTATTGCAAACCTTCCTCTTATCACCTTTTGCGTGTTTGATGTTTTATCCCAGGGGCTCGATTCACAAAAGCAAACTTAGATCTGAAGTCTAAGTTTAGAACGCAAGTCTAAAGTTATAGTCGAATTTTAGACCTGAAATCTAACTTTAAAGTCTAAGTTTATACCTGAAGTCTAACTTTAAATTCTAAGTTTATACCTGAAGTCTAACTTTAAAGTCTAAGTTTACACCTGAAGTCTAACTTTAAAGTCTAAGTTTATACCTGAAGTCTAACTTTAAAATCTAAGTTTATACCTGAAGTCTAACTTTAAAGTCTAAGTTCATACCTGAAGCCTAACTTTAAAATCTAAGTTTTTACCTGAATTCTAACTTTAGTTCTAAGGTCTAAGTTTACCTTTGTTAATCAAGCTCTAATTGAATAAAGTTAAACCGAGACACGGGTCCCTTGCTTTCTGTGCCACTGGGGCCCGGCTACACCTGACTGAAGTGCCCAATCAGGGTGGAACCGATCTCAGGTTGATTGTTTCTCGATGCACAGAGGACCTGGACTGGAAGTTCGGGCTGGACTGTTCCTATTGGAGCAGGCAAATTTGAATATTGCTGAGTCCAAACTGAGGTGGCATGGTTTGATAATAGAACGATGGGTTTGAATACTACTCCAAATTATTGTAAGTGGTTAGACATATTATTGCAAGCATTCCTCCCTCAACCGACTGAAGAGCCCCAATCAGATCAACATCGTTCTGGTTTTTTTTGTGTTCTGGTTGAGGGAGGTCCTGGCCAGGCAAATTGAGATGACCTGTTCATATTGTAGCAGGGTCAAGACTGATGTGCTTATGGCTGGGTCCAAACTGGGGTGGCATGGTGGGCAAAAGAACAAATGGTGGGAATGTTGCCAGAAATAATTGCCAGTGGTTAGACATATTAGAATCATTTCTTCGATGACTTATTTGTGGGTTTGATGTCATGCCATAAGGGCCAAGGATAGGCCCAAATAAGGGTTCCTTGCTCACTCTGCCACTGGAACCAAGCTACACCCAACAGAAGAGAATCAGCTTGTGGTCCAGTTTGGGGAGGACATAGCCTGGCAGGCTGGACTGTACAGTTCCTGTTGGAGCTGGGCTAAGACGGGTTTGCATATGCTGGGTCCAAACTGCCGTCTCATAGTTGGCAAAAGAACTGTGGGTAGGCATGCTACCTGGAGCAATTGTCAGTAGATAGAATTATTGCAAGCATTCCTCCCGTCACCTTTTGTATGTTTAATATGCGCAGCACTCCCTCGAGAAAACCTGGCTACCTGACCGCTAAATGCAATACTTCTAGTGGAACATGCAGGACAAGGAACACATCCCTTGTCGGGCTGCCCATCCACAGTACTTATAAAGTAAAGTGAATCAGAGAGAAGCTTCCATCACTTTCATCTCCACTCACTTGCATCCACTCAAACTGGTCGTTTCATTCTTTGCTGCAGGCCTGGAATGTATAGCCATTGAAGTCAACTTTCAACTCTTTTAGACCAGAGGGGATTCCTCCTCCTCCTCTCAAGCCACACATGAGCTGAATTTTGCGTTTCATTTTGCTGCATTTAAATAATATGGCACACCAGTGCTTAATTTGAACCAGCGGTTTCTGGTGCTCAGCACCAGCGCTTAATTGTCAACATCGGGGATTGTACCTGTCTGCCACATGGTGGCGCTGATAAAAATGACTATTGACTGCCACCCCAGCTATTCTTATAGCTGTGAGGACCCAGATTAGGCTAAATTGTCTCACTTGTGAGAGTGTGATGATTAGTAATTGTGTTGGCACTACCATTGGCAGCGCTGTCAGGGCAATGTGTAATGCAAGCTACAGTGGCCTGCTGACGAGGGTCCAGGCACTTACATTTTTTTACAAACTAAGCACTGACTCTGCTCCATCAACAACTACATGTGTTTCAGAAAAAAACGGAAAACCTAACTTTTCTAATCACTTCTAAATCAGATTATCTGCTTTCTCGCGCTTGATCCTCAGCATCAGGATGCCCTCTTGGTAACACTCTAAAAACCAATTTAATAATTCAATTATTAATTCCTTGATGAAAGGCTCTGTTGCTCAGGCTTTGAATCTGTGGTCTCTGCAGCTGGCACAGTAACCCACTTAGCAATCCTGCTAAAATAGTTTCCTTTCAGCTAGAGAATTATTTACTTATTTATTTATTTAAAGTGATTTTATATACCGCGAACATTACCCGAAGGTGTCAGAGTGCTTTACAAAAGAACCTGTTGAGTTACATATGGACTTTGGAATACATGAGTTACATAAGAGATATAAATAGAAAAAAATGTGCAAATGTACAAGTGGAGCGAAAGGAGGAAAAAATTACAAATGTACAAGTTGTAGAGTCACTCAAGGAAGAGATACAAACAAATAAACTCTAAAATCACATAGGAATGTAGTAAGTACAAAGGTCTACTACATATACTAGTGGTTGGAGTTATATTTACAAGTGGAGTGAAAGGAGGAAAAAATTTCAAATGTACAAGTTGTAGAGTCACTCAAGGAAGAGATACAAACAAATCTCTAAAATCACATAGGAATGGTAGTAAGTACAAAGGTCTACTACATATACTAGTGGTTGGAGTTATATTTACAAGTGGAGTGAAAGGAGGAAAAAATTGCAAATGTACAAGTTGTAGAGTCACTCAAGGAAGAGATACAAACAAATCTCTAAAATCACATAGGAATGGTAGTAAGTACAAAGGTCTACTACATATACTAGTCTACTACATATACTTCTACATATACTACACACATCTGTGCAGCACGTGTATTAATCCACTGAAATACATTATAGGTATCTGTCAACAGCGGCAACACACAGAGATCTCAGCAGCAGGCACACAAACTCACTGAGCTACGAGACTGATTTTGAAACCTTTGAGTCACAGATTGCACACATACTTTTGCAGGAGGCACAGGAAGTCAATGAGCAAATATGGTGGAATTGAAACATATGAACACCAGATTCTTTTGAGATATCTGTAGAACGCATATAAACTCTTTGGAGGTATATAAAAGAACAATCATACCCCTAGGGAATCTGTTGATACCCTAGAAAGGGAGGCCAAGTGCCTCACAACCTCTTGTAGTTTAACCTACCTGAATAGACTAGGAGTAGGTAGACCTGACATGCGTCAGGAAGCTCACATGAAATCGGATGTTATGTCAAGGAGTTTAATCGCTATCTTCTTACCTGAGTGACTTCATGGCGCTATAGAATCTGTATGGAGGTCTGTAGCAATGAGGTGTCTGTCTTCACAGAACATTGCAAGACAAAGAGGCTTTTGGCATTTTAAACAAAGGTGGGTAAAAGAAAAAGCCATCCCTGCTTCTGATTACCAACAGAGAGCAGAATCTCCAGTCCTGTCCCCTGCATGGAATGTCCATAAATCTAGGGTCATATTTACACAAAAAATAGAGTGCGGTGCTACACCAAATTTGGCGACGCTGAGCTTAGATATTTTTTAGACGCTGGCGCAAAAAAAAGCTTGTGCAAAAAAGCAGCATTGCTTCAGCACAGGCACCCTGCCACCATGTTGCAAGGGTGCTTGCACTGCCGGGGCGATTGTTTATGTGCAGCAAGGGACACCTTCCTCCACATAAACAATCAAAAATTATGATTTGCTTCTGCAACACACATAGAAAGAGCAAAAAACGAGGAGAAATTAAAATAATTTCTTCTCATATCACCAGTCTTAGACCAGGTATTCCCTGGCGTTCATATTTGGCGCTGCCTCAGCCTTGCAAATCTGGGGCAGCGTCAAAAAGCAATGGGTGTTGCGGTGGAACGAACACAGCAACGCCCATTGCATGCTCCTTTGCCACAGAGGACTGAGGTAGAAAGGGGCATATTTACAAGGTGGTGTTAACACCTTCCGAGCGTCGAACGTTCAGCGCCCAGTGCTGAACGTTCAAATAACGAATGCTGACCCGTCGGCCAACGGTCGTGCGCAGCACTGGCAAGGTAGTGCTCGTGACGACCGCTGGCCGACGGCAGCACTTAAAGGGTTAAGCCACGCTCAGTGGCTTATTGTCGCCTTGTAGATATAGGAAATGGCACTAGGCAACCGGAGCGTCCAAAAAAAGTGATGCTCCAGTGGCGATAGGGGCTTGTATGTATTCCCCCTAGTATTTTAGAAGTGGGAGAAAAACTGGGCTAACCAAGATAAAGCTTCATCCACTAGACCATTAGGACTGAGTTGGGGAACAATGAGCATCTGTTAGTCAGAGGCAAGACACCAATAGAGGAAAGTGCACCTTACAAAAACACATTAGATAGAATGGGCAAACACAGGATTCCATTCTAAGTGTGGCATAGCATGCAACTAATCCATTCAAATTTTCTTTCATAACTTATTTTGGTTCTCAGTTTGTCCTCACTCGCTGCAGCTTTTTTGTCCTATATTTCGTACTAGGGGCCACATGTTTCGTTATTTCAAATTGGGATTACCTATTTGGAATAATCTGCAAATCGCAATTCGGTAAACGCTATTTAAATGTATGAAACTCCATGAGTTTCATTTAGCATACCTAATTGGTCCGCAATTTGACCTACCTCATTATTATTAATGAGGCAAGTTGCTATTAGTGACCTATTTGTAATTGCTAAAATCACAGGAATGGTGGCCTACTGGGGTCAGCAGACCATCATTTCTTTGGCTGCTTTTAAATAGAGCAATCTTTTTTTTTAAATGCAGCCCGTTTTCCTTAAAGTAAAAAGAGATGTATTTAAAACAGAAAAATGTTAAGTTTCCTTTTCATTTTTAGGTCCAGCCTGTAACAGCGCGCTTCCGCTGTTCTGGAAAAGACTTTATGTAAGGGCTTTGAGAAATCACTCCAGAGGCTCGCCTACGCTCCTGTGTGAGCTTTTTGTTTTGTCCCTAGCTATTGGCCGATGCGTGCGTCTTTTTTACAAAGACAGCACGCAATTGGGCACAGGCGGGTGCATTGCTCCGCCCATGGCCTATTGGTTGCGGTTACCCGCATGTGCGCCATGTGTTTGGAATTATTGTGCACAAATGCGTGCGCGATAATTCAAAACACATGTCTCGGTGTGGCGCAAGCGTGCTCTTGCGCCTAGGGTTTGAGTGTGCAGATTCTGAAAACATCATCGCCGAGCCACGCTGGTATTGGTCCAGCCTCGAGGGATTCCCTAGACGTCACTGCCCAGCCTCGCTGGGATTGATCCCAGCCACGAGGGCTTCCCCACACTTGTCACCAGGAACAGAGCTGCACCCAACACTAGTTTTTCATTTGGCAGCCCACAGAGTTCTTGGAGTTGCAGTCACGCGGGTGTTTGCTCAACTGACAGCACTGATTTAGAACAGCGAAGCCAAAGACTTCAATCATGGTGACCCTGCGATAGGGGGCTCGGTTGCTGTCGTGCTGCTAGCTTCCCCTGCTCCCTTAAGAGTGCCATGGCATTACTACTATTTCTCCTGCCCTCTTCTGTGCCCCTCTCTCCCTTGCTGTCTATCCCTCTGAGCTGCACGGCCTTCCTTGCTGTAATGATGCACTTTCCTCTGTAGTGCCGCGCTAGAGATGTCCAATCTCCCACTCGCTGCACCCACTACCCCCTTTAACTATTCAGTGGTCTCCTCCTGCCTGTTGTGGCTCTCACAGCCCACCCCGTGATTCGGTGTGCACCCACCTTCTTAAATTAGAAAAAAATGCTTTTAAAATTAAAATCAATAAACGCACCACTATATAGTAACTAACCTAATAAAGTTATATACAATTACAATTTTATAAAAGTATTAAAATGGTAAGTTTAAAATCAAAACATTACTAGTATGTGTTCCATAATATTGCTGTGAGAAAATGTATTGATTGATACACTTGCAAAAGATATTCGTCAGTGTGGTGATGTAAGTGTAATAAAAGCTTAGATGTGAGGTGCTATGATAACTAAGAAGATCTAGAATGCTATTGCAGCATAAGAAGGGACAACGGAGACCACCTTTCCCATTTACACCCCTGGTGAAAGAAGTCAGGAAAATTCCAAGTGTGCTCCTGGGAGTACCCTGCTGCCACAGGCAGCTTCCTCCAGCACACAAGACACAGGCCATGCAGAGGGACCAACTTTACTGTCCCTCGCCCCCTGGCTGCTGGGTTCAAGTAAAACTGATCAGAGACACCTTTAAACCCCTGCCATCCTCCGGAAGAGTGACACCTTGAGTTGGCTGAATCATGCCAATGAACACTCCATCAGTCGCTGCCCTCTGCACTTTCCAGTTCTCTCTGCACTGTGTCTGCATGCTCTTGTGCACTCTCCTCAACCTCTGAGGTGTTCAAAACGTGCTGCGCTCTACAGTCGTCACTGGGCTCTGCGCTAACCGCTGCATGCAGGCTCTACTGCAATCCACCCTGAACGATGAACGCTGCACTGACTGGTCTCTACTTACTGCCCTCAGCACTGCATGCTAGAATCTGTGGGAACATATGTTCTCGCGCTAACTGCTGCACGTCCAACTGCAGTATAAGCAGAACATTGCACTGTGTGCTGTAATCTACAGTGAACAAATTGATTTTCAGTGCACGTCGTTGTGCGTTTGATCTGTATTTAGCAGCGAATACTTTGCACTGCACTCACAGTCCACTGTGGTTCAGAAAATACACCATGACAGGCAGTGCCCGCTGCTCTCCACGAGACCTTGGCACTCGGCACTGGAGGTTGCGCCTTACAGCGCATCTACCCTAGCACCGCTGCGGGGCCTGCAGGGACCTCGGTGCGGTACCCTTGCAGCCTTACTGTGGGCCCACTATTGCCCTAGCAGCTCCTCTCTGCAGGGCCGGGGAGCACCCCCCTCCTGCTTCGGCTTAGCCAATAGGTCTTGCCTTTGGCACCTTATAAGTTTTTAGCCATGCAAATTGGAATTGGAATTGGATTTGTAAAGTATGTTGCTACCCAGAGGCTGTTGCTGCAATAAGGATATTATGTTGCATAACTAAATACTTATAAGGTCCCAAAGGCAAGACCTATTGGCTATGCCAATGCTTGTTTAAGAGTAGGCAGTGGTCCGTGAGACCACTGCCGGCTATTAAAAAACTTTTTTACGAATTCCTAATCGCGATTCGCAAAAATCCGCCAAATTCCGCGAGCTTGCAAATTTTTTTTTATGCGAGTTCGCGAGATTTTTTTACCAGTTCGGAAACGAGAACTTGCGCATGCGGTCGCAACGGTCGCGAACATGTTGTTTCCACTTTACCAGCCTGCTCGCGATGGATTTTTCCTGTTTCGGGTCGCAATGACGTGTTCGCGTTCGCAATTTCCTGTTTTGGGTCGCAATGACGTGTTCGCGTTCGCAATTTTCCTGTTTTGGGTCGCAATGACGTGTTCGTGATCGCGGCGTCGCTCGGCCAGCTACCAAAATCTCGCAGCACACGAGGACAGGGAGGAAAACTCATCAGCGAACGCAGAATCATGGAAAGTCAATGCCGCGCGCGCAAGATTGTATTTTTGAAGCGCGAACAAGAAAAAAAAATCTGTCAACTCACGAATTGCGGATTTTTGGGCAATTTCGCGTGATTTGCAGATAGCGAAGTTGCCAAAAATTCACAAATTCCGCAAGCGGAACAAATTTTCCGCCCATACTTAACAAAGGGGACAGGGTCACTTGGGAGACACATCCAGTTTGTGAATGGGTTACCACCCTCTTGAAGTAGGGGGTAAAATGTGAATGTTTTGGAACTGCATTTTGGTCTCATATCATTTGTAAAATACAACTGCGATTCGCTATTTGGAAGAGACGCTCCAAACATGCCCCTTCCTAATACTGAATCGATGTGTATTTGCAATTCCAAGTTGCGGTTCGGTAGCATGTTAGCAAATCGCAAATTGGAATTCATACATAACAAAAAGCATGTTATGGTTGGCAAATGGCCCAATTCTGCAAATCGGGCCTTTTGCGACCAGCAAAATGCATGGTACATGTGGCCCTAGGTCCTATTTTAGAGCTGAGACCAGAACGTACAAACCCTGGGCTTTGTTTAGAATTCTACACAATAAATGTTTGGTAGATTTAAATGTGTTTCTTAAAGCATGTATTCTTCTTTTGTGTTACAGAACACTTTCAATGGAGACCTTTTGTGCAGCCTTCTTGAATAGGCATTGATCTAGGGTTTAAGCCAGAATGTAAATGCACTTATTTATTCCGTCATTACAGGTTCTATTCTGCAAATTCACTCTTTTGTGATTCATCAAGAGAAGAATCTCAGAACTGCTGTCTGTTTTTTGTAATATAGGTTCTATTCTTAGAGGTTTCACTTTTTGCTTTGTGCTATATAGTCATGGAGATGGAAAGTAAGTCTTTAGGAGACAATTTATCAAGGTTTCAGCCAGTGCACTACACCTTGCTACTCTGACCTGCACGAAAAAGGCAGGAATGTGCCATATTTATAACATTAAATAATGTAGTTCTTTTGTTTTCATGCTTGCTCTGGTATACAATGGCCTGCACTTGGGCCTGGTGCAAGAGTGCCTTCATTGTAGGCAGGATAAGGGGCACCGTCCTACACAAAAACAATCCTCAGGCCTTCTCCTCTTTCTAAGTGTGCTGCAAGATGAGTCACACTTAGAAAGAGGTAACAATGAGGAGAAATGAAGATATTTCTCCTTTAGGTGCCGTATCCTGGGCTGGTGTAGCATTTTTTTTTCATTCATCAAATGACACATATAAAGCAGGGCCCTGTAACTCAGAGACATCTGCACAATAAGTATAAAGCGCCATGACTTTGTCATTTTTTAATAATAAGATCAAGGTGAAATAGAGAGCAATACAGTTGAAATAAACCACATGCAACCCCCCACCCAAAAACACCCCTCCCTCAGGGGTGCCGTAGCATTTGGACGAATTCCCAGGTTTACCCGTGTTGGTAGATCTGTGAATTGGCCAAAATCCATAGGTTGATGCGAGGGAACACACACGCTCCATCCATAGAACACTTTCCCAGGGCAGAGCAATGAAACACAGCAAATTGCGCTGCCTTGTGTTGCTCCATATTTACCTAGCAATGCAGGGCCACGCAAGGCTTTATAATTCTCATTCTAGGTTTTGCGTTGCGCTGCGCCGCCTTGCATTGTGTAGGGCGACAATAAACCATGACAAATGTGGCCAGCAGTTTTTAGAGCTGCAGTGTTTCCAGTCAGAATCAATGTCACTGGCCCATCACTTTCTCTGAAAATTAGCCCCCTGACAATAACAAAGAAATGTTTCATGAAAGGTCGATATGCACGAAAATGGGCCACTGTTTAGGAGTGCCACTGCTTATTTTTGGCCCCAACCTGGCCCTGTCATTGGAGCAATGACGATAGGGGTTGTTCTGTATACCATGGTTGAGATCTGATAATTTTGTAGGCCAGTATGATCTTTGAAGAAACTTTTTCTATAAAAACTTTTAACATGTTTACCTGTTGTGGGACCTCATATCCACTTTTATAGTAACCAAATTCATTATAAAAAAAAAATGTTGCCAGTGGTTATATTTTTCATTCTGAAGAGTATTTAGATTTATTGTTGTTTCTTTCAAAATTACAGTGGGGGTCCTGTTTCTAGAAGTGTTTGAAATGTGTGTTTTTTAGGTCTCGCCTGTCGATGCGCATGCGCATCGAGCAAGCGAGACTATGGGGGCTTATCCACTCTTTGTCCAACTTGCAAGGAATCGTGGCGATTCCTTGCAGTGCCCGTGACTTTTAAGCTCAATGTGCATGCGCATTGAGCTTAAAAGCGCGTGCACATGCCCCCAGCCGCCTGCCTTGCCTACTCTCCCGCCCCCTCACTTCTTGATTGCACGGCCGCTAGGCCGTGCCTCCCCTACTCTCCTCCTCCTACTCTCCTCCCCTCGCCGTCTGTTCCCGCACTCCTCCCACACCCCCGCTCCGCCCCCTCCCCTGCCTGCCATGTCATTGCGCCGACGTGAGGCCCAGGATAATTTTTTAAGACACTTCTCTAGCATGGTCCCGGTTAGTTCCTAAATATTGTGTCATATGTATCGGCTTAACTACATCCCGTGCTGTTTTTTCAAATTTGAAGGCTGCTCGGATTAGGTGACATAGAAGATTCGTTGCCTTGTTCCGAGTACAAGATCATGATTTTATTTCTATATTGTTTTGTAGCAGCGCTCCGGATCTTGAACACGCCATTGAACAGCATGCTTACTGAATAACTTCTGCCCCGTAAAAGCCCTTTTTGTCTGTGTGATGCATGTGATTAAATAATGAATTATTCCCTAAAGTGTATAAATAATTTTCAAACTCTGTGTTGCTAAAAGTGTGGTTCCCGCCTGTTCCCGCACTCCTCCCACACCCCCGCTCCGCCCCCTCCCCTGCCTGCCATGTCGCGTCGCATTTCTCCTACCCCCTCCACCCAGCCGCCTGCCTTGCCTACTCTCCCGCCCCCTCACTTCTTGATTGCACGGCCGCTAGGCCGTGCCTCCCCTACTCTCCTCCTCCTACTCTCCTCCCCTCGCCGTCTGTTCCCGCACTCCTCCCACACCCCCGCTCCGCCCCCTCCCCTGCCTGCCATGTCGCGTCGCATTTCTCCTCCCCCCTCCCCACAGCAATGCCCTCCTAACAACACACAGTGCTCCCTGATGCAACGTAATTATCCGTCATCCGTCACTGCTGAAACTGCATCCTGATATCCTTTTTTGTAGTTTCGTACTAAAATTAGTATTCTGACCATTGGGAAGGTCTTTCCTTCACTTCATTTCTTTTCATATATTCAAATTTGAAGGCTGCTCGGATTAGGTGACATAGAAGATTCGTTGCCTTGTTCCGAGTACAAGATCATGATTTTATTTCTATATCGTTTTGTAGCAGCGCTCCGGATCTTGAACACGCCATTGAACAGCATGCTTACTGAATAACTTCTGCCCCGTAAAAGCCCTTTTTGTCTGTGTGATGCATGTGATTAAATAATGAATTATTCCCTAAAGTGTATAAATAATTTTCAAATTCCGTGTTGCTAAAAGTGGCTCTGAATGTCATTCAACAAGATCCGTGATGTAGCCAGATGTGTTACAAATGCAATCATGGTTATTATTCGTCTGTTGTACTTTCATTCATTACTACCGCTCACCACCGTCAATTTTGGAAGAGCCCTCCCTCACTTACCGGGCGCATGCCCAGATGGTAGGTATTCCCGAGGCAGATCCAGCATCCAAGCGCCCGCAACTGATGCGCCGTGACTCCTTTCATGGTGCCCTGTGTCCCCACAGGCATAAAGACCGGCGTAGGTACATCCCCGTGAGGCAATCGCAGCTCGCATGCCCGGGCTTTGGATACCCGGCATTCTGCTAGCACTCGTAGAGAAAGCGGCGCTGCTGTGCTAGTGGAGGCTGCCATGCTGCTACGGATGCGACGTCACCGGAATGCGATGGAAACCACAGAAAACAAGCACTGGCAAACCCATAAGATCGCACCGTTTGGGACCTTTTCGTTTTGCCAATGGTTTTTAGCCATGGTTGTCGTGAGGTCTCGTGACCTATCAATGCGCACCGCTCTTCCGCAGCACTGCAACCTACACCCTCCCTCACCCTCTCACTCACCCTCAACACCTCACCCTCACTCACCCTTAACCCCTCACCCTCACTCACCCTCACTCACCCTCAACCCCTCACCCTCACCCACCCTCACTCACCCTCACTCACCCTCACTCACCCTCACTCACCCTCACCCTCACTCACCCTCACCCTCACTCACCCTCACCCTCACTCACCCTCACTCACTCAACCTCACCCTCACTCACCCTCACCCTCACTCACCCTCACTCACCCTCAACCCCTCACCCTCACTCAACCCCTCACCCTCACCCTCACTCACCCTCAACCCCTCACCCTCAACCCCTCACTCACCCTCACTCTCACTCATCCTCACTCACCCTCAACCCCTCACCCTCACTCACCCTCACCCTCACCCACCCTCAACCCCTCACCCTCACTCACCCTCAACCCCTCACCCTCACCCTCACTCACACTCAACCCCTCACCCTCAACCCCTCACCCTCACCCTCACTCACCCTCACTCACACTCACCCTCACCCTCACTCACCCTCACCCTCACTCACCCTCACCCTCACTCACCCAGTCCAGTTTTACGCCACTATATCCCTTTTATCATTCACAATTCTGACCGTAATCTCTCTATTTTGTGTGGTCAGTTTAGAGTGCCTCAGGAGTTCTGCAGAACACCTGGGTACTCACCCTCACCCTCACCCACCCTCACCCTCACTCACCCTCAACCCCTCACCCTCACTCACCCTCACTCACCCTCACTCACCCTCACCCACCCTCACTCACCCCCAACCCCTCACCCACCCTCACTCACCCTCAACCCCTCACCCTCACTCACCCTCAACCCCTCACTCACCCTCACTCACCCTCACCCTCACTCACCCTCACTCAGCGCAACCACAGCATCTTCACTAAATATATGTAATAAACTTTAAGCTATTGGCAATATAAAATAAAATCCATTTTATTTACGTATTAATTATTAATTTTTTTTAAAGCCTTTGATTTTTTTTATATCAATACATATAAGTCACATATAAGTCCTGTTAATACAAAACATGTTGCTTTACAAATGCTAGAGGTGTCACATTTACAAAAATTATAACTATTGGCTTTGTAAAGAAGAAAGCTATTAATTTAGCTATTTAGAAAAAACAACACATAAATAAAAAACAAAAAAATAAATAACACCTATAGCTCAAACTTTACTACTGCGAGACCTATTGCATTTCCAATGCTTGTTGTTTTCAAGTTATTATGCTAAATGCAAAGTGCTCCTTTTGGGTATAATTTAGTATAAAATGCAGCCTCGAGTTTTTTATGTGAGGACACATTTCACCGTTTTTACAACCAATGGCATATTCGCACCAAAAAATGTATCACGAATGGTGCATACTTACGTGATGTAACGTAATTGTGTAATTTGAGGCGTTTGACATCAAAATCTAACATTAAATTCTTGAAATTACACCAGCATAATTTACATTTTTACTGGGCTAATAGTCTCCTGATTATTGTCTGTGTTCAAGTGTTTAGAACATTTAAATGTACCACTCCTTATTTTCCATCTGCTTGTCTTTCCCTTCTGCCACAAAGAGAACAAAGCTTTACTTTGAACCTAGGGGCATACCTTGGTCAGTAAGAGAGAGGGTTGGGGTTTTAGATTTTCCAACAATCATGCTGGCATATAATATTAAAATAAATTCTAGGAGAAGCATGGCGGTGAGAGGCGTGTAAGGGGAGGTGGAAAGGAAGAGGAATGTGGATTGGTAGGAGTACTTAGGGCCAGATGTAGGTAAATTTTATTTTCCGACCTCTTAAATACCGAGTCATACCGACTCGGTATTTCAGAGGTCGGAAAATAAAAGTACCGAGATGTAGGTAAATGCAGATGTGCAATTACCGAATCGGAAACAGTCGGTATTTTCCGATGCGGGAAATACCGACCAGTTAATGCCCATTCATTCCTATGGGCTTTGAAGCCCATAGGATTGATTGGGCATTTACCGGTCGGTATTTACCACATCGGAAAATACCGACTGTCACAAGGGTGCAGGGGGTGTCACTTTGACACCCTCTGGCACCCCCAAAAGAGGCTCGGGTGCCATGTGGCAGGCATACCTGCCCTAAGGGCAGGTCTGCCTGTCATATGGCATAGGTGTGCATGCACACATGTGCATGCACACCAGAAACTGTATTTTACCATCAAGTAGTATTTGATGGTAAAATACCGATTTTGTACTGCTTGTGGGACTCAGAAGAGTCCCACCTACATACCAATTTACCGGAATCCGTAATGATACCGACTCGGTATTTTACATACTCGGTAAATTTACCTATCGGTAAATTTACCGAGTCTGTAAAATACAGGGACCTACATGTCAAATTGCTCTTACCGGTCGGTAACGGACGAATTCGGCCGTTACCACCCGGTAAACGCCTACCTACATCTGGCCCTAAGAGAGAAAACACAATATTTTGTTTCAGAACAGAGTAGGAGAGAGTGTGTGTGTCTGCGTTTTTTCTCTGTGCCTATGTAAAAATTCCTGGTGAAATCTAACAGAGATCTCACTACACCCGACTGAAAGCACCTGTACCAGTGGCGTGGCAAGGGGGAGTGTGGGGGGTCAGGAGTTTACATTTGAACCTCACCTCCCCCCACCGTTCTTACCTGCGGCCGTCGCGGGACAGCAAACGCATGGCCCGCCACGCAGCCACAGTCTGTGCAGGTAACAGCGGTGGGGCCAATTTTGCCTCAGCATTGTCCCTCGAAATCCCCCCCATACCTTGCGCCAGCCCCCCACCACTGTTACCTGCACGTACTGCGGCTGCAGCCACGGGTGGCAAAAGGTCTAGGTACGCCACTGTCTGTATCCAACTATTTATCAGAAGATACATTTATTGGGGGCGGGTATAACACCGCCCCTAAAGCTACGCCGCTGGTTGAACTGCATCACCCATCTTATTACAGAATTTGGCGGGAGATACAACATAACACTTGATAAGTTCAAGCCTCGCTCTCAGCTCTCTGGAATGGTTGTATGACCTTACAACGCATGCTAATACATTGCATGCCATTACATCGCGGTTTTTACAACGCAAGTCGTTACAACGACTTGCGTTGGAGGGCGCTGGAATTAGGAGTAATATAATTTACTATTCCAACTCCAGTCTACATACAGTAGGGAAGGTGTTGGATAGTAAATTATACTATTCCTTGTCCTAGAGCACCATCCAGCGCAAGTCGTTGTAACGACTTGCATTCTAAAAACCGCGATGTAATGGCATCGCAATGTAACAACCGCGTTGTAAACGACGTTTCCCCTCTGGAAGACAATACACCTCATTGGCTCTCTCTCTCTTTTTTTTCTTATTTTATTTGAGAGCACTTTGAAATACGTGAGTTCAGTGCGTGTGTTACACGATCAATTCTCTTGTGTCTGATTTAAATAGACTGTATTGTTGCTCTCTGTAAGAATCTAGGCCACATCACATATAGGTGAACATGACAACTGTCTTACCTTTTATATTCTCTAATGGCACTGTTGTCATGGCAGGGGTAAGGAATATTTGTAATTCATGTTAAAATTCTGTCACTGTTGATGAAAGCCTCTCGTTTTAGTGATGCAATCTGATGTATTAGGTTGAAACGGTTAGACTTTTGATGGGTGTTTATCATCTTTTTGGATGATGTTTGTTGCACAGTTTACCTGCCAAACATTTTCATGAGTCAGATTGTGACTGGGCTCTTAGAGCCCTGACTCTACCTCGGCTCGTCTTTCCCTGATACTTTGTTGTCTTGGCCATTTCTACCTACAAGAGTGAGGTAAAGAGACAGGAAGCACCTGAGTGCCTCATTGGCTCTCTCTGACGTCAGTTCCCCTCTTCAACAGATGAAGGCATCACTGTCCCATGATGTGTTGATGTTGGTCTGAGCTCCGGAAGTGACGTCATCGTTCTGGCTCTGCTTGAGAGCACTTGTTGCTAAGATGGCGACACATTTTTTCCAGGGCTGGTTCCAGGAGCAGACACCTTCTGCCAGGTTCACCCCTCTCCTGTCACAGACGGCTGTGTGTGCAATGCGCGAAAGTGCACTTTGGGGAGCCGCTGTTCATAAGAGCTCAGTTTTTATTTCCTAATTAGATCCATTTATGAGCGGGATTTCTCGGCATTGCCCGGTCCTACTGGGTGAGAAGAAGACCTGCCGTCTCTCCCCGTCCCAGCCATAAAACACCTCATTCATGCGCCAAAAATCATTTTCATTTCTCTCCCGAGTGGAAAAATTGAGATGTCAGACCCGGAGTGTTAGCAGTAGGTCGCCGAGAGATGTTTCCCTGGTCGCCGTCCAGCCGCGTGCGGGACTTGCAGACTTCAAGAAGCCTTTGAAATCTCAAGTGTGTGGAGAGGAAAAATAACACTTGACATCAGGTGCCACGACTGGGCCTGGGAGTGGGACGGCCCTCCCCAGAGCCCTCAAAGAGCTGCGTGGGTCGATGCCTCAAGTGCCTGCCGTGTCTGCAGACAGCCTGTACCGAGAGAGTGTGCACCGAGAGCCCGTCAGCGCCACGAATCTGCTGCGACACTCGATTCTCCTTCAAAAAACAGAACGGCAGTAGTGCTTAATTTGTGCCGGTCGTGGGCACCAGCACTTGTTTTTTTTGGGGGGGGGGCTTTATTGATCATCATTCCGACTTTGACTCAGAGGGAGGGAAAAAGGCGGAAATGGGAAAAACAATGAGGAAGACAAGAAAACAGTCACATAGGACAAAGGAGGAATGATAAAGCACCTATAAGCAGAGATGGGCTAGCCACTAAAAGCTCAATCAAGATGCAAATCTCTGGCTCAGCTGGAGGCCCTCTTGGACACTCGAGCCCAAAACGAGCCAGGGTGCAACCCACATTCTAACCTTATGAGCCCAAAATGGAGGAAAAACATGAACCTTTAATGCGAAACAGGAGGGGTGGGGTGAGATACCCATCTAGTAGCTGAATGGCACAATGTGAAATCAGAAAATGTTAGATATTGCCCTGCTTCCCTGTTTGACCTAATTGTTTGATCTTAGGCAAATACTTTTTTTCACTGTGCTTTCTATTTTTTTCTTATGGTATTTGAGAGCACTTTGAAATACGTGAGCTCAGTGCGTGTGTTACACAATCAATTCTCTTGTGTCTTATTTGGATAGACTGTATTGTTGATCCCTGTAAGAATCTAGGCCACATATAGGTGCACAAGACAACTGACTTACCTTTTATATTCTCTAATGGCACTGTTGTCATGGCAGGGGTAATGAATATTTGTAATTCATGTTTATATTCTGTCACTTTTGATAAATGCCTCTCGTTTTAGTGATGCAATCTGATGTATTAGGTTGAAACGGTTCTGCATGTTAAACAAATACACTTTTTAGACTTTTGAAGGGCCTTTATCCGATGTATGACGTTACAACGCATACTTTTACAACGCATACCTTTACAACGCATTTTTTACAACACAACATCCATTACAACGCATTCCATTACAACGCATGCCATTACAACAAATTTTTAAAAACTACCTTTACAAAGCATTCCATTACATCGCATACTACCTTTACAACACATACCATTACAACGCATAACATTACATTGCATGTAAGGTAAGTATTGGATAGTGTAGGGGTAAAAATTACTATTCTAACTCCAGGGGGGTGCAACAGTAGGGGAAGTGTTGGATAGTGTAGGGGTAAAAAATACTATTCCAACTCCAGGGGGTGCAATAGTAGGGTAAGTGTTGGATAGTGTAGGGGTAAAAATTACTATTCTAACTCCAGGGGGTGCAACAGTAGGATAAGTGTTGGATAGTGTAGGGGTAACAATTACTATTCCAACTCCAGGGGGTGCAATAGTAGGGTAAGTGTTGGATAGTGTAGGGGTAAAAATTACTATTCTAACTCCAGGGGGTGCAACAGTAGGGTAAGTGTTGGATAGTGTAGGGGTAAAAATTACTATTCTAACTCCAGGGGGTGCAACAGTAGGGTAAGTGTTGAATAGTGTAGGGGTAAAAATTACTATTCTAACTCCAGGGGGTGCAACAGTAGGGTAAGTGTTGGATAATGTAAGGGTACTATGTGTTGTATTGCTATGCGTTGTAATGGTATGCGTTGTAATGACTGCGTTGTAATGACATGCGTTGTAGTGGTATGCGTTGTAGTGTCATGCGTTGTAATGGTTGCGTTGTAATGGCATGCGTTGTAATGGATGTTGCGTTGTAAAACTTTCGTTGTAATGGTAGTGTGTTGTAAAAGTTGCGTTGTAAAGGTTGTTTCCCGTCTTTATCATGTTTTTAGATGATGTTTGTTGCACAGTTTACCTTCCAAGTATTTTCATGACTCAGCTTGTGAATGGGTTCTTAGAGCCCTGACTCTGGCTCGTCTCGTCTTTCCCTGATACTTTGTTGGCTTGGCCATTTCTACCTACAAGAGTGAGGTAAAGAGACAGGAAGCACCTGAGTGGTAGAAAAAAGAGACTTCACGAGGAGTCAAAACTAAGGAGCTTTTTTGTTTGGTAGCCTAGTATTCGGCAGCACCGGCGGCAGGATTTTATTTAACAATGTAGACCCCTTGCTCTTTTTTTACAGATAAAGCACCATTTTTGCTGCACATGGCTCCATGTATCAAGAAACTCTTAGAAACTAAAACACATATGAGAAATCTCTCTGAAATTGATGAGAATATTACAAATCTTTTGAAGATGAGTACAAAGGGATGTATGACGTTACAACTCAAACTATCACAATGCAAGCCATTACAGCACAGTTTTTACAACTCAACTCCCATTACAACCCATGCCATTACAACCCAAGCCATTACAATGCATTTTCCATTACAAAGTAAATTACTATTCTAGCACCGCTGGGTGCTTAACTCAGGGCAGGTGCTGGTCAGTGAGGGATATGCGTTGTAATGGCATGCATGGTAATGGAACTTGCATTGTATTGACTGCATTGTAAAGGCATTGCGTTGTAATGCCTGCATTATTATGGATGTTTCCTGTAGAAAGACCACATATTTTCACAGACGAAAATACAGTATTTTGCCTGAAAGGAACACATACTGCCTTCTTACTGATGACTCTCTTCTTACTACAGCTTGCCTTTTCATCAGTGGCTCACTTGTCACCATTGGCTGCCTTCTCACCATTGCCTGGCTCTCTTCTCACCATGACCTGCCTGCTCACTGATGACTGTCTTATCACTATTGCCTGCCTTCTTACTATTCACTCTTTTGACACCACTGCCTGCCTTTTCACCACTCGTTCTTTTCTCACCGGGGGCTGCCTTCTCACTGATGACTGTCTTAGCACTACAGCCTGCCTTCTCGTCATTGGTTCTCTTCTCGTCACTGCCTGCCTTCTCACCATTGGTTCTCTTCTCACCACGGGCTGCCTTCTCACTGATGACTGCCTTATCACCATAGCCTGCCTTCTTACTATTCATTCTTTTGACACCACTGCCTGCCTTCTCACCATTGATTCTCTTCTCACTACAGCTGGCCTTCTCACCGGTGACCGCCTTATCAGCACCGCCTGCCTTCTCACCACTGCCTGCCTTCTCACCATTGGCTCTCTTCTCACCACTGCCTGCCTTCTAACCATTGATTCTCTTCTCACTACAGCTGACCTTCTCACCGATGACCGCCTTATCAGCACCGCCTGCCTTCTCACCACTGCCTGCCTTCTCACCATTGGCTCTCTTCTCACCACTGCCTGCCTTCTCACCATTGATTCTCTTCTCACTACAGCTGGCCTTCTCACCGATGACCGCTTTATCAGCACCGCCTGCCTTCTCACCACTGCCTGCCTTCTCACCATTGGCTCTCTTCTCACCACTGCTTGCCTTCTCACCATTGGTTCTCTTCTCACCATGGCCTGCCTTTTCGCTGATGACTGTCTTATCCCCCTTCCCTGGCTTCTCTTCATTGACTCTCTTCTCACTATAGCTGGACTTTTCACTGAAGACACTTCTCACCACTGCCTGTATTCTCATTGTGGTTGTTATTTTTACTTGACATTGACATAGGGAGCTGCTGCCACTAATGTGAACTTGTAATGCTCAACCTTGTTCATTTTGTCACTGGCTGATCAATGTTGTTTTTCTCTGTGGCATAAACACATCCGAGAGGGAGCTGAAACTGTACAGCAAGGCCTAATGTAGGCCTGGGTGTGAAATTCCACTCCACTCGTGCAGTTTGCAGAGTTTTTCTCACTCGTGCTACGTGTAGTTTGCAGAGATCCGAAAAATTCAGTTCTACATAGCAGAGTTCTTTCCTTGCTCGTGCTCGCCAACGTTAAGTTGGCGAGCGTGAGCGAGGAAAATCTTTCTTTGGACCACCTCCCGGTAAAATTTCTAAGTGCGGTCTGTCGCGGATGGTCACTACGGCTCATGTTGAGAAACCACCCGTTCGCATTGAGGAAGCTGCCGCTCGAGTATAACACCGACTCTAGCGGCTGAGAGAAGCAGCGCCCTCTTGCCCTGCAAGTGGTGCAGTTCACACTTATTTTACAGGACAGGACAAACACCCAGTGCTAAAAATCAGAGCGAACGGCGCGATGTAACGCAATCCACCGCTTGCTGACCTTCGCGTAGAGCGGCATAGTTTTTTGGTCACTCTGCCCAGGCCTAGCCAAATGGCAGTCCATTTTACTAAAACTGCAAGGCATCTTGTGCTTTGTGCAGTTATATTTAAAGTTATTGCCATGGGCAGCGGCATCAGGGTTGGGTATCAATCCAAATACATACCCCTGAAATCAAGTGATGATAATCATGGCTCATACAACTGTACCTTCAAAGCCACAACATTTTTAAGACAAGTCGCATCAAACTGTCCCACATCTACCTGCACCCTCTCCATCAGCAATCCTGACTATGAAAATCACCACTTAAGGCAGTCTGCTTCACACTAGGAGCCGGGTCGTAGAGTAAAAATGAAGATAGAAAATAGGAAAAAACAAAGCATAAGGTGGACATTCTGTGCCCGATTCACAAAGGTAACCTGAGACGAAAGTCTAAATTCATGCCTTTCAATATTCACAAAGGGTATTTCCGAGTCATAATGTTAGACTATTGTCTCAGTTCAACTTAAGTTTTGGTCTTAAGTTTAACTGAGACAAAAGTCTCACTTTAGGACTCATAAATGCCCTAAGTGAATACCGAAAATGTCGTAAAGTTAGAATTTCGTCTCAGTTTACCTTTGTGAATCAGGCCCTCTGTGTCAGAGCACGAAAGATCTGAACTACATACCTACTAACATCAGATCTGCCCCCACATTTGTACAATTCCGAAATAACCTGGAGAAGCACTACTTTAGAGAACACTGCCATCTGACAGGAGAGGGAGCTTCCTCCTACTAAATTTCCTACCTCATTGTAAACACTCTTGAATCCTATCTCAGGCTGTGTGCTCTGTTGCTGTCTGTCTAGGTTTGAGGTGTAGAAATACCAATTCATACGTGTTATCACATGATTTTAGTCCTCAACACCTGTTTCTGTTCTTCTGTCCCTACACGGTTACGAATAGAATACATGGGTGAGACATACGCTGCTGTGAGATGGGGTTGTGCTCTGACACCCACTCCCCTCTGTCTTCCCTCAGTTTTGTAGGATCTTGCAGGTCTGGACAGGCTCATTGCTGAGGTGTATCTGCATTTAAGGCCGCGCAGAGGTGAGGGCAGAGGGCTGTTGATGTCCCTGAGGCTAAGGGACCTCATTCATCACAGATGATGAAGATGGGTGGTCCTTTCTCCAGCCTCTGATGGCCGAGGAGTTCTAGATAACAGTTGTGTGCTGGATTCTTTCAGGTCTCAATCTGTCTTCCTGGATCACTGTAAATGTCTAGCTGTAAGCAATATTTCACTTTCCAGGTGGAAAAACATGTCCCAGCATGGCTGCAAAGGCAGCCCTGTTCTGATTGTATTAGGTTGTGGCTGAATTTACACAAAGCTTCATAGTGCATCTGAAAAACTAAATGGTATTTGCGGATGGGTAGAAGCGTACTCCGTGGGAGTACTTGGGTGCAAAAGTGTGTGTCTGCCACGTGACCTGTGTGAAAAATGTGAAAAGTGATCCAATGCAGTGTGTAGTGAGTGAAATGAGAGACAGACAGGCCACTTCGATCGGATACTAGCCTAGGAATGGAAAGGGAGGGCATGAATGTGATGTGGCTAGGTGTGAGTTGTTGTGTTGTTGTTGTGTGCAGGGGTGTAACACAGGCCCCCACAGCCCCTGCTGCACAAGGGGGGTAGCCACTCATCTCAAGAACAATACATATCTATGAGATATGAGAGACCCCAGGAACCGTCCTCTCATTCTGCGGGGGAGGGGGTATACATTTTGTGTCACACCACTGGTTGTGCATGTATAGAAGACGTGCACAAGTTCCAGGCGGGGGTGTCTTTTCTGGAACCCTGCCAAGCCTGGTTGAACCATAGGAGGATGAAGGGTTCCCAATGGCAAGGCGTCATTTCAGGTGCTTGCCCCATAATTGACCATAATCTGAATTTTTATGCTTCACTTCTGATGAATCGATTGGACTCATTTGGAGAAAGTGGCAATGAAGATCCCGGTGAGTAAACCGGGGTGGTTGTAAAGCTTCTCCATGGACTCTGTTCCTTTTGCTCGAGTCTTGTTAGGCACCCGGAGGAGTGTATAAGACTGGATATTGGATTGTCCAATCAAGCAAAGGATTCCTTTCAATGAGTTGAGCCTTTTCAGCCAATAGTATGGGGTGACAGACAAAGGAGATATTACTGTGAGAGGGTAAAGAGAGTGATAGTGAAATGTGAAATTCTTCCAAGTACAGCATGTCCAATCTTTCCCAGTCCCATTTTAGTGATGTTGTTTCACTGGGAGGAGTTTCAACTTCCAAAGAGCGTCTCAAGTTGGACAATACCGAGTGGCACTTGAGCGGTAAGGAGTTCAGCGGCTTGGGTAAGGGTTATGCCAACCCTTCCTAAACCGCTGAACTCCTCAGGGCTCAGGTGAAACTGTACTGTCCATCAGTTGCTTCCAAGCCCTGTGGTGCAAATTGACAGACTTTGGAGGAGGAGTGATGTAGCTCATGGTATGTGAACAGAGTTTGGCCTGAGGTCAAGATTCACCTTTTAGGTCATCACGTCTCATATCTGCTGCCAGATGCAGACTGGATATGCAGGGGCTGGGACCTTGGTACAGGTGAAGGTTGGTCTCAGGATACCTGCTTTCTGCACGTTAATGTTCTAATCGACTTTGCTTCTTATTGGAAATTATTGTTTACATCACAAAATGTATGATCCAAAGAAGAAGTCATGAATTCATGTTCCTTGTGGATTAATCAGTGTTTTACATTTGCTGTTTTTAAGTAAATTGGGCCAGAGCCTTAACACCAAACTGGTTTGTCCTTACTGGAGGCCATTATCGCCCAGTGTCCCAGATGTTTAAATTAATCCTGCACCACACAACAGAGGTAAATGCCCCCTGCACGCTGTAAATGCACCTTTCATCCTTCTTTCCCAGTGTATGCCTTGTATGAAACAACATGTCTTTTACTGTTATTCTTAATGACCAATAGAGCTAATCCAAATTCAATCACATTTCTATTAAACAAAGACTGGAGGCTACTTCAGAGGTATTGTGCAGTGCCGAATTAAGTTTATCACGAGTAGGTCTTAACCATTTTCACAATGTGGGAAAATGTACACATTTTTTAAGGCAGGATTCTTGGTTTTTTCCCTCAGAGTTTTTTGTAGCGCAAACTTGACCCGAAGGTATGAGGTATCAGAGCGCTTTACATGAGCACCATGTACGTTACACAAGAACACATTCATTTTTGGTAGGCACAGGGAGACTAAGGGGCAGATTTACAAGCCCCTAGCGACACTTTTACCATGTGCCATGTTGCGACTTATTTACAACGTGATGCATCTAGGCAGATGCGTCACGTTGTAAAGCCTTGCGCCACACGAAACCTGCGTCAGGTTTCATATGGGCGTTCTGTCGCAGGGTGGGTGTTTCCTCGCAGGAAAGCCACGTAAAATTGACGCAGTGAAATCTACAAGATTTCACTGAGTCAGTTTTACGACGCTGCTGCGTAAAATCCTTACGCATGCTTGAAGCGAGGCACCATTTTGAGTATGGGCGGCCCCTGTGCATTGCAGGAGTTGCGTCGCGCTTGCTACGCGACTCCAGCAATACGCCGCCCATGCGCCTCAAGATGCGTAACGCATCTGCCCCTCCTTGCACGATGGTGCGCTGCATTGTAAATGTGACGCATCTGTGGTGGCGCAAGGGGGGCGATTACGTGACACATCTGTTCTGGCGCATCCTTGCTGATTTGCAGAGATGTGCCAGGAGATGTAAATATGCCCCTAAGTGCTTCGCCCAGAATCACAGGGTGTTGCGCGTCCCTGCCGAGACTCAAACTCGGTCTCCCAGATTTGAGGTCGACCGCTCTAGCCATTAGGCCACATCCTTGAAGCACAAAATAAGTCAAAGGAATTGTGAAACACATAAACTGCACAATTCACTATATGTGAATCTGTATGGGCACTACAGTGAGCTTGTACCGTAATTGTCTTTTGTGCTCGAAGGCACCAGTGCAATTTTAATGCAGATGACCCCCATGCACACATTACACAATCTTTTAACATATAAACCCTTTACAAAATATCACATTTTGCTCTGGCCTATGACGCTAAACCAATTCCCTACAAAATGCGCAATTTTTGTGAAGTTATTACAAACGTCAAGTGCAAACAACAGTTCTGGGTATTGTATTTTCATGGAGAATGACGTATTTCTCGTGCTTTGATTTGGATAAGATAGGGTTGGGGACCCCTGGAAGGGCACAGGAGATGGTTATCTATTTACCTTGCATTATACGGAAGTGATGGTACATGTCAGTGTGTGAGTGTCAGTCCATGTTCGTAAGTGGGAATGTATGACGTTACAACGCATACTTTTACAACGCATACCTTTACAACGTATTTTTTCAACGCAACATCCATTACAACGCATTCCATTACAACATATTTTTAAAAACTACCTTTACAACGCATTCCATTACAACACATACTACCTTTACAACGCATATCATTACAACGCATACCATTACAACGCATACCATCACATTGCATGTATGGTAAGTATTGGATAGTGTAGGGGTAAAAATTACTATTCTAACTCCACGGGGGTGCAACAGTGGGGTAAGTGTTGGATAGTGTAGGGGTAAAAAGTACTATTCTAACTCCAGGGGGTGCAACAGTAGGGTAAGTGTTGGATAGTGTAAGGGTACTATGCATTGTGATGGTATACGTTGTAATGGTATGCATTGTAATGACATGCGTTGTAGTGGTATGCGTTGTAGTGTAATGCGTTGCAATGGTTGCGTTGTAATGGCATGCGATGTAGTGGATTTTGCGTTGTAAAAGTTTCATTGTAATGGTAGTGCGTTGTAAAAGTTGTGTTGTAAAGGTTGTTTCCCGTAAGTGGATATGAATGCATAGGTGTGTAGGTGAGTGTGAATACATGCAAGTCACTATCTTCATGCTGTTGTGTATTAGTGTAAGTCAGTCTGAGAGTGAGTACATGTTTGTTCGAGAGTGCATGTCAGTTTAAAAGTGCTTGTGTATGTGAGTCTGTCAATGTTGTTGTGTGTCATTGGTATTTGTACAGTGCACATCTACTCCTTTCCACATGTTGGATGTGTTGGTAGTCCCAAAAGTGCATCATTCATGGCCCTGTGTCGCTTGGACTCTCCATTGACTGTCAGTTGGAAGCTTACAGACCACCATCTGGCCATCGGGTCTAGTGGCTTAGTGGACTAACGCGTCCCCTTAGAGGCCTGTGTTTGACCTCATGGTCATGGATTCAAATCCCAGTGGGCCCACTCAGCCTTTCATCCTTCGGAGGTCGATAAAATGAGTTCCATTGAGTTGGGTAACAATAAACATCTGTTATTCAGAGCCAAGATACCCGCGGGTCAATGTGCGCTTTACAAATAGACGTTATGTCTGTTATGGTACCGTGTGAGCAGTGAGCCACTGTCAGGGAGGGGTATAGAGAACTACTTAAGTGGTTGTTGCATGCAAGGTATGTGTGTTTGTGTAAGAATGTGGGAGTGCTTGCAGTTTACATGCATGTTTGGTATACCTGGGCTTTGAAGAGACACGGTTCCTTATGTTCCAATTGTGAGATTTTGAGCTATTGGCATTGTAAAAGACCATGCCTTTTATTTATGTGTTTAGAAAACCTGCAATAATGAAAGGCATTGTCATTTACAATAGCAATGGGTCAAAGCTCCTAAAATGCGAGACCTATTACATTGCAAATACTTGTTGTTTACATGCGCCCCATGCTGCGTTTTCATGTTAATAGAGGCCACGCCCCTTTCTTCAGAAAAGGGCGTCTAAAGAAAGGTCCGCGGCAACTATTAAAGTGAAAGCGCGGTATGGGGCGCTTTTACCAAAAAAGCATTTGTTTGTGAAGTTGACAAACAAATGCTTTTTTGTAAAAGCGTCCTGTGGAAGCACGCATGCACGCTGAGTGTTGCAGGACAGCATGTTGTGCCTGTAGTAGGAGAAACTCATTAAAGAAAATAGTGCTTACAGACTAAATAAGACGTACCATGTAACAACCAAAGTAAAAGGGCCTGTCCTCATGGGAGGGTAAAAATGAAGATAAGGCGGCGCTAAGAAGTGACTAACAAGCCTATTAACGAATCAGAAGCCAGCCTTTACGAAGGACAATGGCAGAAGCCAATGACAAATATGGGCGGAGAGTGGGCGAGGCTTCAAGTCCATACTCCAATATAGCATGCCTCGCAGATCAGTGCGTGCGCTGCCCAGATTACACCAAAAAATCAATCAATGAAGATTTATAGAGTGCGGCTGCATCATCCGTGAGGGTCTCGAGGCGCGATCTGATAAACTGCTTGTTCTCCTATCGGTTGAACATCCAGGTCTTGAGGTCCTTTCTGAATTGCTGGAGTGATGGTGAGACTCTGAGTTGCAGGCGGGGGGGGGTCTTTCCATCTCTTGGCCGAATAATAGGCATGGATACCTTCTTGAATAACTGGTAAAAGAAAAGGACAAATGAAATCATGAACTTATTTATATGAATTTCTATGAAACATGTGAGAAGTTACAAGAAACTTCATAAACTTTATGTCTCATATAGAAACTGAAGCCTCCTTATATTCAGAAGTCACACGAGAGAGGACACCAGTTAAGAAGACAATATTTCTGAAAGAGGTTATTGGTCTTAGCCTGTGTCCTTTAGCCGAAAAGTATGTAAAATTACAGATTGTCTAATCATCAGAAATTTAGCAAAATTCAGTAACACGAACATTTAAAATTTTGAGAATTTCATAAGGGTAAAGAAAAGCGTTTTCCCTGGAAAGTGAAAGATTCAGATTTGCGTCTTTGCCCTTTACCATCCATAAGACAAATTTTACAGGCTAGACGTCAGAGAATTGTCTTGATAGTGAAAATTCCACCTTAGTGAGTGTAGGCGTGTTGCCGGTCCAGGTTTGAGCCTCCGAACTTTACCCACGCGCGTTTAATCTATTGTTCATCGCTTTCCCAATATATCCCTTCCCTTTATTCATCTTCTCCGAAATGAGTGGGAGCTCCTTGCTCCATTGTCCTGCTTTGCCTATACACAATGCAGGGTTGAACATCAAAGGACCACATCAATGGAGCTTCGGGACAATCATTGACAATAGACTGCGGGTCCTGCTCAGCTGATATGGAGGTGTTTGATCTTGAAAACTATCCCTGAGAGTCACAGCACGACAGGAGAATAAATGATGCTCTTGAATCACAAAGTCTTCTTTGATGTCCAGAACTGCATCCCAGGCAGATGTTCGTTGGTGCATCCCTTATGTACCTGGAAAGATTCAGAGCTACGCGGATGCCTTCCGCACCGTGTATTTTGCTCAAAATGAGCCATTTAATACAAAAACTGGTATCATTAATTTAGCCATCAAAATGTGCTGAGGTACCCAGGAAAGGAAGGGGGGGGTAGGGGGTGGCTACATATTATTTTGTTTCCCAGTTGTTACAATGGGCCCAATTCATAGAACTAACTTAAGACAAAATCCTAAACGTACTACTTTTGGTATTCACAGAAGGCATTTAGTAGTAGTAAAGTTAGGATTTTGTCTTACATTTGTCTTAAGTCTGTCTTAAGACTGTCTTAAGTTTGTCTTAAGTTTGTCTTAAGTCTGCCCACTGTTTGTCCTTTTGTTTAGGAGACACCGAGGGGCATATTTACAAGCCTTTAACGGCACTGGAGCATCACTTTTTTTGACACTCCTGTGGCATAGCGCCATTATCCATATATACAAGGTGGTGCTAAGCCACTTAACGAGGCCTAATGCCACCTTGTAAATATGCCTCTTTCCAACGAAGTCCACTACGACAAAGGAGTGTGCAGTGAGTGTTGTTGTGGGCATTCCAACGCAACACGCTGCTTCAGATTTACAAGGCTGGGACAGCACCAAAGGCGAAGGCCAGGTAATACTGTGTCTTAGAATGGTATTACGAGGAGAAATTTCTCCTCGTTTTTTGCTTCTTCTATGTGTGCTGCATTCTGCAGCACACATAGAAAGAGCAAATCACTATTACTGATTGTTTATGTGCAGGAAGGTTTCCCTTCCTGCACATAAACAATCACCCCTGCAGCTCAGGCACCCTTGCAACAAGGCACAAGGGTGCCTGCGCTGGTGCTAGGTAGCTTTTTTAGCGCCAGCAGTATGGGAAACATAGGGGTGTGCCGTATTTTTTTAAATACGGCACATCTCTGTGTTTTGAAAATGTCAGAGCATGGCGTGCCAAGTTTGGTGTAACACTGCGCTCTGGCACTTTCTTGTAAATATTCTCCAAATGTCGCAAAATTGGCTATACACTACAAAATCCTGTAGATGGTGTGCAATAAATGAGGCAGGAGAGTTAACTGCAGGGTGATGCTGCGGTCCATGATACAGTAGTATTCATGAATGGTTGCTGTTGCAGTCAGGGACATAAAATTGCTGATGGTTAGATCCTGCTGTACAGAATGCTGACTGTCACTTGTACTGTAGTCAATGGTGTAGAACTATTGATGATGAAGCAAATTGTTCAGGATTGTTGACTGTTGACAGATGGTCTTGGGAATGGGGTAAAAGCACTGGCAAGGTAGTTATTTTAGTGGATGATGAAGGAGTTTTATGTCCAAGCCAACGATACAGGGTGTAGACTGCGCATTGATGCTAAATTCAGT
This sequence comes from Lissotriton vulgaris, assembly GCF_964263255.1. Taxonomy (NCBI): domain Eukaryota; kingdom Metazoa; phylum Chordata; class Amphibia; order Caudata; family Salamandridae; genus Lissotriton; species Lissotriton vulgaris. Next base: position 1,057,178,886 of record NC_141699.1, read on the forward strand.
TTTATATGTTTTGAATGTTTGTTAATTGTGCTGTAAATGTTATAGAAGTATTTTATGTGGGTCAATGTTTTGTTGTCTGAGTAGGAATGTTGACAAGGAATTGATACCTGTGATTACTTTCTTTTACTGCAACTTTTTCTTTTTTCTTTTACTGCAGTCTTTAGTGTTACAATGACCTTCAAAATTGGCTTGTTCTATGGAGAAAAACAGAACAGAAGTTCAGAACACCAGAAAATAATCAAGAGACAAACGCATGTAAACATAACAGCTTCGGCCGTCCGTAGGAGCTATGAGGTAATGGCCCCCTATTTTCCAGACAAGAAGAGTGTCTGTCAGGTTGAACAAAGGTCACTCTTCTGGTTCAGGTCAGGCAGCCAGGAGCTAGACATGTGCTAAGTGCGCATGCTCCTGGCTGCCTGAGCTGAATTTTGCCTGGTTGAGGATTTCACAGCCCTGTGGTTGTGACATCCTCAGCCTGGCAAAAGCGCCTTGAGGCCCTCCCCCTCACGAAGAATGGGAGCATCACCAATTGCATCGGCCCTGGGCGATTCAGTATTAAGCCCTGAAGTGTGCAGGGCCGAGTGTTAATCACTGGCACCTCGCCACAGAGTGGAGTGGGGTCAGCAGACTCACTGACCACATCCCACTCAGTGACGAGGTCGGGTCTGCTGCCTTCCCCTAAGTCAGCCAATGTGGGAAGGCAGGAGTCCCGTGCTCCTGGGAACTCTGAGGCATCCCTATTGGAGAGTTGCTGCTGAGGTAAGTTTTATTTGTTATTTTTTGTTTGGTGCATGCATGCGTGTATGTATGAATGTATGTGTATTTGTTAGTGAGTGTTGTGAATGGGTGTATGTGCATGTGTGAATGAATGGATGTGAGTCAGGTGTATGCATGCATGTGTGGCCCCGCACTCCTCCCTGGTAACATTACCAGCCGCCACTGAAACACACACACATACGTCCTTCCATGTTTCCTCATTTTTCCATTTCACTTATGTTAGCAGAGTCTGTGCAGGGTGTCAGACTCCTTCCGGGGGACCACAAGACGGACAGGTGCTACTCCCCAGCCACAGGAATGCAGTCAATACCCAGTCGGGAGAAGCTGTGTCCACCTTCCATCTTACATCATTGTAAACCAGGGCCATCCGAACTGGATCCCACTGGTTACTGTACTCACACTGTCACCAGACACAGACCTACTACCATACATGTGCCATATACTCACCACAAATACACTGATGCACAGAACGCCAGTGCAAGGATTCTGGGCTCTTATAAAAGAGGAATGTTGTATGAGAGAGGCCAGTAGACCACACTCTCCTGGACAAAGAAAAAAGTCTTGTCACACTATTGAATCACAAAGTCTTGGTAAATTAACAAATAGAAGCCTGAGCAACAGTTGTAGGCGTAAAAGCACATGTAAATTCACAACTCTCCAATGGATTAGGTGTTTTTCTCTTCTTTTATTATTCCATTTTCATAGCATCCTCAGTGATCACAATTCGGTGATGTTCAAACCACAGGGTAACCACAAAATTGCCAACACATGTTTCGTCAGGCCAGTCAGCCAAAGACTTTGTCAGGGCAAAAGCAACTAATACAAGGACCCGTATGAAATTCTTCCTGTTGTACACAAATTCAAAGCAAGACTCATTCCTCAAAAAACAGCAACGTGAAATAGCGTGGACGCTCAGAGTTCATGGTCGTAGTTATTTCCAAAATGGGCAAAGGACTCCAATAATGATGATCACCGCATCACGAGTATTAGTCAAAGTAAACAAGAAGCAAGCTCCGTATTCCAGACCTCGGTCGTAGTACCCCGAATCTAATCTTTAGATAAGTTGATACGGCAACCAACAACAAGCGATTTCTTATGGTGTTTTTAGGTGTATATGGTGGGAAGGGTGGGAAGTAAGGGCCATATTATCAAGAAAGAGAGATACACAATCGGTGCTTTTAGCGGCAGGAAACTGCTGCTAAAGGGGCGATAATGAGCTTCATAATATGTCCTTGTGAATTCCCATAGCAGCCCTAATTAACACCAGAATCTGGGCTGCTATGGGAATTCACAAGGACATATTATCAAGCCCATTATCGCCGCTTCAGCGGCGGTTTCCTGCCAATAAAAGCGGCGATAATTATTGTCCTTTCTTAATAATATGGCCCTTATTTATTTTTTATTGATGAATTATTAATTAATTGTTAATTAATTTGTATTAATTAATTAGTAAATATTAATTGTAATTGTGTAATTAATATTAGGTGTATGTTGTGGAAATGATAGTGTAAATGTGTAATTCATGAATGTTTATTATATTTTTTAATAATAATATATTTTAATTTACATATTATTTATGTTAATAATGGAAATTTAATGTAATCAAAATGTTGATTTTTTAAAAATTGTTGTGGTATCCAGCACTTTCCCTACTGTTGCTCTCACTGGAATGGGAATAGTAATTTTTCCCCCTCCGCTATCCAACACTTTCCCTACTGTTGCACTCACTGGAGTTGGAATAGTAATTTTTACCCCTCCGCTATCCAGCTCTTTCCCTGCTATTGCACTCACTGGAGTGGGAATAGTAATTTTTTACCCCTTTGCTATCCAACATTTTCCCTGCTATTGTAATTATTGTGTTGTGAAGTTTATGTTTTTAAAAAATAGTTTAATATGTTAATTAATTACAGGATGTTTTATTTTATTTTAAATTATTGATATATGTATATATTTTATTTTTATGTAATTCAAAAATGTATTATTTAAATAAAGATAATAGGTAATAAAATTTATTTAGGTAAATATATGTATATGTACACATTTTTGTTTGTTTATATTTTTTTAATTACGTTTATTTGTCATATTTAGTTAAAATATATATTAAATGTGATTAATTTTGTTAAAAATATTAATATTATTTAATATATTTTGTTTAAGTTATATATATTTTTTAAGTCGATATTTTTTACATCTATATTTTTTACTCCGACATTTTTAAGTCAATATTATTGTACTTACCTGTTTAAGTATGGGGAGTCTATATTTTTGTAATCAATATTTTTACATCGATATTTTTGTAAACTCTATTTTTTACATCAATATTTAAACATGGAACCGCATACAACACAGTGTTGATGTGACACATAGCGGACCATCACCTTGCTCCAAACATCCCTTGCCAGATATACAGTGCCCAAACATTTGCACGGTGAGCAAAACTAGGCTTAGACTATTGCTTATCGGCAGCCTGCAGGCAAAGTATGTGTTACGTACCAAAGAGATGGGGTAGCAGCTGGTAAAGGCCCTCTAACACACCTCTTACATACCAAAACCACATATCAACAGCTCATGGAACCTGGCACCACCACACATCCAAAACAGTCCAAAACACAATTTCCAGAATATATCTTGGTAGAATGACTGAGACTGTGGCTTGCTATTGAAACCCTGGGGTACTATCCACAGAAACCACTGACAACCAACAGCACTAAAGGGCCATAGTATTGGCAGGCTGTGCACTATACAAATGCCAACAACATAGCACAACATAACTTTTTTCAGTGAATAGCGTAAACATGTTTTTGACAAGCAGTAATGTGGGCATAAATGTTTACTGGAGGTTGATGTTGGAGTGACTAGTGTAGGAGTTTTGACTCTGAGATGCCACTGTAGTCAGTTGTATAGCAGTGCTGGTTTGAGGATGCAGGGAGTGCTGTAGGACTTATAACTGCAAGTTTATCCCACAGTGAATGATGTAGATCTGTTGACTGCAGGCTAATGTTGCAGCGAATGGTTTGGGAAGGTGGCTATAGGTTGCTACTGCAATGAATTGTGCAAGAGTTTTGTCCAGGAACTGATGATACAGTAAATGGTGTGGGAGTACCAGCTGCAGTTTGAGATGCCATAAATGATACTGGAAGGTAGTTGGGGGTTGATGTTGCTTTGAATGGTATAAGCATGTTGGAAACGGGTTCAAGTTACACAGAATAGTGCCGTAGTCGTGACTGTAGGATGATGTCACAGTGAATAGTGTTTGAAGACTGACTATGCATTGGTGGCACAATAAATAGTGACAGAATGAAGACTATGGATTGATGTGGTAGTGCTAAATGTGAGATTTGGCAATAAATCGGGATGGATTTTCCGAAGGGTAGATGGCACTGTAACGATAAGTAGATTTTTGGCGTCGATAGAGAAAGATGGAGCCCTTCTAATTGTAGTGTGAGTTTGTATGGCTGGTTGGGTAGCACACATTTTGACAGGATGAAATAGTGGCCTGCAAGCGTCGGGATTATAGACCCCGTGGGTGTGTCTGTAAAAATATTGAGGTCTGTGATATCGACCTGCAGTTATATCCACCTGTAGAATATGGACTATCGACAGGCTATGGTCTCCCGACATGCAGTTAAAAGTTAACATCCAGAGGGAAGCATAGATTTACAATTCTTAACTCCACATCTACATACCTTGAGGATATTTTGTAGACTCAATTTCAGTCCAGGTCGATATGAAAAGGCGATATTTTTGTAGAACATCCTCTTTGGCCGCCATCTTTATTCCCACAGAAATGTGATGAATTAGCTGCTAAATGATATTGGGAAATTTTTGCTAAGCTTCACCAAAGTCTGGCATGATCACTAGCTAAGAGACTGACCCACCTGAGCTTCTTTAGCCCAAGCAAATGCAAACATAAATATGAATTCATTAGACTCTTAATGATTGCCGTTAAGTTGCGTGTACGGCAGCCATCAGCCATCCCTCGCGCGCATCGCGCCATCGTTAAGTTTTACTGCCATGTAATTAATCTGCTGATGCTCGCCTTTATCGGCTGCATTTTTCTGTCCACTGACAAATTAAAATTGCAATTTCATTTGCAGGTACATTGTGGCACCCGCTGCTCAGCGGCCTTTCCCACTAATGGATGCTTTTATCTGTCTAGCCCATTATTCTCACATTTAGTGCTTTGTCTGTCTGCCTTTCCTTTACTATGGCCTTTACTGTCTGATGAAAAAAACAGACTGAACAAAGATGAGAGGCTGACCCCCCCCCCAGGACCTCACTCCCCCCTACCCCAGGTAGGGATCTATCCAGTGCTACTGCACAATTCAATTTTCCCAACTGATCTCATGTCATGTGTGACACCATCAGCCAGTCCACTTTGCATTCTGACATCTTCCAGGATACACTCATATTTTTATAAAAAGTGAAATTACAAGTCCCAGATTGCAAGGCCCCTGTCCCATTTGTCTAAACATTCAGGATGAACTGATGGAGTGAGAGGGCATTTAAACTAGTGCAGTGTTCAGCAAAATGTTGACCTCATTGTGCAGAATTCTGTATGTTGTTGTGAATCATCCCAGCAAGAGTTCTCTAAGATGGCCGGCCAAACCTCCATGCGCACTTCAGTATACCTGCATTACCCTCAAACTAGACCCCAGGACTGCCGGCTCCTGCTTCTCCATTATTAGACCCTTGAAGAAAATCTTTTCTCTTGTCCCTCCGGGACTTCGAGTGGCAGTGGTCACTACCTTAATTACATCACACTTAGACTATTACAATGCCTAATATATGAACATCACAAGTCCTGATTTCAGGTCATTCAGAATGCGGCAGCCACCATGACCTGAAAGTGCCTAAACATCTCTTGGTGAGGGAGGGCATTTTCTCCCTTCACTGGCTGCCAGTTAGAAAGCGGGTGATATATACGGTTCTTTGGATGGTCTACCTGGCTCCTCGAAATCAAGGGCCTGCGCCTTTTAGAACAGTGTTCCAGTGGTACACCCCTAAAGGACTGCTCAGATCACCCTCTCTCAGGAAAGAGAATCTGCAAAACCAAGTGGGGTGGCTGCTCCTTTTCGGTGGCGGCGTCTAGCCAGCGCTATATAAAACCTTTAAAATAAATAAATAAATAAATAAATAAATAAATAAACCTGTGCATATTGCGTCTCTGGGATATTTATCTGTGTTCCGCAAGCAGCTTAAAACCTGTCTCTTTTCTCTTCTGTGGGTGTAATTACCTCGTCTGATTAGGTTGAACCCTTAGTTTCACTAGTGCTTTGACACTTTCGGGTTTAGTGCGCTTTGCAAAGCTCATTCCACTCCATTCATTCCATTCTAGAGTTTGGACTCGATGTCATCATGAAATCCATGCATCAATCCTAAGCTTTCCTTTTCCAAACCATTGTTTTCAGGTGTGTCAATCCCATTGGCTTCATTGAAATGAGCCAAGGCTACAGCTCCCAGAATGCATTCGGCTGTAAGAGAAAGTCCAGGACTGAAAAAGGATGTTCGTGATAACAGCTACGGCCCATGCAGGTAAGAGCGGTGGGTCCGGGTGGGAGGGGGTTCGACAGACGGCCACGAGGGGAAATTAAATAAATAATTAATTTTCATTAATTGTCATCTGTCAAAATCCCTCCCCACCTGGCCCCACCGCTCTTGCCTGCACAGGCCGCGGCTGCTTGATCATATGGAATTATCTTGCAACCTAAAGTGGATCATAATGCTAATTATGTCATTACTATAGATAATGCAATTACGTACATTATATACTCTTATCAATGAATTTTGAGTTAGTTTAAGTGCATATATTGCTTTTGTCAGATTTAAATATTCTTCCAGCAGACATAGTTTATTGTTATAGCTCCCACAGTTTGAACATGAGATGCGGAAAAAAAGACTGAGGTGGTAAGAGGCATCCTGCGGGGAGGGCCTTCTTTACCCCTAGTTCTTTCTCACCAAACCCATAACCAGTGCTTAATTTATAAAAGAATAAGGGCTCGGGCTCTCGTCTGGAGGCCACTGCACCTTGCACCACACATTGACCCTTACATGAGGCCAATGATAGTACAAACACACACTCTTACAAGTGTGACAATTCATACTATCCCAGGCCCCCAAAGCTATAAGAAGGGCTTGGGAGGCAGGTATTAGTCATTGTAAATGTAAATTGACCTAATAAACAGCTGTTGTACTCATATGTGAATTAACCAGACAGCGGCACCATGTGGCAGGCTGTCATAAGCCTCGGTGCTGGCAATTAGGGGCAGGTGCTGAGCACCCGAAACCACCTGCTCAAATTAAGCATGCCCATATCTCCACGGAGAGGGAATTGGCGCTTTAGTATTACGAGCCAGTAGGCCTCCCTAAAGTTCCAGTTGCAAGATGGGAGGGTATATTCAAAATTTGAATGAAATCTGATTAATCCCCCCTTTGCACATTCACAGTGCCCTTCCACTTGCATTTTGTTATGAATGATATCTGAAGCCATTCCAATACTTCTAATGAGGGGGGGATTCTGCTGACACATGGGGGTAAAGACATAAACACAGCTAGTGGTAGAACTCTGACAAATCACAGAACGTTTCAAAGATCGGTGCCTTCAATACGGTTACCTTCAGTAATTTGTGTTTATGCATAGGTTTAAGCAATTGATAAACTTGAAACATTTCTTTCAGCTCTAACACGGTTAGTGCCTGAAGTCAGACTTTCTAGTTATCCACAGCATTCCATAAATATGATTGCATTTGTTTAACAATGCTATACAAATGCATTTCCCATCGTCACCGTTTGACAATGCGGGCGATCTATATGTTATTAGTTCCTGCGCCAGGCCTATTAATTACAGCACTGAGCTGAAATATGCGGCGCAGATCTGTCGGGTAATTTGCAATGATGGATATGACCATTCAGGTTTGTCCATTAAGTTTCATTTCTTAGCTGGATGAACAGGGCGTTTTGTTTCCGATGTAAATTAGCTGCAACCCATTAGTCACCAGGAACAAAGGAGAAATGCATCTCTCTCTGACACTGTCATCTTAAACTAGTTCCTTCGGGCTATTTGTTCAAGCTAGTAATGAAAATGGCAAACCAACTTAAAAAACCCTCAATCCATCAGGGAGCAAATTGTTTTGGTTGGCAGAAATAGTAAATTCTGTTAGACACTGGGTGCAATTATCACCTATGTCCATGTGGTCAAACTGCGGAAGTAATGTGTGTGTTGATTGAGGTTAGTTTGTGGTGAAGACTCATTTTTTGTGGGATTATCTGTGATGAAAGTAGTACTGATGAGATTGTCGGTGTGTTTGTGGTTGAGGACGTGATTGGCTTTGTGAAGATGGAATAGGCAGGGCCGCTCTTTTGTTGTGATTCTGTGCCCGTGGCGTTTTCTGCTTAATTATAGATTTGCCGCATTTGCCACATAATCCATCATCTGCTGCATAATGTGTGGAGTTTAATAAAAACCTTGGGCCTCATTTACTATATTTTGATGCACGGCAGCACAGCAAGCATTCCTGCTGCGCTGTGATGTGCCAAAATAAAAAGCCAGGAATGCGCTGTATCTACAAGATACAGCGCATTCCTGTTTTCACCCCTGTGCCGGCGCACAGCAGCAGCCGTACGCCAACGCCGACACCCATTCGTCATGTTGCAAGGGTGCCTGCATTGCTGGGATGATTGTTTATGTGCAGGACACTTTCCAGCACAAAAACAATCATTGATGGCCTTTTGCTCCGTCTATCTGTGCTGAATCAGCACACATAGAAAGAGCAAAAAACAAGGAGATATAAAAGTATGGGGAGCCACAGGATTCCGACTCATTCCCATGTTCATGACACTTTGTAAATCTGGGAATGTTTCAGGATCCATAGATGTTGGCTGGGAACACCCACAGCACTACCCGTGGAGTGCCCTTTCATGCAGAGTAATGCATGAAATGTGGGAAACAACCTTTACAACGCAACTTTTACAACGCACTACCATTACAATGAAAATTTTACAACGCAACATCCATTACAACGCATGCATTTACAACACAACCAGTATAACGCATGCCACTACAACGCACACCACTACAACGCATGCCATTACAACGCAGTCATTACAACGCATACCATTACAATGCATAGCATTACAACACATAGTACCCTTACACTATCCAACACTTACCCTACTGTTGCACCTCCTGGAGTTAGAATAGTCATTTTAACCCGTACACTATCCAACACTTACCCTACTGTTGCACCCCCTGGAGTTAGAATAGTAATTTTAACCCCTACACTATCCAACACTTACCCTACTATTGCGTCCCATGGAGTTGGAATAGTAATTTTAACCCCTACACTATCCAACACTTACCCTACTGTTGCACCCCCTGGAGTTAGAATAGTAATTTTAACCCCTACACTATCCAACACTTACCCTACTGTTGCACCCCCTGGAGTTAGAATAGTAATTTTTACCCCTACACAATCCAATACTTACCTTACATGCAATGTAATGTTATGCATTGTAATGGTGTGCGTTGTAAATGTAGTATGCGTTGTAGTGGAATGCGTTGTAAAGGTAGTTTCAAAGACTTCGTTGTAATGGCATGCGTTGTAATGGTATGCGTTGTAATGGATGTTGCGGTGTAAAAAATGCGTTGTAAAGGTAGGCGTTGTAAAAGTATGCGTTGTAACATGCAGTTATGCAGGGTGACTTTACATGAACTTGTAAATATGCGCAGGCCCACCAGTGGCGCACTCGGCTTGTAAATGAGGCCCCTTATTTCTGGCTCAAAGGACCAAAACCTACTAAAGACATGGTGGCACGTGTGCCTGCAGAGTGAAATGCCCTTCACAAAGATTAACTGGTCATATTGTAGGTGTTTAATGCTGTATTTGGATATTAAAGTAACTGTTACTAATAAGATTTAGGTCTGGATTTACTAAGGGCATGCATTGCCCTTGCGCAAGTCAATGCTAGCCCTTAAGTCAGATTTACTGAGCCACACAAAGCCACCTTGCGTGGCTCTGCTTGGCATAGTAAATCCAGAGCAATGCAAGGCAGTGCAAGTCGCTGCCTTCTGTTACTGTTTTGCGCTTTTACTGATTTACACAGATAAATACAGACAGAAAACCATTTATTTCCAGTCTGTATTTATTTTTAAATGTGGATAAAAACAGAAACTGGGTTGTTGTTGAGTGATTCTAAATGCTGTCAATTATGACTGCCAGGACAAAAGCTGTGCTGATTGACAGGCAAGAGGATGAAAAAAGAAAGGAAGTTTAGTAAAGAGCCTTAACAGCAGTAGGTTTGCACAACCTTGATACTAAAATGTGCATTTTTTTTTATAAGTTCACCTTTTATCATCTGAGTGTGTATATATCATTGAAACCTGTCAGGTGTTCAGGCACAAGTGTACAGCAGCATTATACACATTTCAGGCACATTTTTTAACAAAACCTAAACGAAATATAGATAAATGGAGGTAAAATTTGCAAAAGATAAATATGGATAAATGCAGACAGAAATGACAAAAATATAAATACCATAAAACCGAGAGCCATAATGATAATTTGCTATTGTGCAAAAGGAATATTTCCATTTTACCACAAATCTGATTCCCTTGAATGTGCTGTTATTAACCCCTTCGCTGTGGCGGCTATTCCGCCGCAGCGCTAAGGGGGAGGCGGGGCCGCGTGGCGCTCCCGTGCTCGTGACAGAACCGCTCCGTCACGAGCCTCGGGTGAGCTGTGCTTTTGACGGAACGGTTCCGTCACGGCCCCGCCCGCTCTTTAGAACGCCCAGCGCAGGCACGGAATTCGTGCCGCGCAGGCGCGGCGAGCGGGCTGTGACGGAACCGTTCCGTCACCAGCACAGCCAATCCGAGGCTCGTGAAGGAACCGTCACGAGCATGGGAGGGGTTAAAGAAAGAAGGGGATTGTACTCATAATACTTTGAGTTGTGTTTGAGCACTGCTATACACAGTTGTTTAATGCATTTACTCTGACAGATTCCCTGAAGAAACCCTTATGCGGAACTTGCTGATGGAGTAAGCATATACAGACTTCGCAAAGGGTGCTCAGATTTAAATTGTACTCTCTGATACAGCTTGTGCAACGTAAGGGTTTACCATGATATTACCATGATAATCCTGTGGACACATTTGAAATTTCATATATTGAGTTCCAAGCTGGATTAACAGGTCACAGAGGATCCGAATTAATTAATTAATTGTTTTCTCATTGTACTGCAGGGATGACAGGGGGTAATGTCTGTTCTTCTAGTTTTTGAGCTGGTTTGATTGGTTAACTGGTGCTAAGGAGGAAAGATTTTAATTTGACTTTAAAGGTCCTGGCATTAGAGGTTTTCTGAATTCAATTGGAAGCTTGTCCTAAAGGGATATTCCCTGAGTACCGAAGCACCTCCCGCCCTTGGGATTAAGTCTACACATTTGAAAGCCGGGTTTCGACTTTAGTTCTATGATCTAAGGCGTTTGTTTGGTGCATAAAGACCAGTTCATCTTAAAGAGAACTCAGGGTCAAACCACGAAGACATGTATATGTCACGCTGAAACCCTTAAACTGAGTCTTGGATTGTACAGGTAACCCGCGCCTCCTTCTGGGAGACCCGTCCTATGATCCGACCTACTCAATTTAAATCTCAATTGAATTCCCAAGTTCTGGTGTCCTTGCAGCTGACTGATAAGCTTTTTGGGTTTACTTATAGTCCATTGGGAATGTATTAGAAAGTGGTCTAACTTTTATGGGAATATGGGCAATAGTTTTCCTGTGTTGTTCTAGATGATGCAAGTAGTTTGGTCTACCCTACTAATTTGATGTACTAGGACAGCCTTTCATCCAGTATAAATCACTGATGTTTTACATGTGTTATAGAAGTCACGGTTTGGTAAAATCGCTTACAGGAAAATTCTGCAGAGAAGACTTGCCCTTCATTTAGGAACCCATCCAGGTAACCTCTGTTTTGCTCCCGTGTAGGGTTATGCATCTTTTATTCATTCATGTTCATTTCCTGATATACAATTATTTCCACACAAAATAATCAATTGGTTGGAATCTAGGAGTCAATTCTGATTTCTAAACAGTTCTTTCTTTCACACTATGTGCCTGATTACGACTTTTGGCGGTGTAGGAGTGAGCGGCATACCACCGCTGCACCCCACACCGTCAAGAGTTGCTGCAGCTCGCCCGACAGATTACAAGTCATTTTGAGGTCTGGCAGGTGAGCTGCATGGTGGTCCTGTGGCAGTGCTGTTTAAAGGTTCACTGTGGGCTTTAAACAGCACCGCTGCGAGACTGCCAGTGCACGTTCCTGCACAGGAAGGAATGCACTATGTTGTGCATTTCTTCCCATAATGCATTCCCTCCCGTGCAGGAACTGGGTGTAAAACTACAGGGGGCACAACATGTGCCCCCCCCTGCATGCACCCCTGTGCACAAGGGCAAGAGGGGGGCCTGTAGGACTCCCCTTTCTTTCCACACCACCAGCAGTTACATGGAGGCATGCCAAGGGCACCACCAAGCATATCGCGGCCCTCAGACCGCCAGGGAACATGGTTCCCTGTCGGCTCCAGTGGTGCAATGGCGGTCCGACCGCCGAGGTCTTAATTGGTCGGTCGGACCACCAATGCGGCAGTGGCTGAACTGCCGCCGCCCTGCCAGCATGAGTCTGGCGGGCCTCGGACCGCCCTGACTCGTAATCAGGTCTTAAGTAAAAAGAACTAGGACAGTCCCTGGCTATACCGATCATCTCCAGGCTGGGACCTTATGTGGCTCGCATTAAATTATACAGTTTTGGCGACTCTGCACCTTCCAATGATTCCCCTTCGGTAATGCGTCATCTGCTATAAAGCACATCATTTTTTTTTATACATTTTTGCTGGACAATGGATTTCCGAAACATTCGAAGCCCCCTGATTACGGATGCAAAACAGCCTCCTGGAATGGTCTGCTCTTTAACTGAACTGATTAGGTCTGGGAAATTGCATTGGAATAATGTCCATTTTTTTATCTTGTGCTGCGTGTTGCATATTTAATTGAGCCCCTCTGGGCATTGCTGGCTCCCTGTCCCTCTTATGGAATGTGCTGTGTGGCTCAGAACTCCATGTCTCCTGTACCTTATTGATTTACTGATCTTTTCGCATTTCTACATATGTTTAGAGGCTTCCTGTGTTGTGTCCATCCGCCAAATACCTCCAGCTGTCCCAGACCTGTGCGCCCTTCCTATAAATATTCTCAATGGCTTGCAACCTGTTAGCCATTATTTAAAATGTATCCATTGCCTTAATTCAAAATATATCCATTGGCTTTGATTCCAGCTCTTCAGCATTTTCTAAATCAGAGTTAGGAAGGGTTCGTGGTCTATCATGTGGAAGTTTGCAGAAGTGAAAGGCTCACGCACCTCTCTATTGTCTATGTATGGATGCTTGGATGGATGGATGGATGGATGGATGGATGAATGGATGGATGGATGGATGGATGGGTGGGTGGGTGGGTGGGTGGATGGGTGGATGGATGGGTGGGTGGGTGGATGGATGGATGGATGGATGGATGGATGGATGGATGGATGGATGGGTGGGTGGTTGGATGGATGGATGGATGGATGGATGGATGGATGGATGGATGGATGGATGGATGGATGGATGGATGGATGGATGGATGGAGATCAATGTTCCAAACGTAGCAAAGGAGCAACAGAGCAATTACACAGTATCTTGGAATTCATAAGGTTAGTCAGGGGTATCAAATGTTGCCTTTTGTGACCAGTAGCACTTATCTTCCCTGGCACTTACCTAGCGACCTCCATTCTCCGTCGTCATGAAGGCAGCGGCAGGAACAGGAAGTAGGCATTTACCTATGATCCATGTTTACATTTTTCACTCCATGCCCATATCTACCAAATTAACAGTTTATAGGAGGTTGTTGATGGGATAAGGTTGGGATCCGGGTTGTGCTTTGTGACATGATCCGGGTCACGTTGCAAGTAACAACTAACAAGTTGTGTATGAGATAATATCCAATACCCATGGCATATACATTCATATGTGATGAGAAATGATTCAAAAACGTGCACATAATGTGGGGAGAATTCCCTTCAAACCCAAGCCATGAGAAAAGATGGGATGAACAATTCTGTAAAGATGGTGGACAAGATGCTCCTTGATGAATGCATTTTTAACTTCTTTCTGAAGGGAAAGAAATGAAGAACGCGTCTGAGCTGTGGCTGGATGTTCTTCCAGACATGGCAGCCCATGGACTTTCTTCTAGTCTTTTCCCTTTTCACTTAATGCAAAAATTATTTTGGGGGATATGGTAATGTTAATTTCTGTAATTGTGTGAAAGATGCTAAGTTGCTCTGTGGTCATTCAAGTCTGTCGAATAGATTTAGCATTGTTATGTTATGTTATGTTAAATTGGTCTTCTATAGCGCACGGCTACTCCAAAGGAGTGTCCCGGCGCTTTTTATTAATGACCAGAAAAGACAGACAACACACAACAATAACAAGATAAATACAAAGGACTAAAGGGGTCCAGCACTAAAGAGAGCGCCCTAGCGGGCAAAGAGCCATGTCTTTAGGCCCTTCCTAAATGCCAGTAGATTAGATGTACTGCGTAGAGTCAAAGGGAGAGAGTTCCAGAGTTGCGGAGCTCGCAGTCTAAAAGAGCGGCCTCCAATACGGGCCTTTTTTACTCGGGGAACAACAGCCAGGGAATGGGACTCCGATCTCAAAGATCGTGCCGGATGGTAAAAGGCGAGCCTCCTTTGAAGATATTGGGCTCCCGAGGCGTACAAAGCCTTGTGGGCCAGTGTCAAAGCCTTAAATACTATCCGCTTCCGGATAGGCAGCCAATGGAGCGACTGCAGTAGGCTAGAGACTCTGGCCCGCCTGTGGAGGCCAAAGATGGCCCGTGCGGCCATGTTCTGGACCACCTGCAAGCGTTGCAAGAGGTACTCCGGCAGGCCAAGATATAGTATGTTGGAGTAATCTAATCTTGAGCCGATTAAGGCCTGAACCGTAGTTCTCCTATGTTCCTCGGAGAGCAGAGGGAAAAACTTCCGGAGCATCCTGAGGATGCCAAAACAGATTCCCGTGAGAGCCAGAACCTGGGATCTGAGCGTCAGCCCGTTGTCAATCTTAATTCCCAGGTTCTTGGCTAGCTGGGACGAGTGTGCTGGAGGGAACATGTCGGCAGGCCACCATCTATGCCAATCTGGGTCAGATGGACAGCCAAAGAAGAGTATCTCAGATTTATCTGAGTTGCACTTGAGGCTGTTTAGCTGGAACCATTTAAAAACGGCCCCAAGGCACTCACGGATACTCTCTCCATCGAAATCTTCTCCCTTCCGGCAGGTAAAGAGGAGCTGGGTATCATCGGCATAAGATACGATCAGGGGTCAACATTTGTCTTTCATCCAGTAAATTGCCCAAGGAGTCAAATCCCAACAGCGCCACCCCAGAAATGAGTGCTTGTACAAAATACATAGAGGCATATTTATGAGCTCCTTTGTGTTGCTCTTGCAGCACGCAGTGTAGGACAAGAGCGACGCAAATTAAAAATGAGATTTATGAAGCCACGCAAGGCCACCTTGCGATACAGTGCAAACCGGTGTGTTGCATTAATATGCAGAAGGGATAAATTTCCATGGGTGTATTGTGGGAGTTTTCCACGCATCTGCCAGAGATTTTAATGCATTCACTGCATGACTTGGCCACAAGTGTGGCCTCTGTTTTCTTAATTCTACAAATGCCGGAAGTGTGTTGTATGTTGATACATTTCCTGGACGTTATATGCAGTTAGAAAATGTTATCCTCTTGAAGCACCTTAAAAAACACTGTGGACACTGTTCACCAATGGAGGGAACTCAGTAGGTCCATTTTCCATCCTCATTCGTTCAGCGTTGGTGGACTTCTAGAGGCTTTTTGCCCAACCTAATAAAAGCATTTTCAGGTAGTCCAAGGTCAGTTTCACCATCAGGTTTTAAAAAAAATATAAGTATCCTATCTCAAAAAGCCTTAAAAACATAGTCATATAACCGCTTAACCGCGGGGCAAATTCTGACGCGGTGCGGCGGTTGAAAGAGTGGGCAGGGCAGCGTCGGCCAACGGACGTGCACAGCAATACCGAGTTACTGCTCGTGACGGCCGTTGGCCGATGCGCGCTTCGAATGGGTTTAAAGGAGGTCAGAGCAGCAGTTTAATAATGTTGAATACAAATGGTGGGATATAAACACTTTGAAGAGAGAGTGAATCTTGCAATACTATGGGACGCCTGTTATTGATACTGGACTCAGCATCAGAGAGATTAAGATCACAGGTTCCTCTGGTAGGTCCTTGCACCACTGTTAATTGAAACAGTCTTAGTGAGGCTAACAGGGTATGCCACGAGGATGGACATGCACAGACACCCTATTCCAAGCTGAGCAAACAGGGGGCATATTTAGTACAAAATGTTGGAGCGGGGAACCGCGCCAACTTTGGCAGCACAGTGCTCCAACATTTTCAAAATGCAGGGATGCGCCATATTTACTACAATACGGTGCACCCCTGCGTTTTCCTTAGCAACTGGAGCTAAATTAAGCTACCTAGTGCCAACACAGGCGCCCTTGCACCACAGTGCTTTCGTTGGAGGGAATGATTGTTTATGTGAGTTGTTGCACATAAACAATCCATAATCGCTATTTGTTACTTCTATATGTGCTGCATTGGCCAGCACACACAGAAATAGCAAATCGTCATTATTCAATGATTGAATATGTGCAGGAAGGGGCACCATTCTGCACATAAACAATCATTAATGGATTTTTGCTCTTTCTATGTGTGCTGCAGAATGCCCCAGTGTTTGAACATAGTGAGGGCCAAAGCTCAGCTAATTTTGTGAGTCGCCATAACATTATTTTAATTCATGCACTTGTTTGGTATTGGTTTACAGCAGCAGGGTCTTGGACAAGAAGCATTTCACAATGGACAGACACACCCACACTAGTACGAAAGGAACACATAGAGCGACCGTATCCACCAGTTGTGGTGAAAGATGAACACAAGGAAAATGAAACAGCTATATTGGAATAACCAGTTGCTGAGAGAGTTTTTGGGGCATTGGTCTTAAAGGGGGCAACATCAAGATGAAACGTTTCAAGGCATATTAAGGAGAAGGCTGGGATGCTTGCCCCTTCAGTCCAATGAGAAGCAAGCTACATTAAGTGCAGGAAAGAAAAAGTATGTTTATGTTTGGAACAGGGGTGGAGCCTGGTAGAGGATCATTTTGGAAAAAGGGGTCGGTGATATTCAATGAGTAAACAGAAGGATATTGCAAGTATTTGGGGTGATGAACTGCATCCTGAAAAACAGTGAAATGTCTACCAACTTGTAAAGTAATCTGTGTTGAACCTGGTGCCGGCCAACCTATTGTATTCTATTGTAATTGCATTTATATAGCACTTACTACCCCAGAAAAGGCGTAAAAGCGCTTTTCAGCGAGTAGTACGCTCCTCCAGAACCCATAAAGGATTAATGGTGAATTAGTATAGTGAAATAAGAAAGCAATTTGAGTGGTGGTGATAGAAAATGTCAAAAGATCTATATGAATATTTAAAAGTATGCATAGAGCTAAGTTCCATGCTGACTTGGTGGGCGGAAACAAGGATACAGAAACTGAGGAACAGCCAATTGCAATATTTCTTAATTCTTAATTCTATAGTAGTGATAAGGACACTGGCCCAATAGAAGGGAAGATAAGGATGGACAGGGAGGATATTGATCACTAGATTAATGGGGCGCAAATATGATATGAACTAGCCATCAAACACGGTGCCAGATTTGAGCGTGTACATTTACCACAAGTGAGAACATCTATAGCAGTCTAAAATGTACCACATCATTCCCTTGTTCTATACTAAACAGGAATTAGATGGACAAAGGTTTTGAGGTCCTAGGCGATTGATAGAAGTGCAAAGTTGTTAGAACTCCCAACTTTGACTATGGGCATCACCAGATGACGTTTTCAAGCGGCATCCCCCGATCATGGAAAATATTGGGCAGATTTAGGCTGTTTCCGGGGTTTTGAAGCTCTAGCAACCTGCACTAATTCCATGTTATTTAGTTTATTTTTGTGAGAATAACAGAGAAACACCAGCTTCCCATTCCCTACTCAGCAACTTCTTAAGCAGCTCCCTGGAGTCATGGATTCATGGAGTTAAGGTCAAGTAGGGAAAGTCCTGCCTACACATTCCTGCCAGATGAAACAACACTAGCATCTGGTTTCCATTTCCATCCCCTGCAGTCAGGTGTACTTGAGTTCAGGGCCTGGGGTGTGATTGCTTGATGGGAAGTTTTCAGGGGGCAGACATACAAGCTCCTTGAGCTCCTTGTTCCCGAAATTTTTAGAACATTACGTCTTTATATGTTGTATGTCATATGGTGTCCATTTTTTTCACGAGTGTTTTTAAAGTTATATTTCTGTATCTAACTACGCTTTCTCACAAAGGAGACGTCTGATGTGTATTATTATGTCACATTAGATTAAAGCACTAATTAATTATTATCTCTAAGGGCACCAACTATAGAGGAGTACATTGATCGGATTACCTCATTGGGTGTGGACCTGCCCACGTGAGAGGTGGGCAGGCATTATGTGCTAACTTTTCATTCTGTTTTATCCCCTGAACACATACTACGAGTCAAAGACTAAACCGTATATATTTTTAATCGGGTGCTCACACATTAGGTGTGCATCCTCACTTTATTATAGGTTTTCACAAGGAGTGTCACACATGGGGCTGGTCCCCGTGTGGTCAAAGGTTTAGGGAATACCTCGAAACACGTCGACCAAATATTGGGGACTGTATACACATAATAGCTATATCTTTTCCCTATTATTTAACCCCTTTTTATCCATACTAACTAGGAGCAAGATCAAAATATTAGCTCACTAGCTAGGTATGTTCAACATTTCTTTCACCACTCTACTGACACTGCACTACACACTTCGTGCTCCTACGTAGTTCTGCAAGTCGCAGTATGCCCCAAACAGCAGCTGTTTGGGATGACCCCAATGATGAAGAATGTCACCTAGGGGCAACCCTGGGTGAGTGAGGAGACTCTTTCGACAGGGGTCTTGTTTTTTCATGCATTCAGGGGAATCCCTATTCCCTTGGTTAGGTTTTTGGATCTGACATTTACAGTTTTTTTGTGAAACTACATGTACATTGGAGGGTGAACCTAACCAGTACCTCCATTTCCCCCTTTTTTTTATTGTCAGGTATTATGTATGCAGGGTGGGAGATCCAACGTAAAAAAGCCTCGTAAAAGTGATGCAGTGAAATCTACAAGATTTCACTGAGTCACTTCTACAACGCTATTGCGTCAAAACCTTATGCCTGCTTGAAGCAAGCGTGACGCAGCATAATCGGAATAGGCAGTCCTGAGCATTGATGGAGTTGCGTCGTGCTTGCGACACGACTCCAGCAATGCGGTGCCTTTATGCCAACAAATGCATCACGCATCTGTAAATCCTTGTGCTACGGTGTACCGCATTGTAAATGCGACGTCTCCATGGTGGCGCAAACTATTTTTTGCGTGACGCGAATTAACTGACGCATCTCTGCTGATATGCAAAGATGTGTCTGTTCTTGTAAATCTGCCCCCAGGTGTTTAAGTCACTCTTTGCTGGAGGATCCAAAAATAATTCTGGAAAATACAGAAATATTTAATGAGCAAAAACACACCAAAATGCTCAAAATTGGATAAGAGGTAATGAATGTGAGTATTTGAAGCGTTAAGGCAAAAAAGAGCCTAGAAAAGGTAATAATTAATCTAAAGAAATGGGTGGACCCTTATGTTGCTAACAAAGGCTGAATATTATACAATTCAAAAAAGCAATAGCAGTTTCTAGCAACTTATGCGCAGGGCCGGACTGGCCGTGGCAGGCACCGGGCATTTCCCCGGTGGGCCGCCAGGGTGGGGGCCGGTTTTCGGCCCCTAAGGGGCGTTTTTGTTACTGGGGGTAGACAATATCGGACCTCTGTAAGAAAATCGGTCGAAACCGGCCTCAGCAAACAGCTCGGGGGACCCTGCCGAGTAGTTTGCCAAGGCTGGTTCCGGTTCCCAGTCCGGCCCTGCTTATGCGTAAAAACAGCCAACATATATTAACATTATTCAACAGGAAGGCCATCAAAGCTAGGCCCAGGCCAAAATTGAATAACGCCAAAGTAATCTGAATAATATCGGTAATTTTCTTGTTACTCTTTTGATGCAAGATTACCAAACATTATTTGATAACTCCAGTTCATATAATCATAGGTAATTTAGCACAAAAATCCTAGTGCAGTAGCACAAAAACAACAAACTTAGTGAGTGTGAGCGGCTGCTGCTGCTCATGATTTGTTGCATTTAGCATTATTGTCTTAGTGCAAAATGCATACTGGGGCCCTTTTTGTACACAAGGGTGTATTGTATACTAAAGAATTGGTGCTAAATGCTGGGTTATGCTCTTCTCGTATTTCCACGTAATCTTTGTGATTTCGATTTCACGTAATTGCGCTTCAGCAAACTATGCAAGATACACCCACCACTGATCAATGCTCATAATTTATAACTCTTATTTTTTAGGAAAAAACATTCTCATAATCTCTTGGTAATGCAGTTAATGTGGTATACAGTCAAGCTTGTTCAGCCAGACATTTCTTATCACATTGAGAATGTCATAAAAGTACACAACAATACTTGGAAGATTGGAAAATGCATTCAACTGTGCACCAGTGGTACATGGAACCCCCATTCTAGCAGCTTATCTTTTTGGTCCATTCCCAGGTATACAAGGTCTTTTAAATCTGAGAATGCATAAAAAACCATGGAAATTGCATGGGAACACCCACGCAACACCCATGGAATGCCTACCCAAGGCAGAGTAACGCAACACATCGATTTGCGTTGCACTGCGTTACTTAATATTTTTTGAGCCACACAAAGTGGCTTTGCGTGGCTTCAAAAAATATGACTTACGGTTGGCGTCGCTCTTGAACCACTTTGCGTGGTGCAAGAGCGATGCAAACTAGGTAATAAATATGCCCCTTATTGCGTCAAGGACAAGTAATGTATTTTTTAACTGCTGGAACTGGAGCCAGAAAGAGTCCAGAGAATCCAGGACATTTCTGAGAAGGAATGAGAGGATATCCTGCAAGTCCCCTTTAGCATTCCCAGGGCACAAGAGTTAGTGTGAAGACTCTCCTTTGATCTGCCAACTCCTCCTGTACCTACCCCTGATGGCCAGAGTCCACGAGGTGAGCCTCTGAGTGGCAACGTCTCAGTGCCCAGTCTTAATGCCAGAAAAAATAGGTCCAGAAAAAGCAAGAATCTGATGTTATTATTCAGAAAAAGGTGACTCTGGTTCGCAAAAAATAACCTTGTCAGAAAGTGCAGTTAATTCTGCCTTGTTTTTTTCTTGTTTTCAGCTGATTTGACCTGACCAAACTGTGGTGCAAGAGTGTGTGGCACTTCTCGAAACACAATAACTGGCCCACTGGATTATTGGTCTGTTCTCAACACATTTCCCTAACTTTTCTGCACATGTAGATTTCTGTCTAACCCTGTTCGTTTGCCTTCTTCACCTGTTCTCCATATGCTCAGTATTATCCTGTTCCCAACCTCTGAATTCTTCTTATGGTATCAATATATTGATTGGTTCTTTATCTGTCCCACCCCTGTTGATCTTGACCTGTTGCCCATCTGTTTATTCCTGACCAGTTGAATTTTGACTTGGTGTCTGCTTGTTGATTCCCCACCTGATTATCATCGGCAGGCTTGTGTTCTTTTCTCCACACATTCATTTATAATTGTTCATTTCTGCCTTGCTTCCTAGCTTGTATTCTAGGTCCATTTGTGGATTCCTGTCCCCTTCTCCCCTTGTTGATTCTTGACCTATTTTCTTCCAGTTATTTCTTGGTGAGGCTCTTTCCAGGTAGTCCCTGTGTTTCTTCACTTATTGAGTCCTTCCAGACCACATCTTTATATTCCTGACCTGTTGCTTACCTGTTGGTCAATGGCCATTCATTTGCTGTGGATGTCTGTCTCTTTTACTACTTCTAGATTGTTTACCTGCATTTTACCTCTTCATAGGTGCCTCTTGATGTTCTCCTGTTCATTCCTGTCCCTTTTCCCACCTATAGAGCCCATACCTGCCCCTGCTGTGTATATTACTGCCATTCTCTATTTGTTGGTTGTTAAACTGTTTTCTGCCTGTTATTGCTTTTTTTGGGTGAAAGCTAACTGTCAGGTATGTTATTCCACATATTGAGTTATCCCCAACTCATTTCCTAACCTTTAAGCCCAGACCTGCTCCTTCCTTGCAGATCTTTGACATGTTTTCAACTCTGTGACTGTTTGCTTGTTTTTTACTGTTATTTCCTATTATTGCTTTATTGGCTCATAGCTAGTTGGCTTCTATGTTCGAATACATATTGAGTTATCCCACACACTTCCTACCTCTCGAGATTCCAGCCCTAGAGTCCAGACCTTCTCCCTCCCTGCAGAACCTTGAAATTTTTTCTCTTCGGTGACTGATTGCTTGTTTTGCCTGTTATTCCTTTGTTCACTCATAGCTAGTTGGCTTCTATGTTCCTTAACATATTGGGTTATACCTCAAGCTCCTGTCCCTCAAAGTTCCCGCCCCTTGAGTCCAGACCTTCTCTCTCTCTGCAGATCTTTGACATGTTTTCTCCACTGTGATTGTTTGCTTGTTTTTGCCTGTTGTTGCCTGTTATTGCTTTGCTGGCTCATAGCTAGTTGGCTTCTACGTTCCTTTACATATTGGGGTATCCTACATGCTTCCTGCCCCTACAGTTTCCTGCCCTAGAGTCCAGACCATCTCCCTCTCTGCAGATCCTTGACTTGTTTTTCCTTGGTGATTGTTTGCTGGTTTTGCCTGTTTTTATCTGTTATTGATTTGTTGGCTCATAGTTGGCTTCTATGTTCCTCCACATATTGAGTTATCCCACACATTTCCTGTCCCTTGAGTTTCCTACCCCTCGAGTGCTGACCTCCCTCCTTGCCGATCCTTGACATGTTTTCTCCTCGGTTATTGTTTGCTTGTTTTTGCATGTTATTTCCTGTTATTGCTTTATTGGCTCACAGCTAGTTGACTTCTATATTCTGCTACATATTGGGTTTTCACACACACTTTCTACCCCTCGAGATTCCTGCCCTAGAGTCCAGACGTTCCCATCCCTGCAGATCCTTGAAATATTGTCTCTTTGGTGACTGATTGTTTTGACTGTTTTTGCTTTGTTGGCTCATAGCTAGTTGGCTTCTAGGTTCCTTAACTTATTGGTTTATACTACAAGCTCCTGCCCCTCAAAGTTCCCGCCCCTTGAGTCCAGACCTTCTCTCTCTCTGCAGATCTTTGACACGTTTTCTCCACTGTGATTGTTTGCTTGTTTTTGCCTGTTTTTGACTGTTATTGCTTTGCTGGCTCATAGCTTGTTGGCTTCTATGTTCCTTTACATATTGGGTTATCCTACATGCTTCCTGCCCCTTTAGTTTCCTGCCCTAGAGTCCAGACTATCTCCCTCTCTGCAGATCATTGACATGTTTTTCTTTGGTGATTGTTTGCTTGTTTTTGCCTGTTTTTGCCTGTTATTGCTTTGTTGGCTCGTAGCTAGTTGGCTTCTATGTTCCTCTACATATTGGGTTATCCCACTCGTTTTCTCCCCTTCGAATCCAGACCTCCTCCCTCCCTGAAGATCCTTGACATGTGCTCTCCTTGGCGAGTGTTGCCTTACTTTGGTCTCCTATGGATTTGTTTACTTACATCAAGTTAGGCTCTGTGCTCCTCCACATACTGAGTCATTCCGACTCGTTTCACCCACCTTGAGCTTAGACCTGCACCCTTCTTGTAGATACCTGACACTTTACTTCTTTCGTGATCGTTTACCTGTTTCCTTTGTCACTGATTGGCTGGCTCAGTATCCCCTACTTGTTGATTTCCGTCCTCGTGCACCCCTCGATCCTGTTCTTGTTCAATGTCGTATGATTTCTGGCCTGGTGCTCGCCCGTGATGACTCATGCCATAGGATTCTGTTTCTATTGGTAAGCATCTTAAATTGCGTGAGAAAAATCCTCACCCACGCATTGCGTCACATCCTCTGCCGCGCGACCACCGACACAAGTAGCGTTTCGCCCGGTTCTGCTCGTCAGACTAGTTAATCCCCACTGCCTGCCTCAGGAATGCGTCGCGGCCTCTTTTTAGGCCAAACACGACAGCATTAACAATGGAGGCAGCCAGGGCGAGAGATGGAGGCGGCCCCTCCCTTATTTTGTTCTCCCGCCACTAATATTCATAAATTTAGTGGAGGGAAATGATAACATGCAAGGGGGAGGGGCATGGGGAGAAGGGGCTGGGGGGCAGTGAGAGGATTATAGGGGCGCGGGGGTGACAGTGCAGCTGCTCGGGGTGTGTTCTGTTTGTAAACAGTACTGTCTGGGAGCCTGAGTCTGGGCTCAGTTTTTCTCACGCTCTTTTTATGGGAAAAAAGTACTCTATTTTTCACAAATTTGCTTATATGTAAATCTTTTTAATCCCTTTATGCCATGAATACTTTATTTTCAACAACTGATACCCCCTCGTCCTACAATCGTTAAACGGCGCACGCACACAATACAACGCTTCTCATGTTATTCCCTGTTTTCATCACCGTAAATGCATTAATGTTGTAATAGTAAAAGAGAAATCCCAACTAAACAAACTTCACACCATTTTATAAAAAAAGATTTAAAAAAACTGTAAACGCCCACAAATAGTCAAGTGAAATGTGGGATGCCTAGAGACCACATTTAGCCTTACCAGCATCCCGAAAGTGATGGAGGTTCAGGTATGATGTGTGCTAATGTGATTAACAAACACATGACTTTTTGGAATTTTGTTTACTGAGAAAAGCAAATTAGTAATGGGTGAAATGCTTGAGTTAAACTCAGTCGCTGGTAGTTACTTAGCTGCATTCCAGTGTGTTGTTTTTGTGCCCAATATGCCACTCTAGAGAGGCTGCTCAATTGGAAATCAGCCTTGGAACTGGTCTAATGGAGAGGTCCAGCCTGACCTGCCAGGCCTGGTTCCCTGGGTACGGGAACAAGTAACCACAGGTGGGGTTCGACCTACCTAGGCCTCCTCAGTGAGGTATAGACTGAGTCCTATACTGTCTGGTTTGAGACACAAAGCATAGTCAGAGAAACACATCCAATGGAGCTGAGTTGCCTTAAGGCATACAGATCAATCTGAGCTGCACGTGGTGAGGGGGCCCTCCATACAAGACAGAGCGGCCATGGTCATCCTAGCGCCAAACTTCTACGGGAGAGATAATTTTACTCTTAGCAATGAGGTAGCAAAAGGTGAGACTAAATTTCTTAAAATTAGGGTCTCCCTTCCGGATTTTGGTGACATTTTGCACAAGCTGGATGACCATACATCTGTAAGACATTCCAAGAAATAAGTCATGTAAATCAAAGGTGGGCCAACGGTACCAGTTCCCCTTTGCATTAAGATTTCCGCATTTCCGAAATTGCATTGGTACAGGCACACATTTTGTGCGAGAATTTGCACTGATTCTTCATGTGCATGCCTGGTGCAGAACGTTTTTTTTGCTTTTCAGTCCGTGCAGATTATCATTTTTGCACTTGACGGAAGAGGCACATGCCAGAGCAAAATTGGTACAAAAGGGGGTGGTGATGGACGGAGCATCTGAACCAATCAAACACTCACCCCTAGTCAAAAGATCTGGGTTTGATCCATCACCGTTCTTTAGCCCACTCTGCCACCCCAGTTCAGACAGGGCTAAATGCAATTCAGTCTGACCCTGTGCCTCATGGGAACAGTCCAGCCTGAACTGCCAAGCCATGCCTTTCCTGGACCGGAAACAAGCTTCCGAGGACCGGTTTCTGGCATTACAGCCGTCTTCAGCCCGGCTTTCTTGAATCCACTGGCAAAGTGAGCAAGGGACTCACGTCTGAGCATACCCTGCCACACTTATGGCGGCCAAAGGGGTACAAAAGGGGGTGGTGATGGACGGAGCATCTGAACCAATCAAACACTGACACCCAGTCAAAAGATCTGGGTTTGATCCATCACCATTCTTTATCCCACTCTGCCACCGCAGTTCAGACATGGCTATATGCAATTCAGTCTGACCCTGTGCCTCATGGGAACAGTCCAGCCTGAACTGCCAAGCCATGCCTTCCCTGGACCGGAAACAAGCTTCTGAGGACCCGTTTCTGGCATTCCAGCCGTCTTCAGCCCGGCTTTCTTGAATCCACTGGCAAAGTGAGCAAGGGACTCACGTCTGAGCATACCCTGCCACACTTATGGCGGCCAAAGGGGTACAAAAGGGGGTGGTGATGGACGGAGCATCTGAACCAATCAAACACTGACACCCAGTCAAAAGATCTGGGTTTGATCCATCACCGTTCTTTAGCCCACTCTGCCACCCCAGTTCAGACATGGCTATATGCAAATCAGTCTGACCCTGTGCCTCATGGGAACAGTCCAGCCCGAACTGCCAAGCCATGCCTTCCCTGGGCCGGAAACAAGCTTCAGTGGTGTGGAGAGCATGGAATGCCAAAAACTGGTCCTCGGAAGCTTGTTACCGGTCCAGGGAACACATGGCTTGGAGTGTTTGATTGATTCAGATGCTCCGTCCATCACCACCCCCTCTTGTATCGCTTTTGGCCGCCATAAGTGTGGCATGGTATGCTCAGACGCGAGTCCCTTGCTCACTTTGCCACTGGATTCAAGCAAGCCGGGCTGAAGACGGCTGGAATGCCAGAAACCGGTCCACGGAAGCTTGTTTCCGGTCCAGGGAAGACATGGCTTGGCAGTTCGGGCTGGACTGTTCCCATGAGGCACAGGGTCAGACTGATTTGCATATAGCCATGTCTGAACTGGGGTGGCAGAGTGGGCTAAAGAACGGTGATGGATTAAACCCAGATCTTTTGACTGGGTGTGAGTGTTTGATTGATTCAGATGCTCCGTCCATCACCACCCCCTTTTGTAGTGCAACATTACATTGGCACCAGTGCAATATATAGAACCAGGAATCCTGGTGTGAAATTGCACCAAGCCCAGTGCAGTCAATGCCATCCAGACCCTCTGATTCTACCCCATTCAAAAGGCCATCTGAGAGAAAGGTTTGCATGGATAATGCCCACACAACACACGTCATGTTGTCCACAAGGTGATGAGCTGCAGCTTTCATCACTATGTGGGATGCTTGGATTAGACTCCTACAGACCCGTGCACCTTTCCGGGGGCAGTCTCGCTCCCAGCTCTAGAAAGAGGGCCAAGATCACACTAAGGGGCATATTTACAAGGAAATGGTGGAGCACGGCGCTGCAGCAAATTTGGCAGCGCAGCGCCAGGCCATTTCCAAAATGCAGGGATGCGCCATATTTAGAACAATATGGGGCACCTCACTGTTTTCCCTAGTGCTGGCGCTAAAATAGCTGTCTAGTGCCAACACTGACACCCTTGTGCCAGGGTGCAAGGGTGCCTGCATTGAGGGAATGATTGTTTATGTGCAGAAAGGTGTCCCTTCCAGCACACAAACAAGTAATAATGGCGATGTGTTACTTCTATGCTACTTCTATGTGTGCTGCATTCTGTAGCACACATAAAGTAGCAACTCATCATAATTTAATGATTGTTTATATGCAGGAAGGGACACCTTCTTGCACATAAACAATCATTCATGGTATTTTGCTCTGTGTATGTGTGCTGCAGAATGCAGCACACATAGAAAAAGCAAAAACAAGGAGAAATAAAAGTATTTCTCGTTGCGCCATTCTAACCGCTGCTTTTGCATGGCGTTAGTTTTTGGTGCTGCCTTAGATTTACAGATCCTTGTAAAAACAATGGGCGTTGCGGTGGAACTCCCACAGGAACCCCCATTGCACACCCCTTTCGCCAGATATCTGCGTGAAAGGGTACCATATTTACAAAGCAGCGGAATATGGAGAAGGGCATTGCGCCAAAAGATTGTCTGTAAAAGTGAAGGTTTGTTGGCGTAATATGCCCCTAAGTGTCAGTAGACGGTTACCCAACCACTGTGCAGACATTTTCTTCCTTAAACAGAAGATTGCTTTTCAGCAGTCACACTAGTACTCACATACGACAGTATGTAAATACTCATGTGAGCGCAGAAGTGTACCAAATTCTGTTCTTGCTATTGCCTTCATGATTCTTTTTAGGTCGAGCCTGGGCAGCACATGCACTGCTCTGTGAGCCATGCTGCAGTGAGTTAGGGATTTGAAGCTACACCCACTCTCCGCCCATATTTTTCATTGGCTTGTGTCCTTGTCCTTTGTAAATGCTGGCTTCTGGTTCCTTAATCGCCTTGTCAGTCCCTCGTTAGTACCATCTTGCCTTCATTTGAAACCTCCCATGGCGACTGGCCCTTTTACTTCTGTTGGGACACAGTATGTTTTATGTGGTCTGTACGCACTGTTTTCTTTACTGGGTTTTTTGCCCCACTGCAGGCACGACGTGCTTTCCTTACATTCAGCGCGCAATGCATTCCAAGCAGCCGGGACAATTACCTGTAGTTTGCATGGGCGGTTTCACTGCCTGAGAGCACAGCGAGGAGTGTTGTGTGATTGCTTCAGGGCCTCACCACTTACTTAAAGTTGTGCTCAGAAGTCTGTGCGCTTGTTGTGCAAGGAGCAGTCAAGTCACGCCAGGAAATAAGCCTTTGCAATGCAGTAGGTCTCATATTTACGGGAGTTTTTGAGCTATTGGCACTATAATTAACAATGACTTTTATTTATGTTTTGGTTTTTTAAACAAAAAAAAGACATTGTCATTTACAATGCCAATATCTTAAACTCTTCCAAATGCGAGACCTATTGCATTGCAAATGCTTGTGCTTAGTGTAGCGAGGACAGTGCCAAGAGTACCAAAGGGCATGCCAAGGACAATAGCGGCCACTCATGGCTACCTTTAATTATCACCGATTGCTAGACATGTAGTAGCAGTGAAGGATTATCTGCGCACACACTGTACCTTTTCTCGCCTTAAATAGAGGTGTCCCAGTCCCCAGCTGGCTCTTTGCTGCGGTAGATTCCCGGACGACACGAGAAGCTGAGCAGATTCCTTCAACTCCTGCCAAGAAACATCCTTCTTCAAATACAGCTCCATGTAGCAACAGGTACCATGTGAACACTCTAGCCTTCATCTGTCAGGGTCCATCCTGTTATTGTCTCCTGGAGACTGAAGCCACCTGCCCCAGAGGTCTGAAGAGGGCAGTGTGATCCTTCTCAGTAGTCTTGGTATCAGGAAGTGATGCTGTAGGACTTCTGCCTAGGCCTAGGCCTGAGTAAGAGGACTATAATGTAAATGTACTCTTTATGCCTGTCACCAGGAGTCCTTTGTCTGTGCTTTCAGCTTGGTGCATAGGCCTGTAAGAAGAGTGGGTATATAGGCACTATGATCCACTACAAGGCTGACTACCTGAGCCTGTATGAGGGGCATGTCATATCTGCTGTGACTCCAGGAGCTCAAAAATTTAGTTCCCGATTATGAGTGTGGGGATTTCCATGCAAAGATTTTCAGGATCCCATGGCCAGAAATACAAGCCATAAACACCTGAAATGCTGCTCTGAACATGTAGTAAATGTGCGAGGGGCTTTTGTGTGGGATGAGGGTGGAGGAAGGGGTTTAGAGAGGGTGCAGGCTGGGAGGGGAAGGAGCATTCTGTCACAGAAAAGTGTTCTCAGGGAGCTGCAAATGAGGCTTGGCTGCTGTTGCGGGCAAAACCTCATGCAATTCTATTAGGAAGAATTACTGGTTTTGTGAAGTTCTTGCACCTGGGAAAACCAAGTTCTGAAACACTGGGCCAGTTGTGATCAGGCGTAGCAGAATTCCATCTGATAATTCTGCTCGTCTGACTTGTTATAATCAGCGCCTTAGTGCAGCGTGCCTCTCCATTGGGCATAAATAAGAAACCTGTTGGTAGTTTATTAACTGAGCCAGCTCCTCACGCACGTTTGAGGAGCCTGTACTTTTTGCCATGACATCAGTGGATGCTGCTACTCACCGACAGTGAGGGAGAGAGGCGCGGGGGGGAATGAAAAAAAACCTTTAAAAACACTTTCCTGCCTGTCAGCCGCCGCGTCTTTTCCGCTTCACCCGCTTTCAGTAACAGGAAGCACCCAGTCTTCCAGACTCCCCTAGCCAATCATGACACTGCTGATATCAGCTTTGAGATTGGTCTGAGAGCCGTAGTTCGGCGTTCAGGGAGGGACTGGGATTCTGTGGATGTTTTCTACTCAATCTGTACAATAGAGCCTGGTGGAGAACATGCAAAGTGCACATGACTGTTTGGCCGAGTAGATAGAATTCTGTTCTCTGTGTCAGACTGCTCTAAGAGCCTTTTTTTAAGTGTCAGCAGCAGGTACCATGATCCTGCTGTCTGAGCTCAGTGCAGAAATAGAGTGAGAGCTGGCTGGATTCCCGATTCTGCAACCATTCTTGATCTGGAACCAGGCACTTCGAAGGCCCTGGAAATTTGCTACTCACAGTGTACCAACAAAGGACCCTCGTAGCGCTCCTCACACATTAACTGCGCTTTCATAGGAGGAGCAGAAAAGGGCACTTTTGCGGCGGGAAAGAACCAAGTGGATCCCTGTTTGGCAGTGGCATAGCTAGGTCAGGTGGTACGCGGTGTGGAAAATTTCTTGTCATCGCGAGTTCAGTCGCGTTTTGTTGCGTTTGTTGACTGAACTAAAAAGTTTCAATGTGTACATATTTTTGCCATTTTGTCACCCCTCTCAGTGATGACACAGGGGGCGGGCTGCATCCACCGCACCCCCCTTCCTACGCCGCTGCCAGTTGGGAGCAGGCTGAGGTGGTCAAACCACAACAAGAAGTCCATCAAGAGAAACAATGTAAATATGGCGTCACAAGTTGCTAAGAAATAAATTGAGATTAAAAAAGTGTTTTTGATGCTCTTGGTCTATGTAAAATACGTAGGTCTATGATCTGAAGATGGACAGGGTTTATTTTATATACATGAGCGATTACACCAGTAAATACCCTATACAATTTCCAAAATATAAAGCCAAGTTCTTTTTTTTATAATTAGTGTTTATAGCTACCCTTTAAAACCCATCACATCAACCTTGGAATAATGGAAGATTAAGTTAAAACCTGCAAGGTTTCAAACATGGAGTTACATGTTACATGGGGTTGACTGAGGTGGGCACATAAGTAACAGAGCTATTTTACCACACGTGTAACATGCAAACTGCAAGTAACACAAGAATTTGGGCAAAAAATTCATAAACCCTTTGGCATGCCATACAAAAAATACAAAACCGTAGATACGCTCTGCAGCAAGCACATTAACCCTCCCAGCTATATTATTCTTGATACAAACCAGTACAGAGAAAAAAAGTATAACATTCTTGAAGCTGTAATAACTAGGGACGTTATCTTTCCTCTATTAAACCATGTAACCTGCTGGATATGCATAGATCTCTGAAGCAAGTGTTTCAACCAACTCAGCTTGAAATTCTGTATATTTGTGGCAAATTAAGTGAGACACTTTTCCTTGAGGGCAGTTTCCATAAAAAAAATAAAAAATGAAGAAAGTCAGTTTTCAGTTCACTCTTAGTTGTGCTGACCCTTATTCATGATTCCAGCCCCTCATCCGTCGCCATCCCCACATTATGTGTTCTTAGAGTATTTTTTCCATTTCCAACACTGCCTTCGTTTGTATGAGAATGGGGATTTGGGGGGGTGGCCGACCAACGGGAGGCTTGCCCCCCCGGGGAAGTTTGGGGCACCAGGGGAGGGGGGGGGGGGGAAGCTTGATGCAAGGGGCTCGCCGTAGCGGCGTTCTTTGGGCTGGTTGGGCTGGTTGGGCGGTTTTGGGCTTCTTTTGGGCTGGGGTATTACAAAACCGGCCATTTTGTGTCACCGCACACTGTTTGTGGTGCGGTGACACAGCAGCCAGGTCCTAGGCATTTTTGTGGCCCGCCCTCCCTCCCTTTAGACGGGTTTATTGCGTGGTCCTGGGGTTTTTCCTTGTCGGGGGGGGGGGGTCTGGGACATGGTTTCGAGGGGTTTTGTTGGTGGATGGTGCACTGGTTAGGGTTGCAGTTGTGTTTTTTGTCGCTGGAACAGGTGCGTTGTTGGGGCGCTGTCCTAAGGAGATAGGGTGGTGTTGCTGGAGGCCTGGGACTGTATGGTAGCGGGGGTGGGGTCATGGAGGTCATTAGGGGCATTTAGTAGAGGGGCAGGTTGATGAGCGGATGTTGTTGTATTACTGTTGCAATGTTCGGGTTTACATTTAGGGGTGGGGGTGGGGGGCTGTCAGGCAGTTTGTTATTTAGTGAGCAGTAGTTTTGTTCGGCACAGGCCAAGGGGGACGTGTTATATGTGCACCTGATTCCAATAAAGCGGCCTTTATCACACACTTCTGGTTGTCAGTGTCTCTGCTTCCCCCCCTCACCTACTGGTGTGCCCCAAGCCTGTAATGGGTGCCAGCTAATCAGCTTATAGGCAAAAGATCATGCTATCACATGGACGCCACTGATGCTTTATCATGGGTGGATGAGGTCCTCCTTGTTGAGGTGAGTCTGCAGCTCTGTTCTGAATTGGAGAGCTGAGTGAGTGAGTCTGATCTGGGTCAGATGCTATTCCACAGCTTTGTTCTTTAGCTTAAAGCAGTTTGCTTTCTGCATTTCTTTTTTGCACGTCTTGAAGTCTGGTGAAGTTATGGTTTTGTGTACAGTGTTCACCTCCTGAGACTAAATTATTTTCTTCCAGCAGGAAGCACAGAGAACTAGTCCTGAATGCTTTGCGGTAGATGGAATCAATATTGAAGATATTGTAAGCTTGTTTTGTATCCAGTTAACTTTTTTCACCTTTTGTGGGATACACATGCATTTCTTTAGGCTATTAAAGCACTGAAAAGATGAATGCAAGATGCTTTTCAATGAATATTTGAGAATCAGTGACATGGGAGTAGCTTGGTCAGTAAAATTGGGCGGGGGGGGGGTGGGGGGGTGGTGAGCTTCAGATTCCCCAGCAATCATTCTGGTGAAAATATATACGAGAAGCAGGGCAAGGGGGGGGCCTTAAGGAGCAGTTGAAAGGGGGAGGAGTGCAGAATGTGAGGGGTATTTATAACTCAATATTTTGTAAAATAACCATTTGTTAAGACCTTTAAAACAGAAACTAGTGTGTCTGTGTTTGTTTTCGTCTACATGTCTATGTAAAAATCACAAGTGAAATCCAACAAACACCTCACCATACCCGCCTTAAAGCACCTGTACCCAACTATTTACTACAGAATACATTTATTAGGGGGGTTTTAACACCCCAAACACCCACCTGAAGCTACCCCCTGATCAGAGTCTTTTCCGAGTCAGGCGTTGTGGCAGCCAATAAAGGAATGGACTAAAGCTTTGATGGAAGTTCTGAGTTTGGTTCCTGAAAGAGGAAGATGATGGAATACTTACGCGTGAAGATGATCTCTGATGAAGCTTTTACCTTCACCCATGCTTGTGCATGAATCTTAGGATCATTAAATGACAACATAGTGCTGAAAAAGAATTGCATTTCAGACATCATAAGGCGAAACAGAGCACAGAGTAGACATTTCGTTACCGAATCGTCTTCAAAATACAACACAACACACAAAATCCAAAGATCCCCATAGCAGTCACTTGGACCGCATCAACTTACATGGTGGCATTCAGTTAGGAGAGACATTGGACACAGCATCATGTGCTGTGACCAAGTTATCTGTGACTTTGGATGCCAATTGCAACCACATACCAGCCAACTTGAAGAGCAATCTCACTGTATGAGGGGCGGGCCATGAAGAGGGCGGGCCTCATGCCAAGAAGAACCTACAAGGCACTTTTGAACCCCACCCTGCCCGAAGCAACAACCTCCTCCAAAATAAATAAAGAAATAAGCTTGCTGAGGCTGGTGCCTGTGTCCTGGGGTGTTTTCACGCCCCTTAATGGATGTCGGCAGTTCAAAGATACGGGAAACGAGCTGGAAAACCACTATTTGCTGAGGTTTTCAGCTTACTTTCCATGTCACCGTGTGATATTGGCTCCTCGCCAGGAGACCGTGTGATGGGAGACAATAACATGTGTCACACTGTGGCATCGTGTGAGTTGGCATGTCCACAACAATGTTAAATAAACCCTCTCCATCAATCTGCGTTGGCACAGGTGGCTAGCTATAAAATACCCTCATTCCCAACTGTAGCATCATCCAACATGCATTTGGGTTCTTGAATTGCTCTTGAATAAGGATGTTGTTGCTTCTGTACATTCGGCGGTGCACGGCTTTACTCCCCAGAAAAGGTGTGAAAATTGTGCTTACAGGCTCCTTTCCAGACCTAATCGTTACTGACATGTGCTACAGCCCGATTAAGGCAAGCGAGGCATTGGCATGAACAACCTACCTGCCTTTGCATCGCAACAAACTGCACACTAGTCACCAGGCAAGATCACAAATCACAGCTGCAATCCTCTCACCCTACCACTCCCTAATCCCTCCCTAATCTATGTCTGTGTAAGTGATTTATAAAGCGCAACTGTTACTCCGAGGAGTGTCCTGGTGCTGTAACATAGGAGCAATCGTAGCTGGCATGACTTGCGGTGTGGGGAGGGTGGGGTATCGCAGGGTCATGCAGGTTTGCAGGGGTTTTAATTAAAATGAAAAAAATGTTAAAAGTACCTTACTGGGTCCCGCATCAGCTCCTGCCAGGTCCACGTTTTCCTGCTGTCCTCTGTAATGCCCGCCTCCTCTCCCCTAAGCCAATCACAACACTGCAATGGAAGCGTTGTGGTTAGTGGGGACAGCTTCCAGCGGGCGCCTATGGGGAGGCCATTTTCTCTATGTAGGCTGCATGCAGAGAAAAGGCAGAGTGCGCATGACTGGTTTGGTCGGCCACAGAGGGCCGACCAAACAGTCAGGGCCCCACAGCATTGGGCAAGCCACCCCTCCCCAACCCGCCCACCCGCCCGTCCCCAACCAGGCAAACCCTTCTGCTTTCTCGCAGTGCGAGAAGCAGAAACATAGAATGGTTTTTAAAATACCCTTTTATGTTTCTGCTTCTCGCACTGCGAGAAAGTAGTGGGGCGGTGCTCCTCCGTCCTAACGAAGGAGCCGCCCCTGCATAGGAGCCGCCAGTGGGCAAAGAGAAGAGAATGATTCTTGATGGAGCAAAAGAGCCAGGTCCAAATGCACAACATGAATAACATGAATAAAACTCACCACACTAACCTAACACTCTCACTGAGGAATTCCTTTCATCCTGCCCTCACATTGCCGCAATCGACCACATAAACAAGTTCCATCTTCATATCCCTTCTTAATTCCACCAACACAAGCAAATACAGAGTCCATAGCAAAGCATCTGCTTCCTGCTATCTTCCTCGTTCTTGGACCAAGATTATGGTGTTGTTACAGTTCGTTACATATATTTTAATCCATCCAGGGGTCTATAGACAGAATTAAAATATTGATGATGGCCCTTAGGTTGTTTTAACTATTTAGTACTGCACATTTTGGTCCCGCCAGAGAAGGGAAGAGACCTCCCTTTCTCTTTCGTTTTTGTTGTGTCACATTGTTTTACTTGTTGTATGTGCACCACCACATCTTTTTCTTTTCTTTCTCTACCCTCACCACTATTCTTCGTCAAAAAAGATTGCCCTCTATCTAGTGTGTTGGTCTGCACCTAGATGTATGATGCGGCCCAATGATGAAGCATGATGCTGCAAAGTGTGTGAGGGCAGTATTAAGAAATGTGTTGTCTTGCCTTGTTTTTGCTCCAGGTATAAGGATATACTTGATTTTTTGTTTTTTCGGGATCAACATAGGATACATGGTCTCAGTCTGTTTGGTATACAGATGAGAGTATATTTTATAGTGCTTCTCTGTTGTGTGAGTTCATATTGACAATAAAGGAGCCAGAGAAGTCTCAGGAGCATATTACCAAGCAATAGCGATAATTATCGCTATTGCTTGGTTAGAGACAAAAATGTACCGCTAAGCTGCGGCGATTTTTATCGCAAATAAACCTTGGTATTACCAAGGTTTATCGCAAATGCGATAAAAATCGGCCATAATGCATGAATATCACTGAAAAGTCAGCGATATTCATGCATTACCGAGCTAATGCTCTTAGCCATGTTATCCACCTCCCATTGGATAGCATGGCTAAGAACTGCTCAGGGCAGGTGTTAGCTTTTGGAGATATTCGCGCTTAGCGCGAATATCTCCAAAAGTTGGTAATAGGAGATAGCGATGTTAGCGACTGTTTCCAGTCGCTAACATCTTGGCACGCCCACTTTGCATGTCATTAGTGATAAATATCACTGACATGCAAAGTGGGGCCCAAGATGGTCGCTATCTCCTAATAGCTGTCGCTAACTGGTGTTAGTGACAGCTAGGTATAGGGAGATCATTTTATCTCCGCTTTCTTGGCTTTTAAAGCCAAAAAAGCGGAGATAAACCCCCTTGATAATATGCCCCTCAGTCTCTCCTGGTGTGTTTTTCGTTGTTACGGTGCGCTCAAACATGCTGGAAAATCTCCATCACCCCCCAAGTCATAGATTGCTGGGACCCTGGAGTTGGAGATGCTAAGAGATTTGCTAAGGCAGAGCTGCTCATACACAACAGTGCTACCCGGGAACGTGTTTGCAGGTGTTGTAAGAGAGTTTTTTTTTCCTGAGTTTTACATCACGCAAACTTGACCCGAAGGTATTGGAGCGCTTTACATGAGCATCAGCTGCGTTAAAGATGGACACACTCATTTTCTTAGCCACGGGGAGATTAAATGATTTGCTCAGAATCACGACATGTTGAAAGCCCCTGCTAAGACTCAAACCCGGTTCTCCAGCTTCGAGGTCAACCGCTCTAGCCATTAGGCCACATCCTCTTGCCAGAGGCTTCAGAATCTCACCTCACATGGTGGGCTGACTTTCTGCATTCTTTTGGTTCATGGTCATGTTTTAGATGACTGACAGGATTGTAACACATTTCAGATAACCGAGAATGCCAACCAGATCTCCTTGCAGACTTCATTTCTTTAAAGTTGCAGAGTTTCATGTACCTCATGCAGTATATGAGCAAAAGTCTGTAGTGCCTGGACATATTCACTTCTGTTTGCCAGTGTGTTGATGGATCAGTCCGACTCACAACGACAATGAGCCACATATGTGTTGGCACAGTGGGGGAAGAGCAGAGAAGTGAAGGGGTTGACTGCTTGACCTTCTTTCTTGGCAGGAAAGAGGTCATGAGCTATGCACTTGAGAACCTTATTTGATGTTTAACTCTACCCTGTGAGCAAGGTTGTACCCCTCTGAATTTACACTATGAGTGCCTAGAGCATGTCTTCAGATGTCAAGCATCACAGCATAAGCCGGCATGTTTATTTTTTGCAGTTTTATGTACTGTGAACTCTGTCCAAGGGCATTGGAGTGCTTTACATTAGCACCAGATTACATTACACAAGGACACACTCATTAGGTCGCCTGCGACAGTGCATGCATGTCATGTTCCCTCGCTTGCGACAAACACTGTACACAACAAGGGTCTTAGAGCCCACTCATTGCTTACCATTCTTTGATTTCATTGTCACTCTTATTTTCTGGCTCCTAAATAGGCAGCGTGTTCCGGCTTCACTTCCTCTGCTTTCCTCTGGAGCATGGACCAATTACAGATTGCTTCATCTTTTGCTGCTGATGCTGTAATCTAGATACTGTTTGTCTTTGTTTCTTCTTCCCATCGTGTTTCTTCTTTTTCAATTTTTTTTTATTCCCATTAGGTTGCTTGGTGGCACTTCTTCGTCCCACCCCAGCCTTCCACTTGTCCGCATTGCCACTCCCTTCCCTCCCACCTGTTAACCATGTTGCCTCTACCCTCCCATCCCCCACTCTCCCATTTTCTATGTTGCCTCTTCCCTTCCACCTACGACCTCTCATTGTCTGTGTAGCCCTTCACCTACCCACCGTAAGAAAAAAAAGCACTATGACGTGGCCAGCAATGTCCTGGTCATAATTTTTTTTTACCTTCCCACATTAAAGTACATAAAAAATTATATCTAGTACTTTTTAAAGAACTTTTAGCCATGCTGCACAGCAGCCATACTGCTCTAAAACATGGCTAAAAGGCATTGGCAAAGACAATATCTATCACATTGGACATATTGGCTTGTTTTTTAAGGCACAGGGAGATTAAGTGATTTTCTCAGGATCACAGACTATTGAGCAGTCGTCGTGACTCAAACCTGATTTCCCAGTTCCAAAGTTGGTAGCTCTGGCTGTTATGCTTCATCCCCAATGTGATGGGTGTGGTATGGGCTGTCCACTTGGAAGCAGACTACACAACGTTCTTGGTATTTGCAATGAGGCCCTCATTACGAGTGCCTGGTTAGAAAGGCGATTATTATCACACCTAATATCCGATACCACAGGAATCAGAATTTAAAATGTGAGATTATTATCTCCTATTACAAGTTGCACCCTTTAAAATGAGTCATAACATGCATAATCGGCATTTAACACACAGAATTCCACATGTTTTGCTATTTTGCAGAACTTTATCCCCAGTACATTTTTGCAGGGTTGACTTACCAGAATTAATCAGGAGAAAACTCTAGGGGTGTGATAATTATAACACAAGTCGTAATTCTGATCCTTGTGCAGACACTTGTTAGCACAGCGATCGGAATTAAGCCCTGCACTTGTAACCAGGGCCTTTGTATTAGCCAGCTCTGGTGAACAGGCTTCTTATCTAGAGCACTGCACTTTCTCTGTACTTTCATCTCCTTGTACGACACTTGTATTGCGGAGTGTATTGTGAGGTTACGTTCTCATGCACGTATTGTTGTGAGTTGTTATATGCATATTGACATCATAGTAAAGCATACATCTTCTTGCAGCCTTTCATGTTTCTCCACCCAGAAGCCCCACCACTGGGGTGATGCCAATTATGGACTGCATCCTGCTCTCCCATGGCCAGAATATATGATCTGGAGAACCACAACCTTGGACAATATGGTGATAATCTCTGATACAGCTGTTCACACACCACTTTGCGCTATTCTGCCATTTTGCGCCTTCTGCATCTCTCTTCATTCATGTCACTGCCTTCACTGTGTCCGGATTCAGCTCCCACTGTGCGGCTGGGGATGAAATCAGTACTGAGGTCATGAGCTACCCAACTAGAGAACCATAATTGAATATATTAGTAATTTTCCATCAGTAAATGTTGGAGTTGCAGCTGGTTTGTAGCCAACTGCTGTGACTATAGCATCCTGATGCCTATGGGTAATTATCACACTTTATAAAAAATATAATCAAAACATATCAAATGCACAGATGTGCGTCAATTGTGCATACAGGTGAAATTTGAATGTGCACATGGTAATTTCAATTAAAGAATTACTTTTTAATGTGGATCCTTTGGTAGGATCTAAAGGATATCAATCAATCTATCAGGAGTTTGTAAAGTGCAGCTACTCACCCATGAGGGTCTCAAGGGGTTGAGGGGTGGGGCTGCTGATCCGTCTGGGCGTGGAGTGTTCAGTCGAAGAGCCAAGTCTTGAGATCCCTCCTGATTTGGGTCAGCGATATGGAGTTGCACTGTTCTCAGGTAGTACCACTAATACCACACTGAAGCCTTTTTCTTGTATTTCGAGTCACCGCTAAACAAGGCTAGGTCTCCAATATCACTAAATATTATTAAATATCACATTGATAATGTTTCAGAATGGATTTTTCAATTCTTTTTGAAATTCCTGCACTAAGTACTGCACATTGCCTTCCCAAATCTTATGTGTGTAAATCCTCATTATCTCCTCAAAGTTTAATGTGGATATGGAACAGTGATACTCAAAGTAATGCCAAGGAGCCGCATGGGGTACTCCTGATCTCTACATGCAGCCCCCTGCTCAACTGCAGCACTGGACTCAACTCAGAACGAACATTAAAAAGATGCTAAATAAACAGGCACATATTTATTTATCAGGTAATTTAAGTTAAATAACTAAAGTAACTAGGTATTCCTAAATAGCTTAAATTTAGAAACACCTTTATTTTTAATGACATCTTGGAGCACAAATGAAAAAATATCTTAATGTCTGTTCAAAATTCAAATTGTGTGTATCCTTAACATGCAGAACCGTTTCACCTTAGTACATCAGATTATATCAGTATATTGGAAAATATTTATTTTCTAAGTCATAGTTTTCAAACATGAATTTAGAAACTTTCATTCTCCACCCCCACGCCCTTAAAACAATGCCGATAGTGAAGTAAGATGCAAGTCAATTGTCACATACACTATTCGGGTGGCCTGGGCTCACATTATGCATGAACAACATTATGGTCTCATTAGTCAAACACAGGAGAAGGTTTTGCACAGCATACATCCTGCAGTCATGTGTTTCGAGATCCTCATATGTGATAATGAAAAAGGAGGGAAAGTGAAATAAAACAATTGCCTAGGATTACACAATTTACTTAAGTGGAGAAGTGTGGCTCAATGATTAGAGCGGCAGACCTTGATGCAGAGGTCTAGCCCGGGACCAGGGTTCAATTCCCCGCCTCGGCGGGTCTTGGGCTCTAAAATTCCACGGACTTGATAATTCTCGCCTCAGTGCCTATTCCAATCATAGAGTCCCACTCTGCAACTCTGGGCAATAGCTTGCTTAATCTCCACAATGGCCCCCACAATGCTAAGGATGCTTGACCTTCACCTTGGGGGTGCCCAGGAGTGGACTCCTCACAGGGAAAGCCAGGATGGGTTCCACGGCGGTATTCGTAGAAGCGCCTTGAGACCCTTGCGGGTGAGTAGTGCACTATACAAGTATCAATTTACATTTACAAGTGGAGAAGCTGGGGTTAATCCAGAGTTGGTTTCATATTCAGCAATTCAGACACTAATTATATATACTTTGCTACCCCTGCACCCAGTTTATTGCCAGTGCCCCCCATGTCCTGACCACCATCCTGCTGGCATCAGTGCAGCCCTCCATCACATCACAGTCCAGGCTTTGTGGCCTCAGGGAAAATGTTTAGGAGAACCCATGATATAGAAGGAAAAACGCTGGCGGCCCCCACTCCGCGGGGACTGTGGAGGCCACCCTTATGCCCCTGCTACTGAAGATAACACAGGGTGTAAAAGAGGGAGTTCAGAACCTCTGAGTTCTTCTAGAGAAGTTTGAATTTGTGTTTACCACTTAGAGTATGAAAAATATAAATCGGAAAATGCCCTCGGGGTCCTCCCATGCTCTGTGTCCACCTTTTGCTGAACAAGAACAACAGACAATGCTTCCCTAGTTTTCAGTTCAGGTAAGTTGAGTTGGATATTGCCACAAAAATGAATAAAATCCGTTTTTACTTTTGCTCAATTTAAATGTGTGACTTTGAGAGTTGAAACCCCGCTATTTGTCTTGAATAATGCCCATAGGTACTTAAAAAATGCAGGCAAATTGTTCATACTTGTTAACACTTGTTTTTGTGATTTTTATTATTTTATTTGAAAAAATATGCATTGTTCATCCGTTTTCTCTAGATTGCAGAAATGAGATTTTTTTTGTTTTTT
The DNA here is from genome assembly GCF_964263255.1 of Lissotriton vulgaris. Classification (NCBI taxonomy): domain Eukaryota; kingdom Metazoa; phylum Chordata; class Amphibia; order Caudata; family Salamandridae; genus Lissotriton; species Lissotriton vulgaris. Next base: position 1,057,220,282 of record NC_141699.1, read on the forward strand.
TTTTGTTAGCAACACACGCAGTGAGTCTAATATTGTACCATATGGTGTTTTGCGCACACAAGCACACATGCACTCACAGTCATATTTTAATATTTTCATAAAACCCTATGTGCTTAGTCGAGTCAATACATGTTTATCCCAAACCTCACAAATTAAACCATACCTATTTTTTTTTATCACAAACTCTCTTTTAGTAATGGGACAAATCTATTTTGATTTGGGAATATCCATCCAATCACAGAGTCAGGTTTGAGATATTTGACCAGTCCCATATGCCAACTCCCTTGGAGTTCTGACCATCTCGAAATTAAAATCAGGGTAAAGCAAGGTAGTTTGACTCCTAAATCCGAGTTCCAGACAGTGCTTTTGACAATACATGATTACAGCTTACATTCCACGGTTACTCCATCATGAAATTAGTCACTTTTCTTGCAACAGGCCCTCTGTTTATAGCCTGAAAGATCTCTCCATCAGAGGACACAGATTGTGGGTTCAAGTGGCAAGGCATTCACTCTAGTTTGTTTTGCTGTTTTTTTGTTTTGTTGTTTATCACCATCAGTTTTATAATAAGTAGATTTAGTCAATAACTTTACACATCATAAAAACTCAGAACTGAGAAACCTTCTGATATAATGAAAATGCATAATTAACAGAAGCTAGAGAACATAATATTTGTACAGCAACAGAGCAATAATTACAATCCTTTAAAGTATGTGGACATTTGTATTTGAACACACTTTAATACCGCAAAGCATTCCTTAGGATATGTTAATGTTAAAATAATTCAGGAGGCACGTCTAAAATTTCTAAGCTAAGCTGTTTTAAAATCTGCATAGAAACAGCTTCCTAGTTTCCTTGTGAAGTGCACAGAAAAACATAAAATGAATATTTGATTGAACAAAGACAATATCATAATCAGAAACAGAGCCATTTTCGGTAGAGTCCCATTCTGAAAGGGAAACCTAAGAAATAAAATGTAGTCCCATCCAGAGATGTTTAAAACTATTTTTAAAGGAAAAGTCTGTTGTCCAGTCCAAAAAAGGCATGTGAATTTGCCATATTTAAAGGATTTTTAACAGCTTTATGATGACACCTGAAAATGTTATAGGATATGTTTAAGTTTGCTATTGTTTATAGGTTTTTAAGAATGTTACAATTGTTGGGAGCATTTAATGAAGAATAAGATATAATAATTGCCATTGTTTTGGGCACCAGGAGCCAGATGTACGTAGAATCCCATTTGCGATTTCTTAATTGCAAATTTTAGCGAAATGCAATTTGGAAATCACAAACAGTGATGTAAAATTGTGTCTCACACTCATTTTGCGATACCTAATGGGGTCGCAATAGACCCACCTCATTAATATTCATGAGGTAAGTCGCAATTTTACACCTCATTGGGAATCGCTAACAGCATAGCTCAAAAGGTTTGGTACTACCATTGGGAAGGGGTCCCTTGGGAACCCTTCCCATTTCCTAAAGGGTTACCACCAACTTCAAGTTGGTGGTAAAATGCAAATGTTTTGTGACTGCATTTCGGTTGCAAAACATTCTTACATACCGCTGCGATTCGTTATAAGGAAGGGAGGACCTTAACACGCCCCTCCCGAAACACCTTATCGCAAACCCTATTTGCGATTCGGTAATAGGGTACCGAATCGCAAATAGGGTTTGGTACATCAGAAAATGCTTTTTTTCTGGTCACAAACAGCCTGATGTACAGAAAAAAGCTCCGTACATCTGGCCTTAGAAATCTAGCACTATTTTTTAGCCTGAAACTCATCTTACTAAATATTGCTAAACTTTCCATTGATTTCTTAAGGGCATTAAAAAACCTTAAAATGCTATATTACGCTAGAGTTATATTTTACACCGTAAATGGTCTATATATATATATATATATATATATATATATATATATATATATATATATATATATATATATATATATATATATATATATATATATATACATATATATATAATCTCTGCTCTGAAAACTTACCATTTTTTCATGAAATTTGAATGTATTTTGGAAAATAGTTTTACCCATGGACAGTTTTGAATTATTTTGACATCTGGAGTTGATATACAGTACTTGGTAGGCACTCTGGAAGCTTTGCTGGAGGTTAACATAGGTCTAAGTGTTTGTTTATGCTAGTGGAAATTTCAGTAAGAATTTTATTAGTAGAGAGAGAAGTTTAGAAGACAGCTCTCTGAATTTGCATGTTCAAGTCTCCAGAGCAGCTTGGCTCTCAGCGCCTGAATATCCTTGTGGGGTAATAGCAGCGCTTTATAAATCCTGTTTGATTGAATATACCAATAAAAATCTTTACTTTTTTCAAAGAAAATAAAACATTTGAATTCATTGTCAAAGTTTTTTAATATCCTAAACAGAGTAAAATAACTTAAAATTCCTTCCATGCCACCTGTGAGAGTTATAATCAACAATGAACCAACCAGGAACTATGGAATATTAATATGCAAGTTCCTACATGATGGGAACGCCTTGCTCTTTGTTACTTCCGTCGCAGGTGAGTGTAGCTTCCATTTTCCTAGTGGTCTCGCAGAGCATCACTGTAACATTATATCAACATTGTTTTAGAGAGCGACAATTGAGGGGTTAGGAACAGTATATTATTTAAAATAGCAGTGAACTTCCCCTTGTCAACTGAGTGGCTCCTTGAACTATAACACATAGTGGGGAATATATGACGTTACTTCGTATGCGTTTAATACGCATGCCTTTACAACGCAGTCAGTACAAGGACCGCGTTGTTACCGCTTATACCATTACAACGCAAGTCATTACAATAACTTGCTGTAGGGGCACTGGAGTTTGGAATAGTAGAGTTTACCGCTCCAACTCCAGTCTGTGCAACAGTAGGGACGGTGTTGTATTCAAAATACAACACCTAAAGCTCCCTACAGCAAGTTGTTGTAATGACTTGCGTTGTAATGGTATGCGTGGTAACAACGTGGTTGTTGTACTGACCGTGTTGTAATGGCACTGCGTTGTACCGACAGCATTGTAAACGCTGTTTCCCCATAGTGGGATACTAGAAAACCACTTATATTAATGAATGGATAATTCCACATCTTCAAGGTGTCTGGAGCCCTTTCATGACTGGGATATTGGAATCCCTGGCCCACACTCGATCCCAGTCAAAGTTACACTGACAAAGAACGATAAGCAGAACCCTGGGCATATAGAACCCGACGTTGCCTGCTGGCCCACTGACACTATACGACCGACTGAAGACTCCCCGACACGCTTGTCTTCCGTCAGCTTTCCATACCCTCTTGCTCGCCCCACACCCTCTCACTATCCTCTGTGCCTAACAGTACCTCCCTCTTACTGACTAGGAGGGGTTACGCACTGCTGCCAGTCTCCCCAAATACCACATATGTGATCATACCTCTATTACGATTTCCGTAAGATTACATCTATAGACTTACACCTTACCACATACATGTACTGTATTCCCATAGCTAGTCTTGACTTAATTACTATTCTACCCTCCTTTACTCCCCTTTGTTTTCTTTCTCTTTACTGTGTATTGTATTGCGTGGTACTGTGTGCCACGTGTGAAACCCTCAAGCCTACCCAAGGCACGAGATTGTAAAATCTTTAATAAATAAAGGTTGCAAAAAATATAATAGCAGTGAACTATATAGTCGATACTTTGACTAATAAACCTGATTCTTTCATAAAAAAAAATGAGACATTTTTTACTCAGTGGAGGTGCAGAATGTCAAGTAGGGAATATCAAATTACCAGACAGAATATTGTAACCCAACTATTTGGAATCAAGATACCAAAAAGGTAAGAATACATAGTTTAGTATAGGTTTATGACACTTACGTTTACATCTGCATACCTTAATGAAATATATATATCATCAAGGTTCACAGATGTGGAGGTAAGAACAGTTAGGGCCTGATTACGACCGTATTTGTGGTGGCGGTCCGACCACCACCACACTGCACCGCCGTGCGCTGCATTAGGAGAGTGATGGTCAGACCGCCACAGGACCACTGCATACATCAGGATCCAGAATCCCACAGCGTGGCAGTCCATGGCAGGAATATGCTGGCAGTGTTGCAGCGATTCAGAAAAGGGGGTGGTGATGAACAGAGTGTCTGAATTAAGCAGACCACTCTTACCCAGTGCAGCAGCACCACCAAGCATATTCTGAGTTGACAAACCACCACTCTTTCCATGGTGGTGAGCCTGCCAATAAAAGTGTGGCAGTGAGGCAACTAAGGGGGCCCTCCTGCCTTTGGGCCTGGGGTGCATGCAGGGGGGGGGGAATGTAGTGCCCCTCTGCATTTGCACCCCCAGTTCCTTCATGGTGTGGCATGTATGCAACGTCATGCAGTAAGGTGCAGTTGGTGCTCTGGTATTGGCGTTGTGCCTGTTAGGTTCTTCTGTGAGCCTAACAAACCGCCGCTGTCACACCACTGCAGGACCACCCGCCAGACCAGGGCTGAGGTCCTGCACTGGCAGGCGGCAGCACCTTGGCTTTGGCGGTCCTACAGAGGATAGTATGTTGTACCATCCGATGTAGGACCGCCAAAGTCCCAATAAGGCCCTAAATCTACACTTACCTATAGGCGACTAATTCCTCAATGATTTGGTCCTCAATAGTTTGCCTTCAGCATTCTGTAAATCGATATTTCCCACTCAGCATTCCAGAATGCAATCCATTACTCAATTTAATTACCTTGAGACACAAAAATCTCCATGTAATTATTTTTAGGAAATCAAACTAATAGAGGAATAATATTAGAAAGAAGGGTTGCATGTATATTAAAAAGGTTAAATATAAGGGTTATATTAGAAGTTTAAATATAAGGAAAGAGTTTACATTAAAATAAAAAAGGGAATGCATAGGGTAAAAGAAAGGGGGGCTTGGGGAATCCCCACTAAGTAAAGTGGGTAAAAGCAAGGGTAAATATAAACAGAGTTTGGCTAATAAGTATGAGGGTAAGAACAAAAAGATGTACACTAAGGGAAAGGAAGGGAGGTATGGAGGAGAGGATCACCCACTATAAATGAAGGTGGTAAAAGGAAATTCCAAGATTTACTTCAGAATTCCCTGAAAAAAAAACAATTAAGCAAAAAAAAATACTATGAAACCCCATGAATAATCCTTAAAAAAAACATATATTACCTTAAAAGGTCAGTTATGTTTGGGATGGAGAAGGTCAATTAAGGCCCACAAAACCTGTTTCATGGGGTCCAGGATGTGGCTGTTGTGTTTGACCTCAGCACAGCAGCTTTTCACAGTTGCTGTGGGTTCATACCTGCTACCCTGCCCTTTCCATGAAGAGAAGTGAAAAATTAATAGCTCTCTGGAAGACTTGCAGAGTGCAGCATCGAGTATCACATATATGGAAAAAGCTGGAGCTTCAATATCAACAACAACAAATCTATAGAATAAATGCTTGAATTAATCTCAGCCACTTTCTCGGGCCGCATCCCAATTCATAATCTTTCACCCCCTATGCCACCTTAGTTTGGACCCAGCCATATGCAAATACGTCTTGACCCTGCTCCAATGGGAACACATCAAACCAGAGCAACCTAGGACTGGTTTTGCCCTTATTATGGGCTCATTACCAGGTATTCCAGTGGCACAGTGAGCACAGGACCCACGTCTGGGCCAACTGTCCCACTTAGGGCATCAACTGCAACAACAAGGTTGCAATGTTGATAGAAGCTTTGTTGTTCAAAGGAGTAGAGGTCTGGGGTTTTGGGCATGCAGAAAGGAGTGTCAACTTAGGAGCTTGTTGTGCTTTTTATGTCTTGAATTTTGATAGTTAACGTGATGCTCCATGCTAGAGTCATTATGCTCCATCATCTAGCACATTCTTCGGTCACCCAGGTGTATAAATGATCTGTTAGATGTTCAACATTTGATTCAATGCCTTTTACACTCCCCATTTGACTCTTGTTTTGATTATTGTTTTGGGTAATGGTTATTATTCCTGTATATGATTACTCGTGCACTCAGGTTATATTGAGCTGTTATGTTTGTACTAGTTGATTCAATGCCCATTAGATTCCCCATGTTAGACTCATGTTCTGATTTGTTACCTTTGCCTCAAATTGAAAAACGCTCTAATATCCTTCGGGGTCAAGTTTGCGCTATATAAAACTTTACAAATAAAATAAATAAATAAAATAAAGGTGATAGATGGAATGCATGAATTAATCTCAGTCACTGGGAATCGTTCGGGCCGCATCCCAATACATCATTTTGTACCCACCATGCCTCCTTAGATTCGACCCAGTCATATGAAAATTAGTCTTGACCCTGCTCCTCATGGCGACAGTCCACCCCAACCTAACAAGGCAGATACTCCCAGAATACAAGCAACCCAGGACCAGTTTTACCCTTATTATGGGCTCATCAGCCAGGTATAGCTTGATTCCAGCGGCACAGTTAGCACAGGACCCACGTTTGGGCATAACCAGCGCCCTTAGGGCTTCAACTGCAGCAACAACAAGGTGATGAATGGAATGCTTGAATTAATCTCAGCCCCTGGTAATCACCCGGGCTGCTCCCCAAACAATCATTTTTTGCCCACCATACCACCTCAGTTTGGACTCAGTGACAGGCAACTCTGTCTTTATGCTGCTCCTCGTGGGGACAGTCCAGCCTTAACTGCCAAGCCAGGTCCTCCATGAACCAGAATATAAACATCTCAGGACCAATGTTGTCCTTATTATGGCCTCATCAGCCAGGATAGATTGAATCCAGTGTCACAGTGGGCACGCGACCCACGTTTGGGCGTACCCATCGCATGTAGGGACTCAACTGCAACAACAACAAGGTGATGGATGGAATACTTTAATTAATCTCAGTGTTTGACGCCAGCACAGGCGGTGCTGCAGCTCTTAGCTCTTAGCTGCTTTTCAGAACTTCTGTGAGTTCATACATACTATGCTGCCCCCATAAAGGGAAGTGAAAAATAACTAGCTCTCTGGAGGACTTGCAGAGTGCAGCATCCAGGAGCACATATAAGGAAAAGGCTGGAAGCCTCAACATCAACAATAACAAGGTGATAGATGGAATGCTTGGCAATCGCACAAGACCGCATCCCTATGTAAAGAATGAATTTTTCACCCACCATGCCACTTCAGTTTGGACTCAGCAACATGCACATCAATCTTGACCCTGCTCCATTGTTAAACATCCAACCCGAACTGCCAAGCCTTAACACCTTCGCTGCAGCGCGAATTCCGCCACAGTGCTGGGACATTCCAATCTCAGCCGTGGCTCGGACGGCCCCCGGCCGTCGTGCGCACACGCCCACCGTGACTCATGATGGCCAGGGGTCGTCATGAGCACGGAAGAGGTTAATAATAAAGCAGTACATGATGCTGGTCCCCCCATAATGGATTAGTGTTGAGTTAGTATATTGTAATATGAAAGTAATTTGAGTGGTGGATAGGTTAGTCAGTTATTTGGATTCAGAAGGTAGCGGAGGGCTAGAAGTGGGAAATAGTTTTGCATTTATATAGCACTTGTTACCCCTGATAATTCACCACTAATCCTGTATAGGCTTCCTGCATAGCGTGCGTCAACAAGCGATAAATAAATACAAAACTTTGTCCTGCCCTATCCTTCTGCTATCATTCCAAATCCAAATAACAGACTAACCTATCCACCACTAAAAATGTACTTGCATGTTTCACTATACTAATTCAACACTAATCCTCTATGGGTCCCGGAGAACCGTGCTACCCGCCGAAAAAGCGCTTCGACGCCTCGTCAGGGGCAGTAAGCGCTATTTAAATGCAATTATATTACAATACAATTCAATACAATACAATCAATGACCATTTATAGATCACACAGCTACCTCAGCCGAGGGGTCCCTGTGCTGATAAAATGGACTAGAGAGACTAAGAGGCTCGAGATACCACTCCACCTGCCTAAAGAGCCAGGTCTTTAAAGCTTTTCTGAACTCCTGTTCTGTTTCTAACATGCGCATGTGGTTAGGCAAGGCATTCCAAAGTTTGGCAGTCCTAACTGTGAAGGACCTGCTCCCTGGTTGCATTTTGGCAAAGCGAGGAACATTGAGGAGACGCTGCTGATTAGATCTCAAGGTCTTCTTCAGCTGTTTACTTCCATAGAAACTCCACATACATCTTCATGAGCCATTCTCTGCTTCCCACATCCCTGAATACATAGTTAGTTTTATTTCCTTTACTTCTATTCCATCCTGCAGTAAATAGTAATATGCATGATTGCTGCAGTACTTGTGTTCTCTTTGTTCAGTGCAAGGTCACTCAAGGAATACAGAAGGGAACTAAAATAAACACCTCCAATGCAAGACACGGTTCCAATATAATACTTCATTAGGGAGTTTAATTTTCCAATTACCATCACACTCTTAAATACCTGTATCAATTAACCCTCCTAAATAGATTTGATGCCTCAATTATAGGCAATAAATTACAAAGCAGCAGACATCTATGTACATTGAATTTTTTTCCTTGCAAGCCTGAATCATGAAGATGAAAAATCAATGAAATACTACACTCTAGGGGCCTCATTTATGAGAAATGACGCACCGCTGCGTGAAAGCAGCGATGCGTCACTTCTCACTGCGCACTCCTTGCGACATTCCTGATGCATCATATTTAATGTATGACGCATCATGTCGCAAGGAGTTACAGATACGTCAGTATTTCTGACGTATCTGTAAGCGCAAAAGTGACGCATTGCTGGAGTGTGTCACAAAAGTGACGCAACTCCAGCAATGCGTCCTTTCACATGGGTAAAGCCCCATGTGAAAGGGCCTGCGTCAGTCTTACGCCTGCTGTGAGGCAGGGGCAAGATTTTGACGCAACGGCGTCCTAAAAGTGACGCAGTGAAATCTTATAGATTTCACTGCGTCACTTCTACGACCCTTCCTTGCGTCAATATGCCCCCCCTTGCATACATTATACCTGGTGCAGGTATAATGTGGTGCAGGGGTTTACAAAGTGACGCATCTACCTAGATGCGTCACTTTGTAAACATGGCGCAACAAGGCGCATTTTTTACACCACTGGTGCGTCACAAAAAGTGACACACCGGCGGCGGAAATGTGACGCACGGCCTTATAAATGAGGCCCCAGTTGTTTAAAAAGCTATTGCGTTTGTTTTTACCGTCAAATCCCACAAAAATCAGAAGGCATATTCAGTGTCTAGGGGGCATTTCACGAGTCAATGTATTCACATATGAGTGCTATAGAAACATCAATGTGTGACCTTTTTCTTTATTCTAACATTCCTGAATCAGCAAAACCATTTTAAATCCATAGTGCAGTGTAAATCAAAAAGTCCCTAGATTTCCCTAAGATGTTGTAAAACCTGCACTTCAAAATTACAAGAGCTTAGATGAGACAATGCTGAATATCCACAAAAAGGAAATTAGTTATAGAAGCAGATGAGCTCTGAGAGAGATGCAGAGCTGCTGACACAAGGGAGTGTTATGCAGATAGTGGAGGAGCATTTATTTATTTATTTAATGCGATTTTATATAGCGCGAACATTACCCGAAGGTGTCAGAGCACTTTAGATAAGAACCAGTTGCGATACATAAGGATTTAGGATTACATGAGTTACATAAAAGATACAAACAGAAAAAAATGCAAATGTACAGGTGGTAAAGTCACACTAGGAAGAGATACAAACAGAAACAAATTGCAAATGTACAGGTTGTAAAGTCACTCAAGGAAAAGATACAAACAGGACAAAATTGCAAATGTACAAGTTGTAGAGTCACACACCCTAGGGTTCAAACGAGAGTAACTTATCTTTCCATACATGGATTATTTTACTGCTTGGGTGCAAATGGACCAATACTTAATTTCTATCAAAATAAGCGTCAGGGCTCTCATCAGGAGGCCACTGCAGCTTGCACCACACATTGCCCCGCCATGCTGCCAATGAGAGTAACATCACAACTACTGACCATCACACCCCTGCAGGCGTGACAATTCAGACTATTTCAGGACCCCAAAGCTACAAGAATGGCTTGGGTGGCAGGTAAAAGTCATTTTTAATGTATATTGAATTCATAATTAACTGTTGTTGTGGCCATTTCTAAATCAGCCAGACTGTGCCACCTTATGGCAGACTGTCACAAGTGCCACTGTTGACAATTAAGTGCTGGTGCCAAGCACCGGAATCCACCTCCTCAAATTAAGCACTGAAATAGACCATGCCAAGACTTTGAGAACCAAGGAGCTTACAACTGAATCGGCTCGCGTTTCAGACACCTAGGGCCAGATGTACGACCATGTCAATTACCGACTTGCAAATTGCACTCAATTGCAAGATGCGATTTGCGAGTCGCTAAATGCCACGTATAACAGTGTCTGTGACGCAATTAGCGACTCCTAATGGGGTCTCAAATTGCATGCCTAGTGCATATTAATGAGGCACTCACAATTTGCGACCCCATGAGGAATGGCTGGCGCTCCCAGGGATGGTGGTCTGCTGGGCTCAGCCGACCTCCATGTCTGGGACTTCTTTTAAATAAAGCAGTTTTTTTTTTAAATGCAGCCTATTTTCCTTAAGTGAAAATGGGATACATTTAAAAAAATAAAATTGAAACCTTTTCGTTTCATTTTTAAGGGCAGGGAGTGGCCCATGGGACTACTGCCTGCCCCAAAAAATTATTTTCCTCTGCATTTGCAAAGGGGACCCCTTCCCATTTGCAAAGTGCTTTACCACCCTCTTGAAGAGGGCAATAAATTGCAAGTGTTTTGCGACCACAATTGCGTTTGAAAATATTCTTACATAAGCCTCTGACTCGCTATTAGGAAGGAACGCCCTTGGAAGGCCCCTTCCTAATAGCGACTCGCAATTCCTATTCAGCGAGTCGCGAATAAATTACGACTCGCTAAGTAGGGATTGTACATGGCCCTTGGGTCGCAAACTCTTAAAGAGGGCGGTAAATTGCGAGTGTTTTGCAACCGTAACTGCGGTTGCGTAACATTCTTACATGCCTCTCACTTGCTATTGGGAAGGGATGCCATTGGAAGGCCTCTTCCTGATAGCGACTCGCAATTCCCAATTAGCGAGTCGCAAAATATTTGCCACTCGCTAAATAGGGATTGTACATGGCCCTATTAGAATTTGCATGTACAAACGGGTCGCAAACCAGTGTGCGCATGCAAAATAGGGTCGTACATTTGTCCCCAGGATTCTTAATGGTGAGTTGTAGTAGGTTTAACACATCAATCCTAGGACTTTAATGCAGTCTTCAGCTCTCAACAAATGCAGTTTTTATAGAGCTTGTGAGAACCCAAAGTGTCCTGAAGAACATCCAATCAGCCAAGGTGAGTCTGATCTGAGAATACTGGACTTCCTTCAGGTTCTGATTGGTGATTGTCACTTTTTTTTGCAAATATAACTCCAGACCCTGTGTTATCCACTGCCCTCTCTTTACTAAAGATGGCAACCTCAAAGGAAACCTATACCATTTCATGTATGAGTGGAACCAAATTAAGTGATAGATTGGTGTGTGTGTGTGTGGTGGTCCTCCTATCTTCTGGCTCTCTATGTTTGTCTCTCTGATTCCATTGTACAAACCTTTCTGTAAAGCTTAATCCACAGGAAAATATTAGCTGCCATTTATTGTGATGAAAAGCCATCATGGATAGTTTGCATTTTAGACTTGCTGCCCTTCCCTGTAGACTGGTTTGTGTGTATTGTATGCATACATAAAGGGCAAAACTGAAGACTGGGGTAGGCCTATAGGATCATACAGAGATAAAAAAAAAGGAGTTGAGGCAGAATAGAGCCCTGAGGGACTCCATAGGTAACAAGTCAAATAGAAGAGGTAGAAGAATAAAGTGCTGTTTGTTGGAATATGTGTGCAGGAAGACTCCAAAGGTTTTATCCTGGATGGATGCTAAAATCATTGAGCCTATGGCAGCCACATCTGATGGTCTATCAAACACCGCAGGTAAGTAGGGCAAAACTAATGCAACTGGGATGTCAACATTAGCGCGTCAACACAGTTCATTGAGCACAGCCATCATCTCAGTGCAGCAACACAGGTGAAAACCTGCTAGTAATAGCTAAAGAAAGTTCCTATACTGTTTTATGAACACACAGAATATGGCAGGGAAAGCTGCATTTGTACCACATGACTAATGCTAATGTGAAGAAGAAAAAGAACAAAGATTTTGGATAGAAGAGCCTCACCTACATTATGTTTGTGTGCTTCATCATCGGCTCATCTGCCCCACCATGCTAAGATTTAATACCATGGTGGTCCCAACCTCTGCAAGAGGGAAATCTGAATAAATGATGCTGAATATGTGCAGGGTCCAAAGAAAAATTAAAACTGCCTCTGTGTATACCCCAGGAATTTCCTTCATTGTGACATTACGAAGCGAAGGATTAAAACATATTTGGCCACATGCATCAACATCAAGAATAGCATTTACCTAATAGCCTTTTTTTGTGAATCGCAATTAGATAATCGCAATTCCTATTGTATGAAACTCCAAAAGTTTTATTAGCGATTCCTAGGAGGTCGAAAATTGACCTGCCTCATGAATATGAATGAGGTGGGTTGTAATTTGTGACCCCTAGGAATCGCTAAGATCACGGGGATGGTGGCCTTCTAGGGTCGGCAGACCACCATGTCTGTGATTGCTTTTCAATAAAGCACTCATTTGTTCACATGCAGCACATTTTTCTTAAAGGAAAACGGGTTGCGTTTAAAAGAAAAAAATGAAAAGTTTCTTTTCATTTTTTAAGAGCTGGCAATGGTCCGTGGAACACCTGCCTGCTCTTAAAAAAGGTTTTGCAACCATTCACTAAGGGGAAGGGGTCTCTTGGGGACCCCTTCCCATTTGCAAATAGGTTACCACCAACTTCATGCAAATGTTTTGCGACCACATTCACAGTCACAAAACATTCATATATACCGCTGTGATTCCGTATTTGCAAGGGACGCCCTGAACACGCCCATCCAAATACTGAATCGCAAACTAGGGTTTGATACACAGGAAAAACCTTTTTGTGTTTGTAAACGGGCCGATTCTGCGAATCAGCAAGTAGGTTCATACATGTGGCCACGAGTCCAGAATGGGTCTTGTGCTTTCACCGGGTCATTAACAGATACCCTACAGCCCGTGCTGCAGCTAATTACATGCAAAATGGTCAAATAAGTCTTGTCTTAAAGTCCTGCCAGGATAAAATAAAATATGATATGACATAAAATATAATATAATATGATATGAAATAAAATGGATCGTCACAATTAAATCTATGACACTAGCCCATTTCTAAGAATAATCAATTTTCTTCCATTTCCTTCCACAGCTATAGAAATCCGGAGATGCAATACACAACATGAAACATTCTCTAGCAAAGGCCAATAAACTAATGTTCTAGCAAGAGGGCATCAGAGCTTCCAGCAGAAGTGTTCCTCAAAATGTTCCATCGAGAACACAATGGAAAGTTTCATTCACAATACATGCTCTCTAAAGAAACATTCAGCTATGTCATGTTGCTCTGTTTTCTGCAGAAACTGCAGGGGCACATTAATTGGGGTGGGGCAATGGGCAGAAGCAGGATGAGCAAACTAATGTAAACTGCATCCATTTTAATAAATTGGCGTCTTCATGAAAAATGTGGCATAACTAAATTACGTTATTCATGAACCTTCTAAACATTGGTTTTAATTCCTTTCAAGTGCAAAATCATTAGTTCATTGGTTATGTCTACATTCATCATAAAAATGTATATTTTGCACATACTGTTTATTACTCAAAATTAGCATGTGTGAAAAACTTTAATGCTAGCAAGGACATCTACACGCTCATAGATACCCATTAGTCAATTCAAAATCAACAATTAATCATAAAACGCATGTTCTGCCTGTTATATCGATGGCAGCAATCCATACGCTCTTTTGTGCAGACTTATGCATCAGGGACCCATAAATTGCCAGTGTGTAAGTCACTGGTGGCAGTGGGCATGCACCATGTATCATCACTCCATATATTCAAGCATTCCCTTGTGCGTGTCAACGAGTGGATCCAACACATACTCTGCCTGTTCATGAATTAGTGGCAGGATGTTCACCATATAGACAAACACAATCATGAGCAGATGCTTAAAATAGATGGGCCCGATTCACAAAAGTAATCTGAGACAAAATCCTAAACGTACTACTTTTGGTATTCACAGAAGGCATTTAGTAGTAGTAAAGTTAGGATTCCTACCCGTACTACTGCTAAACTGAGACAAAATCCTAACTTTATGACTTTTGGTATTCACAAAAGGGATTTAGGTAGGATTTCTTAGTTTACTACTACTAAACTGGGAAAATCCTAACTTTACGACTTTCGGTATTCACAAAAGGCATTTAGTAGTAGTAAAGTTAGGAATCCTAACTTTACTACTACTAAATGCCTTCTGTGAATACCAAAAGTAGTAAGTTCAGGATTTTGTCTCAGATTAGTTCTGTGAATCGGCCCTAGGCACTCATACTGGTGACCTGGTGGACTCATTAGCTTCTATATTGTAGTGCTTGACATATCCCTTAACAGTGGGTGAATAACAGCTCCTTTCATCCCCAAATCATAAGGGCATATTTTTAGAGGATAGAAAGTTTGTTTGACTGGATACCGGACACCTAACGAGCATAAGGTAGGTGACAGCACACCACTGAATGATTACCAGGACAGACAGTGTAGTGTGTATTTGGTAACTGATGTAAGGAACCATGGGCCACATGTATCAAAAAAGCATTTTGCGATTACAAAATACTGATTTTTACCGTATTGCTATTTGGTAACTGCAAAATGCTATGTATGTAAGGAATCACCAATGATTTAGCGATTCCTTAATATTATCAAATAGCGATTCGGTAAATAGGTAGTTGCTAATAGGTAATACTTCTCCATTCGTTCCTATGGGTCAAAAGGCCCATAGCCGTGAATGGTTTTGCATTAGTTAATTTGCGATTACCTAATTGGTATTCGCAAATTAGGTAATGCAAAGCCTGGGGTTCCCCGCGTGCCTAAGGCTCCCCTGAAGCACTCCCCGAAAAATAAATGTAAACATGTAAAGCTCACACATGCATGTGTGTGCTGCATTACACTTTGAAAGATGCGTTTTTGTGCATTTTTCAACATTTTCACATAGTTACCATCGACTTGAAGTAAATAGTAATGAATACATCACTCAAGTTTGTTCATACTTTTTTGCACATGTGTTGTGTGCATTTATATTTTGAAATTCATTAAAAAATTGAAACTACAATGTGGGGGACTAGGCAATGATGAACCAAACCACAATGTGGGAAACCACAATGAGGGAGAGCTTTTCCGTCCAAAATCTTTGTTCCTTTCCTGCTAAACATTAGCACTGAGCTGACTACAACGCTTGAGACCGTTCTCGGGAATATTATCCGATCTTCCCAGACGGACGCACATCACAGAGCACAGGATAGATACAGAAGATGGAAAAGTCATGAAACAAAAGGCATACAGAATCCCGGCTTCCCGGCGGCAGGACATTAAAAGAGAAGTACATGAAATGCTCCGGTTAGGAGTGATCCGGCCCTCCCGTAGCAATTGGTCCTCACCCATTGTGATGGTGCCTAAGCCTGACGGATCCACGAGATTCTGTATGGATTTCAGAGCTCTAAACGCCATTTCATCTTTCGATGGATACCCTATACCTAGGGTAGATGAGCTAATTGAAAGGATAGGGGAAGCAAGGTTTATAACCACTTTAGACCTAACAAAAGGCTATTGGCAAGTCCCCCTGAGAGAACAAGATAAACGGAAAACAGCGTTTATCACAGACGAGGGTCTCTTTGAGTTTAATGTTCTGCTCTTTGGCCTCCATGGGGCCCCAGCGACCTTCCAACGATTGATGAACGAAGTCCTGGAACCCCATAAAGACTTCTGTTCGGTATACCTTGATGATATTGTTGTTTTCAGCAAGACATGGAAACAACATTTGGAACACATAAGCAAAATTCTCAAGTCCCTGCAGGCCGCTGGCTTACATGTCAATGCTAAAAAGTCCAGAGCAGCCTTCCCTAAAGTTAAATACTTGGGATTTATGTTGGGGGAGGGTGTTATTGCCCCTCAGGAAGAGAAGGTAAAAGCCATCCAAAAAACTCCTTTCCCCTCGACTAAACGTGAGTTAAGAGCCTTCTTAGGCCTTATAGGCTACTATAGACGATTCATTGAAAATTTCGCTGAAGTAGCTAGCCCCTTGACAGACCTTCTAAAGAACAACGTAAAAACTGTACACCTAGGGTACCCTCCTCCCCAGGCAAGACAGGCCTTTCAGCTTCTGAAACAGTTAATAACCACAAGCCCCGTTTTGATTCCGCCCAACTTTGAAAAACCCTTCACGCTTGCGACAGATGCCTCCACTACAGGCATTGGAGCTGTATTATCACAAGAAGGAGACAATGGGATGAAACATCCTATCTTGTTTATCAGCCGTAAACTTCATCCCCGAGTGCGCAACTATTCCACTGTAGAAAGGGAAGGATTGGCAATCAGATGGGCTGTTGAGAAGTTGAAGTATTACCTAGAAGGATGGACCTTTGTGTTATACACAGACCACGCACCAGTTCTATGGATGCAAAAGAACAAATCGCAGAACCCCGTGTTCTTAGGTGGTTTTTGTATTTACAACCCTTTTCCTTCGTGGTAAAACATCGGAAAGGGTTGAGCAATGGCAACGCAGACTTTCTGTCCCGGTCTCCCTTCCTCCCCGATCGGGAGAAGCCGGGGGGGAGGAATGTAACGAGGAGGAGGGTCGGAGGGAGGAAACGTGGAACCCAAAGGAAGATGACAATCCTTCCACTCCTTCCCCTCAGGGTGACTGCTCGTCTTGGCCATTCACGGAAGACGACGCGAACGCTAAAGAGGACGGCGCCTTTAACTGGGCGTATGTGGACGACGAGGACACGCCCACTCGTGACGTCAGCTTTGCCCGGTTGGTGAAGAGACCAGAAGAGAAGGAGCCGGCGTGTGACGACACCCCGGAGGTCGGAGACGGAGAATGGTGGAAAGAGCGGAGAGGGGAGAGCGGAGAACGGAGCCCAGCTGAGGAGCAGGAAGGCGAGCCAGGAGGCCAACGTCCCTACGAAGCCCCGTGCCACACTCCCGAGGGAGGAATGTGGCTGAAGCAGGTATGGGCGCGTATTTCAAGCTGGGTTGGGAGGCGGGTCAACTCTCCTCCTTAAATCGGTAGCGTGTGCATAGTGTAAATAAGCCCTTCTCCCTCTGCTCCCCTCGTCCAACCCCTGCCTTCCCTAACACGCCATCCTCACCACATCACACCACCTGAAATTGTGTACAGTACAGCACTAGCACCGGTGTCCTTCACTCCTGGTTCCCCTTGGTGACCCCTATATGCGACCCAGAGACCTGACAGCTTCCTCTCTTTCTCTTTTCCATTCGGCCACTCCCCTGAGAGGAATCATTGGAGAAAAGGCACAGTGGAGACCGAGGACGAGGAAGAGGAACCCTCCCCAGTAATACCAGCGAAGTTCACCAAGAAAAGACTGTCTTCCTGCACTAGAAAGACTCTATCATTAATAAAACCTTATCCTAAGATAACGAGTGTCCGGCCCATCAATCAACCCACGTTACAGTATATCAATAGTAATAGGTGCTCTGTGTACAACCTAGAATAACATCAGAGGCCGACAGGTTTCAAAGTGGTTAAGCACCCGCATGAAGTAATAATTGTGCAGGCAAGGCACCAGCATGCACTGATACCTGTGCAGACACAGCATGAGCAGGCACTAATACTTGCAAGTCAATGTATCAGCATGCACTGACACTTAAGGAACAGCACCAACATGCACTGATACGTGTGCAGGCAAAAGCACTAGCATGCACTGACAATTGTGGAGGAACATAACCAGCATGCACTGATACTTGTGCATGCACAGCACCAGAATGCAGGTATTCTTGTGTAGGCACAGCACCAGCCTGCAGGTATTCTTGTGCAGGCACAGCTCCAGCATGCAGGTATACTTGCGCAGGCACAGCACCAGCAAGCAGTAATACTTGTGCTGGCAGTGCACTGGTGTGCGATGATGCATATGCAGGCACAGCAGCAGCCTACAGTGATTTTTCTGGAGGTACCGGACATGCATACACTGATATTTGTGCAGGCACAGCACCAGCATGCAGTGATACTTGTGCAGGCACTGGACCAATATCTACTGATTCTTGTGCAGGCAGATCAACAGCATGAGTGATACTTGTACAGGTACAGCACCAGCACACACTGATACTTGTGCAGGCACCGCACCACCAGGCATTGACACGTGTGCAGACACAGCACCAGCATGCACTGATACTTGTTCAGGCTCAGCATCAGCATGCAATGATACTTGTGAAGGGACAGCAACAGCATGCACTGATACTAGTGCAGGCACAGCACCAGCATGCACCAGCATGCACTGATACCTATGCAGACAGAGCACTAGCATGCAGTGATACTTGTGCCAGCACAGCACCTGCATGCACTGATACTTATGCATGCAAAGCACCAGCATGCACTGATACTTGTGCAAGCACAGCATCAGAATACACTGATACTAGTGCAGGCACAGCACCAGTATGCAGTGATACATGTGCAGTCACAGCACCAATATGCAATGATACTTTCACAGGCACCGCAAACGCGTACACTGATCCTTGTACAGGCATAGCACCAGCATTCACTGATACTTGTGCAAGCACAGCACCAGCCGCCTGCACTAATACTTGCGCAGGCATTGCACCAGCATGCACTGAAACTTGGGCAGGCAAATCACTAGCATGCACTGACAATTGAGGAGGAACAGCACCAGCATCCAGGTATACTTGTGCAGGCACAGCACCAGCAAGAAGAGATACTTGTGCAGGCACAGCACCATCATGCAGTGATACTTGTGCTGGCAGTGCACCAGTGTGCATTGATGCATGTGCAGGCACAGCAGCAGCCAGCAGTGATTTTTCTGGAGGTACAGGACATGCATAGACTGATATTTGTGCAGGCACAGCACCAGCATGCAGTAATACTTGTCCAGGCACGGAACCAGCATTCAATCAATCAATCAATCAATCAGTCATTTGTTAAGCGCACTACATACCCGCGAGGGTCTCAAGGCACTGGGGGGGGGTAGGGGGGGGGGGCAGCTACTGATCGAACAGCCAGGTCTTTAGTATCCTCCTGAAGGTCAGCAGGTCATGGGTCTGTCGTAGGCTCAGTGGGAGGGTGTTCCATGTCTTGGCGGCGAGGTGGGAGAAGGATCTCGCGCCGGTGGTTGTTCTTCGGATGCACGGGACGGTGGCGAGTGAGAGGTCGGCGGAGCAGAGCTGGCGGTTGGGGGATGTAGAAGGAGAGCCGTCTGTTGAGGTAGGCTGGGCCGGTCTTGTGGAGTGCCTTGTGTGTGTGGTTGAGGAGCTTGAAGGATATCCTCTTGTTGACGGGGAGCCAGTGCAGATTTCTCAGGTGGGGGGTGATGTGGCCGTGTCGTGGTACATCGAGGATCAGTCGTGCGTTGTAGTCGATTGATGAGCTTGGTCGGGGCTCCCGCGTAGAGGGCGTTTCCGTAGTCGAGACTGCTGCTGACGAGGGCCTGGGTGATTGTCTTTCTTGTATCTGTCGGGATCCATCTGTAGATCTTGTGGAGTATGCGGAGGGTGTTGAAGCAGGAGGAGGAGACGACTTTGACTTGCTTGGTCATTGAGAGCGTTGATTGGAGGATGATTCCCAGGTTGCATGCGTGGGTCGGTGGGGGTCAGGGCTGCCCCCAGTGCCGTTGGCCACCAGGAGTCGTCCCAGGCTGACGGGTTGGAGCAGAGGAGGAGGACCTCCGTCTTGTCCGAGTTCAGCTTCAGATGACTGATCTTCATCCAGTCGGCAACGGCCTTCATTCCTACATGGAGGTTGGCTTTGGTGATGATGGGGTCCTTGGTGAGGGAGAGGATCAGTTGAGTGTCGTCGGCGTAGGAGATTATGTTGAGGTCGTGCTGTCGGGCGACGTGTGCGAGCGGGGCCATGTAAATGTTGAACAGTGTCGGGCTGAGGGAGGATCCTTGGGGTACGCCACAGATGATCTCGGAGGCTTCGGAATGGAATGGGGGGAGGCGGTCGCTTTGGGTTCTGCCGGAGAGGAAGGAGGTGGTCCATTCCAAAGCCTTGTCTCGGATCCCTGCGGCTTGCAGATGGTGTTGAAGGCGGCGGAGAGGTCTAGGAGGATGAGTGCTGCAGTCTCCCCATTGTCTAGCAGAGTCCTGATGTCGTCGGTGGCAGCAATGAGTGCGGTCTCGGTACTGTGGTTGCTGCGGAACCCTGACTGGGAAGGGTCCAGGATTCTGTTCTCTTCAAGGTATCGGGTTAGCTGTCTGTTAATGATTTTTTCGATGACCTTGGCCGGGAAGGGAAGCAGAGAGATGGGTTGGTAGTTCTTGACGTCTCTTGGGTCTGCCTTGGATTTTTTGAATAGGGCGTTGATCTCGGCGTGTTTCCAGCTCTCTGGGAAGGTCGCGGTCTCAAGGGAGAGATTGATGACATTGCGTAGTTGGGGTGCGATGGAGCTGCCTGCTTTGTTGAAGACGTGCTCCGGGAATGGTTCTAACGGAGAGCCGGAGTGGATTGTGCTCATGGTCTTGATGGTGTCATCTACGCTCACGCTAGTCCAGGCTAGCAAGGGGACGTGGTCGATTGTGTGCGGAGGGTCTGTTGTCTTGCTGTCTGTTGGGGCTGTCTGGGTGTTGAAGCTGTCGTGTATGTCTGCTATCTTGCGGTGGAAGAAGGTGGCGAGGGAGTCGCACAGGGCTTGTGATGGCAGGATGTCGTTGGTGTTGGAGCTGGGGTAGGAGAGTTCCTTCACGATGTTGAAGAGCTCCTTGCTGTCGTGTGCGTTGTTGTCGAGGTGGTCTTTGAAGGAGGTCTACTTGGCAACCCTGATGAGGTAGTGGTGGTTGTGGACGGTGTCCTTGTGACTGCGTGGCTGTCCGGAGTTTGTTCACTGTGCCATTTCTTCTCTAATTTCTGGCAGGCTTGCTTGGAATCTAGGAGTTCTGGGCTGAACCAGATGGCCCTCTTGCTGGTGTCTCTGTAGGGGGTTTCCTTCAGTGGGGCGAGGGTGTTGGCGCAGTCCTCGATCCACCGTCTGAGGTTGTGGGCAGCAAAGTCGGTGTTGGAGGGTCCGGTGGGTGGGCTGAGAGTGAGGTTTGCTTGTAGTTGGTCTTCGGTGATTTTGCTCCAGAGGCGACGGGGGATCTGTTTTGTGCAGTGGTGTGTGGTGGGTTTCTGGAAGGTGAAGTGGATGCAGCGGTGGTCGGTCCAGAGGAGTTCGGTGGTGTGGCTGACGGAGATGCGCGGGCTTGAGGAGAAGAGGTGGGCGCTGTAACGAGTCGTCTCAGTACGAGGTTGGCGAGGTTATCGACCAGGGTTGTGGAGTTGTTGTCATTGTTGTTCTCAAGGTGAAAGTTCAGGTCTCCGAGGAGGATGTAGTCGGTAGAGGTCAGGGCGTGCGTGCTGATGAAGTCGGCAATGGAACTGGGGACGGGGTCCGGGGGGTCGGTAGACGAGGGTGCCTCTGAGGGTGGAGTTGGGGACTGTTTGGATCTGGAAATGCATGTGTTCGGCGGTGCTGTGCGCAGCGTTGGTGCTAGTCGAGACCCTGATGCTGTTCTTGTGGACGATGGCATTCACTGATACTTGGGCAGGCACAGCACCAGCATGCACTGATACTTTTGCTGGCACTGCACCAGCATGCATTGTACTTGTGCAGGCACGGCACCAGCACACGCTGTTACTTGTGCCGGCACAGTAAGGCGCGCAGCTACCCAAAAAGGGTTTCCCGGCGCCGAGACACAGTACAAGATAAGTATAATGAAATGGAGCAAACAGAATTTATTTCTCAAACAACCAGGTCTTGATGCTTCTCTTGAACCTGGCGTAGTTCTCCTCCTTGCGGATGTGGGGAGGGAGTGCATTCCAGAGAGTGGGTCCTAGGTGTGAAAAGGACCTCCCTCCCATTCTTTCTAGCTTAAACCTAGGTACACAAAAATTAGCTGCTGATTGCGAACGCAGGTTTCGTTCGGGAATGTAAGGGCGGGCTAATGCTTGAAGATGCATTGGTGCTGTGCAGGCACAGCACCAATATCTACTGATTCTTGTGCAGTCACAGCACCCGTATGCACTGATACTTGTACAGGCACCGCACCAGCATGCACTGATACTTGTACAATCACAGCACCTGCTTGCACTGATACTCATGCAGGCATAGCACCAGCAAGACGTGATACTTGTGCAGGCACAGCACCAGTATTCACTGACATGTGTGCAGGCACAGCACCAGCAGGCACTAATACTTGCACAGGCAATGCACCAGCATGCACTGATACTTTAGGAACAGCACCGACATGCACTGATACCTGGGCCGCCAAAACACTAGAATGCACTGACAATTGTAGAGGAACAGCACCACCATGCACAGACACTTGTGAATGAACAGCACTGGCATGCACAGATACTTGTGCAGGCACAGCACCAGCATGTGGTATACTTGTGCAAGCACACCACCAGCATGCAGGTATACATGTGCAGGCACAGTACCAGCAAGAAGCGATGCTTGTGCAGGCACAGCACTATTATACAGTGATACTTGTGTTGGCAGTGCACCAGTGTGCAATGATGCGTGTGCAGGAACATCAGCAGCCTGCATTGATTCTTCGATTCTTCTGAAGGCACAAGAAGTGCATGAAGTGATACTTGTGCAGGCACAGCACCAGCATGAAGTGATACATGTGAAGTGATACTTGCAAAGGCACAGCACATGCAAGCAGTGATACTTCTGCAGGCACAGCACCAGCATGCACTGATACTTGTACAGGCACAGCACCAGCATGCAACAATACTTGTGCAGGCACAGCACCAGCATGCACTGATTCTTTGGCAAGCACATGACCAGCATTCACTAATATTTGTGCAGGCACAGCACTAGCATGCACTGATACTTGTGCAGGCACAGCACCAGAATGCAGTGATTCTTCTGGAGGTACAGGAAGTGCATGTAGTGACACTTGTGCAGGCACAGCACCAGCATGAAGTGATACATGTGCAGTGATACTTGTCAAGGCAGAGCACCTGCAAGCAGTGATTCTTGTGCAGGCACAGCACTAGCATGCACTGATGTTTGTACAGGCACAGCACCAGCATGCAATGATACTTGTGCAGGCACCGCACCAGCATGCACTGATACTTTTACAAGCAAATGACCAGCATTCACTAATATTTGTGCAGGCACAGCACAAGCATGCACTGATACTTGTGCAGGCACAGCAGCAGAATGCACTGATACTTGTACAGGCACAGCACCAGCATGCAATGATACTTGTGCAGGCACAGCACCAGAATGAACTGATACTTGTGCAGGCACAGCACCAGCATGCAGTGATATGTTTGCAGGCACAGCACCGGAATGCAGTGATACGTGTGCAGGCACAGCACCGGCAAGCAGTGATTGTGTGCAGGCACCGCAACAAAATGCAGTGATACTTGTGCAGGCACAGGACCAGCATGCACTGATATCTTTGCAAGCAAATGACCAGTATTCATGAATACTTGTGCAGGCACAGCACCAGCATACACTGATACTTGTGCAGGCACAGCACCAGAATGCACCTATACTTGTGCAGGCACAGCACCAGAATGCACTGATACGTGTGCAGGCACAGCACCGGCATGCAGTGATCATGTTGCAGTGATACTTGTGCAGGCACAGCACCAGCGTGCAGTGAAACTTGTGCAGGCACAGCACCAGCATGCAGTGATACGTGTGCAGGCACAGCACCGGCATGCAGTGATACATGTGCAGGCACCGCACTGGCATGCAGTGATACGTGTACAGGCACAGCACCGGCATGCAGTGATACGTGTGCAGGCGCCGCACCAGCATGCAGTGATACTTGTGCAGGCACAGTACCAGCATGCAGTGATAGTGTACAGGCACAGCACCAGCATGCAGTGATACGTGTGCAGGCACAGCACCAGCATGCAGTGATACGTGTGCAGGCACAGCACCAGCATGCAATGATCGTGTGCAGGCACCGCACCAGAATGCAGTGATACGTGTACAGGCACAGCACCGGCATGCAGTGATACGTGTGCAGGCACTGCACCAGCGTGCAGTGATACGTGTGCAGGCCCAGCACCGGCATGCAGTGATACGCGTGCAGGCACAGCACCAGCATGCAGTGATACGTGTGCAGGTACAGCACCAGCATGCAGTGATACGTGTGCAGGCACCGCACCAGCATGCAGTGATACGTGTGCAGGCACAGCACCATCATGCAGTGATACGTGTGCAGGCACAGCACCAGCATGCAGTGATACTTGTAGAATAACAGCACCGGCATGCAGTGAATGTCAATGAAAGTACTCCCAGTGATACGTGTGCAGGCGCAGCACCAGCATGCAGTGATACATGTGCAGGCACAGCACCAGCATGCAGTGATACGTGTGCAGGCACAGCACCAGCATGCATTGATACGTGTGCAGGCACAGCACCAGCATGCAGCGTGCATTGATACGTGTGCAGGCACAGCACCAGCATGCAGTGATACGTGTGCAGGCACAGCACCAGCATGCAGCGTGCATTGATACGTGTGCAGGCACAGCACCAGCATGCAGTGATACGTGTGCAGGCACAGCACCAGCATGCAGTGATAGTTGTGCAGGCACAGCACCGGCACGCAGTGATACGTGTGCAGGCACAGCACCAGCATGCAGCGTGCATTGATACGTGTGCAGGCACAGCACCAGCATGCAGTGATACGTGTGCAGGCACAGCACCAGCATGCAGTGATACGTGTGCAGGCACAGCACCAGCATGCAGTGATAGTTGTGCAGGCACAGCACCGGCATGCAGTGATACGTGTGCAGGCACAGCACCAGAATGCACCTATACTTGTGCAGGCACAGCACCAGCATGCAGTGATAGTTGTGCAGGCACAGCACCAGCATGCAGCGTGCATTGATACGTGTGCAGGCACAGCACCAGCATGCAGTGATACGTGTGCAGGCACAGCACCAGCATGCAGTGATAGTTGTGCAGGCACAGCACCGGCACGCAGTGATACGTGTGCAGGCACAGCACCAGCATGCAGTGATACTTGTAGAATAACAGCACCGGCATGCAGTGAATGTCAATGAAAGTACTCCCAGTGATACGTGTGCAGGCGCAGCACCAGCATGCAGTGATACATGTGCAGGCACAGCACCAGCATGCAGTGATACATGTGCAGGCACAGCACCGGCATGCAGTGATACGTGTGCAGGCACAGCACCAGCATGGAGAGATACTTGTGGAATACCAGCACCGGCATGCAGTGAATGTCAATAAAAGCACTCCCAGCCTAACGGAGGGCATCAACAGCTTTCCTCACCTGGACCTGATTGTGCGGAGCAGGAAGGCACATTTACACCCGCAGAGTCTGAAAGTGAAGCAGGCAGTGAAGGGAATCACCTGCCAGAGGCCCCCGGGACTCTTCCATGCCTGCTTAGCGTTAATGAATGGATTGTCAGGCTGGAGCGTCTCGGAGAGGGCGATGTTAAAACAACATAATTAATCAGACACTCGGGAAGCGCGCGCGTATTAATAATGCTAATGTCTGCAGACTGCACTCGGCTGGCTGCAGCGGGCTGATAGGCCTCATTACATACAGGGCCTTCTCTTAAGCAGCCGAATTGGAGAACCTCAGAGCTAATGGCCAAGCAGACATTAAATATGAATCACCCCCAAAAATAATGATTGCACAAGCAATGTATGCAGTGACGTCACAGGAAGGCACCTGCCTCCTCCCTTAAGACGTCTACATGTGTAGGACCGTAGCATCAATTAGGTGTTTGTGGTGTTACACCCAGTTGCAACAGCAACCAGCCATGGCAGATTGCTGCTCGTCCGGCCCCCTGTGGAGGTGGGGGTGGGGGGGGGGGGGTGGTTGGTGGGGTGCTAGTAAGGAGAACCGCTCCCGCTTTTGTTCCAGAGGGCTGATATTGCATCACTGCTGCAAAACCGAAGACAAAACTGAAGACATCAAGATGGCCGATGGCTGAGGAGCTCCGTCTGGGAGCTCCCTGACTTGGGGTCGCCTTTTTTGGTGATTCATCCCAGAGACAGGCCCTTCTGGTCTCCACCACCCCTGGAGATCGTTTGACTGCAACTCCACGATTCTCCGCCTGCGCCTAGCTACCGTATCTGAGTGTGTGATCAGCCCCATTACAGAGCTGATGGCTGTTTGTTCCTTCCCGTCCCTCTGTTGAGCGCATTGTCTTGGGTGCTTGAATTTTCTCTGGAGTTTTTGGGACCAACTTCGGATCAGAGCATCAGGCTCTCGTTCCTGATTGAGCTCCGCTCATTTTGAGTGCCTTCATCGCCCGATTGGACGTGCTAAAGAGGCTTGGTTACTGCCCGTAATCCCTCCGATTGGAGAAATGCGGGCAAAAAATGGCTGATGAATGACCAACATTGACTATGGCATTACCGATGAAGCTGCGGTGATCCCGATTGCCGTTACGTGTGCTGTTGCTTGAAGACCAATGCAACCGCCCTTTTCTTCGCAAAGGTACAATGTTTTACTGCTCATATACATGATAATCTTGGCGTTCTGGTGATCATTGTTTAAAGCGGCCTGACCTTAAGATGGCGACCATACAAGAAGTTCAGGGAGCGCTTCACCTTCCCCTGCAGGGCTGCACAATGGAATCTTATAACCGTAACAAGTATTTCTGATGCGGTGACTGTTATTTACAAGGAGTGAACTATTGCTAAGCCATTCTCTCCAACACTGCGCTTTCTCATAAGTGCGGAGCCTGTCCTTAAGATGGCGCCTGTGTTTTAAAACCTGGAGTATTTCATGAATGATATAATCATCTGTAACTGTTTCACGACTGTCACTGACTATTGCGGATGTGATAACTGCTGATACTCTGGTGCGCTTCATTGTAATGACTGATCTCCTCTCCACGGCGATCATTATGAGAGTAGTGCCTGTCCCTAAAATGACCGCCCGTGACTCTGATCTTAGTACTTTCAATCAGGGTTATGGCCGTCTGACAAAGTTTAATTTTGATATTGGGTAATTCACTTCTCTATTACTCTGAGCTGGGAGACTCTTTCATCAACACTAACAGTTTCTTATTAGTCTAGTCTGCAAAGGTTTGCCATATCCCTGAAATGGGAACCAGAGTCTGCATAGTCCTCGCGCCGAGTGAGCTTCGACCAGCTGAGGAGAGATGAGTACCGGAAAGCTGGAGGTTGAGGCAGACTGCGTTCCCCAATTCCACTGGGACTGGTGTGGCTGATGGATCTATGACGATGCCCTCTGGCAGAAACTTTACATGTTTTAATGACCGTTGTGCCAGAGCACATGGCCGATGCCCGGTGGAGCTGTTTTGGCAGCTGTAGAGGAGATTGACTTTGGTTTCACTCCCTTAGCCGTCACCTACCCAGCCGGACATTGGAAATTGTTTTTCCTCGTCTCTACGCTGTGTTTCCTTTCCCTCCCCCCTCCGCAATCCCGTGGCTAACTCCCCTTTTCAGCTCTACCTGACCTTGTTTTTTTTTTTCCTACACCCCTGCTTTGAACCCTCACACCCCACCCTCCCTCATGCTCCAGAAAATGTGTATATTTTTTTTATTTTTTTGTATGGTAACTGATGTAGATTTGTGCAACTTGTTCTCATGTAAAGTGCTCTGATACCTCCGGGTATAGCCAGCGCAATATAAACCCCTTCAAATAAATCACTAAAAACCGGCCCCCAGTAACAAAACCAGCCGCCATGGCCACAAAACTGGCCCTCATCCCTCCCGCCCACTGGGGAAACGCTCGGTGCCCGCTACGGCTAGTCCGGCACTGGTTACACCCCCCTAATTGTATTCTGTACTAAACAATTGGGTACAGGTGCTTTCAGTCGGGTATGGTGAGGTATCTGTCGAATTCCACCTTAGATTTTTACTTGCAAAAACTGACAAACACACACAAACACACACACAGACAGACACATACACACGCTCTTTCTCTCTCTCATTCTCTGTCTCTCTCTCTCTGCCTGTCTCTCTCGCTCTATATCTCTCATCTCTGACTTAAAACTTGGTGATATTGAAAACTATTGTGTTTTAAGTACCCTAACAATCCACACTCCTCTCTCTTTCTACTCCTCCTTAACCCCTCCCCCTCGTGTTTTGCTTCTTATAATGTATATTAACAAGATGTGCCAGCGTGATTTTTAGAAAATCTGAAGCTTACACCCTCCCGATCTTACTGACCAAGCTACGCCCCTGTCAACGTGTGAGCTCAACCAAGGATGATAGCTCAACATGAAGTATCAGAGTAAATGACGTACATTGAAGTCGCTGTTTAACAGGGCATTGCGGTAAATCAATAAATTGTGCAATGACCTCAGAGGATTGGCCTGGCATGTCACTGGCAGTGCTTAGGGTAATAAAAGGCAGGATGGACATTACAAGAAGACAAACTCTGCAGTGATGTAAAGCTAGTTTCAATTGAACAACAAAAGAGTACGACCAACAAAAGAAGAGCCAGCAAGTGGTTAAAAGAACCCTCACTCACCAACCTAGGGGCATATTATCAAGCCCATTATCTCCGCTTTAGCGGCTGTTTTTGGCCGAAAATCGGCGATAAAGGCATCGCACTATTAGCAAGGACACGCTAGCGCGTGTTTCCTTGTCTCAGCACTGTTTTTTCTTATGCCTTGCACGCATCCCGAATGAGATGCAAAGTAGGTGTTCCCAAAAAAACGACATAAAAAATATCGCTATCTGTCCTTCGTGGTATTTACAAGCCCGCCCAGGACATCCATAGCAATATTTAAAGCTGCGGTTATCACCGGTATTTTAAGTCTGATAAATTACTGACGTCACTATCTTTTACATGGGAGGTGGATTGTACAGCTAAATCCACATCTCCCTATTACTAAGGATTCCCCTATTGCTGCAGGTTTATCGCTGGATTCACAGCGATAAACCTGCATTTCGCTATTATCGCCGGATTTTTATCGCTGTGGAGATAAGCGATGTAAATAACGTGATATCTCGGCGATCAATTCCGGCTATAGCTGGCGTTAATCAAAATTTCGCTAAGCCAGCTTGGCGATATTTATCGCTGCTAGTTGATGATATACCCCCTAGTTGGTGACATGCTTCATCATCGGGTTCCCACCAGAGAGGCTGATTGTCTCTCTGGTGTGCTACGACGCCTGACTACAGCGGAGCAGGTTTTTTTTAGTTTTTTTTGGTGTATAGCGTGAATGTGCAGTAAGTGAGTAAAAACAGTGGTTTAAAATGCCTGTTATAATCCCCAAAAATGTTAATGGTGGAAAACTAGGCATGGATAAAAACAAGTGTGTTGGATGGTTCAATAACTGGTTAAATTGACCAGGTACATACTTCTGTGAAAAGGAAAACTTGATCAACATGTTTCTGCCTCATTATGCTCTTAGCGAAGCATTCGTCAGGACCAGCACACCACGGCAGTATGCTCACGCTAAGGCGCACCCTAACCTGTGGTGGAAAAAAACGAATAAACTCACGGTTTTAGTTGAGCCTTCAGGATTTCGGAAAGCCGTAAGTATCTGTGGAAATAAAGACATATACATACAGACAAAACAATTCACATGGCACGTAATACATGATAGCTCAAGTGCTTGGAAATGTTTATGAGTGATCAATCTAATGCCGCTGTATAGTGCTCTGTAAAGTGCAGCAATAGGTTTTATCACTAACAAGTTATAGTTCTGTATCAGTGACAGTGATATGTGGATATTTAGCACTAACATGTTGTGCTGTTCAAGTGATCTGATGGCATGCCAGGCTCTTTGTTTGTATGTCACCAGAACATGAGTAAGGAAAAGCGCGCTTAAATTCCTGCATGCCTACACAGGCGTTACCGGTAAGTGACTAGTAAAAACATTGAACATGACTATAAAACCGAGGCACGAGAAGTGCTAAGACTCGTGACGCCAGTGGATATGGCAGATTAAAAGCATGGGTAAAAACAGGGCTTAAGTGAAGTATTGGATAACCTCACAACATGGGTCCCAGTGGGGGCGGTGGCTTTCAGTCACACGCTGTAAGGGTTAGAAACCACCAATTTACATACAAAACGGCCAATGTATTACCTTAGTTCGTTGTAGAGCTCGTAACCCCACTCACTTTGTCAAAGACATGAGCCCGTATGGCACCTGCATACTCTCTTCCGCGGACCCCAAGGATGCCATGGGGTCTGCTCGAGGAGCTTTGAAGATAGTGACCGGCCGGTCAGTGGTGTGCTGGTCCTGACGAATGCTTTGCTAAGAGCATTATTAGGCAGAAACATGTTGACCTATTTTTCCTTTTCACAGTAGGATGTACCTGGTCAATTTAACCAGTTATTGAAACATCCAACACACTTATTTTATCCCTGCCTAGTTTTCTACCATAAAACGTTTTGAGGAATATAACAAAGGCATTTTAACCACTTTTTTCACTCACTTATTGCACACTCACGCCATACACCAACAAAAAAAAAACCTGCTCCACTGTAGTCGAGGCGTTGTAGCACACCAGAGAGGCACTCGGCCTCTCTGGTGGAAACCTGATGATGAAGCAGGTGAGTGAGGGTTCTTTTAAAAAAACAAGAATGATTCCTCTTGCTGGCTTTTTTTTTTATTGATCGCACTCTTTTGTTGTTGAATTGATTCTGCTCAGGGGGACCAAGAGTGCCTCATTTTTTTTCCTTTCTCTCCTGTAGTTTACCTATGTAAAGCTACTTTCAACATCTAAATCAGTAACACCATCAGATGCCCATTAAAGCAGTAACAATACAGCAGGGCAGTGCCTGGCACAAGGACACTCTTGATCGCTATTGGTACACCAACACACAGGAGTTTAGCATCCCTCAGCATCACCTCAGTAGCGCAAGTCCACCGCGGACCTGGCCTCATGGAGCTGGGGATTCTGGAGGCTGTTTTTCCAGAAGTATGTTGGGTTTCTTACAGAGCAGCATGGCTTTACACGATTAATGCTTCCCTTCTTTTATACCCCTGTTCATCTCTCGTGGCTTTACATGTTTATGGGACGATATCTCAAAGAGTACCTTTTCCAGCCTATGGTCCACCACTGTCCCTTTTTCCATGTAGATCTCTCCTTGCATCTCTCTTGCTCTAAATGTGTGTATTCCATCCTCCCTAACTGCCTAACAAAAAAATGAATGTGTCCATCTGTAACGAAACTGGTGCTCATGTAAAGCGCTCTGATACCCGATGCCTCGGGTCTAGTTTGCGCAATATAAACTCTAAAAAATCTAATAAAATATAAAGAAATAAGTGCTCGTGTGTTTGGCCGGCTGTCTCAGATGCTTGTGTATGCACTGATGCAGGAGGTTGCAGTAGTGCCTGCGAAGTGTGTAATTATGTTTGTGGGGCTAGAAGGTGGAGCCGACTCTTGTTGATGGGGTTACAAGTGGCAGTAGTGATGGAGACTGGCATCTTTGAATGGGATAATATTAGTACTTGTGGGAGAGGGGACATCTGTTATGTTTTCCATAGGGAGAAGTGGTCTAGAAAGGTCCATATTTTGTAGAGACAAAGAGCTCAAAGAAAGGACATCAGTCATGTTCTTGTTTGGCACAAGAAGAGGGGTTTGAGTTGTGATGTTTCTGAGGATACATGTGAATACGTTGCCTGGTATGCACTCAGCTTGTTTTTGAATGAATTCTGCATTTTTTCCCTGGTGTACTTTGTGGGTGTAAGATAGAAGACTCGTTGGAGGACCAGGAGACATTTAGGCATGTGAGGGTGCAAGAAATGTGGGCTTTTGTTTTGAGGTGCAGTAGAAGTCTAATGACTTGGAGTCGGCTTGAGATGTAGAATGGGAGGTATAGAAAGCAAGAAAGCTAAATCATAAAATAAGACAACCTCCTCTTAACTCTTTAGGTATACAAATCTTCGCAGGAAAAATGTATATTAGCATTCGTCCAGGTTGCTCCTTTTGCAGATGTAATAAAATAAAACATTTTAATGTATTCCTCCACTAAAAAAAAAGTATGGCAAAAATGTAAACTAATACATTTGCAGAAGAGAAAAATAAACTGCAATATATAATAAACTGAAATATATAAGATGTATTATAAACACTCATAAAAAAATTAAAAAACTAAGGGTGGGGTCTAGGTCTGATTTTGTCAAACCACCGAAATCACGCTTTCTCTGTTATAATTTTTTTTGCACATTCATAGAATAAAGCTTTCAAAAACTATTCATTAAAAAAGAAGAAAGGTTTAAACAACGATTCATAAATTCTTTGTGGTACTTGTAACAGGATGTTTTGCTGTAATGAGTTGACTTGGATATCCCATTCAAAAGCACTTTTATTTTTGCTAAACGCATAACTATGAAGAAAAAAATCTCTGTTAATATCGATTTTTGTAATCTTTCTGGTAAGCTTTCTATTACCACAACAAAGTTTGTTTAGCTAATCTCTGATGACCTGACATATGGCCAATCTGTTGGTCTATTGCCTCCTTCAAACCCTTAAGAACGCTGTCTGGACCTGGTTGTTTACAAAGAAATGGTATTGATTGTTGTAAAAAAGCACCTCTTACAATTAAATCTTTTGTTTTGAGAAGTCTCCAACCTTTTTAATGGCGAGAACTACTTCAAATCCCTGAAAGCAATCTGCTATTATATGGGTGAGATAGTGGCACAAAAAGGGAAAGCTATTTAAACCCTGGCCTAGAGCACACACCATAGATGACAGAAGAGTGGGAAAGGGTTATCTGTGTGGTGCCCAGAGACTCGTTTTGTATTCTTACTCTTTTTTAATGAATCACCTGTGAGAGTTGACTGTCACACTGGTTTATGTTATGGTCTCTCTGTCAGTCCATGTGATGACAACATTCTCCTGAGAGCAAGGGCAAGAAAGACAATCATTATTCGACTAATTGCCCTAAAGTCCTTTGTTGATGCCCAGAAACTGACTCTGCCTTAAGGATTCAAGATTAAAAATAGGTATGTGAAGACTTCACAGTGCTCTGCAAGTATACATTTATCTGCCGCCACACCCACGTAGACCTCTGAGGAAAGGATAAAACACAAATCAATGAAGGATGAAATTATGGAAGGAAGAGAAAGAGAGAGAGAAGGAGAGAAACAGGAACCACAAGGAAAGAGAGAAGAGGAAGCGGAGGAGGAGAAATAGAAAGGGAGGAGGATAGGAAGAAAAAACGAAAGAGAAGAGGAAGCAAAGAATAATGTAGGGGAGGAAGAAAGAATATGAGAAAAAGAGAAACAATGGAGAAAAGCAAGAGAGAACGAAATAAAGAAAAAAGAAATAAAACAAAAAGAAATCAAGTGAGAAAGATAGAAAGAAATATTCAAATGTAGTGCAACTTTCCTCAAAATATTATACTGCCTCTGAGTTTAAGGAAATTAACCAATGAGACTTCATATCACAGATGCAATCGTTTTTCAGAGTGAAGATTTTCAAACTGAGCTCTGATGTGATAATTGTAGTTGTTGTTTATTTAAAGCTGACTATTAAGCAGCAGCACATTGGGGCATATGTACAAGCCACTTTCACCACCACAATGCCACTTTTTCCAACGTTGTGGTGGCAATAGGGGCTGCGCCTTATTTACAAGGCACAAGGCAGCGTTAAGCCACTTAATGTGGCTTATCGCTGCCTTGTAAATAAGGCCCCCTTTCACACTATGCTTAGCGTGAAAGAGGTGGGCAGTTGGTGTTGTAGTGGGTTTTCCACCGCAACACCCATTGATTTTGACGTTGCCCTCTATGTACATCGCAGCGTACATAGGTGGCAGCGCCAAAATTAAGACCAGGGAATACCTGGTCTTAATTTAGCGAAACAATGAGATATGCATTATTTCTCCCTTTTTTTTGTGATTTTTCCATGTGTGCAGCACACATGGAAAAAGCAAACTGTCATGGATTATTTATGTACAGGAAGGTCCTTATTCCTGTACATAAAAATTGAAGCAGCACACATAAAAGTGACAACATGGCATTTTAAGATTCTTTATGCGCGCAGGAAGGGACACCTTCTTACACATAAACAATCCTCCCCTGCACGCAGACACCCTTGCACTATTGTACAAGAGTGCCTGCATGAACTGGGAAATTTCCAGGGCAGAGCACCTACCATGATGAAAGTTTGACTTCAGGGGGTCTCTCCCAATTAAGAGCCAATTTTAGCATTGTCTTAATGAAACTCGATAAAGGATTGTGAGTTGCTTAGGGGTACCCACCTCTTATATATTACAGATTCCAAGGATACCCTACTCTTGACAGAGGGTAAATACAAAAACTTGGGTTCCGATTGGTCCTGAAGAATGCTGGTGTGACCCTATACTGTGGGCACTTTTAACACGGCCGAAACATGTCAACACTTTGGCAGTAAGGAGGGGTGAAGGAACTCTTGAATCTCTCCTATCACCATCATCCTTCGCATTTTTAGACCTAGACGGTGAGTCCAGGAATAAATTGTTGAACAGAGACACCGCTGAACTACTTTGAAACCTTGGCTGCACTTTTCTTTCTGTGATCCCAATGCATATTATTAGGTTTCGCTGGGGGACGGAGCTGTAAGCTCCGCCTCCAGAGAAATCTGTAGTTTCTAGTATGGGTGACTTGAACACGCCCCTCTGCTTCATTGGCTAGCTCCATAAATGGAGGCTAGCCATTGGAACAGAGAGGCGTCCGTCATGGCCGGACCAGATTCGGGGGCGTTCCCGAGAATCTTTGGCTTTTGGCTACGTCATGATACGTCAGCCAAAAGCCGGGAACGCCCCCGAATCTGGTCCGGCCGGGCCGTGCTTGCTGCTGTCCTGCCTTGTGTCCCTCCTCCCGCCGTCCCCCCTCCCCCCTCCTCGCTGTCCTGTTATGGCCCGATCGAGTGGCCACCTCGATTGTTAACTAACTGAAGAGCCGGTGCCCACCCGGCATTGCCCAGTGTTCTCACCGCTGCGGCCCGGGGGCCTGAAAGTGATCAGAAGCTGAAGCGAGAGAAACGAAGGGGCCACAACCTGATTAGTCCTCTGTTGACAGGAGGCGCGCTCTGATTGGCCGTTTGCAGTAGGCCTGTCCCGTTGCTGCTGTCCTGCCTTGTGTCCCTCCTCCCGCCGTCCCCCCTCCCCCCTCCTCGCTGTCCTGTTATGGCCCGATCGAGTGGCCACCTCGATTGTTAACTAACTGAAGAGCCGGTGCCCACCCAGCATTGCCCAGTGTTCTCACCGCTGCGGTCCGGGGGCCTGAAAGTGATCAGAAGCTGAAGCGAGAGAAACGAAGGGGCCGCGACCTGATTGGTCCTCTGTTGACAGGAGGCGCGCTCTGATTGGCCGTTTGCAGTAGGCCTGTCCCGAGAGCCGCGCTCTGATTCGATGCCTTGCCCGCAGAAGCTGGGCGTGTATGGAGGCTCGACGCAGGAGCCGCGACCGTATTGGGCTGCAGCAGTGGAGCCGCCCCAGCGAGGATCCGGAAGCCGAGTCAGCCGTTCGACCCCGTCCTCGCCGAGGGAATCTCCGGGTAATCACCGCCGGGTCCGGGGAGAAGAGGAGGAAGCGTGATGGCAGCTGGACTGCAGGGCCCCGTGAGCGGAGGGAGCCCTGCAGCGAGAGGAGCGGCCTTCAGAAGCGAGCGGAGGGGGCGCAAAGCACATTGCCGGTGCCTGCTCCCCCCGTGAGGCTCCCCGACTGGAGGGAGAGCCCCGAGTGAAGAGAGAGCCGCCGGCCGGTGAGTGAGCCGACGAAAGGGAGCGGCGCCGGGACACATTGCCGGTGTCCGCCCCTCCCCCGCAGTAGCGCGAGCTCGCGTTCCTTGGGTGTGTGAAGCCACGAGGGCTTCAAGGGCGGCCCGGTTGGCAGTGGGTCGCCCCAACGTGCACAGAGCCCGGAGAGGCTCCCGCCCCATTTTTTTGTATTTAGAGCCCTGAGAGGCTCTGGGGGGCATTTGGTGAAGTAAATGGAGAGTCAGGGCGGCCCCGGATGGCAGTGGGTCGCCCCAACGCTGAAGAGAGCCTGTTGAGGCTCAGAGGGGCCATTTTTCAGGATGTCGAGCCCCAGAGGGGGGCTCCAACGACCCCATATTTATAGCTGGTGAATGCTTTTCCCTCGCAGCTGAGGTAAGGGGAAAAATGCTTTTATATATATGTATGTTGTGTGCGTGCTGGCAGTTTTAAGTGTGTTTATGTAAGAGTGTAAATGAGTAGGCAGAGTGTGTGTTTGTATATGTATAAATATGTATGTGTAAGTGAAGGTCAAGTGGAATGTAAAGGCACTTCCGCTACCCTAGGCATTTTGGTGAATTGACCTTGGAGCCGCATCTTAAGCGGACTGCAGGCCACAGGGACTAGGTGACGCAAGCAATGCTGGAGAGCGGTCAGCAACCCGGAGAGTGACGTCAGCAGAACGCAATCCACCCAACGAGTCCCCATCATGGGGTGTGCCCTTACTTGACCCATCAGGCGTAGATAAACGTGCGAGTGTGTGCTCTGAGACCCCTATGTATGGTGAGGTGAGCTGGGCGCCTCGCGTCCTTTTGACCTTTCTTCTTTCTTACTCCTGGCCTCTTTCATCCCTTCCCTTTTATTTCTGCCCTCTCTCTTGCTCTCCCACTCTTTTCTGCCCTCCCACTACTTCTTACACTTTCTCATTCCTACACTACCTCTGTATCCTGTCCTCTCCTCTTTGCATATGCCCTCTCAACATGCGCTATCACTGCACACAACCTCTCTACACACGGCCTCTCTGCACATGCCTCTCTCCATATGATCTCTCTGCACAGGTCCATGTGTAGAGAGGGCAAGTGAAGAGAAGGCATGAGTACAGAGGGCGTGTGCAGAGAGGGTGTTTTCCGGACAGGGCAAGTACAGAGAGATCAAGTGCAAATAGTGCATGTTTAAAAGGGCATGTGTAGAGGCTATAAGTTGACCAGTGCTTATGATGAGAAAGTGAGTGCAGGTGACAACAAATCTGCAAACTCCAATGGTATTCCTTATGTGATGAGAACAAATCTGCACACTCCAATGGTGTTGCTTTCCTGAGGCACTGTCAACTTTTTCACACATTTTTTTCCTCTTTCTGTCTACATTACTACACTAATACCTGCCCCCTCTCTCCCTTCGACCCTCTCTTTCTTGCCCTACATCCTTCCTTCTCACTCCCTACCTTTCTCTCTCTCCCACTCTCTCCCTTTCCACCTCTCTTCTGCTCTTTCACTTTATTGTCCTCAATCTCTTTTTTCTCTCTCCTTTGTTTCAATCTCACTTCCTTTCACCCTCCCTCTACATCTCTCACACTCCTGCCTTTCACTCTCCATCTACATTTTCTCCTCACTTTCTATCCCGCACTCCTTATCTTTTCTTTCAACACTCTCTCGCTTCTGCCCTCCTTCCTGCTCTATTCTTTCCTGCCCTCCCTATCTCTTCTGCCTTCTCTCACTCTATTACCTCTGCCCTTCTCTCTTCTGTTATCTCTCTCTTCTGCCTTCTTAGTCTCTACTGCCCTCCCTTTTCCACCTCTTTCTTTCACCTTCCTGTCCTCCATCTCCCTCTCTCTCCTCCTCTAGCCCTCCTTCTCCTTTCCGCCCTCCCTCTCTTACCTGCCGCCCTCTCCTTTCTGCCTTTCTCACACTTTCCTACCTTCCCTCATGCCCTCACACTCCTTTATGCCCTCCCTCTCTCCTGCGTCTATTCCTTTCCTCCTGCCCTCCCTCTCTATCCTGCACTCGCTTCCTTTTGAGCTTTCTTACTCCTGGCCTCTTTCATCCCTTCCCTCTCTCTGCAAATAATTGCATTATACATGCACTCCAGATTTCTGTGTAAAGTAAAACACATCAACGTTTTACACATAATTCAATGAAGATACAAAACACCATTTATCAAAAGCTCAAACTTTAACAAAGGGAGTGCAGAGTAGGGAGTGCATAGAGCAGGGGGAGTGCAGAGTGCATAGAGCGCAGAGTGCGTGCAGAGTGCATAGAGGGTGCAAAGTGCATAGGCAGTGCAGAGTACATAGGGAATGCAGAGTCCAGAGAGAGTGCATAAAGAGTGCATACAAAGTGCATAGGGAATGTATACAAAGTGCAGAGTGCATAGGGAATGCAGAGTGCATAGGGAGTGCATACACAGTGCAGAGTGCATAAGGAGTGCAGAGTGCATAGAGAGTGCAGAGAGAGAGTGCATAAAAAGTGCAGAATGTATAAAGAGTGCAGAGAGAGTGCAGAGTGCATAAGGAGTGCAAAGTGCATAGAGAGTGCATAGGTAATGCAGAGTGCATAGGGAGTGCATAGACAGTGCAAAGTGCAGAGAGAGTACATAGGGAGTGCAGAGTGTATAGAGAGTGCAAAGTGCATAGGAAGTGCAGAGTGCATAAGGAATGCAGAGAGTGCATAGGGAGTGCAGAGTGCATAAGAAGTGCAGAGTGCACAGTGCATAGACAGTGCACAGTGCATAGGTAATGCAGAATGCATACAGAGTGCATAGGGAGTGCAGAGTGCATAGGGAGTGCAGAGTGCATAGGGAGTGCAGCGTGCATAGACAGTGCAGAGTGCATAGGGAGTGCACTCTGCACTCTTTAGGCACTCTGCACTCTCTATGCACTCTGCACTCTCTATGCAAAGTGCTGCATAGGGAGTGCAGAGTGCATATGGAGTGCATAGGGAGTGCATGATAAGTGCAGAGTGCATAGGGAGTGCAGAGTGCATAGGAAGTGTGGAGTGCATACAAAGTGCACAGTGCATACAGAGTGCTGCATAAAAAGTGCAGAGTGCATAGGGAGTGCATAGGAAGTGGAGCGTGCAGGGTGCATATAGAGTACAGAGTGCATACAGAGTGCTGCATAGGGAGTGCAGACTGCACAGGGAGTGCATATGAAATGCAGAGTGCATAAGAAATGCAGAGTGCATAAAGAGTACTAGGGAGTGCTAGAGAGTGCCAAGTGACTGCAAAAAAAAAGGTAATGGCAATGTAAATGACAATGCCATTTACTTATCTGTTTTCGAAACAAAAACATAAATACAAATTTTGGCATATACAATGCCAATAACTCTAACTTTTCCAAAGGCGAAACCATTGCATTGTAAATGCTTGTTATATAATTTCATGTTTGTATTGTCTTACCCTCCCTTTTGCTCCACCCCAGGCGTTGGTCTGTGCAGGGGTGTATTGTAAGTAAGCCCAATGATGAAGCATGTTACAATTTTGTGAGTGAGGGCAGTATTTCTCCACATAGCATGTGCCACCTTTTGAAAACTTTTCGCTACTCCTCTGTGTGTGTTACAGTTATGTAATTGGGGTGGCCGGAGTAGAGAAATTTTGCCTCTCCCCTTCATAGGGGCCTATTCCGATGTCGGACGGACTCAGGTCTGTCCGACATCGGTCAGGAGCAGTAACCCACCGACCAGCTGTCGTGGGTTACGGCCCTGCTAATATGATGCGACTGAACAGGGTTCGGTCGCACTCGTATACTTCGCAATGCAGGCATGCATTCTGAGCGGAATGCATGCCTGCATTGAGAAAAGCAGGGGTGCAGTTCAACCCCGCACCCTGTGGCCGGGTGCAGGGATCCACAGAGGGGCACCATTCGGCAGCCTTGCGCCCATGGGAGCCCTGCTGGGGGCCCCCAAAGACAGTTTCCGATTGCCTTTTCGTGCTGACAGACCGGCATGAAAAGGCAGTGATAAACTGCCATCGTACTCCCTCGGTCGTAAAGAGGCGACTGGGGGAGTACTGAAGGATTTCTGTATGGCAGACGCCATCCGGAAATCCGAGTCGGATTCCATTCCGACCGAGCCCATTGGAATGTCTCGGTTTGAATGGAATCCGGCCGGCACTGACAGATTCGGTCAGAAGGGCTCCGAACCATCGGAGCCCTTCCGACCCGAATCGGCCCCAATAGTGTGTGAAAACTTCCTTTATGACCCCTGTCCTCAGAGTGGGCAAATGTTTTGCTTCCTCTTAGGCCGGCCGGGGTCACAAAGAAATTGCCAGGAGTAGCAGGGAGCAAGATGGGGGTTACAGCTGCGACCCCTGACTACCTCCAAATGATGTCAGGGGTAGTGACTATTCTACGCGGAAGGCATGGCCAGAAGATGACGCACAAGTACACAAAAGTTGTTTCCATTTTACCAGGCATCTGATATTTAAAAGGCTGCCAAGAGGAAAGCTGAGCACACAACTTCTGTTTAGCATTTGTGATAAGGAACATAAGAACCCGGCATATTCAAAAGTAAAAAACAAATATTGGTGATTTAAAGCCTGCTATATTAACTAATGTAAAGTGAATTAACGCGTCAGCGGGCACACTGCCACTGACATGTTATCTTCACTGGTACATTGGAAATGTTTTAAAAGCATACTGAGGCCTACAGTGAATAACGTTTGGTGATAGCACTTGTGTGGCAGAAAATATTGTGGCTATTTACTTACCACTTTAATGGCCTGAAATGATAAACTGAGTTGGTTACAAGTTGGTGGTTCTCTGCACATTCGAATCAAGGACACCATCCGATTGCAAAATAAAAAGTGTCAAAATGAAGAAAAAAAACGAGGCAGTCGGTCTTTTCCATCTATGTACCCAGGATCTGGAACAACATCCCCATATCCATTGGTCGTGCCCCAAAGCTACTCCAATTTGAGAAAGAGTTGAAAAGACCCTCTTTAAAGACCACTACCTCACAATGCATTAAGCAATCACAAACCAGCTATCTCTTTTTTCACTCATTGAAATTATTCTTGCCTTTGACTCTGTACAGCCTCTGCTATGCGCTATAGAAATACCACATAGATATAGATTCAAGAACTGTCACCCAAATTAGAAAAGGTGGTTCTATAGGTTTAATGAGCCGCTATTTTAAATAAAAAGCAACACCACTGAGCATCATTATTTAGTAAATGTATAGATTAATGATCACTATTTTGGAATATGATCAGGCCCGGACTGGCCATAGCGGGCACCGGGCAATCCCCGGTGTGCCGCACAGGTGGGGGCCGGTTTTGCTGTAAAATCGGCCCTGTAACAAAATCGGCTGAAACCGGCCCTGGCAAAGAGCTCGGCGGCAGCCCCCCCCCCCATCCCCCGGGGGGAGGGGGGCGGCCGAGCACTTTGCCAGGGCCGGTTTTGGTTCCCAGTCCGGCCCTGAATATGATGGATTAAGCAGTTTGCTATAGTTACTCCACATGACAGTGTCCAAAACTATGATATGGTGTAAGCGAAGGTTTAAAGGAAGGTGTTATGATTAGTTTCAGAGCAAGGGCTACTTCTAGGGTGGGGATAAAGGTTGGAGATAAAGTTATGTTATGTTTGGCGGTTGGGTTTAGATTCGAGTAATAGAGGTTTTAAGGGATAGTGAAAAGGATGAATTAAGACACTGGGAGATATTTACACCTGGAGTGGCGGAGTGAGGCTTCATGGCTTAACGCCTCGTTCCGCCACTTCAGGAACGCAGGGCTGCACCAGATTTATGAGAATATGGTGCAGCCTTGTCCCTGCGCTGGCGCTACACTGAGCAACCCAGCACCAATGCAGGCCCCCTTGCACCTTAGAGCAAGGGTGCCTGTGTGCAGGGGAAAGATCCCCCTGCTGTACATAAACAATCTTGAAATGCCATTTTGTCACTTCTATGTGTGCTGCTTAATGCAGTACACATGGAAGTCACAAAATGTCATATTTTAAAGATGGTTTATGTGCAGGAAGGGTGACCTTCCTGTACATAAGCAATCCAAGGCTTTTTGTTGTTTTCATGTGTGCTGCACAAGGCAGCACACATGGAAAAAGAAAAAACGAGGAGAAATAAAGCATTTCTTCTCATTTTGCCAACTTAGGTATTCCCTGGTCTAAATTTTGGCGCTGCCTTCTATTTACGCTGCCTTTGTAAACAGGGGTCAGGGTCAAAATCAATGGTTGTTGCGGTGGAATGCCCACTGCAACATCCACTGGCCACCCCTTTCACGCTCAGCATAGCGTGAAAGGGTGCTTTATTTACAAGGCAGCGTTAACCCACGTTAACTGATTTTACGCTGCCTTGTAAATACGGTGAGGCCCCATCCCCATCACAACGTCACTGAAAGTGACGTTGTGATGGCGATAGGGGCTGGTGAATCTGCCCCTCTGTGCAAATGGTGGCGTGAGATGGGTATCCCTCCACATAGAAAATCACTGAGAACATTGCGTTAAGAGAAAAAAGTTAGAGTTACGGTTAAGAAAGGAGTAAAAACGTTAGGTTATGTGTTTCTGTGTGTCTATGAACAATTCCCACATGTAGTGGTTAAAATTTTGCTGTTTTGTATTGTCCACAGGCATCCATGACACAAATTATCCTCAACTTTTTTTACTTCTACTGTTCTTTGAATCTTCTACTTATATTTTTATTGTTTACATGCAATTGTCCATTCAATAAAAACATTTAAAAAGCACTAGAGGTGTGTGACATATGTCCCAAAGAGTAAAACAGATCATATCTTACTAATGGAGATGCGCTAAGGTCCTCACAACTCCTGAATTCACTTTTTGTAGTTCAGGCTTTCAGCTCCTGGGTGGCTGACACAGGATTAAGCACACCACCTTTGTTGAAATGTCCAAACTGAAGACTAATAAAAGTTTGAATTTATATTTGCTCTAGCCTTCAAGGATTTCTACGCAGCTGCGGTCCGTGCAGGTAACAGCGGTGGGGCAGTGGGGCCCGGTAAGGGGGGATTTCGAAGGATGATGCCAAGGAGAAATTAAATAAATAATTAATTTTCCCTCTGCACGGTAACATTTCAATTCACATTTACAGAGATCGTGTATAAGGTGCAGGGCACACAAGTTGTGGGAACATCTGCATATTTCTTTAGTTATAACTTGTTTCTCTGTGGAAAAAAAATATATGTGGATCAATCTATTCTCCATTCTGCCGTTATATACCGTAGAAAGGCAATCAATTTTGAAAAAAAGTACATTTCTGTTTTTTCCCAGGGTGGGAAACAGCCTATCAAATATTTATGAATACTCCTAAACTTCAGACTCTGTGGGTTTTTTCATGGGCACCATCCTCTCGCTTGAAAGCATCACTTTTATGCACCTTCCCACAAACCTATTATTACAGATACTGGGGTGAACTGGTAGATTAAGCTAAATTCCATTTGTGTGCATGAGTGTCCGCAGTTGCTGATTCTGAAACCTGGCAATTACTTCTACAGATGTACTAAGATGTGTAAAAGGTTTTTGAATGAGCCATTTTATATGGCAGTGGTTGGTGAACCCAAAGCATAGGGCATTTATTTAAGTTATGAATGAAGATTTCCTTAGGAAATGTCGCTTCATCCTATAACTGGAAGTAAGGCGAATTTATCAGTGGCGGCTCCTCCGCTAAGGCAGAGGAGCACCGCCCCACTGCTTTTTACCAGTGAAATAAAGGGGAAATAAAAATGATAATAACTTTGCTTATTATAATTTTTTTTGTCTTACTTCTGTCAGCTTTGTGTAATGGGTTCGGCTGATTCATTACAGCCTGCATGGAGAACATGCCCAGACTCCCAGTCAACCTCTGAGCGCTGAAACGTGGTGCTCAGACCTATCACAACGTTGATAAGGCATCATTGTGATTGGCTGACTGGGAGCCTGAGTGTGCTTCCTGTTCAGGCCAGTGAGGGAGAACTATGAGGAGAGACGCGGCGAGGAAGAGGCGAGAAGGTACGTTTTTTCTTTTCTTTTCTTTTTTAATATACGCTTCCCCCACGTCCTCCCACCTTCCGTCCCCACGCGCCCCCTACCCCAGATCCGTGCTGGTCGCTGCTAGAAATTATATATCCTGCTTCCTTGGAAAGGGAATTAAAAATTGCCATGTTCCTCAGATATTTTTAGGTCTGGATTTAGCTGAGATCTTTTGTTTCTCCACAACAACCCTCATAAAATACTTACATACATATGCATACTTACATATAGAGGCTTTCAGTCAACCCTCTTCAATCCATTAGTCCAGCCCAGTATCTTTCACATTCTCCTCCCTCTCACCACAGCAAGCAGCCATGCAGCATTCAGCATGGGGCAATTGGTCTCTTCTCTCCAGTCACTGGCACTTCTCACTCTCAGAGATGGAATTCTACCTGTGCCCAATCTGCACGTGCTCCACAAAAGTAGTCCCTTTAAGTGACAGGAACTGGTTGTCCACTGTGTCCCTTTTGTCTGTGAACTCGGCGGCAGGTTTACAAGCCCCTTACAACACTTTTGCACCATTGTTGCGTCACTTTTGTGACGCAGCAGTGGCGTAAGAAATGCGGCCAAATTACAACGTTGCTCATCTAGGGAGATGTGTTACGTTGTAAAGCCCTGCATCACATTATACCTGCGTCAGGTATAAGGTATGCAGGGTGGCGTTCCCAAGAAAAAAGCCATGTAGAACTGTCGCAGTGAAATCTACAAGATTTCACTGTGTCACTCTAAGCCTTCACTGCGTCAAAATCCCTATGCCTGCGCAGACCAGCCGTAGGAATGATGCAGGGCTATTTGAATGGGACTCACCCATCTATTGTGGCGCATTGCTGGAGTTGCGTCACTTTCATGAGCAACTCCAGCAATGCGTCACTTTTGCTCCAACAGATGAGTCAGAATTTCTTTTTTTTTTTTTTTTGGAAAAGCTTTATTAATACTTCAACCAGTTACAAATATGGGCCTACAACCACCAGGGCCGGCCGCTAATCAGTTTCATCACAGCAAATCAGTTAGGACAAGACTCTGCCTCCCGGGAAGCGAATGTACCACAACTTC
This sequence comes from Lissotriton vulgaris, assembly GCF_964263255.1. Taxonomy (NCBI): domain Eukaryota; kingdom Metazoa; phylum Chordata; class Amphibia; order Caudata; family Salamandridae; genus Lissotriton; species Lissotriton vulgaris. The sequence goes on from NC_141699.1 coordinate 1,057,265,115, forward strand.
AATTAAAACTGGCTATAGAACATACCATGCGAATGACAGGATTCTAAAGGCTTCATTTTACAATATAAAAAATAGAAGGATCAGGTGCCATACAATATCACAAAGTCGCATAAAGGGCGGGCAAAATAGTAGGATTTCCACAATTAGATCGATCTCATTTGAGACAGTGGCGCTAAGGCATACAGTTCAGGATAAACAAGCATACAATCACAGTTTGCACCAGTTAAGCGCCCGCCCAATGATACTGAAATACCGTGAAAAGTATAGGCACAGATGAAAAAGTCGATAATTGACAGAAGAATGGACTGAACTACGCTGACCCGAAAAGGGAAGAAGCGAAAGAAAAGGCAAGGAAAGATACGAAAGAGAAAAAGGCCATAGAAACAATAAGGAAAAACAAAATTCCCCTCCCCCAACCCCCCACCCTGCACCCCTGCAGATAACTACGGCCTACCCCCCTAGCAGTGTGCCTGTCGCCCCAAATAACTGAAACCCGAAATATAGGAAGAACAAAGAGAAAAAAAGAAGAACTAAACCCCTACCCTAAAAGTAGAAATGGAGGAGGGCTATATCACACGCATTCCCGGTCTCCCCCCACCGCCTTAACAAAGAATCCCCCACAAAGCTGACACAATCGAGCAGACCACAATAGAAAAGTACACCGGAGGAAACTACAACCCCGCCCCGGTCTCCGTTAACCTAGTAAAGCAATCCTGTTACCGATGAAACCATAGTGTGAAACCCCAAACAACAGTCTCAGCCTTGGCCCCGTCGATCAAATTTGCTGATTCCCTCCGATAAGTAGAGCCCCATAGTCAAATTGTCAAAATATACACAGAAGTTGCCGAAATATGGTCTGTTAGATGGAGAAAGGATGGCAAATCCCAAAGTAGACGGCCGGTTCCAACGATGCCCCTCCCCGACTCCAAGGCCAGGCACTGTCCCATCCGCCATCTTGATGGACCAGCTGGGAAGGGGGTGCGACACAATCCAACACAGTTCACAGTTCCGACCAAAAGTTTCCAGAATGGGAACAGCAGTTAAATGTTCCGCCGGCTGCGAAACCAAAGATTCCGACCATATAGTTGAAACGCCGATCTCAGCATGTTCGAACAGTTTTACTCTAAAACATGGTAGGAGACACTCAATGGAGAAACATTTGGGATTGCAACATGGGTAAGTGTAGAGACATCAGGTTTGATACCAGGCAAGTCTTTCTATGGCCTTGTATAGTGAGTGTCACAGAACTGGGTGAAAACACCACCATATCTTGATTTTATTTTTTACTTTTTTTATAAAGAGCTGAATGCTGCTATGAGGTGACCTCGAAACACTTTTACGAATGACGTTTCCGCGCGGACTACATACCTGTAGTAGAATGCATGATTATTAATATAGGGGCATATTACCAAGCAATAGCGATAATTATCGCTATTGCTTGGTTAGAGACAAAAATTTACCGCTGAGCTGTGGCGATTTTTATCGCAGATAAACCTTGGTATTACCAAGGTTTATCGCAAATGCGATAAAAATCGTCCGCAATGCAAGAATATCGCTGAAAAGTCAGCGTTATTCATGCATTACCGAGCTAATGCTCTTAGCCATGTTATCCACCTACCATTGGATAACATGGCTAAGAACAGCTCAGGGCAGGTGTTAGCTTTTGGAGATATTCGCGCTTAGCGCGAATATCTCCAAAAGTTGGTAATAGGAGATAGCGATGTTAGCGACTGTTTCCAGTCGCTAACATCTTGGCACGCCCACTTTGCATGTCATTAGAGATAAATATCACTGACATGCAAAGTGGGTCCCAAGACGGTCGCTATCTCCTACTAGCTGTCGCTAACGGGCGTTAGCGACAGCTAGGTAATAGGGAGATAAAATGCGGAGAAAAACCCCCTTGATAATATGCCCCCTCATCCCTTAAATCAGAGATAACTGTGTTGTTTCAGTCTTTGCTGGGTTGAAAAGGAAGCCTTGCAAACGCTGCTGCAGGAGGCCACGTGACTCGAACTAGGGTTTTCTGACATTTTCTAAAGATAGCTGATAATTAGGCATCAGAGAATTGTTACTGTTATTAAATCGTCTCGTTAGAAGCTTTAGAGAAACAGCAATTAAAAAAAAGACAAAATAAAGTCAAACAAGAGATTTGCCTAGAGGGAGACAGGCAGAGAATGGGAGGGAGAGGGAGGGAGCTGGGGAAATACAAAGAGACAGTAAAAAACAGAGACTGATAACAGTGAGCCAGAGAACAGGAAATTGTGTTAGAGAAAAAAGATGGGGACCTAAGAGACAGTGATGGAGAGACAGAGAAAAAGAGAGACACTCCAACAGAAATCGTAAACAACTAGGAAACGGAACAGGGGGGGGGGGGGGGGGTTTGAAAGAGCATTTGGGAATCAGGAAACGAAAACGATGAGTATAATTTTGTTTTGCTATTTTGTTTTATGTACCTAAAGGCCGAATATTCAGGATGGCCTTAGAGGATCAGTGGTTTTGAAGAGCTCATGCAGATCGGATTCTGATGGTGTTTGCGAATTTTAATTTGTAAGAGGCAAGAGGTAGTCTACAAGTCAATATCTTCCTATTGAGTTTTAGATGCTTGTACGTTTGCTTGGTACGGTTGTAAATTCATCCATAATGCTTTCTAAGAATTTGGGGGCATATTACCAACAAGTAGCGATAATTATCGCTAAATAGGCTTAGGGACTATTTTTTTATCGCTGCCTATCGCTGGATATGTTAGCGGAGAAAACATGCTATTAGCAACGTTTTTCTCCATTGTGCTTCAATATCCAGCGATAGCGGCGAAAAGCGTGAATATCGCTGAGAATACAGCAATATTCACTAATTAGCGGCGAAATGCTCTTAGCCATGTTATCCACCTCCCATTGGATAACATGTCTAAGAACTGGTCTGGGCAGGTGTTAGTATTTGGGGATATTCGCGCTTAGCACGAATATTTCCAATGCTACTCCTGCCTTGCTAATAGGCGATAGCGATGTTAGCGACTGCTTTCAGTCGCTAACATCTTGGCACTCCCACTTTGCATGTCATTAGCGATAAACATCGCTGACATGCAAAGCGGGCCCCAAACCGCTCGCTAACGCCTAAAAGCTGTTGCTAACATCAGTTAGCAACAGCTTGCTAATAGGGCGTTAGAATTATCGCCCCCCTTGGTAATATGCCGCTTGGTTATTTGGGTGGCAAATTTCCCAGCAAGAATTTCTGTGTTGTATGAATTGGAGGCCGTGGATTTTGCCCAGGTGCCATCTCATCCTTCTACAGGAACATCTGGGATGTGTTTAGTGGGACTGTAGTAGGGAATATGGAATCCCGGATATGGGCATGACCAGTGGCGGCTCGCCAAGGGAGTGCTGCGGGGTGGTGGTGCAGGGAGGGGGAGGGGCAAGGTGGCCGCCACTGGGCAGGACAGAATAGCATTACAGCAATATTGAGGGACAAAATATGAAAAGATAAGTGCACATAGGAAGGTAAGGCTTTGCTATTCTTAAATCTGTATCCACGTGCCATGGCAACATACATATCCCCAAGGTATGTGTATGTGGTGAAAGGTATAGAAAATTTATAGAAACTTACCTTTTGATATGTTGACCCTCGATGTTGTTGCAACAATGTCCTGTCCCATTGATATTTAGAGCTTAATATTTTCAGACTACACCTTTTAATGGGTTTTATGATTTTTTTTAGATATGCTGTGTGTTGTTTTAGATATGCTCTGTTGTGTTTTTATAGACACGCTTTGTGTTTTTTTAGACATGCTTTGTTGTGTTTTTTTAGACATGCTTTTTTGTTTGTTAGTGAGGGTGGTGATGTGAGTGCTGCCGATGGCATGCCCCATCACTAGTCTTTATTCCAAGTCGCTCTGACAGGCGTGGAGATACTGTTTCGAACATTTCTGAGGCGTCCAGTATTCCAACCCAGGACTACCAGATGAGGTAACACTGTGCCTGGTTTGACCTGGTGTAAAATGCACCCAATTAATCTGATCATGAGAAAAAGCCTCCTAAACTGCACGAGCAGAGCCGGCTTTAGCGCTGGTGGCACCCGGCACGCCAATCATCTTTGGTGATCTCCCCCCCATGACTTCCTCCTACTCGGATCCCCTCATCTCTCCAGCCATAATTTATTGTTAAACACAGCGCACCCCCTGAGGTCAGTGCCCCCCTCACACAGGTCAGCACCCAGTGCAGCTGCACCAGTCGCACTGCCCTAAAGCCGTCCCTGTGTACGAGACTGTGATACTTGACCAGCTATTCCGGGTGCCACAGGTTATTTTCGAAACATGGCCTATTGTATTGTATTGTATTGTAATTGCATTTATATAGCGCTTACTACCCTGACAAGGCGTCAAAGCGCTTTTTTGGCGAGTAGCACGCTACTCCGGGACCCATAGAGGACTAGTGTTGAATTAGTATAGTGAAACATGCATGTACATTTAAAGTGGTGGATAGGTTTGTCAGTTATTTGGATTTGGAATGATAGCAGAAGGATAGAGGATGAAAAAGGTTTGTAACTCACGATGGCGTGAAATAGTGTGGACATGCGTGTGGGGAATTGACCATTCTAGCAGTGTCGAGCCATTTCAGAATGAGGGCCTAAGCAGTACACGTGTGCCATGGGGGGAGGGTGGCAGGGGGTGTAAGTGACAAGCCTGCTGCTTGACTTGAAGTGAGCCCAGACTTTGGACTGGAGTTGGACATTGAGAGGGGTGGTGGGCGAAGGGGGCGGGCCCCCGCAGCCACGTTTCATGTTTAAATAGGATTCTGTGTCTTTTTTTGGCCGTTTTACGGTTTTTGCCCAGAAGACCCTAGTGACAGTGAGAGGACAGAGCGCAGAAAGGGGCTGGGGGCTTAGAGAACCCCTTCTGTGCTAATGTGGCTGGCCTAGCGTGAAATCCTATTACAAAGGGATCCCAGCTTGCTGCAGTGGGGGCGGGCGAGGGGGCACGCCCCATGAATCCCATTAGAGCGGGAGAAGAACTCCCAGGGGGTTGGGGGGGATCAGAGATGGGGAAACTAAGAGTGGGCAGCGGATGGAGGGGATATTGCACCCTGGTCACACCCCACAGATCCCATAATTGAAGGCATTCCCAATACAATAGAGACCCCATTGTAACAGGGCGACGGGGGAGGGAGGGGGGATAAGACTCTAAATAGAAAGGATCCTCCGTGTACAGAGAGTGGGGCTGCAAAACAGCGTAGGCAGTGAACAAGAAGTGCATGTCTCGTGAAACTTACAACACAACTAATGTATTGCCGTACTGATAGTTTCAGAGACAAATGCTCGGTAGTGACGCCTCGCGTCTCAGGACAGCGCTGCACAACCCACTATCAGCGCGAGGCGCTCTGCACGAGATTGCCGGGGACAGCAGTCTGCGCGAGGAGCTGGGTACCATTGACATCCACGAGGGCTGCACGTGCATCGGGGGGACATCACAGTTCACCAGAACGTGAAAAGGGCATCTCTCGTCATCTAAGGGCCGGAGACTAAATACGACCGGCCACTTGTGAGCACGCCCGCTTTCTTTCCTCCGTCCACCCTCCCACGCCCTCCTCAGCTGCAGCAAAGAGGGCCCCGCACTTTCATTCACCCCACCCCTCAGACAATCAGCCTGCTCCTCACATCTGAAGCCCGGGATTAGCTTCTGTACAAAGATGCTCTTCTTGCCGTGGGGGGACTGGGGTGGCTTTTTTTTAATCCTCAGAGTCTAACTGGGAGCTCTTCACAAAACGCTCCTTCGCGGACTGTCTTTCTCTTTACACCCATCCACAAGAAAATGGCATGTACATTCACTCTCTCACTGACTATCTTTCTCTTTACACTCCTCCAGAACAAAAGGGCATGTACATTCACTCACTCACTGGCTATTCTCTTTAGACTCCTCCACAACAAAAAGGCATGTGTAAGTCACTCTCTCACTGACTATTCTCTTTAGACTCCTCCACAACAAAAAGGCATGTGTAAGTCACTCTCTCACTGACTATTCTTTTTACACTCCTCCAGAACAAAATGGCATGTGCATTCACTCTCTCACTAACTATCGTTCTCTTTACACTCCTCCATAACAAAAGGGCATGTACATTCACTCACTCACTGACTATTCTCTTTACACTCCTCCAGAACAAAAGGGCATGTACATTCACTCACTCACTGACTATTCTCTTTACACTCATCCAGAACAAAAGGGCACATACATTCACTCACTCACTGACTATTCTCTTTACACTCCTCCAGAACAAAAGGGCATGTACATTCACTCACTCACTGGCTATCGCTCTATCTATACTCCTCCAGAACAAAAGGGCATGTACATTCACTCACTCACTGGCTATTCTCTTTACACTCCTCCACAACAAAAGGCATGTATAAGTCACTCTCTCACTGACTATCGCTCTATCTATACTGCTCCAGAACAAAAGTGCACATACATTCACTCTCTCACTGACTACCCTTCTCTCTGCAATCTTCCAGAATAAAAATGGCATGCACATTCACTCTCTCACTGACTATCTATCTCTTTACACCCATCCACAACAAAATGGCATGTACATTCACTCACTCACTGACTATTCTCTTTACACTCCTCCAGAGCTCAATGGCACGTACAGTCACTCTCTCACTGACCAACTTTCTCTCTTCACTCTCGCTGAACAAAAGGGCATTCACTCTCTCACTGACTATAGATTTAACTCTTAACCATTTAATCTTAAGAGAGTCTATGTCTCTCGATAATGTATCCCGAATTCCTTGGCTTAAATACATTAAAAGCAAGCCTGGAAAGGGTAGGTGTTATATTGTCTCTTTCACATTTTATATACTGTTGGTCATTTTCTAATCGTTACCTTCCCTGTTCCCTTTAAGTACATTGGGATTTTATGATTATGGCACATGCCTTTCCAGTTGCCTTCATTCTTTTTAGAATGTGCTTGTGGTCATTCTGCAACTGGACTTGGAAGATCTGTGTACTGTGCCTTCTGGATTAAACTTTCATCTTGGACTAAACCTGGATTTTGTATCTTTATATTTGGAATTTAAGAGTAGGGCACGCTATTTTGTAAGCCTGAAACCATTGTCAAGAAGGATATGGAAATAAATAGGGAAGCCTTCTTGACCTCAAGGAAATTGTACTTTTATCCCTCCTCAAGATAGACACACTCTAAGCCGTGTTCTAATATCCTGTATCGACAGAATACAAAATATTCTCATGGCAGGTCCAATCATACTCTAGTGGGAACAAGCCTGTAGCCATATAGTTAATAAGTAAAATGGGATAGAGACACCAACATATGTCAGCAAAATCAACAACCCCACCAAATTTAAGAATGTAATATCACCAGAGAGAGGGTAACACTTTTAATATGGGTTTCACACTCTCTTACCTGGAGATGACTTTAAAGAATATGTAGCCACTTCTTATACAAACTGTACTTTCCTGCAGAGATGGAGCACAAACAAAGGCACAAACTTCTCATACCCTTCAACCGTTTACACTCTTTACCTCCACTTCCTATCCATATACACTCCTCCAGGGCAACAGTACATTTACATTCCTTCTCCCCACTGCCTATTCTCCTCTTACACTCCTTCAGGGCAACCGTACATTTACACTCCTTTGCTCCACTGCCTATTCTCCTCTTACACTCCTCCAGGGCAACGGTACATTCACACTCCTTCGTTCCACTGCCTATTCTCCTCTTACACTCCTCCAGGGCAACAATACATTTACATTCCTTCTCCCCACTGCCTATTCTCCTCTTACACTCCTTCAGGGCAACCGTACATTTACACTCCTTTGCTCCACTGCCTATTCTCCTCTTACACTCCTCCAGGACAACGGTACATTTACACTCCTTCGCTCCACTGCCTATTCTCCTCTTACACTCCTCCAGGGCAGTGGTACATGTACACTCCTTCGCTCCACTGCCTATTCTCCTCTTACACTCCTCCAGGGCAACCGTACATTTACACTCCTTCGCTCCACTGCCTATTCTCCTCTTACACTCCTCCAGGGCAACGGTACATTTACACTCCTTCGCTCCACTGCCTATTCTCCTCTTACACTCCTCCAGGGAAGCAGTACATTTACACTCCTTCGCTCAACTGCCTATTCTTCTCTTACAATCCTCCAGGGCAGTGGTACATGTACACTTCTTTGCTCCACTGCCTATTCTCCTCTTACACTCCTCCAGGGCAACTGTACACTTACACTCCTTCGCACGACTGCCTATTCTCCTCTTACACTCCTCCAGGGCAACGGTACACTTACACTCCTTCGCTCCAATACCTATTCTCCTCTTACACTCCTCTAGTGTCAGGGCCTGCTCCGCAGAATCCGATTGATGAACAAAGGGGTCCACCTCCTGATGTTACCAACACCCTGAATGTGTACACAGGGGGTTCGAACCATCAGGCGAGGGATAAATAATGAAAAGAGACCGGGGACGGGAAGGGGTCAGCAGGGACAAGGGATCTGAAACGACAGAGCATACGTTTTATAACACCAATCAAATATCAAGGCTACTCTCAGTAATACTCTCTCAAACTCTGAATACCTTGCAGGGCTGTGCACTTTCCTCCAACAAGTTTAAATGAGATATCAGTTCAACTTCCTGAAAGGAAACACAATGGTTATCATAACATATAACACACAGGTGTAAGATCTAGCAGCAGTGTACCCTTTGTAATACACACCGTGTTATGCGGAGAAAGAACCTTTGTAATAGACCCCCCCCCGGGTAAAATGACTTGTTCCTCTAAATTAGTCTTTGAGATAATGCACAAGTCTATCATCCGGATTTATTCTACAAGAGTTTGTGGTATAATCCCCCACGTTGTCACTCCATTAAGCACAGTACTGTCCCTTAAATTTGCATATGATATCTTTAAGCCCAAAAGATGCGATACGTTGGTGTACACTTATGTAGTAACAAGAGTCTTTTAAACCATATAACGGCAGCGTGTGGTTGCGACCACCACCACGCTCCGCTATTAGAATCTGATTCAGATCAAACAAAAACAACTAGCCGGCAGTAGGTAGTGGAATACCACTCTACTCCGGACATTGCAGGACAAGAAATGATCCTTCCACGGTAACTTGCAGCAGCCGCCGCCAAGCTCCGGGAACAGAAAACCCAGTAGAGCCGGGTTTGGAAATGGCACACACAAGACGGTGCTTTCCTTAGCCAAGGAAACAAAGTTGCAATTCTCACAATGCCGGCAAGCGCCGAACAGGGCTCCCAGCTGATACAATGTTACAATGCCGGCAAGCGCCCGTGAACAGGGCTCCCAGCTGATACAATGTTGCAATGCCGGCAAGCGCCCGTGAACAGGGCTCCCAGCTGATACAATGTTACAATGCCGCAAGCGCCCGTGAACAGGGCTCCCAGCTGATACAATGTTGCAATACCTCAATGCCAGGAAATCGTGATCACCGCTCTCACTTCACAAAATGCTGAAGCAGCTCGACGCCGTCTTCTCCCAGGAACTCGAAAACACAAAGAAAGGACACAAAATTACGAGCAACTCTCTTCCTGGAAACACCTCCCTTATACTTCCTCCCTACAAGGATCATGGTAGATGTAGTTTCCTAAAGATTGGGTAGGCGCGGTGCTGCAGGAACCTGACAGTATGCCCTCCCTCCTAGCGCCTCCTAGGCCCCGGCTTGGCGGGATGCCTTCGGTGAAATGACCTAACAGCAACAGGAGCATGCACATTCGTAGATGGCTCCCAGGAGTCGTCCTCAGCCGAGTAACCCTTCCAGGCCACCAAGTACCACAATGTGCCTCTGCGACGTTTAGAGTCTTTTATGCAGCGTACCACATACTCCAGTCCATCGTTGCACAGCACTGGAGGAGGAGCCCTCCGTCGAGCAGACAAGGCCGGTTTCAACAAACTACAGTGAAAAACCGGGTGGATTCGAAGCGAGGCTGGAAGTTTCAGTTTATACGCCACAGGGTTCACCTGTTTCACAACAACGTACGGACCAATATATTTAGGATGGAACACCGAACGGAGTTTGAACCTGATGTTTTTGGTGGACAACCACACCCTGTCCCCCACGTGGTAAACAGGACCCACACCTCGATGCTTATCAGCCCATTTCTTGTACTCTTGTTTGGCTCGAACCAAATGTTTGGACACTTTCTTTTGGACCGCATGCAAACGTTGGACCGAACCCAACACCGAAGGTTGATTACCCACTTCTTCAGGAATGGTGATAGGCAAGGCCCGGGCATCGAATCCGTAATTAGCATAGAAAGGGGACACCCCCAACGAACTATGCCAGGCATTATTATAGGCAAATTCAGCTAGCCACAACAGGGACACCCAGGAATCATGAGCCTCAGCAGCATAGCATCGTAGATATTTCTTCAATGTCTGATTGAGCCTTTCAGTCTGACCATCTGTCTGGGGATGGAAACTGGTTGACAAAGAGGCTTTGATCTTCAACGCCAAACACCACGACTTCCAAAAACTCGCAATGAACTGAGGTCCCCTGTCTGAAATGATGACTTCAGGAATCCCATGGAAACGGAAGACATTAGACAAAAGCAGCTGTGCTGTTTGACCAGCCGTGGGGAGGTTCCTACATGGTATAAAATGTCCCATTTTCGTGAGGCTGTCTACCACCACTAACACAGCTGTATGTCCATGATCAGAAGGCAACCCTGTGATAAAGTCCATACTGATACTCTGCCATGGTTTCTTTGGGGTGGGCAATGGCATAAGTTTTCCCTTGCTCTGACTCTGCAATGTCTTGGCCCGTGCACACTCCTCACACTGACCCACCCAAAGTGTTACGTCTCTGGACAAGGTATCCCACCAGAACTGTCTTTGAACCAAGAGCACTGACTTCTTTATGCCTTGATGACCTGACATTGGCGAAGAGTGACACCACTCAAAAGCCTTTTTCCTGCTTTCCATGGTAGGCAAAAATAGTTTGTTTTCTACGAAGGGCAGACCACGGACGAGGGATCGTCTGGTGTCTTTGCTACTCCATGACCTCCAGGCAGCCTCGGTCTTTTGTCCCTTGATTGTCTCTAGGAAGACATCCGCATTGAGAACACAGATTACTTTACTAGGTTCAATGATGGCATCCATTGGAGGATCGGCCTTTACCTCCAATGTATCACCCAAGCGTGACAGAGTGTCCGCCTTCCTGTTTTCGGCACCTGGGCGGAAGGTTATCAAAAAATTGTACTCCGCAAAAAACAGCATCCACCGCATCTGTCTCTGCGACAGATGTCTAGCTGTTCGCATGTATTGCAGATTACGGTGGTCCGAGAACACCGTCACTGGATGTATGGCCCCCCATAAATACTGTCGCCATTCCTGGAAGGCCTTTTTAATAGCAAGTAGTTCTTTTTCTGCTATGGTGTAGTTTTTCTCGGCTTGGCTCAGTTTTTTGGAGAGGTACGCTACTGGATGAAGTTGACCTGTTTGCACATGTCTCTGAGACAAAATAGCCCCAACTGCCTCATCCGAGGCATCAGCCTCCACAATATACGGCAGTTCAGGTTGTGGATGAGCCAAAATGGGCGCGGTGACAAACGCCCTCTTGAGATGAGTGAAAGCATGCTCTGCTTCTTGCGACCAACCGTACACCACCCCTTTTCTTAGTAATCGAGAAAGAGGCGCAGCAATGCGCGAAAAGCCATCAATAAACCTCCTATAATAGTTCGCAAAACCCAGGAAACATTGGACTTCTTTCACTGTTTTCGGTGTGGGCCAGGATTGTACTGCTTGCACCTTTCTCTCTGCCATTTGCAACCCCTCTGGACATAGCATGACCCCCAGGAACTCCACAGTGGTTACTCCAAACTCACATTTACTAAGCTTGCAGAACAGATTGTTCTCTCTCAATCTCTGTAGGACCTGTGACACATGGTCGTGATGAATCCCTACATTACAAGAATATATCAAGATATCATCAATGTAAACAACCACACTGATGTCTACCAGATCCCTCAAAACATCATTCAGGAAGTATTGGAAAGCGGCCGGGGCGTTACACAATCCAAATGGCATAACAGTATATTCGAACAACCCATAGCATGTTTTAAAGGCCGTCTTCCATTCATCGCCCTCCCTCATTCTCACAAGGTGATACGCCCCCCGAAGATCTAACTTTGTGTAAATGCAGGCCTTCCTTACTTGATCTAACAGCACCGGAATAAGGGGAAGAGGGTACCGGTTACGGACAGTGTTTTTGTTCAGCATTCTGTAATCAACACAAGCCCTCAATTCACCATTAGCTTTCGCTATGAAAAATAAAGGAGAGGCTGCAGGGGACTTGGAAGGGCGGATGAAACCTATAGCTTGATAATGAGTTAGATACTCTTTGAGGTGAGTAGTTTCGGGCACAGATAAAGCATACACACGACAGGAGGGCATCAGGGCTCCTTCCACCATATCAATGCAACAGTCGTATGAACGATGGGGTGGTAGTTCATTAGCCAACTGTTCGCTAAATACATCCGCAAACGACTGATATGCACTAGGTAATGAAACCTCCTTTTCGGCCGCAGTAGCCACCTGAAAAGGAATAGACAGCTCTCTAGCCTGAGTAACCGGAGGTGCTGACATATGTTCCTGACATACAGGTGAAAGAAACCTCAATTTCTTCTCTTTCCAATCAATATCTGGGTTATGGTAGGATAGCCAGGGCATGCCCAGAATCACCTCATATTGTGGAGCCTCGATTATGTTGAGGGTTAACCTGTCCTGGTGTTCCCCTTCGGGTAAGTCTATCACCAACAACACTTCTTCTGTTTGTTCAGTGATCTTCCCAGACTTCAAGGGTTTCCCATCCACCGCCCACACTTCTTCTGGGTGCATCCGGGGTATGCGTCTCAAGTTCAAAGATGTTACTAGTCCGCTGTCTATAAAGTTGCCCGTGGCCCCAGAGTCAATCATCACCAGAACTTGATGACCCCCTAACTGACTCACCAGACACATGGACAACACGATGTGGGATACCGAATCCTGAAGAACCTCACAAACCAAAGAAGGTAGCTTTAAGGGAGTCTGGTCACCCCTTCCTTCATTATCTTTGTCATATGACTCGGTGCTAGATATGGCTAACCTTTTCTTAACCCAACTCCCTGTAGTCTTTGGCTTGGAGGGACATTCTCTCACATAATGTCCCTTTCTTCCGCAATACATGCACAGCCCCTGAGTTCTACGGGTTTCCTTTTCTTCTCTAGTTAAGGGAGCTCTCACTGCTCCTATCTCCATGGGTTCATGGCTCTCCCCTATTGATGATGGCCCCTTCTTGCTGAAATACTCTGGCCTAGGGGAACCTCTGTCCCATTTTCTTCTGTCCCCTGATCTTTCTGACATTCTACCATCGAGTCGTAAGGAAAGATTGATCATACCGGCACAGGTAGTCGGTTGGGGATCTATTTGCGCTATGACATCTTTCATCCCATCCCGTAGCCCTTGATAATAAATGGACATCTGTTTCTCTTCAGGCCAGGAAGACTCTGCCACCAATCTGTTAAATGACGTTAAGTATGTAATCAATTCATTACGTCCCTGTCTTAACTCCATCAATTCCCTGTCAGCCCTGAATGTGGTGGCCCGTCTATCGAACACCCTCTCAAACTCGGTCCTAAAGGCCCCCCAATCTGAAAGAATAGCATCATCTCTCCTTACCAGTGGGACAGCCCAACTTGCTGCATCCCCTATCATGTAGGAGATGGCGAACGCTACTCTAGAATGGTGGTTGGGAAAGGACGCGGGTTTGCAAGAAAAGTGCATCATGATTTGTGTAAGAAATATCTGCGTCTTGGATGAATCCCCCGAATACCTCTCAGGACTTGCCAACGGTATAGGGGGGGGGGGGTACCGTTACTTGGATACGGGGATTGAGCGTAGCAGCATCAAAAGGGTTACCAACTAACCTATCCACCCTTTCTCTCAAGGCGGTAGCCTCTGCTCTAGAAGCCGTAGCCTCAGCTCTAGAGGCCACTAACTCTTGTTGGACTATAACAAGCGCTTGCAACACTTCCTCTAGGGTAGCCATGTTTGTTCACCAATCGTATCAGGCGGAGCATATATCGTGGGCTCGTAATTCTGTCAGGGCCTGCTCCGCAGAATCCGATTGATGAACAAAGGGGTCCACCTCCTGATGTTACCAACACCCTGAATGTGTACACAGGGGGTTCGAACCATCAGGTGAGGGATAAATAATGAAAAGAGACCGGGGACGGGAAGGGGTCAGCAGGGACAAGGGATCTGAAACGACAGAGCATACGTTTTATAACACCAATCAAATATCAAGGCTACTCTCAGTAATACTCTCTCAAACTCTGAATACCTTGCAGGGCTGTGCACTTTCCTCCAACAAGTTTAAATGAGATATCAGTTCAACTTCCTGAAAGGAAACACAATGGTTATCATAACATATAACACACAGGTGTAAGATCTAGCAGCAGTGTACCCTTTGTAATACACACCGTGTTATGCGGAGAAAGAACCTTTGTAATAGACCCCCCCCGGGTAAAATGACTTGTTCCTCTAAATTAGTCTTTGAGATAATGCACAAGTCTATCATCCGGATTTATTCTACAAGAGTTTGTGGTATAATCCCCCACGTTGTCACTCCATTAAGCACAGTACTGTCCCTTAAATTCGCATATGATATCTTTAAGCCCAAAAGATGCGATACGTTGGTGTACACTTATGTAGTAACAAGAGTCTTTTAAACCATATAACGGCAGCGTGTGGTTGCGACCACCACCACGCTCCGCTATTAGAATCTGATTCAGATCAAACAAAAACAACTAGCCGGCAGTAGGTAGTGGAATACCACTCTACTCCGGACATTGCAGGACAAGAAATGATCCTTCCACGGTAACTTGCAGCAGCCGCCGCCAAGCTCCGGGAACAGAAAACCCAGTAGAGCCGGGTTTGGAAATGGCACACACAAGACGGTGCTTTCCTTAGCCAAGGAAACAAAGTTGCAATTCTCACAATGCCGGCAAGCGCCGAACAGGGCTCCCAGCTGATACAATGTTACAATGCCGGCAAGCGCCCGTGAACAGGGCTCCCAGCTGATACAATGTTGCAATGCCGGCAAGCGCCCGTGAACAGGGCTCCCAGCTGATACAATGTTACAATGCCGCAAGCGCCCGTGAACAGGGCTCCCAGCTGATACAATGTTGCAATACCTCAATGCCAGGAAATCGTGATCACCGCTCTCACTTCACAAAATGCTGAAGCAGCTCGACGCCGTCTTCTCCCAGGAACTCGAAAACACAAAGAAAGGACACAAAATTACGAGCAACTCTCTTCCTGGAAACACCTCCCTTATACTTCCTCCCTACAAGGATCATGGTAGATGTAGTTTCCTAAAGATTGGGTAGGCGCGGTGCTGCAGGAACCTGACATCTAGGGCAATGGTACACTTACACTCCTTTGCTCCAATGTCTATTCTCCTCTTACACTCCTCCAGGGCAATGGTACACTTACACTCCTACGCTCCACTGCCTATTCTCCTCCTACACTCCTCCAGGGCAATGGTACACTTACACTCCTTCGCTCCACTGCCTATTCTCTTCCTACACTCCTCCAGGCCAACGGTACATTTACATTCCTTCACTCCACTGCCTAATCACCTCTTACACTCCTCCAGGGCAACGGTACATTTACACTCATTCGCTCCACTGCCTATTCTCCTCTTACACTCCTCCAGGACAACAGTACATTTACTCTCCTTAGCTCCACTGCATATTCTCCTCTTACACTCCTCCAGGGCAACGGTACATTTACACTCCTTCGTTCCACTGACTATTCTCCTCCAGGGCATCAGTACATTTACACTCCTTCTCTCCACTGCCTATTCTCCTCTTACACTCCTCCAGGGCACCAGTACATTTACACTCCTTCGTTCCATTGACAATTCTCCTCCAGGGCATCAGTACATTTACACTCCTTCCCTCCACTGCCTATTCTCCTTTTACACTCCTTCAGGGCAACAGTACATTTACACTCCTTTGCTCCACTGCCTATTCTCCTTTTACACTCCTTCTGGGCATCAGTACATTTACACTCATTCGCTCCACTGCCTATTCTCCTTTTACACTCCTTCAGGGCAACAGTACATTTACACTCCTTCGTTCCACTGACTATTCTCCTCCAGGGCATCAGTACATTTACACTCCTTCGCTCCACTGCCTATTCCCCTTATACATTCCTTCAGGGCATCAGTACATTTACACTCCTTCACTCCACTTCCTATTCTCCTCTTACACTCCTCCAGGGCAACAGCACATTTACATTCCTTCGCTCCACTGCCTGTCCTTCCCCTGCAGCTCTCCAAAGTAAGCTTACATTTACATACCTTCCCCTCTTTGCCTATCTTTCTCTTCACACTCCTCCAGAGCAACAGTACATTTACATTCCTTGACTGTCTGTCCTCTTAAACTTCTCCAGAACAAAATTACATTTACACTCCTTGTCCCCACGCCTATTCTTCACTTTACACTCCCCCAAACCAAATGTACATTTACTTTCCTATTCTGTCAGTCTGGTTTTAAGCTTCTGCAGTGTTCTTCCTGACTTCTGACTCCTATAGCTTGCATCCTTGTATTACAATCCACATCCAACTTCCCTAATGTTACACCACACCATTACCTATCACATCTCGCACCTCATTATATGTTATACTCGCTTTTTATGACTTTTACTATTGTACACTTTTCCACTGCCTATCTTTCTGTTCACGCGTTCACTGCACCTAAGCACTACGCTCTCCTCCACTGCCCATATTTGTTGCAGTCGTTCACTGCCCAATACCCATTGACAGCCCAACTTTCTGTTCACACGTTCAGTGCACCTCTGCATTCCACGCTCCTCCACTGTCCCTCTTTCTGCTCTCATGATCACTGCACCAGCGCATTACCCACTCTTACACAGCCCAGCTGTTTGTTACTGTCGTTCATTGCTCATGACTCACTCCACTGGTACCTACCTTCTATTACACTCCATTGCTGTCCATTAAGTATGGCGGCTCAGTGGGTCACACGTACCTGGTAAGATCCTTGTCCAACATGCAGGTCATAGGTTTGAATCCAGACAGGGATGGTGCCCCCTTTATTCTTACAAGGTCGATACACTGACAACTAGAGAGCTCGAAAACATTAGCATCTGTTATTTGCAGTACCATGAAAATGCACAAGGGGGCTAGAAAATGTGCTGTTTTACAGGCTTTGCTGCTACACTTGCCCCATGGTTAAATATATGGTTATGTTGGGAATGTGAAACACTTACAATGTTTTGAGATCAGTATTTCCACTGGCATGGAGCCCTGTCTTTTGTGGATTTGAACTCCCCAGTCCACAAGGCCTTTTGGACCCCTGCACGGTTATTCTCATCAGGCCCCAGGGAGGATGCATTATGCTGGAACTGTAACAAAGAAAAAAGGGGATCTTGTACATCTTATCCTTCATTGCCCATCACTCAAAATATTCTGGGAGAAAATATTAGCTTTTATAAATAGATTCTTTGACTGTACGTTAACAAAAGAATGTTCCACACTTACTACGGCATTTATGTGCACAGAACATTGGGCCCGATTCACAGAACTAACTTAAGATAAAATCCTAAACTTACTACTTTTGGTATTCACAGAAGTTAGGATTTTGTCTTAAGACAAACTTAAGACAGACTTAAGACAGACTTAAGACAAAATCCTAACTTAAGTCTGTCTTAAGTTTGTCTTAAGACAAACTTAAGACAAAATCCTAACTTCTGTGCATACCAAAAGTAGTAAGTTTAGGATTTTGTCTTAAGTTAGTTCTGTGAATCGGGCCCTGAGATCGGAACATGACAAGGACCTACTAGACCTGCTACTGACAGCATCAGTGAAAATGGTCCTCACCAATTGGAAAGACACAAGTAAGACATCTTACAAAGGCTGGTTCAACTGGATCACGCATCTTAGAGGAGCGGACAACAGAGCACTACAGAACTCACCCTGGAAACCGGCCTCCAGAAGGATGCGGAAGTCTCGCGACACGTACCTTGACTCTTTTGAGCCTCCATGAAAACAAGACAGGTCAGTGAAACACATCCTGGTACCCCTTTGTATGCTCCACCCTGACAACAGAACTTTACTGGGCCCTACTGGTCGCAACCAATGTGGCCCTCTCGGGCATACATGTGTACCATCATGTGTGCCATCATGTGTACCAACATCCCCACTGTATGTCAGACGCAATTAACAAGTAATGCAATTCCCAGTGCCTGTCCCCTACCTCTTCTTTTACCCCTTGCTTTCCTGCCTTTTTCGGTATACCTTTTGCTCTTTGTCACTAAATAACGTCATGTGGGGTAGGCTAAGAATACGTGTCATAATGTCTCAGGACACTGATGTATAAACTGTGATTGGTACACCTATGCTAACCCTGTAACAGAATTTCTAATGTGTTTTTGTATAAAAATAAATAAAACACATTGAAATAAAAAAAAAGAACTCCCTAATATACATTTTACCTTTCACATTTTCGCATAAATATGATTCATCATGTAGGGGTGTTCGCGACCACAGGTTCGTGGTTCGCCTCCTTGCCACCTTGTCATTATGATTGGATTTCCTGCCAAATTACCAAGCACTTTATAATATTCTGTCCACTTTACGCAGTCTATAGATCCAGATTCTTGCGGCCAATCCTTAAAGAGAGGTCTTTTAACTCTCATCTTGAAGGCTTGACTTTCTGGCAGTGCTTAGAGCCCCTATTGCTTCAGGCCCTGAAACAGAGAAAAAGTTACACATTATGCTGATATATTGGCATTGTGAGATCACATGATTTGCTCTGATCTGCTATTTAATTGTACCTTTTCTGTCCTTTTATTATAAATTGCTGAGTTTGAAACACATGTATGTATTATGAATTGAAATTGGTGATGTAAGATTTTATGATTTATCTGATTTTTAATAATATGTCTTATGATTTTATACTCTGCAGTCTGTAAATTGTCTTTTTGTCGGAGCTTTTATGGTCGTATATCTGACCACATAACATATTAATATTGAATTGAAATGAGATCAGTTTTTGTCTAAATCTGTTAGTTAGTTTGCACCATTTTCATTTGGCTTCTTCTGCCACTTCAGATGGAGCGTCAACACGATGGGCCCGATTCACAAAAGTAATATGAGTCAAAATCCTAACTTTACGACTTTCGGTATTTACAAAAGGCATTTAGTAAAGTTAGGATTCCTAACTTTACTTCTTCTAAATGTCTTTTGTGAATACCGAAAGTCGTAAAGTTAGGATTTTGTCTCAGATTACTTCTGTGAATCGGGCCCAATAAGGTGAACCTTTGCCAATGAATAATGCTTTGATTGGCAGGTTACAGGTTCAAATCCTTCTTACCTCAAGAGGGTAGATTATTGAGAACCATAATTGGATGATGGCAACAGCTGTTGTTTAAAGTGCTTAGAAAAGGCTTTGTAAATAAACAACAAGAGATCAGACACATAGTAGTGATGATTGTGACTGCTCAATGAGAGAGTTGTGGAATGACTGTTCTACTGTCAGCTAACCTGAGTGTGCATGGGTGAAGAGCTTTGGAGGGGTGATTGATCTCCAAGATGGCATCTGGTTGGGTGGGATGTGACCTGAACATTGAACCTCATCCTGGTATATTGGCTGTATGTCATTGGGTGCCTGCACCCAATGCCCTGCCCTGGGCACATTGCCCCATACCCACAGACCACGCCCTGGGCACAGCACCCATACCCACAGACCACGCACGCAACCTGGGCTTCATCCTAGACTTCTCCCTCTCGATGACCAGACAAGTTAACGCCGTCTCATCCTCCTGCTTCAACGTACTCCGTATGCTCAAAAAAATATTCCGTTGGATCCCCACCGAAACAAGAAAGACTGTCACCCACGCACTGGTCACTAGCCGACTGGACTATGGAAACACACTCTACGCCGGAACCACAGCCAAATTACAGAAAAACTCCAACGCATCCAAAATGCATCAGCCAGACTCATATTGGACATCCCTCGCCAAGCTCACATTACCAGTCACCTAAAAGACCTCCACTGGCTTCCCGTCAACAAGAGAATAACGTTCCGCCTCCTCACCCACGCCCACAAGGCCCTCTACAAACTAGGACCCGAATGCCTCAACACACGACTGACCTTCTACACACCCTCCCGCCAACTAAGATCCTCCAACCAAGCGCTTGCAGCAGTTCCGCAAATCCACAGATCCACCATGGGAGGAAGATCCTTCTCCTACCTGGCGGCCAAGACCTGGAACTCTCTCCCCACCCACCTCCGCCTCACACAGAACCACATTTCCTTCAGAAAGGAACTTAAAACCTGGCTTTTCGATAAATAATGCACCCCCTCCCACAAGCGCCTTGAGACCCTATGGGTGAGTAGTGCGCTATACAAATACTTGAACTTGAACTTGGGTGTCTCTGCTGTGTACTTCACAGTGGAGCTTGGTATCTTAATGTGATTCCCCTGACTTAAGTTACATACTGTAGTCTTCTTTGTCAATGGTATATGAGTCGGGATGGACATCCGTATGTATGTATTTTCATTTATTTATCACAGATACTTATGTTATCCCAAGCCACACAATAAGCAGAATGCTTCACATGTAACAATGCTACATAACAAACTAGATTCACAACAGAACAGTGGACAGAGAGCAGAGAAGAACATTTTTCATTAGTGAAGTATATTGGAATAGGTGGATTTTTAGGCCCCTTCAGATGGTTAGCAAATTCAAATTGAGCATGAATTATTGAGGGGGTGATTTCAGATTCTGAGAGCTTTATAGGAGGACAGGTAGGGAATCTCAAGTTTTTTGGTCTCAGAAATTGCCAAAAGGAAAGTGGGTGACCTGCCGCTAGGGTCACACTGTCCTCCCTTAGTGTGGAATCTATTTCTTAGGTGAATGTAGACCAGGGTGATGTGCTTTGTGCATGAGATAAGCCATTTTGGAGTTTATTATGGCTTAATGTGGGAGCTGGTGAAGGCAGTAAAGTACTGGAGTAATTTGTTCTGATTTGTGTGTCTTTTTGCAAAGCATGATGCCTGATGGATATTGGCCTTGATACACTTAAGCGTAGTTTTAGGAAGTCTGGCTAATAGAGCATTGTCACAATCAAATATTGAAAATGGGACTGGATAGATTATCGGGGTCCGCAGTTGAATTCTTTAGCACAGGTGTGATGAGTGTGTGTTTACGAATTGCTCAAATGGTTAAGGAGTTATTGATTCGTTTGGTGATGATCACCTAACTATTTTCGTCAGATGATTCGGAGATAGGGGCAACTACATTAAGCAGTCGTGCACCAGGCGCTGTAGGAGGGCATGAGCAAGACTCAATGCCCATGGACTGATTGTGGCTAAATGAACCCTTAAAGTATCAATTTCATTGGTAAAGAATAACAGTAAATTGTCACAGAGGCCTGATAAGGGAGCTGGCAAGTTGAATGATGAGAAGCATTATACCATATCCATGAAGATGCAGAACTGTTCAATGGATGATTTTGAAGATTAGACAGCACAACCCTAGACGCGGTCTCTCTTTACTATGACACATGCAGACTTATAGCCTCTAGAAGGGGTATGGCATGTCATCTGTTCAGGCCAGTTAGGGGAAGTCAAGGAATCTATATTTTCAGTAACGATTAATAGTGATTCGATCATACACTTTGGATGAATCATTGTCCCACATTTTGATATTTCCTTAAGTAGAAGCACAAAGACAGTAGAAATATGTTGAAAGAGATAAAGGAAACCAGGTTGGAAGGTAGTGTGACAATTCCTGGGTGGATAGTAGATAACTGCATTGACAAGGGATGTGGTTTAGACCTGGGCGTGCAATTCGGCTTCATACGCAGAGTTTTTTTTCCACTCCACGTACCATGCAGAGTTCTGACAAACTCTGCTCCATGTAGGGTAGCAAAGTTTTTTCCTTGCTCGCCAATGTTAAGTTGGCACGGGTGAGTGAGGAAAATCTTACTCCAGGCCTCTTCCTGGTGAGATTTCTCAAAGAGGGCAGCCGTGGATGGCTGCATACAGAAACCTGCGGTTTGCGTTGACGAAGTTGCCCTTCGAGTAGAACATCTACTCGAGCAGCAGAAAGAAGCAGTGCCCTCTTGCGCTGCGCATGTTGCCGTTCGTGCTTTTTTTACCAGCATGGGACAAACACTCGGTGCTAAAAATCAGTGCGAAAAGTGCGACCTAACTCATTCTGCCACTTGCGGAACTACGCATATCACAGAGGAGTTTTGGGCCACTTCGCGGAGTTCCGCAGAGCGGAACTTCGCAGACTCCTCCCAGGCCTAATATGGTTGGGCTTTTGACAGCATTGGATAAAAGGTGTTCAAATGAATTGTATAATAGCCATTGAGCTATTTGTGAGAGAGTAAATTGAAATAGACCACAACAACCCTAACTGTTGTGCCTTAATCTATGTTTTTCATCACTATTGTACATAAATGGTCAGGCTATGTCAGGCACTGAACGATTGCTCAATCAAGTATTATTGATAGCCAGTAAGTGGAAGCTATTGCTTAGGGTGAGGTAGTGAATGCCACTGGTATCACTGACAGTGGATCGGCATTGAAGAGGATACCAAGTAAGCATTAGGGCGAGGGGATGATACAGGTATGTCTGGGAAAGAGATGGAGCAGAGGATGAATTGTGCATGGAATATAAGATTCGAAGAGGGAAGATAAGAGGAGACTGGGGAGATCAGCTGAGACAGGTGCTTTTGAGAAAGGGGTTGAATCTGCAGGAGAGGAGTGGCCGCTTGTGAGCGCTTCCATCTTGTTGAAGGACAAGTCGAAGGTCGTTGAGCTTGAGGTTGATGGACAATGTTGAGTGAATGTTCTTTACCGAATTCAAATGTCTGTAGTGTAGAACAAAAAGTCATTGTAAGTGTCTCTGTTTACTGGTTGAAGTGTGTATCAGCAATCAGAGATTCTGGCTGGAGTGTGAAACTTTTTATTGAAATTGTTGAGGTAGCAAATTAGAGATAGGAACTTCATAGTTTGAGGGACCACAAATGACGAGGTGTAAACCAAGAGAATTGTTGAGGGCCATGTTGAGACAGAAGAAATGCTCATGTGTTTTCATACGAGGAAATAGCTTTAGATGGAGGTCTTTCATAGGCTCAGTCTTAACTGTTCAAAATTGATACTTATATCCTTGTGTAGAAAGACTTAAGGGGATGAAAGAGCGTCCCCCACATCCAGTAACTCCCTCTATATGTGCCAAATGTTGCTATGATGTGTGGCATTTAGAGTCTAGGAGAGAAATACGGCAGTTAACAGGAACAGTCACGAGTGAGGAAAAAGCTGATTATTAGGTTTAAGTAGCCAGACATCAGGAAAATGGCATAAAAAATAAATGGAGAATTAGGGCATTGATTTAGAGAAACAGACATAAAAAGAGGCTCAGACTGGCATTTGTTGCAAGGGTTAAGAATACTTAAGGTCTATCTTCTTGAATGAGTATTCTCTGTTTATTGGTCATAAACTGGTTGATGGTAAGCCACAGTAGGCACATTCTGAGGATGTACATTTTTCTGTTGACTCGAAGGCCCACACCTAAAGTGATGCCCACATGTTGATACCATATTGGAAGGTGGCGAGCTTTAATACCCGGATGTACACCATATCCAGTGGTGTGTGTATGTTGTTGACCTTTGTGTGGTATGTGTGGAGGAAGTGGTGTGTGAACAAGCAGTATTACACATTCAAAGTATCATACACACCATATACACTGCAACCTACAAATAAGCTACACATACACTTTACAACAATTATAATCAATTAACATACCATAACCACAACAAATAAACCGCATATAAATCACATAACACACACATAAAACTCACTTCAGGTATGATAAATGCCACTAACACCACACATACAACACAAACAACACATACCATGCACACCGCAGACACTACACACACGTAACAAACAGGAAGCATCTCTTTACATCCATTTTTATGACAGCTACAATTCGAGTTGGAGTTCGGATTTGTCAATATAAAACATAAAAAAAGCCAATCAAGGAAATCTAAATGGTTCCCCAGATAAAATGTGGCTAGCAGATGGCTCCGCAGGCTAATTCTGAGCGCTGTAAAGGAGGAGTTAGGGGTATATTAGCTGGGAGGGAACTCCACATTTTGGGGGTTGTTACCAGATAATGTGCTTTTTATTGCACTACCCTTCTAGTACTTTGAATCTTCAAGTTGCATGGATTATTTTCCTAGCAGTATTTTGTTTCTCCCTGAGATGGCAAGGTTGTTTGCTTGTGCTAGATATGATGAATACAGTCTGTATGTAATAAGTGTGGTGCATGTGGGTGTTTTGCGCATGAGGTGTTCAGTGCACTCTATGTGCACCTTGTGCTACATGTGTGATTGTGCACTGTATGTGTCTCGTGCTTTGTGTGTATGACGAGGACGTTTTGTGCAGTGTTTGCTGTGTTTGTCATGGGTCTGATGTGTACGGCATTGGAGATTTGTACTGTATATGTGCACTGTGTGTTATGTGCGGTGAGTGTGGGTTTATGTGTGGCAGTGGTGGCATGTGTGCCTGAGCTCGGAACAGGGGCACACAGTGTTGTTGTTTGTCTAGTAGCAGCCGCTGGCGCTTTTCTTCCCTCTCTAAGAGGTGATTAGCCGCATCTTTAAGCACAAAGGCCGGATCACATAAAACCCTTTTCAGATAACTGTGGTAAAGCCCAGAATGCTCTGTTATAGTGTGGGGGAGGGGCGATGAGAGAGAGCAGGGGCTTGCACTGGGGGCTGTTTGGTATTCCCCAGTGACTGATGAAGAATGAATGGTGGGAGCGAGGGAGGGCAGATGGGCTGGGGATGCTAAAGGGGGGGATTGACTGCTAATTAGCCTGAAATGGGTGACTGCTGCTCAAAAGCCTTGAAGTGCGAGAACGCCACCACAGCACTTCACAGTGTTTGCAAATATTGGCGAACACTTCCCTCCTCTCTGAGAGGGCGGCCGCCTTTACTTCTGAGAAGGCCGCCAGTTCCCAGGCGCTTTGAAAGCCCTGGGGGGGGGGGACAGGGCAAGGAGAGCGCCGCCCCAGCAATGGCCGCCCGAACCTCAGCGACTATTCATCAGCTTGGTCCTCAGTAGAGCAAACAAGACCTCGCGGCCTCTTTATAGACACTCCGCGAGACGCGACCCCTCCCCCAACTCATCACATGCACGAGGCAATGACGGGACCTCTGGCGTCCCATTGAATCTAGGAGAGAATAGGTTGGGTTCACTGGGACGGGAAAGGTGAAGGTCCAGAGCATCTACTTAGCATGCGTTGGATTCACGAGCTGGCGGCCATGTTGGATTTCAAGAATGAGCATGAAGTAGAAAATATTGCTACGGAAACACTTGGCAACACTCTAGAGCATAGGTACTCGCAAACATTTTTCCAAGGGCCAAAAAGTTTGGTCTGTGATGTGCCTGAGGGCTGCATTGATGCCAGCAGGATGGCGGTCGGGTGAGGGGTGAAGGAGGGACTAGAGGTAAGGTAGGTGTAGGCGAAGCGAACGATATACATCTAGTGGTTGAACTGAACAATGTATAAACCAGAAATCCTGGGATTAATCCATGATTCCCCACTTTTCCAAATTGAGTTTTCATAGGCAATTGTTTAATTTCACATGCCCTCTGTTTTTCTTCATTATCTATAAGAGGAAGGTGAAAAACATGATATCAGGACGTGTGCTGTAAAAAACTTGTGCCTGCGTTTGATATAATAAACTATAGTGTTGTTCATGTATAATAGAAACCTGTGACACCCAAAAAGTTTACATAAGAACTTATTTGCCTCTTTAGTTCTCTATTGGTGCTGTTGCCAGGGTAGGCGGAAGAATTAATGTTTCTAAATTCATGTTTGAAAACTATTACTTTTACATTAATACTACTCAATGCACTGATATAATCAATTGTACTAAGGTGAAAAGGTTTTGCATGTTAATTAAATACACTTTTTGAATTTTGCAGAGACTGTAGTCGTTTTACACTTTTGCTGCACAATGTCTTTAAAAAGTGAAGGTGTTTTAAAGTTAAGAGCAGAACCCCCTTGTTACATCCTTTCTTTAACACAAATGAACCTTTAAATAAATGATTGCCTGTCTATTCAACATCGTTTTATTGTTAGTGCTGAGTCAAGTAAACAGCAGCCTGGTGCTCCTGTTGACCAAGGTGCCGCATGTAAAGGTCAAGCTGTACTTTGAGCATCCATGCTCTAGAGAGTGCCCATGCACCCCTCTTCACATGCTAAGTTGAAGCACGGTAAGCAGGTACTGCTCCAAGGGCCAGACTTCATTGCTGTGGTTCTACGTGGACATAAAATGGGCTTTACAGATTTCTTCCGCACCACATATAGACTTGTAACAGGGTAGGTTGGCAGCTTATATTGGGGACAGAATTTGGGCATGATGTACTCCCCATGCCACTGGAATCAAGCTAAAGCCCAAAACCGGACCTACAATGCTTGTTGGGGGCAATTGACTGCACACATGTCCTACTTGTGCCCCCTGCCGACATTGCACACAATTAACACAACAGAAAGCACACATATTCCATCAATGTGCAGGCAGTAGTGGGCCACCGGGGACTCTTCACCAATGTCGTTGCCAATTACCCAGGCAGTGTGCTTAATTCCTTCATCTTCCGACAGTCCATCATCAACCAGCGCTTTGAGGCTGGCACCTACGGAAATGCACTGCTCATTAGTAAGAACCAAATGAACACACCTCACACCTCAACTCCACAATCATGCAACTCACACCTCTGGGAATGCACACGTTACAAACTCACATACAACATGCCAAACAAAATGCACACCTACCAGACACAACATCACAACTTACTGTGGTTACCCAGGCTAGCCATGTACAAAAGCCATCAACGGCATGGCACCTCAGCCACACAATAGCAGAATGTGGGGAGAGGTGAAAGCCAGGCATGTGCGAAGGAGGCAAGTGGCCATGAATAAGAATGTACACAATGCCAAGTGTGGCATGGATGTGCTGGCAAGACTGCAGTATGCAGACAACAGACAAATCCATGTCGACATATACTGCTGGTGTTTGGAGTGCAGTGGACACTTGACGCAACCATGTTACCCCAGGCAGTGGCGAAGATCGCGGAAATGTAGCTTGCTACGCCTCCCCTGTAAATGTGAGTGGAGTGGGCTGGCCTGGCGTATGCCAGGCCAGCGTAGGGGTGTGAATAAAAAGCCTGTTGCTCTGGGCGTAGTTCTCTTCTGTAATGGCCAACATGTCTGCCAGGGCAGCGCCTCTCATCCCGCCACAAGGTCGACACCATGAGCGGTGGTGCCTGCGATCCTGTGCGGCTGCTGCACCCCAGGCCGGTGGTCCCCAGACCGTCTTGGCCGCCTCCGCACACACAGGCCTCACTGCTCACCTGCCGACACCGGCGTGTATCAAAGATGGCCCACCACGCGCCGGTGCAAGCTCCAAGCCCGAGGCCCGCGACCTTGGCAACCTCCTCAGACCATCGCTGGCCTCTGTGACACAGGCCTGCAGCACTTCTTTCTTGTTGAAGTACTCCACCCCTGCCTCCAGCCTACACTGCGGTCTAGTAGGTCCCACATGTGGAACTGAGTCTTGATATCATGATGGCCGAGTTCATATATTTATGAGACGTTTGATTTCACTGTACTCCCTCGATGTGGTGCCACCAACTCTGTGCATAACATTCCAATGACACGTGTCTGTGGTCCTTTGCTGACTACTGCCTTTGGCCTACACTGCAGTCAAGTAGGTCACACATTTGGAACTGAGTCTTGATTTTTCAATGTCCAAGTTCATATCATTGTACACAAGGAGAGGAGTAAGAGGAAGACGCGGTGCAGTCCAGAGGATAAAAGGATCTTTGTGATGGAGGTGATCGAACACTACCAACAACTGCTCTGGTGCCACAAACTATGTGCGTCGCAAGACAACAACAAGTTGCTGTGAGCCCCTGCTGACCGCTGCCTCCGGCATACACTACGGTCGAATAGGACATACATTTGGAACTGAGCCTTGATTTAGATGTGGCAGAGTTTATATCATTGTACAGGCCTCATCGCAGACTGCATCCCCTTTCAGCTCTTGTGCCACTAACTCTGTGCCCCGAAATTCATGGACACTCTCTGGTTGAACTTTGTTGGCATCTGAGTCTATGGCCTGTGGGTTGTCTTCATCATCATGTAGGTGATACTGGCTTGGTGTTAAGAATGAGTCTGTTGCATTCATCTCCTCCATATTGCCTGTTTCTGCTTGGTTCTGCCCTCCGCATCACGTCCTGGAAGAACAGTTTCCATTGTCCCTCGAAAAACTCGGCGACATTCACCTTGGACATCAATGAGGACCCGCTCAGCTCTCATGGCCTTACCTCAGTGCACCGCAAGTCACCGTCCCGTGACAGTGTGCCTGTGCCAGCCGCAATGCATCCGGGCCACTAACTCTGTGCAGCTCAAGTCATGGGTCCTTGCTGTTTGAACTTTGAACTTCTGATTGTCTGATCACTGTTTCAGTTGTTGCCAGCACCAACCACTCCCTGAGGGCTGGCTTACACTCACCCCACACCCATCCAACACAGGCGTCACTGGACATGTGACCCTGGCAATAAAAGGGGCCGGGCGCACGTGCCCGTAACTGGTTCCGCAAACTACCTAAGTGTGTCTGTGTGGTCATTATGTATGCATGAGGGCCCGGGCCCTACCACATTACATTGTGCTGTGTACAGCGGACGCAACCATGTCACCTCAGGCAGTGGGGAAGACCTGGGACATGTAGCTGTGTCGTACCCCCTTTAAGCGTAAGCACAGAGGACTGGCGTACGACAGTTCAGCGTAGGGGTGTGGTTAATCAACCTGGGGCTCTGGGCGTGATTACGTTTTAGCCTTGCCGAGGAAGTAACTAATGCATGTGTCTCTGTTGCAGTGTCGGCGCCACCCATCCCGCGATGGACAATGTTGCAATGTAGCATTCCCCCGTAGTTTGGGCTCGACCAAAGGGGTAAATGAAGGAGCGCAAACCAGCTCGGGCCCAGGATCATACATGCCAACTGTTGTGTGTGTTGCTATTACCGCTGCATAAGCCAAAGTCTTCATTTGGGCTCAAATATGTACCAACATGATGCAGGGATGCACCCTGTGTCTCAAGTCCCACAACATGAGCAACATGGACGTAAGGGGGAATCACTGCCCCTACATTCGCCCATGCTTTCATACTTGATTAATCATAGACATGACACGTCTGTGTGTATTTATGTATTATTCACATTCAGTGGAGTGTTGAAGCTGTCTTAATACTGGGCCATGCAGACAACACTTTACAATGTTGCCCTGTGGAGGGCCAGCCAGGGTCCTTTAGGGATTGACAAGTTACTCGGAAGGGGAAGAGTCCAGTCCGCAGGCTGATTGCTGTGTCATTGTTAGGCAAACAAAATATGGCAGTCCATGTCGAGGTCCAAGGTTAGTGTCGCAGAGTGTATCGGGGGACGGTAGAAGGTGTTATTCCAGGGCATTATGCAGAGGGCAGTACCAAGCAGAAACAAGCCATATGGCGGAGATGAGTGCTACTGCTTCCCTCTTACCACTAAGGCAGATTTATACTCATCTTCGTCCTCTGACATTTCATGTGCCTCACATGTGGGTGGTAGTGTTTGGTCTGCAGCACTGTGTGACACTGAGACATCAGGGGCCGGATATGTGGATGTAGAAGCAGCAGCAGCATTCATCTTTTCTTGTGGCATCACTCCCATGACGAGGATCTGCAGGGCATGGTAGACCCATCTACAGCTTTCTCGTGTGCAGCTGTGGTAGCCATTATTTGCACCTGCATCCGCTCCATGTTCTCCATGACCCTCCTTATGTTTCCGAAATCACGGATAACATCGCTGACTAGACAGTTGTTGTTTCTGAGTCATGACTCCAGCGACGTCAGCCATGGATTGTTGGAAGGTATGGGGCGGACTTTGGGTGTCCGTTAAGGAGTGTAAGTGGTACCTGATGGGACTCAGACACCCACGTATGGCATCTAGTATGGCTGCCATGAGGTCGAATCCCGTCCGCACCTGTGCATCCAGCTCCTTCTGGCGGTCTACCACACTGCGTTGGAACGCCATGTGTTCTTCGGTGAGGTGATGGGAGCCAGACATGGTGGTGGGTGCTTCCTGCTGTGTGGTCTGTGCAGAGGGAGGGCTCACCTCGATGGTGCTGGGCTGCCCTGCTACTGAAGGTGGGGTGGGGTGCAGAGGTTGTCTATGAACCGTTGGAGTTTGTCGAAGTCGTTGTCCTGGGGGTCGTCTCCATCATCACTGACTTGATGTAGGGGCTGCTCTGCAGGAGGTGTTGACTGTCCCTATGCAATGTAAAGGGGAGACACAGTTTCACAGTGTGTTCCATGTATGTTTATGCATTGCCTAAGTTTACATACAGACGGCATGACAATGTACATTGTGATTGTTTGTGAGGAGATGCCTATTTGATGCGGGACAGTGAACATTTGTACTACATTACGGATGTGAGGTTGTACTCGTACATTGTCATCTCACAGGTTGTTTTCTCTGCTTTTATGGTGCATTTTCCCCCATGACGCGTGGGAATTGCAGGCCTGTCACTGGTTATCTCTTATTTTTGTATCGCGGTTTGGGACATCGCCGCTTTTTTGCGTGTTTTGCATTTTATAGGAGTCGCGTTAATTTTAAAATGATAATTTCATGCATTATTGTGAGATTATTGCATGGTACTGTCCTGTTGTGAATAGGATGTTAACACAGAGTTATTTTCCCGCGATAGATGGCGATATGAGACATTGCGTTAATCGATTTTGGCGATGATTATTGCACGTTCTTGAGAATATCCCCCTAAGAGTCAGCCAATAATAGGTATCTATACAAGGCTTCAGTCGTGTAACACAATCTTTGCATATCCACAGTACATTCCTAGTAATGGCCTAGGACATTGCACCCTATAAAGTATTTCCTAGAAGCACAGTCCTTTCAACCTCAGGCTCCCATCATCTGACTCCTAGAGGAAATCCATTTTCCAAAGGGACCGGAAAGCGGTTCTCAGTTTAAGCAATGCTGTAATGCAAAAACAATTCTGACACAAAGATGTGAGTGGTCCATGTGAGATCCATCACTGAGGAGACTGAAAAGCCCGGATCCGTGGACAAAAGTTGGGCAGAAATGTAAGGCTTAAGGATCAGCTACAAAACTTTTATAGACAAATTGACATGTTATGGGAGAATGATTATATCGGTTTGGGGTTTGTGATTTTTGTGGACATTGGCATCTTTTTGGGGGAGGCATACCACTCACAACTAATTTATACTTTTTATTCAGAGAATTATTTAGTTCATTTAGATTACAGTGAAAACTTAAGCTCTGATTAACAGTATGACATATGGGTTAGTCCATCATAAATGTGACAGATGTCTTGTCCACCTCATTAAAGGGCCACAGAATATAATGCACTTGTAAAAAAGCAAACAGGTTGGCCATCATGTTTCTGACGGGATAACCCGTCTGCCAAACTCTAAATTGGCCATTAGTCTCACAATGCTTGAAAAGATTTTTATGGAAGGTTAACGAGATAGGTATATGGGCCGCTCTGTGATCTAGAAAAATGCTTTTCTGGAATTGTGAGAATTGGATGGAGCGTCCCTGTGTATCCTTGAAAATCACAATCTGCTCCTGGGTTAACTGTTTTCAGGACATTGGACAGCTCATATTTTTGGATTATCCCAATATTATTATTATATTCAACCATTTGTACAACTACTTGAATAATTAGTAAGACTTATTAGGGCTCACGAGCAATGTGCCCCTAATGAAAATGGGGAGGAAAGGATCAATAATAAACCTGGGTGATATTTAAATTGCGCTGGCATCATATCTGTAATTTTGTGAGCGTTGTGTTAGACTTGTAACATGAAATTCACCAAATTAGGCCTTTAAGCCACATCACGTAATAGTTATGCCTCTTGAAGTAAAATTTTATCGTTGCCATGCAGGAATAAACATGAACATCCAGAACGCATGCGGCTGTTCAACCCCACTTTTGTTTTTTCTGCTTTTTTGCCTCAAAATGCATCCTCGCAACAAAAAATGATGCACCTACACATTTTGAGCTAAAATTTAGCGATAAATTAGGGATCTGCATTTGTCATAATTAAGTTTTTTCTTTCCTGAGATGTCAGGTAATTACATGAAAGCAAATTACACATATTTCACTCGCCTATAATCATTACAAAGAGAGATGCCAAAAAAAGCTGATTGCTTGAACAGGAAAGGTTGGGAAGAACACAACAGAGCGGTCTCAACAAATAACTAGTTGATATAACAAAGGCCCTGATTTAGATTTTGGCAGACGGGTTACTTTGTCACAACAGTGACGAATACCCTGTCCGCCAAAATATAAATCCCATAATATCCTACAGGATTTATATATCAGCGGACGGGATATCGGCCTATTGTATGCAATTTAGCGTCTTCAAGTTCTTAAATGTTGCCAGTATTGTGAGCTGTGTAGTTGGGTCAAGAGTATTTTTGGGTTCATTCCATGTGATGGATACTTCATTTCAAAGGGTGGCTGGGTTCATTCCAAAGAATTGATACTTTGTTTGACAGGGTTGCTGGGTTCATTTGATAAGATTGGTAGTTTATTCCCTATTCCACAACTGATGCTGAGCAAAATATTGGTTTATAACTGCCTTGCTCCGGTACTCAAATTAACTAGAGCCGGAAGTGGTGTCACCCCACTACCCTGTAATTTACACTACCCTACCGTCCCATCCCTCGGATTGTCAACCCATCCCACTCGATCCTATCCTGTCCTAAAGTATCCAGCTTCAGCACATCAGGTATTATTCTGTCCTCTCCACTTCTCTTTCACTTTACCATACTCTTTTCTACACAACCCACCAATTTTGTACAGCATGTCCCTATCCATTCCTATCCAACTCTATCTAAATATTAACTCACCTTGCTTTGGTGATTGACACCCGCCCTGGGTGCGTAAGCATCTGCTGGCCTTCCCTTCTTCTTCGGCCTTGCTGTTGGGTGTAACTGGCTCCAATAACTTGTATTTTAATTAGAACTTTTCGGACGGTGGATTATATAGGGTAATGGCGCTCGTGGGAAATACGCAGTGGGTGTTTCCTAGTGAAAAATTAGGATTGCGGTGCATAAGGGTAGGGAGAACCACCCTCCTTCCAATGTGTGGATAACCACTGATAAACTAAAGCAGCAATCCATTGCACACGCCAATAGTGTATGTTATATATATCATTAACAGTAACAAAAAACACGCTTGTTCCTCTGCTGAAGCAGTCACTTCAGTTTAATCTTGAAATCCTTAGCCAACACGTGTTTTATCGTGCTTAATGGTTGTGTGCAACGACTTCTTCAGGGCAAAGAAACAAACAAGTATATAGAAGTTGGAAGTAAAAGACATCCATCACTTTACATATGATGTCAGTTCCTTTTGTGACAGTAAGTCTATTGCAAAGAGTGGCCCAAGTCTAGTCCTCGAGCCTGTGGAAACCCATGTAGTTTTTTTTAGAACATATCACCAATGCTGTCAGAGGGCAGGCTTGTGCAGTTAAAATGATTGCTAATCCATGCAGAATCATCCACAATGCAAGATAAGTCTATTTCTATTGACTTATTTTGTGACATTCAATCACCGAACAGTTACTATTGACTTTTCTAAGGTGGATTTAAGGAAAAACAGCACTCCCTCAACGTTGCCTGAAATTAAGAAAAGACATATTTGCAATTTAAAAATACCTATACTCTCTTTGTATGGACCCTATACGGAGAAAGGGTAAAAAAGAATTAAAATACCCTAGTATTAGAATTTCGAATCAACCAGGAATGGTGAAGATTGACAGTTTGGACCAAATACTGCAAGAAAACCAACCTTAGTTCCGGTTGTATTTCCGACCCAGAAAGGGTTCTAGAGCTTCAGTGATAATTACACAGTAACAGGCATCAGGGTATACTGTGTCCAAAATGTGGTGTGTTCCAGAAGTCTTTTCTGGGGATAAACTAAAAAGAAAGAAGGAACAGGGCCAATTACAGTTGTGAATACACCCTACTAGAGCAAGGGCATGTTCCGGCCTCATTTGTAGATGTTGTCAGTAAACCCCACGTACCTTAAGTATGGATCTGGTGTGTGTAAATCATTAATCCATCTAGAAAGAACGGCGGCGTGGTGTAGTAAAATCACTCTTGGGGGCTAAGTATGTCCCTCATACCAGCAACCAAGTCTTTGCTGGCGTGTAAATAAGCCCTAAACACAATAAAGGGAAGATATGGACTGTCATACACTGTGGCGTGAGCAAAGGATTGCTGCTTTAACTTGGATTTTAATACAATGTATGCTTCACAATTGACGACCTTCGGGCGGATAGAAAGTTGAATGGAATATGCCCCGATTCAAATGCGCGGCCTGCACAAAAGAACTTTCAGCCCATTGAGCTACTTCTCAAACACGCTGGACATAGTATCACAGCTGGGAGACAAGCGAACCACAACAGAAGCCACCTACTAAAAAACACTACTGTGTTAAAAATGATAAACACTATCTTATCCCACTGTCCCATTCTATTCTGTTCTATACTCTCCTATCGTAATTGCAATTGTATTTTGTTGGACCCGGCCCATTAGGCAGGTTCACCCCTAGACTTTTTGCGTTTTCCTAGCCTATTTATGGAACCTGGTATTGGTGATTTTAGGCCTCTGCGCACTTTTTCCCTGTGGTACAGTGTAAAGTGCTTGAGCTCTCTGTGGATGAATGGTGAGTGACCTGCCCTCCCATAGGAATGAATGGGGAATATGTATGCCCATGGTAGTTCCTGATGCGTGGGGAGTGCAGGGGCGAGTTTGGTATGAGAGAACTCGTGAGAATGAATGCTGCAAAATGATGTATGCAGCATGACTGTGTCTAGTCTAGAAGTACTACTTTTGGAAGTTGGCATATTTGTGTAGGTTGTTGCTAGCGTGTGATTGGCTGGTGAGCCTGGCCCAGAGTGCATGGGCCTGCTTGTGGATTGACTGTCTGGTTTGAGGATGACAGGGGCTGGAGAGCCCAGGAGGTTGTCTGAAGTCAGCCCATGGATGAAAGGCAGCATCTGCTGCCAGGGAAGTGGGAGGAGATGGCACCTGATAGTGAAGGGCTGTTCCTGTGTAACTACAAAGCTGGCTCCACCTCCCGCTGGGCGACTGACACCTCTGTCCCTGATACTGAAGGGGACTTCCCTCTAAACCAGTCCAGCTGGTTCTCACACTGCCTGCTTCAAAGGACTTCAAAGAACTTCAAAGGTTTTGCACTGTATAAAAAGGGGTTGTATCCCCTTCCAAATTGTTCTTGTTTTCAACTTGAATCTGCCAGGGGCTGCTGCTGCTTGAGCTCAGGGGAATCCCTGGCTCTGCCCAGCCCTGGGCACCTGATGGACTTTCCTGGACTCCTGGGGGACCCCTCTGCCTTGCTGGGCTGATGGGGGGGACTTTGCTTTGCCCTCTGGGACTCTCTGGACCTTTGTGCAGCATGGTGGAGCTGCATTGCTGGAAGGACCCTTTGTACTTTTTATTCTAGCGCTTTGGGAGCGCTTTATTGCCCATAGCGCTTTCGAGCGCTTTATTTTTGATTATAGAGCTGAGGAGCGCTTTGTCCGCCCTGGCGAGTGCCCACCTCGCTTATTTTTAAATTCCATTTAACCTCGGCTGCCCACGCCGTGATTGCTGCTGCCCGGGGGCCTGAAGGTGACCAGAGGCTGCAGGGAGAATCACGAAGGGGCCGCGACCTGATTGGTTGCTGCCTGGAGGCTCGTCGAAGAAGACGCGCTGTGATTGGCCGCTGCTGTGGGCCTGTTCTGGTGAGCTGCGCATCCATTGGAGGAAGTGCCGCCGCGTCATCGAAAGCTGTCCCGGGAGCCGCGCTGTGAGTGGCTGACCCCCGGGTGCTGCTGGAGGCTCGTCCCAGGGCCCGCGACGGGATTGGCTGGCTAGGCAGAAGATGAGGCCGGCCCGGGGAAGAAGGACGAGTGATGGCGGCTGGTCGGCAGGGCTCCTGTGAGCGGAGGGAGCCCTGCAGCGAGAGGAGCGGCCTGCAGACACGAGCGGAGGGGGCGCGAGGCACATTGCCGGTGCCTGCCCCCACCGCGAGGCTTCCCGACTGGAGGGAGAGCCAGAGGAGGAGAACCGGCGAGCGCCTGACCGACCGGTGAGCAGGGCCGGAGAAGGGGAGGGGCGCCGGGACACGTTGTCGGTGTCCGCCCCGCCCCCCGGTAGCGCGAGCTCGCGCTTCATGTCCGAGGGAAGCCATGAGGGCTTCATGGGCGGCCCCAGTTGGCAGTGGGTCGCCCCAACGCGAGTCAAGCCATGAGGGCTTCAAGGGCGGCCCCGGTTGGCAGTGGGTCGCCCCAACGTGTATGAGTCCAGAGAGGCTCAAGGGGGCCATTTCTTTTTGATTTACGAGCCCCGCGAGGCTCGAGGGCCCTTTTGTCGAAAAGACAGAGTCAGGGCGGCCCCAGTTGGCAGCGGGTCGCCCCAACGTTGTCCAGAGCCAGGAGAAGGCTCGAGGGGGCCTGTGTGGCTCCAGCATGGCGCAGTTTGCGCCCACGGGTCAGTGAGGACCCTGTCGCAGTTTATTTTATTGCGATGCCCAGGTGCCCAGCACTTTGTGGGCACCTGCCACGTTTAGGCTTTTTGTACTTTGGACTGGCGCTGCATGGCAGCGCGCCCTGACATTGGACACAGGGCATCCTTGCCCCAACAAGGCCAGTTGGCCTAGGGACTGCCACAGGTAGTGGCTTATGTAGTGTAGGCGCAATGTGATTTCTATGCTTTTTAATAGTAATTACCTACTGTGAGTTTTTGCGCTATTGATTTATTAGGCACCTCTGAATGTTTATGCATTATGTGTCTTCCTTTCCATGCGCTGCACCTCTGAATGTTTAGTCATCATGTGTCTTCTTGCGCTGCACCCCTGAATGTGATTTTATTGCATCATGTGCTCTATTCTTAACACCTCTGAATGTTTATGGCGTCATGTGTTTCTCCTTATTACTCCTCTGAATGTGTTCATGCATCATGGGTAAGGTGTTCTGGTTTATGCCCCTAAATGTGGTTATTCTTAGGTGGTTGTCTTTTCTACTCCTCTGAATGTAGGTTTATTGCATCATGAGTAATGTATTCTTTCTTAGACCCCTAATGCTGTGTGATACTTAGGTGGTTCTTCTCTCTTAGTACAGGTGGTCCTAGTAAGGTCCTGGTTCCTGTTACCAGTGGTTACTGGTGGTTATCTTTGATTATTATTTTATGTTACATTTATTCTTTATTCTAGAAGTGATTTGATATTCTACATTTTATCTAGAAGTGCTATATCTGAATATGACAGTGGCCCTTGTGGCCCTGTCTTGTGTACATAATCCCTGTGAATATTGCCCGTGCCAGTTGGCACCATGTATATGTGTGATTTTATCTGATGTGTTTTTACAATACAAAAGTTATTTTTATAATAACCTTGTGTGGAGTCTCTTTTGTGGTGTGCCTAGTATGTTGTTGCTGTTGTGCACTGGCACAAATGCTTTACACATTGCCTCCGAGTTTAGCCTTACTGCTTGTGCCAAGCTACCAAGGGGGTGAGCAGAGGTTATCTTGGCGTGTGACTTCCTTGCCCTGACTAGAATGGTGGTTTCTGCCTGGCTTTGGCGTCAGCCTTAGCCTACCAGAAATAGCCAGTTCTAACATTGGTGGCAGCGGTGGGATTTTGGACATGTGTTTGCGCAGTGCCATAGCGACAACTGGCTACATTACAAAACTCTACAATTGTTTTTTTAGATAGTCACATGGTTGGGATTATTGTTTTTGATTTTTTTCCTCAAGAGTGTCATTTTCAAATGTGTTTCTGCGCTTTATGTTTAGTGGCAGATGAGAGAAAGTGACAGGGCGGGACGCCATTAGAGGGGGGAGGTTCCCATAGATTAGGAATCCCTTGCTGGGTCCCGTGTCCAATCCCAAATCCTGTCCCTGTGTGGGTAGATGGAAGAGAGGGAGTGTGAGGAGAAATGACTAGCTCAGGAGGGTGGTTGTTCCCTGAGTGTAGTGTGTGTGTCTGGATTCCCCAGTGTGGTAGGATCCGGTGGTGGCAGCTTTAATGTGTCCAGTGTGTTAATTCCCATTCCCCGCTCCCAGAGTTTGGTACCTGTGTCACGTGTGGTCAGGTTGAGTGATCAGGGGTGGTAGTAACTGCCTTACCAGTCCGAGGGGGGGGAGTGTGCGAATGAGTGATGTGCTGAACTGGAGGAGTTGGTGTAAGTTTTCTTTTTGTTAAAGAGCTTGCATGAGAGGTGTACCTCTGGTGGTGTGCAGGAGGTCCTGCAGAAGAACTGGACAAGAAGGTGGATGTCTGGCGGTGTGCTAGATGTCTTGCAGAGGCATTAGGGGGTGGTTCCAAAAGGAGTGGCTTGTGTATCTGATGATCCTGTAAAGGGGAAGAGGTTCATGTGTAACCCAGCTTGGTCCCAGTAGTATGGTAGGGGTGTAGGGGCTCACGCCCTGTCTCAGTGGAGGCGGAGTGAGTGTGGGACGGTGTGTCCCACGTTGGCCTGAAACTCTATCTCAGGGCCTGGAGGGTTCCTTAAGGGAGCGCCAGGTCAGGGGCCTAAGCTGTACATAGGTCATTTGAGGAGGATCTTCCTGTGTCTAGAGGACGGGGAGTGTCTGTAACCAGAACTCCGGCGGTCCTAGTGTTGGGCAGTACCGCTCCTAAGTGGAGGGTGCAGAAGTCCTGGCTCGCTGAGCATTTGACTGTCTAGAGTGCTTGACCATTTGTGGGGCCTCTGGAGGTCGTTCCCCGAGGAGGGGGGAAAGCCGGGTTGGGGTGTGGCCTGACCTGATAGGGAGTACTGGAGGAGAGTGTGTCGCTGATACGCCGCTGGCGTGTGCTCTGTCTAGCCTGAGACATACTGGAACTGGGTGCAGAGGGACGGTGTCCTTACTTCTGACCCCGGTGTAACCTGAGGGTTTAGATCTTAGGTTGGGAGATTAGGAAACTTCTAGGTCAAGAGGAATCTCTACCAAAGTGGATCAGCTGAAGAGACTGAGGGGGCTGCCCTTGCTGTGTGTTCTGGGGCTCACCTGCAGTTTGTTGTTTTCACTAAGGTAGAGGAAAGGGGGCTTTGCTGTGTGCAGTGTCCCCCCACCTGCTTGAAGAGGAACTGTGCTGTGTGCTTTGTACCTCAGAAGTGAAATAGTTTCCAGGTGGTAGACCAGTGATGGAGTGAGGTCCTGATCTGGTAGGAGAATTGTGTTCTGGTGAAGTGCTCTTCTGTGAGGGTGCGGAAACCCAGAAGTAGAGGTAGGGTGGGGCATTCTTGCCCGTGACCTCTGGTCAGCTTGAGGGTATGGTCCCTAGGTTGTTGGATCAGTGGTGGTTGTAGCTACACTGAGAGAGAGAGTGGAGCATGGCTATTGGGTGCCAGGGGTTACTACCCCCCACTCTGTGGATTAGTTAGGACCTGTGATTTGGATGGCCTATGGCCTGGTCTTGGCTGTGGATGACTAGTGTGTACCAGTGGGGTACCCTAGTTGAGTCAGAGAGTTATTATTTGGAGGAAACCATGTAGGTTCAGAGTGGCGAAAAACTGGACGGTGTCCCTGCTGTGCGAGGCCGTGTCCGTGGTTTTGTCGCCCAAAGCAGTGAAGCCCATCAGTGGTGTGATTGGTCTACCCTGCGTTTTGGCTGGAAGGGGGTTGTGTTGGACCCGGCCCATTAGGCAGGTTCACCCCTAGACTTTTTGCGTTTTCCTAGCCTATTTATGGAACCTGGTATTGGTGATTTTAGGCCTCTGCGCACTTTTTCCCTGTGGTACAGTGTAAAGTGCTTGAGCTCTCTGTGGATGAATGGTGAGTGACCTGCCCTCCCATAGGAATGAATGGGGAATATGTATGCCCATGGTAGTTCCTGATGCGTGGGGAGTGCAGGGGCGAGTTTGGTATGAGAGAACTCGTGAGAATGAATGCTGCAAAATGATGTATGCAGCATGACTGTGTCTAGTCTAGAAGTACTACTTTTGGAAGTTGGCATATTTGTGTAGGTTGTTGCTAGCGTGTGATTGGCTGGTGAGCCTGGCCCAGAGTGCATGGGCCTGCTTGTGGATTGACTGTCTGGTTTGAGGATGACAGGGGCTGGAGAGCCCAGGAGGTTGTCTGAAGTCAGCCCATGGATGAAAGGCAGCATCTGCTGCCAGGGAAGTGGGAGGAGATGGCACCTGATAGTGAAGGGCTGTTCCTGTGTAACTACAAAGCTGGCTCCACCTCCCGCTGGGCGACTGACACCTCTGTCCCTGATACTGAAGGGGACTTCCCTCTAAACCAGTCCAGCTGGTTCTCACACTGCCTGCTTCAAAGGACTTCAAAGAACTTCAAAGGTTTTGCACTGTATAAAAAGGGGTTGTATCCCCTTCCAAATTGTTCTTGTTTTCAACTTGAATCTGCCAGGGGCTGCTGCTGCTTGAGCTCAGGGGAATCCCTGGCTCTGCCCAGCCCTGGGCACCTGATGGACTTTCCTGGACTCCTGGGGGACCCCTCTGCCTTGCTGGGCTGATGGGGGGGACTTTGATTTGCCCTCTGGGACTCTCTGGACCTTTGTGCAGCATGGTGGAGCTGCATTGCTGGAAGGACCCTTTGTACTTTTTATTCTAGCGCTTTGGGAGCGCTTTATTGCCCATAGCGCTTTCGAGCGCTTTATTTTTGATTATAGAGCTGAGGAGCGCTTTGTCCGCCCTGGCGAGTGCCCACCTCGCTTATTTTTAAATTCCATTTAACCTCGGCTGCCCACGCCGTGATTGCTGCTGCCCGGGGGCCTGAAGGTGACCAGAGGCTGCAGGGAGAATCACGAAGGGGCCGCGACCTGATTGGTTGCTGCCTGGAGGCTCGTCGAAGAAGACGCGCTGTGATTGGCCGCTGCTGTGGGCCTGTTCTGGTGAGCTGCGCATCCATTGGAGGAAGTGCCGCCGCGTCATCGAAAGCTGTCCCGGGAGCCGCGCTGTGAGTGGCTGACCCCCGGGTGCTGCTGGAGGCTCGTCCCAGGGCCCGCGACGGGATTGGCTGGCTAGGCAGAAGATGAGGCCGGCCCGGGGAAGAAGGACGAGTGATGGCGGCTGGTCGGCAGGGCTCCCGTGAGCGGAGGGAGCCCTGCAGCGAGAGGAGCGGCCTGCAGACACGAGCGGAGGGGGCGCGAGGCACATTGCCGGTGCCTGCCCCCACCGCGAGGCTTCCCGACTGGAGGGAGAGCCAGAGGAGGAGAACCGGCGAGCGCCTGACCGACCGGTGAGTGGGGCCGGAGAAGGGGAGGGGCGCCGGGACACGTTGTCGGTGTCCGCCCCGCCCCCCGGTAGCGCGAGCTCGCGCTTCATGTCCGAGGGAAGCCATGAGGGCTTCATGGGCGGCCCCAGTTGGCAGTGGGTCGCCCCAACGCGAGTCAAGCCATGAGGGCTTCAAGGGCGGCCCCGGTTGGCAGTGGGTCGCCCCAACGTGTATGAGTCCAGAGAGGCTCTAGGGGGCCATTTCTTTTTGATTTACGAGCCCCGCGAGGCTCGAGGGCCCTTTTGTCGAAAAGACAGAGTCAGGGCGGCCCCAGTTGGCAGCGGGTCGCCCCAACGTTGTCCAGAGCCAGGAGAAGGCTCGAGGGGGCCTGTGTGGCTCCAGCATGGCGCAGTTTGCGCCCACGGGTCAGTGAGGACCCTGTCGCAGTTTATTTTATTGCGATGCCCAGGTGCCCAGCACTTTGTGGGCACCTGCCACGTTTAGGCTTTTTGTACTTTGGACTGGCGCTGCATGGCAGCGCGCCCTGACATTGGACACAGGGCATCCTTGCCCCAACAAGGCCAGTTGGCCTAGGGACTGCCACAGGTAGTGGCTTATGTAGTGTAGGCGCAATGTGATTTCTATGCTTTTTAATAGTAATTACCTACTGTGAGTTTTTGCGCTATTGATTTATTAGGCACCTCTGAATGTTTATGCATTATGTGTCTTCCTTTCCATGCGCTGCACCTCTGAATGTTTAGTCATCATGTGTCTTCTTGCGCTGCACCCCTGAATGTGATTTTATTGCATCATGTGCTCTATTCTTAACACCTCTGAATGTTTATGGCGTCATGTGTTTCTCCTTATTACTCCTCTGAATGTGTTCATGCATCATGGGTAAGGTGTTCTGGTTTATGCCCCTAAATGTGGTTATTCTTAGGTGGTTGTCTTTTCTACTCCTCTGAATGTAGGTTTATTGCATCATGAGTAATGTATTCTTTCTTAGACCCCTAATGCTGTGTGATACTTAGGTGGTTCTTCTCTCTTAGTACAGGTGGTCCTAGTAAGGTCCTGGTTCCTGTTACCAGTGGTTACTGGTGGTTATCTTTGATTATTATTTTATGTTACATTTATTCTTTATTCTAGAAGTGATTTGATATTCTACATTTTATCTAGAAGTGCTATATCTGAATATGACAGTGGCCCTTGTGGCCCTGTCTTGTGTACATAATCCCTGTGAATATTGCCCGTGCCAGTTGGCACCATGTATATGTGTGATTTTATCTGATGTGTTTTTACAATACAAAAGTTATTTTTATAATAACCTTGTGTGGAGTCTCTTTTGTGGTGTGCCTAGTATGTTGTTGCTGTTGTGCACTGGCACAAATGCTTTACACATTGCCTCCGAGTTTAGCCTTACTGCTTGTGCCAAGCTACCAAGGGGGTGAGCAGAGGTTATCTTGGCGTGTGACTTCCTTGCCCTGACTAGAATGGTGGTTTCTGCCTGGCTTTGGCGTCAGCCTTAGCCTACCAGAAATAGCCAGTTCTAACATATTTATATAGCACTTACTACCCCAGACGAGGTGTCAAAGCACTTTTCGGCGAGTAGTGGACATGTGAGTATGTTAGTTGGATTGAAAATGATAATGGAGGGATAGAAGAGCGAAGGGCATAGAAAATGTTCATTTGGAGATCATAGTAGTAGGAGGAAGTTTTGGGATGGGTAAAAAAGAGATAGGGGGGAAATATCGCAAGAAGTGGGTTAGGGAAAAAGAGCTCTCGGATGAGTCTGAAGAGGTATACATACTGGAAGGGATTAGACAGGGTTGTTTGGGAGATATGAATAGTAAAATAAGATTTGAGGTGGTGCAAAAAGCGATAGAGGAGAGTGGAGTCTAGAAAGAGTTATTTTGGAGATCATAGTAGTCGAGTGAGGTTTGGGATGAGTCCGAGAGTGGAGGTATAGGATAAATTGAGAGAGGTATAGGGTGAGATATCACACAATTTGGTTAAGCGGGAAAATTGCACTTAATTAAGGTTTTCTGGTTTCACTTATTACAAACCAGCTAGTAAAGTGGTATCTATTTGTCTCTCCTTTGGACCTTTTTAGGGTATTGCACTCCACCCTATCCAGTCACATCTGTCCTATCTAACTCTGCATACTAAAACTGTTATTTACCTAATCCCACTCTATGAGACCCATCCCATGCATCCACTCCCATTATAATCTATTTGTGGTATTCCATGTAGAATTTGATTTCTGAATATCATGCTCCCAGAATATCATGGTCAAAATATTGGAGACCAAAATATCAACAAGGGAAGTATATATAGGTAAGTGTAGGTTTACTTTACTTAACACCACACACACGTACCTTAATGGAGATGAGATTTTGTTAAAAACATTCAAAGATGCTAATGTATCATCAATTCTTGATTTATTGCAATTTAAATGATATGTCCAACATTGACATATCATTCACATTGCAATAAATCAAGAATTTATTATACAATAGCATCTTTGAATGTTTTTAGCAAAATGTCATCTTTCCACATGGAAAAAGCAATTGATAGCGACCATTGCCAGCAAATACTTGTTGTAAAGCTGCATTATATTTAACACAAAATGTATGCAACTGTAACTGGCCAGACAGGAACAACCAAATACAGGAGACTATACCGGAAAGAAGACTCCAAACAACTTACGTACAACTTGGCTCAAAACCTGGTTAAAGAATGCTTTGAAAAAGGATGTTTGACTGTAATGGAAAGATTGGCGTACTTTATTAAAAAAACGAGTTAATACATATGTGTCTACACCCCACTATAAGAAGTTCCAAAACAGTCAAGGCGAAGTGAGAAATAAAATCAAGTTATTACACTCAATGCGGTTTCTGAGAAGATCTCATAATAGACTTCGGAGACAGATAAAAAAAATGCCCAAATGACATGGTTCTACATTCTAATTTAAAAGTATTAATCATAATCTGCAAAAGCTAATTTGAGATGAAAAAAAACAAGCAAAGTAAGATCTCTGGGCTAAGGCGCTGTATACGAGTAAACAATCGAATTCAAGGGATTTTTGGAAACTGATAAATGGTTTATCACGACCTACTGAAACAGATGTATCATCTACATTAAGGAAAGAAGATTTGATAAGATTTTTAACAACACACCTTAATTCCAACTGTGAAATCACTCAAAAGGATTACAGTGTGAAGGTGACAGATAGGCAAAGAAAGGATTTTGACTATAAAATGTACATAACAACCAACCAAGTTAGCAAACTAATTCAAAAACAAAAAGATAGTGCTCCTGGTCCCAATGGCATT
The DNA here is from genome assembly GCF_964263255.1 of Lissotriton vulgaris. NCBI lineage: Eukaryota > Metazoa > Chordata > Amphibia > Caudata > Salamandridae > Lissotriton > Lissotriton vulgaris. Next base: position 1,057,309,824 of record NC_141699.1, read on the forward strand.
CCATTCGCATTATATAAAAAAAGATCCAGCTCTTTGGGCAGAAAATCTCACAAAGGTTTTTAAGGAAACTATAGTGACATCAACAATACCTGAAACATGGCAGGGTTTGTTAATAGCACCAATATTTAAAAAATGTGATTAGGCACAGCCTGGCAATTATTGACTAATTACCTTACAATATCCTGATGCTAAATTATTTTCTGGAATCCTACTCTCAAAATTAACTACATGGGCAATGGAGAAACAGATAATTCCTCTGAATCAAACAGGGTTTATACAAGAATTAGGAACCACAACAAATATATTAGTATTATCAGTATTAATGGATAAGTATGCTTCCAAGAAGCAACCATTGTATCTATGTTTTGCGGACTTTAAATCAGCTTTGATTGTGTTTGAAGGCAACTTCTCTGGCAAAAGTTGATAGAGCAAGGAATTCCACCTTCCCTCCTAATATCGATTCAACTACTCTATTAAAAAACCTGGGTTAGAGTTTGAATTGTTGATGGCTCGAATGTATCAAAGGAAATTTCAACCTCCAAAGGTCTAAAGCAATGGTGTGTTCTGGCCCGATTGCTTTTTAATCTGTTTCTATCAGACCTAACCCACTCGATGGATGAAGTGAATGCCTATCCACCAAAATTAACTACTACTCATATATCAACCCTGTTATATGCAGACAATGTTATCCTATTAAGCCAAACAAAGATTAGGCTACAGCACCCGATAAATAGGATATCAAGGTACTCCCAAGAGAATGGTATGGTTATAAACTACACCAAGAAAAAATTATGGAGGTTCACAAAAACCTATAGTCAAAGTATAAGTATAAATGGTTCCTTCAAAACCTGCCATTAGAACAAGTAAGATTGTCAAATATCTGGGAACACTATTCGATGATAAAGGATCATTTCACCCACATAAGACTGAGACCCAAAGATGATCTAACACCCTACTGACTGCATTTAGAACTTGCAGAAGTCATTAGGAGGGCTGAGCTACTTACTGCTACTAAAAGTGATATCGGCAAAATTATTGCCAACTTTAACATATGGTAGCGAAGCTCTCAATCAATCAATCAATCAAGCATTTGTATAGCGCGCTACTCACCCGGAGGGTCTCAAGGCGCTTGGGGTAGGGGGGTCCGCTACTGCTCGAACAGCCAGGTCTTGAGTTGCTTCCTGAAGGCGAGGTGGTCTTGGGTCAGCCGAAGGTGGATGGGGAGGGAGTTCCACGTCTTGGCGGCCAGGTAGGAGAAGGATCTTCCTCCCGTTGTGGCTCTTCGGATGCGGGGGACGGCGGCGAGGGCGTGGCTGGTCGATCGAAGCCGGCGGGTGGGAGTGTAGAAGTTCAGGCGGTCGTTGAGGTATATTGGGCCTTGGTTGTGAAGAGCTTTGTGTGCGTGGGTGAGGAGTCCGAACGTGATTCTCTTGTTGAAGCTCTGTGTGGAAAAGAAGCTGTAATCACCAATAATTCTGTGAAAAAAATCTTTAAATCACTTTTTTACCTTCCATTTAACTCATCGCCTGCACTGGTTAGATTGGAATTTTGCCTAATTAATCAGCTAATTTCAGGAAAAGGCCAATACATAAAAATATGGAAAAGAACCATAATGGAAAATGTAAATCCAATGTCCAATCGGTTATCTCAGGAAGTAAAAACAAATCAGAAGTCTTCATTCTGGAAGTATTTACCAGCTGCTCTGGATGAATATTCAACGCATACGATTTGGGATATGCCAATAACTGCAGATTCATTAAAAAAAACCTATCAACAAAATTACAAAACATCTATCACTGTTTACTGATAAAAAATACCCTGGCAAAGAGAACACATGCTTGGTCAATAATAAATGTGTATATAAAATTGAGAGTTCAATCGTATTTAGAAACTGCTTGCTCTTTGAAGCAAAAAAACTTTTCCATAAAAGCTCGCTTTGGCGTTTTTCCAGGCTCATTCCACGTAATGCCTTGGCTTCGTTCACCAACGGAGATGATGCCCTGTCGCCTGTATGATATGGGAGAAGAGGACATTATTCATTTGTTGTGCATATGCCCAAAACTTAAAGATGAAAGGAAAGCTATACTTAAGTGGCATTTCAATTCCAGAGGAATACGGACCTGTAGACAAGCACTGATAAAATGCTTTCATGCAGATGACATAGCACTGAACTCAGCTTTTGTAAAGTTTTTATTAATAGTAAAGAGGGCATTAGACCAGTAATATTAACTTGAGATGTAATAGTATGGACCTCAGCTTTTGTAAAATGTAATAGTAAGAAGGGAGTTAGAACAACAGGATCAATGTGAGATCAATGCGAGATTTGCGATATAGGATGCATAGAATAGGAAACGTTGTATTATAAAATTTGAACTATTAATTGTTTCTATATTTAACCATAAAGATGAAATTGATTAATTTATTAAATGCATGTTTTTAAGAGTTTTAAATCGGACTTGTATTAATAATATATTTATTATGATAAGAATTATTGTTACTATATTGTAAGATTTTAATTAATCAAACAATAAAAAGAAATTGAATTGAAAAGTGTGTACCTTAATGATATGTTTATCTTTGTGGAATGTAGTTGTAGAGTTAAGAATAGTAAATCTATGCTTCCCTAGGTGCATTTACCATCTAGGGAATAGATGGTTTATCTATTTTGGCAGAACAATGCTTCTGTAGTTAATTTATTGGCATGCAGTCATATTTGCCCCTCTCATATTCTGCCCCAGCCTACCCCACCTTACCACACCCAAATCAGCTTCAGGGCCCTGCACGAACTGGATCTTTCTGTTCCCTCTGTAAACAAGCATTGGCACACTCGCTCCTCCTGTTGCTTCTATTCTGGCCCAATTCGCAGACCGGGGTGTTTTCAACCACTCTTAACCCATCTCATTAAGTATTACTGGATTCGTCCCATTAATTAGTTATTTTCTTTGAGCCTAGCTCCCCGCCTTTCCCGTTTGAATTCACTCCATAATTTGGTGTTTTTTTCTTAATATTTCCATACGTTCCTTTCTGCTTGTGGCCCTTGTCCGGTGGATTTGAATGGAGGCATTTGTTTCCTTCGTCTCATGTTTTATGCATTATTTAATCATCCCTTTTCAGTTTTCTTGGCTGTCTCTCCCTGTTTCTCTTTAACTGCTCCCCCGACCCCTCTCCTGCTCTTCACCCTATGAAGCGCCTTTCACCCTCTCCTCACCCCACACCCCACCATCTGTCTACTCTCTAGGGGACCCCTTTCGCTTTGGTGCACCCGCACACGCATCTGTCTCCCCTCTTACATCTTTCAACTTTATCTTCCCCTTCTCTCTCCTCAGGTCCTCTTGCTCTGTGCTTCCTCCACTGACCAACCTGTCTCTCCTTCATTCTCTCCCTTATCTCTCTTTTTTTTGTGAACCCAGTTTGATGCTCAGGTTACGTCCCTCTCTCTCCATCATTCGCTCAGTGTAAAGGAAGTTATCCCTTCCTTTCTTTGTTCAGCCGCTACTGCACTTTATTCTCTCTCTGTCTCTTTCTCTCTGCCTCTCTCTTTCGTGCTCTCTTTCCTATCTCTCTATCTTTCTCACTCTCTCTCACTTTATTCATCTCTCTCTCTCTCTCTTACTCTCTCTCGCTATCTCTTCTCTGTCCCCTTTCCCTCTTTCTCTCTCTCTAGCTCTCTTTCTCTCATCTCTCTCTTTCTCTCTCTCTCTTTTTCTCTCTCTTTCTCACTCTCTTTCTCACTCTCTCTCTTCCCCTCTCTCTCTTTACCTCTCTCTCCTTCCTCTCTCCCTCCCTCTCTCTCTCTCTCTCTCTCTCTCTCTCTCTCTATTCGCTCTCTCCTTCTCCCTCTCCCCCTCCCCTCTCTCTTTCCTCTCTCTTTCTCTCTCCCCCTCTCTCTTTCTCTCTCTCTCCTGTCTCTCTCTCTTCGCTCTCTCCTTCTCTCTCTTTCTCTAATCTCTCTCTTCTCTTTTTCTCTTTCTCTTTCCAACTCTCTTTCTCTCTCTCTCTCGCTCTCTCTCCTTTCTCTCTTTCTCTCTCACTCCCTCTCTTTCCCTGCTTTGGCGCTTCACACTCTCTGTCTCTCGCTCTCTCTGTCTCTCTCTCTCTCTCTCTCTCCCCCTCTCTCTCTCTCTCTCTCTCTCTCCCTCCCACCCGCTCTCTCTCCTTCTCCTTCACCTTCTCTCTTTTTTCTCTCTCTCTCCTGTCTCTCTCTCGCTATCTCCTTCTCTCTCTCTCTCTCTCCCACTCTCTCTCACTCTCCTCTCTCTCTCTAGCTCTCTCTGTCTCTCTCTCTCTCCCCTCTCCCTCTCTCTCTCTCCCTCCTCTCTATTTCTCTCTCTCTCCCCCTCTCTTTCTCTCTCTCTCTCTATTCACTCTCTCCTTCTCTTTCTCTCTCTTTCCCCCTCCCTCTTTCTCTTCCCCCTCTCTCCTTCTCTCTCCCTCTTTCTCCTGTCTCTCTCTCTCTTCGCTCTCTCCTTCTCTCTCTTTCTCTTTCTCTCATCTCTCTCGTCTCTTTTTCTCTCTCTCTTTCCAACTCTCTCTCCTTTCTCTCTCGCTCCCTCTCTCTCCCTGTTTTGGCGCTTCACGCTCTCGCTCTCTCTGTCTCTCTCTCTCTCTCTTTCTCCCCCTCCCCCTCCCTCTCTCTCTCTCTCCCTCCCTCTTCTTCTCCCTCACCTCCTCCCTCTTTCTGTCTCTCTCTCTCTCCTGTCTCTCACTATCTCCTTCTCTCTCTCTCTCTCTCTCTCTCTCTCTCTCTCTCTCTCCCTCCCCCTCTCTCTCTCACACTCTCCTCTCTCTTTCTGCTCTCTCCCCTCTCTCTTTTTCTCTCTCTCTATCCTGTTTCTCTCTCTACGCTCTCTCCTTCTCTCTCTCTCTCTCTCTCTCTCTCTCTCTCTTAATGCTCTCCCTCTCTCTTGTTCTCTCTCTCTGTCCTTTGCTCTCTCTCTCTCTCTCCCTACCTCTCTCTCCATGCTCTCCCTATCTCTTGATCTCCAATCTCTAAAGAATCACATTAACTAATTCTTCTCTCTCCCCTCCTCCACACTCTACAAAGCTGTCACCTGCCTCTGTATGGACCTCTCTCCATTTTTCTTTCTCACCTGCCCTCCTGTGCTGCCCTGCATCTCTTCGTCTCTCGCTTTCTCTCTCTCTTCCCCTGACCCAAGGTCCCTTCTGCTACCCTTTTCTCCCACTCACTCTCTTTCTCCCATCTCTCCCACTCCTTCTCTGTCCCACGCCTCCCCACTTCTCGCTCTCTCTCTTCTCTCACCTTCACTCCCCTCCATATGGCCTCTCTCCATTTCCCACAATGTCTGCCTGCCTCTTTCCCCTCTCTCCTCTCTGACTCTTTCTATCTCTCTCACTCCTCCCACCATCTTCTCTCTCTCTCTCACACACACACACTATCTCCATCCATTTGCTCTTTCTCCTTCATTTTCTGCCTTCCTCTTACATCTGCTCCTTCGCGTTTTTATCCCCCCTCCATCTCCCCCCACTCTTCCCCCCTCCCCCTCCATCTGCCCTCTTTCAGCTTCTCCCTCTCTCGTTTGTTCCATCTGCCCTCTTTCTACTTCTCCCTCTCCCCCTCTCTCTCTCTTTTGCTCCATATGCCCTCTTTCTACATCTCCCTCTCCCCTCTCTGCTTTCCTCCTTTCCATCAGTCTGTCCGAGGCCCACCCATCTGTCCGCGCCATCCCGGCCTCTCCGGCTGCCCGGCGACGCAGGCCCCGGCTCGATGGAATTCCACCCATGACTTTAACCCCACGGTCCTCCGACAGGCCTGAAATCAGCCTGTCACTTCTTGTCCAGACAGCGCTTCCCCTCCATTCGATGCGCTTGTTAGCCCCCATCAGCGGCGGCCAAACACAAACAAGCACTTAACCCCGTCTCTAACTGCGACCGCAGCACAAGGGCCTGTCAGAGGCTGGAGGGCCACACGAGGGTCCCATCCAAGCAGTGCTTAAGCACGACAAGCAGCCCAGACATCTTTTTTTTTTTTTTGAATATTTATTTATCGTGAACTCGAACCGAAGTATTGGAGCGCTTTACATAAGCACAATTTAAAGGACACATTCATTTTTGGTAGGATCGCGGAGATTCCGGGCAGATTTACAAGCCCTTGCGACACTTTTGCGCCGCTGTTGGGTCATTTTTGTGACGCAGCGACGGCGTGAAAACTACAGCCAATTTACAACGTGACGCATCTAGGTAGGTGTGGCACATTGGAAAGCCCTGATTCACATTTTACCTGCGTCAGGTATAATGTATGCAGGGTGGGCGTTCCTACAAAAAAAGCCATGTAGAACTGACGCAGTGAATTTTACAACATTTCACTGCGTCACTCTACGCCTTAACTGGGTCAAAATCCTTACGCCTGCTCAGACCAGGCATAAGGAATGACGCAGGGCTTTTTGAATGGGACTCACCTATCTGTTGTGGCGCATTGCTGGAGTTAAGTCACTTTCTTGAGCAACTCCAGCAATGCGTCACTTTTGTGCCAACAGATGCGTCATAATTTCAGACGCATCTGTTAATCCTTGCGCCATGGGACACTGTATTGTAAATGCAGCGCATCCATGGTGGTGCAAGGACATTCGGAACTGACGCAAGGAAACTGAAGCACCTATGCAGATGTGTCAGTTCCTTGTAAATCTGCCCCTAAGTGATTTTCCCAGAATCACAGAAGGTTGAGCCGACTCCGGGACTCAAATCTGCTTCCCCAGCCCCAAGGTCAGCAGCTCATGATCTCAATGCTGTACCATTCACTCGGCGCTATAATATTGAGAGCTTACTCCACACTCACACTATACCACAGCACTCACACCCTGTCCACACCACTCAGTCGCTAGCTTAGGGTATTTCATAAACACCGACCCCACACCAGTTCTCTGCCTCCCCTACAACACTTTTCACCCCGACTCCCAACAATCACCAGATCTGCACCCAACACACAGCAATAACCCATTGTTTTATCAGTCACTGCTTGTGCAATCACTCGTGTCCTACCCCTGAACTTGTACAATGTGCAGAACACTCACCCCTGCCCACAACACGTAGCCACCAGCTCTATTTTCCCAGACCCTTACCGGCATGGGACTGTCAAAACAAAGACCCACATCTACAACATCTATGCCCCTCTGACCGCCACCCACCCTTCACCGGTCCAACCGACTCTTCGACCCATGCACTTTGTCGTTGTACCCAACTATGACCCAGAAAACCAGTTCTTACCCCCATGTCTGCAATGCTCACCTGCTCCCCCAAACTCTCAGCCTATGGCACAAACACCCACCCCACAACAATTGTCTCTTCCCCTACAACATTTCCATTACACCCACTCTCCGACAATCACCCATGCTGCACACAACACACCCCCTTATGTCAACTTTCACCCATTGTCCCATCAATCACTGCCTGTACAAGCACTGGTGTGCGACCCCCGGACTTGTACAATATACACAGCACTCCCACCTAGTGGAGTAGCTTCAGGGGCGGAGGTTGGGGGGTACACCCCACCTAATAAATGTATTCTGCAATAAAATAGTTGGGTACAGGTGGTTTAAGTCAGATATGGTGAGGCGTTTGTTGGATTTCACCTGGGATTTTTACATACACACAGTCACGGCCGGTGCAGGTACGCGTGGTGGGCAGGTGGAGCGGGGCGGGAAGTCGACAAATGACGGAAGAGGTTTTATTTATTTCATTAATTTTACCCATTCCGTTGTCTGTCGACTAAGCCCCCTCCCTGCCCAGTCACTCCACCGCACTTACCTACGCCAGCTGCCGATGCATACACATGCTGACAGAAACACAATCACACACTTTTGTCTCTTTTAAGGTCCTTCTCCCCTGAACAAGCGCACAAACAGCAGCTCTGCACCTGCGCACAAGCGCAGAAACCCTTGCGTCGATTTGAAAGGGTGCCTTCGCTGAGGGGATGATTGTTTTTGTGCAGGAGGGGACAACCTCCTGCACAAAAACAATCATTAAAGGCATTTTCCTCTTTCTATCTACAGTATGCCTAGAAAGATGAAAAAACAAGCATTTGCAATTCAATAGGTCTCTCATTTATGAGAGTTTGAGCTACTGGCATTGTAAATGACAATACCTTTTATTTATGTGTTGTTTCTAAAAGAAATACATAAAAGGCATTGTCATTTACAATGCCAATAGCTTAAACTCTCGCAAATGCTAGACCTATTGCAAATGCATTCCTGCTATAACATTTTTTAAAGCATTAGGAGAGAGTGTGCCCTGCCTGCAACAGCAGGCAGGACAAAGCTATTGAGAAGATAGTGCTCAGAGGCTGTAACTAAAGCCTACCGAGTAACAACACACGTAACAGGGGGTCTCGCCATGGGAGGTTACAAAATGAGATAAGGCGGTACTAAGGAAGGACTACTAAGCCTATTGACCAATGAACAGCCACAGTTTACAGTGGTCAGTGACACAAGCCAATGAAAAATATGGGCGGAGAGTGGGCGGAGCTTCAATTCCTTACCTGAATACAGCATGCCTCGCAGAGCAGGCTCGACTTAGTGAGGAGAAGTAAAAGTATTTCTCATCGTTGCGCCTCCTTATGGCCCCCCTGGGGAGGCGTAGGATTCTGACACATTCCCCAAATGTTGCAAATTTGGGAATGTGTCACGTTCCATGGATTCCGTGTGAGAACACCCACAGCAACACACAAAAAGGGACGCACCAGCGGTGCAGTGGGTTTGCAAACAAGCCCTTCAGCTTTAAGTATCCCACACAAACCGCACTCCGCTCCTTTCCTACTGCTCCTTAAGGCCCTGCTCCTGCCCTCCTTCTCATATAACTTATTTTAACCCCTTCAGTGCTGCGTGAATCCCGCTGCGGTGCTGAAGGTTCTAAAGAACAAATGGAACCATGACGGAAAGGTTCCGTCATAAGCGCAGGCCAACCAACGCTCATGACTGAACCGTTCCGTCATGAGCATGGAAGGGGTTAATTAGCGAGATTGTTGGGAAATATGAAGCTTACACCCCCCAATTTTACTGACCAAGCTATGCCCCTGCCCCCATGCCAATGATTATCCCATCAATAACATTAATCCTTTAGCTCGACACTCATCCCATTCAAAAATCTTGAATTTTCACATTTGCCTCCCTTACAAAACATTTATAAATGTCCCTTAACACCGACCTCTGATCAACATCAAACACTTCCACCATAACTCTTAATTCCTACGAATTCCACTCGCACTGATCCCAAAATAATCTCTTATCCAAAGATCCACCTACTGTTGAGAAGTCTCGCCTTTGTCCGTAACACCAAGTACCTTCTCCATGTCTTGTCTCCTACCCAGAGTATCCCTTCCTGCATCTATAGGCGCCTCCTATTCCAACATTCATCTCCTCGACGTTCTTCTGAAGACCTTATTTCAAAACTCCCATTCCCAAAATTGATGTCCCATATACACCCTTCTTGCCATCAGCACGCTCCTCTATTTTCATGCCCCTGTACTCACTGTGTACATCTCAAAGACTTCAACGCCATCAACACTTGCCCCATGGCCTCAAGACCAAGGTTTTACCCAAAGGTCTATGAGCTTCCATTGGACACAATGCTTCCTTTCAAATCTGTCTATCTTGCCTACATAGTGGTCCAACTATATTCTAAATGTTATTAGGTAGGAAATATTAAGATGTTTGGTGGGCCCAAGGTTTCCCAGAGTACGTTTATACCATTTAAAATGCTAAGGGCCTCATTTCGACTGCCCCGGTAAGCTTGAGGGGGCAGGTAAAGCACTTACAAGCCTCATTGGAATTAAGAGATGGAGAATTTAACCCAGGGAATTCATCTGCTGAAAGCAACCAAAGTCTCAGGGTGAGAACTGAGCCACCCAACTAGTAATGGAGCCCTAGGGTCCTTATTACTAGTAGTACAAAGGGTCATTACCATATGCCTTTCGGCAGCAACACCACTCAGCATAAATATGTCCCCATTGTGAGTTTCCAAAGGTGGTTGGTAACGCCAAACCCCTGTAGTTTCAGTACCTTAATATCGGTAACTCTGATGAGTAGACTTACTAGGTGAACAAGCAGGGCACTCGAGAAAAGACCCTACAAGAAGGGCTTTAAGTGGGCCGGGTCTCACCTGTGCTGAGCACTGGCAGTTTTTTTAAAGGGGGCCTCAAAACGGGTCTCTATCGGGCTCTGTTTTGTGCCCTGGCAAAGCGGTCCGTTTTTTTCCAGACTGCAGTCCCAGCAAGCACATCGGTGTGCGCTGCTCACACTGCTCACTTCTCACTAGTGGAGGTTATGACAACATGCCAGGTGAGCATTGTAGGGCAAGGGAAATCCTACAAAGAGAGACATTTTCTCTCTGGATTTCCCTTCTCGTTTTGAAACTCAGGAGCAGCAACATTGTCGTGGTGTCACCAGGGTCTTAAGTGGAAGCTTTTTCAATATTATATACAAGCCATAGTTGCTGCTTATCCATTTTATGCAACTAACAACCATTGACAAAGCCAATAGTCCTGGCTTCTTGTAGGTATGATGTTACTTCTTGTATCATAAATCTGGATGCAAGGACACAAACAGCAAAATACTAGTCGCGTGGCACACTACGCTAAGTACAGATTTTTTGCTTTACTGTTTAAGCATTGCCCTTAATTACATTGGCCACACCCCTTTGAGAGATCCCTTCCAGTTTTTTTTATCCCACTTAAAGCCTGCCTACAAGTGTTACCGGTTGTGGTTTTGGTGGGCAACTTGAAAAGAGAAGATGAATCCAGTAAGGGCCTCAATACGAGTTGACTGTGAAAATGAAGTGGTAATATGGATCCTAGCATTACAGAGTGCAGTAATACCACTTATTAGTACCAGACCAGGTTACTCTTGTAATAATGCAGAGCGCCGCCACCATTGAAGGAATTATGACGTTACCACGCGGTACATCACAACGCAGCTTTTACAACGCAAGTCGTTACCACGACTTGCACTGTAGGGTGCTGGACTTAGGAATAGTATGATTTACTGTTCCAACTACATCCTACGTACAGTAGGGAAGGTGTTGGAATGGTAAATCACACTATTCCTTAGTCTAGAGCGCCCTCTAGTGCAAGTCGTGGTAACGACTTGCGTTGTAAAATCTGCGTTGTGATGGTACTGCGGTGTTTTGACCGCATAGTAAAGGTTGTTTCCCACATTGAAACCCATAGTGTAATACCGCCCTTCACTGTGCCTAATATTCAACAGATCCATGACTCTCTTCCAGTCCTTCGTAGATCATATACTAGGTAATTAATTAAATGCTCTTCTCTTTGAGCTGTCTGGCTCCTGCATTCACAACAGTTGTGAAAAACAACAAACTTTTTCTTCATTAAGTTTTTCACACTTTGAACCTTTCATTCATGTTCGAGTTCGCAAATGTGTAGCTGGCCTTACAAAATGACACAGTTTTTATTTTAGAGCTCTGCCAATGTATTTCTGTGATTTATCCTGCTGTGTGATGCTCTGGTGCCCCTAAGCAAACGCCCTAACTCTCATCTCCCACCCCTAACTCAACTCACCTTCAGAGAACAGAACTTACTTTATGTCCGATATAGCTAATAACCCATCACCTACTATTGACAATTCTCTACAACACATACCTGGGGCCTCATTTATGAGGCTCTGCGTCACTTTTACGCTGCCGGTGCGCCACTTTTTGTGACGCACCAGTGGCTTAAAAAATGCACCTTGTTGCGCCATATTTACAAAGTGACGCATCTAGGTAGATGTGTCACTTTGTAAACCCCTGCACCACATTATACCTGCGCCAGGTATAATGTATGCAAGGGGGGCGTGTTGACGCCAGGAAGGGTCGTAGAAGTGACGCAGTGAAATCTATGAGATTTCACTGCGTCAGTTTTAGGACGCCGTTGCGTCAAAATCTTGCGCCTGCCTCACAGCAGGCGTAAGACTTATGCAGTCCCTTTCACATGGGGCTTGCCCCATGTGAAAGGACGCATTGCTGGAGTTGCATCACTTTTGTGACACACTCCAGCAATGCGTCACTTTTGCGCTTACAGATACGTCAGAAATACTGACGTATCTGTAGCTCCTTGCGACATGATGCGTCATACATTAAATATGACGCATCAGGAATGTCGCAAGGAATGCGCAATGAAAAGTGACGCATCGCTGTTTTCACGCAGCGATGCGTCACTTTTTATAAATGTGGCCCCCGCTAACTTGAAGAACAATCTCATTGTGTGAGGAGGGTGGTGGGGCCCCATGCTGGGAAGTACCTAGGAGACACTTTTGAACCTCACTCCGCCCCCAACCCCTCCTCCCGACACCCCAATTTATTTATTTTTTTGCTGATGAGGGTGCCAATGTTCTGTTTTGTGTTCACGCCCCTTAATAGACGTCAGCAGATCAAAGCCTCAGAAAACTAGCTGGAAAACCACTATTTACAGTGGTTTTCAGCTCGTTTTACCTGCCACTGTGTGATATTTGCTCCTCACTGGGAGACGGTGTGATGGGATCCGTTATTGTGTGACACACGGTGGCACCGTGTGAGTTGGCAGGTATGCTAACATCTGAAAATAATGTCTTCATTGGCAATGCCAAGCTTTTCCTCGGTCTTAAAACAATCAGTGCTGGGAGGACCGTTAACCATAGTTTGTAGTATCACTTACCACCGATAGTCCAGGCCCTCAGGTACATTTACACTCCAGTTGGATCACTGCCATGCCCCTCCAGACATAGCGTATTTCAACCACTCAAGGCTTATTCAGGGGATCTTGGAGGGTGTTATTACTGTTATGTCTGGTTCTTCAAAATCCGATAAATAAACTGTGGATGAAGTTATAGTGTTCATCATTATCCAGTATTGCCTACATGCAACCCCAGTTTTTTCAGTGAGTTAAAATTTCAAGTGTAGGGTCTCACTCATACCAAGTGCAGTTCATTCACTCAGATGTGGTTCATGAACAGGGGCGTAGCTTCACGGGGGATGCTGGGGTGTTACATTCCCCTAATAAATGTAATATGTAGTAAATAGTTGGGTATAGGTGCTTTAAGTCGAGTATGTTGTGGTGTTTGTCGGGTTTCACTTTGGAGTGTTTCATACACATGCAAACAAAAACACCCACCCACCCGCACACTCTTGTCCCTGTTTTAAAGGTCTTAAAACAGGTTATTTTACAAGATATTAAGATGTAAGTACCCGTCACAATCTGCACTCCTCTACCTTCCTACTGCTCCTTAAGGGTTTCTCCCGCCCTGCTTTTGTATAATGTATTTTAATCATTGAGGGGCTAATTAGGCGGTCGGTCGGAAAGCCTCCACCTGCTGCTCGAAGGCTATCCGTCCGGCATCTCTGGTTTGACTTCCGACCACTGAATTACAATTACGGTGGTCGAAATTCAAACCGGCTGGTCAATCCGGCTGACTTCCGATGGGCTCCGGGAGCACATTGGCCAGTAATAATGGACGCATAATCCAGTGAGGATGGCGTTTCCGCCTTCGGGATTATGATGGCACTTTTCGAGAGCAAATCCAAGACGACCTTTCCAACATGGATTTGCAGTTGGAAAGTGCCTTTGGGGGCCCCTAGTAGGGTCCCTTTCCCCCCTGGCCCTCCGGTTGGTAGCTTAGGCGGCATAAACCCTGCACCGTGTGGCAGGCACCTCCCCCTGTAAATCCCTGCACCGTCACGGTGCCTGCCACACGGTGCAGGGATTTACATAGGCTCCCATTTTTCTATGAGAGCTTGTGCTCCCCCATAAAGAAATGGCAGTATGAGACCGCACCATGTGCGGTCGCATTGTAATTGCGGTGTCAGGACCGCAGACCAGTTGGTTCCGAAACCGCAAAGGTACGTCCACCCAACATCGTAATCATGCTCTTAATGCTAAATGATGGGGGACCCCATGCAGAATGTGACAAGGGATCCTGAGTCACCCGTATCTCACATATATACAAAGGCCTTGAGCTAAATAGGACCCCGCTGAAGGGATGGTGGTCCCTTGTAGGGTCAGGGGCGCCCACTCGCACCACAGGGGCTGCAGGGACTAGCATTTTACTCCAGGGGCGGCTTTAGGGATGTGCAAGCTGTGCACCTACACAGGGCCACCAAACCCCAGGGGCCACCACGCCAATATATATCCTTAATAAAATAATCCTCTGAGGATCGATACATATTTGCGTGGCGGCCCCTGGTAGGGATTTGGCAGCCTCCGGTTCTGTTCCACTTCCAAACACCCTGACCCCCCTCCCTCACCCCCTTCTCTGGCCTCCGCGCTCCGTCCCGACCGGACCCCCTCTTCCGGGGCCCCCTACCTACGCTCCCTGCCCAGGGCCACCATGAGTCTAGAGTCGCCCCTGTTTACTCCTAGAAGTGGGTGCACTTTGAGGGCACTGTCCAGTACAGTTATGTTCTCCTTCCGTCGAATGTCAGCAAAATGTGAAGCCACCTCTCAGGATGTCAAGCACATTGATGGGCATGGAGAGGCCGGTCCAGAGAAAGTCCAGCCGGCTGAAGGTGGCACAACTTTCATTGCCCGTGTTTGGATTTTTGTAGCAGCAGGAAGGAAAAAGAATAGTCAAAATATGAATAAGTTGTCTGAAGAGCAGCAATAAAAGAAGCAGTGCTCTGGGATGACTGGGTTTAATAAGCTTCCTAGGGTTCTGAAATTATTTTTACTCAATTTATTGCTGCTTTGGGAGTAGAAATAAATGAAATTTGCTGAAATTTAGCCCCTAGTCTTGTATTAAAATCAAGATTATTACAAGACAGACACTTACAAGGAGTTCATGCAGCGCAGCACAGCAAGTAAAGTTACTGTGCTATATAACAAGACGGGAGAGAGCAGGACTTCACCATATGTACTTGGAAGTGGGGGAGTTCTGCTCTTTCCCGGCACTGGTGCACATGTGGCTGCCATAGGCCAACGCAAACATGCTTGCTCCATAGTGCAAGGGGGTCTGCATTGTAGCCTGCATAGTTTTGGGTAGGCAAGGGTGCTTCCCCCACAAAAAGTATGCAATAAGGCATTTTCTTCTTGGTATGTTTCCTGCTGAATGCAGCACAAACACAAGAGCAAAAAACAAAGCGAAATTGAAACTTTTTTTTTTACGGAATTTTATATAGCGCGAACTTGACCCGGTATTGGGTATCAGAGCACTTTACATAGCACCAGTTGCATTACATGAGGACGCATTCATTTTTGTTAGGCATGTGGAGATTAAGTGATTTGCCCAGAATCACAGGATGTTCAGCGTCATTGCCGAGACTCGAGCCCGGTTCCCCAGATTCGAGGTCAACCGTCCTAGCTGTTAGGCCAACTCCTCTCCCCTTCTTACGCTGACCTCAGGGAGATGAAGCATTTTCCTGCAAATCCCTGTCTACAGTTCTTTGTGGATAGAGATTTGTGTCAAACACCATGGGTGGTTACATGGGAACGCCCATGCTCCATCTATGGAAGACCCCCTTGATGCAAAGTTGCTCATTGTGCTGCGTTACTTTGAGTTACAAACCAATGCAAATCGTTATTTTACAACGCATTGTGTTAAACAAGTAAAGCAAACCTGACACAAACTCTTTGTAAACCTCGGCCAACGGGTAGGAGGGTGGAGGCAGAAATCAAGCGAATGGTCTTCTAATCAAGCGAATGGTCTTCTCTGCCTCATGTTCCAGTACAACCTCCGGTGAGGGATCCACCAGTAATTGACTATATGCTGTGGTGCGCCATCTTTCTGAGAAAGTAACAAAACCCC